>NC_060212.1:37215000-38415000 GCF_021130785.1 Homalodisca vitripennis
CTTGCCAAACACAGCTTGTTTTTCCTCTGAGAGTTTCTATGTGTTTGTGGTGGTTGGGGGTCAGTGGGGAGCTATCCTCAGTAAACAATAGAGACAATGTGTTGGTCATTGTGGTTCGGTAAATTTGTGTGTTCAATCTGTTATTGTTTATTTTTTTGTTATGTTATGTTATGTTATGTTGTACGTTGCTATCTAATTGTTCTGTTCCATAAAATAATGTTGTACAGTTAAAATACTTTTTATACAATGTCACCATTGAAATAATTTCCAACCAATCCACAGATGCTTTGTTATTTTAGAGATTTTCTAGCCTAGCAAATTATGGGTATAAATTCTGAAGAAAATAATTATTAAAGTCTTGATCAGTTTCTGAAGCACAAGGGCATAGAAATCGATTGCAATAGTAATTTATAAAGGCGAGGTATACTAAGTGTTAACTTTGATGGGACTGATTTAGTCATCAATTGATTTTAGAAGGAAAAACAAAAGTAAAAGAAAACTATACCCGATAAAATTTGCCAATGGCATTCACATAAAATATTCCAGCCCTGGAATATAAACTAATCCCAAGACTAAAGGATTACTCATTACTAAATTTAGGATTCCTCGACTACATTGTGCACGTTTACAGGTTCTAGAAAACTTGACGCATAGGTTTGTAGAAATTCCTATCGCGGTTTCATTATATGCTAGATTGTTTCATCATTGTCCAATATATAACTGTATTGATTTTGGGCACGCAGGGTCAAAGGCCTATCTGGTTGTCTGCGATAACTCTTGATAGAAAACTCCTAGAAATTTGAAACTTGATACGTAGAATTTCTTTCAAAACGACAAATGAGAGCCATAAACTGCCCCACATGGTTTATTTCGGTCTACACACGAACTGAATTGATTTTGAAGTCGAAATTCACGAGTCTTTCTATCTGAGCGACAACTCTTTTGTTATATTCTGTCGCATATTATATCATCCGTTCTACTAATGTCGGTTTTACATGATTGGTTCTTTCATTAACAAATTACATAGGAAGTATAAATAATAATTCTACCATAAATGAAATGCGTAACATTGCTGGAAGATTTGTATGAAGTGAATATTAAATTGTACAATTTTGTAAACAGATGAGTGTCTTTGACGTGGTGTAGGAAGTAGAGAGTATCAGTATCATATACTGTATACAAGGGTTGCAATAGTATAGTCCTCCGTGTTACTGTCTTTTTATATTGTTCCCCTAACCCAACAACAAAATGCATGTGAGTGCTCCCCAAATGCCATTCAAGCAGTTCAGTTCCATTGTTCAACCAATACTTGGAGCCGTTTCGATTACATTTTACACACTGTCGCCTCTTTTTATCGCTTTATCGTAGCTTTATGTGCCATAGTGCCGTGACATTCATAGCCCTTAAGTGTTTCTTTAATCTGATGTATCATTTTTAGAAAATGTTTCAGAAACGTTGTGTTTTGTAGATAAATAGAAAATTAATTTATGTTCGGGTTTTTTGAAAATAAATACTGAAATGAAAATTGAGTATAAAAAAAATAGATTGATGAAATTTTAAAATAAAGATAATTTATTAACAGTAGACTCGGTTTTAGTTTCATCTTGTAAACCAAAAAATTTTCAAATCTAAATGCCCTAAGGGAAAATGGACTACTACTGTGAACCCCAGAGTAAAAACTATCATAATGGATATACCTGTACTGTTTTATTTCAAATCTTTTTTATATGTATGTACAAGTATGGGGGGTGTCAAAAAAGTCTCACCAACACACCTTAACTTAAATGAAACGTTGGGCGATTTTTAAAATTTTCTCTGCGAATATATAGCTAAAATCGCTTACAGACGTTGTCGCTAAGTCCTAAAATATCCCTTCGTTTCCATAATTACGGGTTAGGAGTGTAACTCAAACAGTATTAATGATCGATGAAATGATACAGCAAATTACATATGCTGATGTGACAAAATCAATAACGCCACAAAACTAAAACTTTAGACGAACACTCGACTATGTTCAAAATAGGGCATTATATGTACTCCGTAATGAGTCAAGTTAACATAGTTTGTTTATAATATTCTTCTTCTTTTAACTAGGCCTTTAAAGTAAGGTGTCACACGATGGCATTAATGTTAAAAGATTTAAACTTAACACCAAGCAAAGCTCAGTGGGTTTAGAGATGTGAAACTGGTTTTTTTTTACCGCAAGTAGTGAGTTAGTAATATCAATATTATACAAACTTACGCAGCCCCGGGGGTAAAGCTTTGCAATGTAAACATCGTTTTTTTGAGCGTAGGGTTGATAGGATCGTTATTTATTAGGATTACATTCAAAATTTTAATGGGTTGTAACGGGTAATATAAACAGCTGAGCATTGTTGGCAGTTCATGCTATTGCAATCTTTTGTAATGCTGTGTTGTGTTGTAGTGAAAAAATGTCGTTACCGATTGATATTCTCGATTATTGAAATCTTTGGTTTAGGAAACGACGAAAGCGTTTTTCGTATTTTGATATCAAGCAAGACTAAGTTATAATAATGTAGTTAGGCACATACACTAATTTCTGCTAAGCCAACACTTGGTTTTCACTTGCCAAACAGGGCGAGATAGTCATAACAATTATTGAACAGTTGCTATCCGGGGGAGTTAAAATTTGTCGACGTAATACAGTTTTGAGGGTATGGCTTCTCTAGTATGACATCAAGCAAGACCAAGCAGTTATACTTCAAAAGACTGAGTTATAATGTAGTTAAGCAAGCCCTCTGGTTCCTCTAAAAAACTTACCAACAGGGCGAGTGCGAGTTAGTAACAGCAATTATCCTATAGCTGGTTCCCTGGGAGTTAAGTTTGTCAACGTAAAAACTGTTTACGGCGTATTGTTTCTTTTGTCTGGTGTAAAGCAAGACTATTAAGCATGTTTAAATAGCAATACCTATCTTACCACTGCTTACTGTTTTTCAATTTACTTTATATCAGTTATTTTTGGTTGAGGTATTTTAAAACAATTGGTTTCCTTGATAATTTTAGTAACTTGCCCTATAATATTTGTTAAAAGTTTATTTTAGTAGTCAAAATTGGGTTTAATTGTTATTAAAATGGTCTACTAACCAATAAACCTAATTTTTCTGTGAATCTAAAATTATAAAAAAAGTAAAAATTATAGAAATTAATTATTAAAAAATATAGAATCTCTTGCAGAACTGCTCTTTCTATGTATTCAGTAGTAAAACTTTCTTATAATAATTTTTTCACTAACTTATATAATCTGTGCTTTGCCAACACAACTTTGTCATAAATACAAAAAGGCCATGTTCCAAATAGTGTATAAACTGTTCAAAATGAAAAAAAAAAATATTTATTCCATTTAGGAAAAAATCCTTACACGTTCTACGAGGAGAAATATTTTTTAAATATCTAGATTCAAGTCAAATGAAACAAATGCAGACGCTTATGTATAGGCAACTATAGCTAAATAATATTCATGTAAAAACTATTAGTGGTTTCAAAGAACAAGTATGAATTTATTTAATCGGTTAGGGGGATCCTATAAAATGGAAAAATTTATGACATCTAACATTTACAAATCACTGTTTTTCTAAAAACATTTCCTTTCCTATTGAAGGGCTCTCCGTTCCTGTTGATTTATGGCAGACATTTTGCAAGAGCTATGAGCAGGAAACAGTGACAGGATTTGATTAAAACCCAGCTGATTCATGAGGTTGACGTGGTAGATTTAATCCCAGAATCAGACCACATTGTGCTTGAGCTTGGCATCCGCAAGGTTCAACACTTGAGCGACTTCAATTCTACTTCTGCCTTCACTTTTCTCTAAACAGTTTCCTTACCGCCACTGGCAACTGATTCCCGATTATGTACAGTTGCAAATTATTTATGCAAGACATTTATTGGATATAAAACAATAATTATAGATTATTATACTATTTTAAAATGTTTATTTACTAAGAAAGTCTTTGTGTAATAACTTTTCTGCAATGTAATAACATTTGTATTACCAAATTGAACAATTACATAATTTCACTAAAGCGCCATCGAAGATTATTATAACCATTAATTTAAATGCAAAACAAAACAAAATTTCAATTGGAACACCCATATTCTACATATTATACATAGTATTTTACTGTTTATTAGTTTTAAAAAGCAGCATGAACTTTACGAAGTTAAAAGA
Organism: Homalodisca vitripennis; assembly: GCF_021130785.1. Lineage (NCBI taxonomy): Eukaryota > Metazoa > Arthropoda > Insecta > Hemiptera > Cicadellidae > Homalodisca > Homalodisca vitripennis. Next base: position 37,219,187 of record NC_060212.1, read on the forward strand.
AAGAAATGATACATTAATCTACAATGTCCAACAACTTAGGGTACGATGAACCAGATTTGGCACAGTCAGCTTGAAGAAGGAATCACCAATTACAAGTAAGTCTAGTTTTAGATTAAATGTTTGCATTTTTTATCTTAAACCACGTATCTTTTTAAACAATCAACGGCCTGAAATTGGTGTAGAAACGATTTTTGTGTATTGCACACAAGCCATGGGATCGTATGTCCCCCCTCCTCACCTTACCTATCAAATTTCCTGAAATTCAGAAGACCATCGATGTCCTGGATCGACCCGGCATCTGTATTGTGCAGAGGACTCTCAGGATTGCCTGGGGCCTGGATTTCTAGGAGCAGGTCTGGTCTGATGGTGTCTTAACGTTACTCTCACTACTCATTTCACACACTCTTATATTTGTCTTCTTTACACTAAAACATAATTACAATACCTGAAAGAAATCCTCAGCTCAGTACGTAAAAATTAAGATTATGTTTTTTTTTTAACAGTCATTGTATTTATATGTTCCAAAACTATTTAACGCAATGCCCAAATATCTTAATAAATCTCTTAATATTAGAGTTTTCAAGACGCGTGTGAGGCGTTATCTGATCGGGAAGACTTACTAAAGTTTTGACGAAGCTACCGCCATGGTAGTATGAAAATTATCTGTCAATAATCACGTAGGTTCGGATAGAAGTTTTATATATTTGTGTGTTGTGGTGAGTGCACAAAAACTGCACTGTTTATAACTGTGTTGTGGCGTGCAATCAAAGTTTTGTTGTTATAACTGTGTTGTGACGTTCGCACAAAAAACTGTATTGTTATAATTGTATCTATATATACTAATTCTGTCTCGCGTATTCTAGATTTGGGCCCAGTTTCTTAAGGAGTACGTTCAGATTATTTATTTTCGAAATATATTTGAATACATCTGCACCAACAAAATACTACTCTGGATTAGTGAATTGTACCATCAGAATTTTCTATCTAGATCTTAACCCAGAACAAGCACGTGAGTTCAGAATTATTCAGCTCAGACGTGTTGTAACATGTTCCAACTGCTGAATGTTGAGATCTACTACGTGTCCTGCATGCACACCAAAACTGTTCTGTATATTATGTATCCCTACACGGTGAAAGTTCTTTATTTTTTCCAACAATGGCCAGTAAGATTTTTTGAAATGAATATACACAAGTATAACCAAAGTCATATTCAAATATATAAAATTTAGTATTGTAACTAACTTTATTTCCCACTATAACTCGTCATTTATATTTACTGTTATATTTGATTTTTCCTTGTCCCTTCTTTTAATTTAACAAATGATTTAATAATTTTAATTTGCACTAACTTATCTGCTTAGTTTTCAAATTGAAGAGTCTTTCTCGTGACTGAAGAACAAAAATATTTATATTTTTAAATCACTTTATGTTTCACCACACCATGTGTCGCGTAACGGCTTCCTTAAGGTTGCATGCAAAATTTTTAAACATTTAAAATCATTTCATTCTCAAGATGGCCCTACGAGCTGTTATGCAGGGGTACAATAATACAAATAAGACATTAACACAACAATTTCACTCAGCCGAATTATATACTGAGACATGCACAGTCATGAACTTCATTCTTCTAAAGTCATGTGAAATTTAAAGCCTACGAATTAAATGATTCTCGAGATATTTTGCTACATTATACATTCACATCTGTGTGTATAACTTAGGTTTCATAGCAGTGTAGAAAATTAATACAAGTTCCGGAAGCTAGATAGAATACTACAACTTAAGAATGCGTTGAATCTAATCTTGTACTAACTTTTAACATTGACTTTCCACTCGATATAACTGTTTCGTATTACTCTTTGAAATAACAATCTACCCTATTCAGGTTTCATATGATTATACTCAGTTTCGTTACAACTCTATGATTATGTTTATTTTATCGTTTACCATCATGTTTACCATTGATGTTAAAAGATTTAACTTATCACCAAAGCTCAGTGGTTTAGAGATGTGAAACTGGTTTTTTACCGCAGTAGTGAGTTAGAAATATCAATATTATACTACTTACGCAGCCCCGGGGGTTAAAAGCTTTGCGATGTAACATCGTTTTGAGCGTAGGGTTGATAGGATCGTTATTATTAGGATTACATTCAACTTTTAATGGGTTTTAAACGGGTAATATAAACAGATTGAGCATTGTTGGCAGTTCATGCGATGCAATCTTTTGTAATGCTGTGTTGTGTTGTAGTGAATAAATGTCGTTACCGATTGATATTCTCGTTTATTGAAATCTTTGGATCTTTGCAATACTTGCGCACTCACAATTTGTAATTATCACTTGCTTGAAGGCTGTAGATAAATTATTTCTTTATATCATATTATTCGTAACATTTTACATGTTTAAAATCGTTATTTGAACTGAACGAACATTAAAACCTTAAACGCTAATAAATAAACATTAAAATTTAGTGACTTAATTTTGTTTTACATTATAAAATATATCATTTAGTGTAATATATTAATGAGCCCTAAGTGATGCACGTAGTTAATGTCCTGAAACATAAAAGCATCCCACTCTGCCCGCTTTTGCCTGCAACGAATCTTGACAGGAGGCGGTTCCCATTCCCGTTTAAACATTAAAAATATTTAAAAATAACAGACATTGCATTAAAATTACTAGTGAATCCTTTATTGAGTTTTTATATATTTGAAAAATAAGGAAAAATAATTACAACTGGAAATACCTAATACAACAGGAGGTGGATTGGAGCTAAACACAACATTCACATTAAATCAAACTTTCTCACCATAGCTAAGTTATGTGAAGAAAACTCGTTTACTCCACCGCACTTAGAGATCGTGTCTAAAACACCGTAGTGCACTTAATTATGCACCTGCTGAGACAATGAGACCGCCATTTAGCTTATATTACATTATAATTTTGCAGTATTCTTTAAAATATTGAAACAATCTAAAGGGTTATTTGTCCCTTGTTAGTTACCGCTTTTTTGGATCTCTTCATACAAACATGACTCCAGATTTCAGGAGTCAATTCTGTAATTAGGAGAAGGTGAACTGAAGGTAAACTCTACATTCACATAAAAATATATTCTCATGTAAAAAGACAGACAGTATAATGTAATTGCTACACGATTTATATCAATCTATAGGAATCATTCCACATATTAAGTTTGGCAAATTCAGTGTTGAAATAATATTTTTATTTGTACTCTTCGTATATTAAATATTAACAAAAATATCATTATAAACCTAAAAAGGATACAAACAATAAAATAATATGGAAACTGCGCAACAGTGAGCATCAACAAATTAATTTTAATATTTTAAGCCAAATAATTTTTCATGACTCAATAGTTATTAGACCTTATTGAAAGGCACAAAACGTATTAGTGATTAGAAATAATTTAGCATTTAAAAATTCACATATTTACAAACTATTATACTCATTCGAAGTAAAAAATATTATAGATTTTGTAAGATTTAAAAAATATGGCACATTTTCAAGGAAGTAAATTAAAAAAGAAATTAATAACTCAATCATGTTCTGGATTGGAGAACATAAAGTAACTGCAGTGGTTGGACAAAACACTTACTTTGACAAAACACGTCATTTATGCAATTGGCATTGCTTATATAACAGTTTCATATCATTTATACACATATTACACCCATTATATTACATATTTATCATTATTTGAACAAACTAATATTACCAATGACCGCTGCAATTTTTTGGAATCTCGTACAATTTAAGCTAAATCTGACGTTTGGGTAGTAGAGTATATTTTTTACTAACTTCCGAGTAAAGGTCAGTGTAACTTGTAAGGTCTGAAGCAAGGAATCGATGCGAGAGTAATTTAATACTGACTATAGAGGAGCGTCAACAAAGTGGTTGGGCGTGTCCTTGTTGTGAGAAACATACACCGTTCAAAAAATGTAATCACACCTCCTAACAGTTAACAATGCTTTATTATAATTAGGAGACAATAGTGGAGAATATATTAACTTGTTTTTATTAAAAATATATTTAATCTTGATTGGAATAATTTAATTGTTGTGTGTGTGTAAAGTATTAAAATCAATAATACAAATACCATTTGTGTATGTTTTTTAAACATTTTATCTAATTTTGGAATTATTATTGAGGCCTTAAAAATAAAGTTTTATATTTGTTAAAATATGGCCTACACTCTATAATAAAATTTGTGTAATACTTTTTAAATATATTTATTGTTAAACAACCTTTAAAATTAAAATTTATACTTTACTATCTTCAACCGTTAACCCAATGTAAATAAACATGTTTAACATTGTTACACCCATTTCATGGTCTGACAAGTAACTATATACATACCAATATGTGGTGTGATGTTTTTTACAAAAGCATGCACATGAGGGTGATAATGGACATAATAATTGTCACCTTAAGTGATGAAAGCAGAATGAAACCTACAGTTAACAACCATTGAAGCGAATAACCGCAAGCCCGCCCTCGTCTCTGGAACTGATCACTTAAGTGGCGAGGGATGATTGTAATTTACTCTGGCCACAGCCGCCAATGACAAGAAATTGATCATTTAATTTTGGCAATTTATCAACTTTCTCTACTTTGTTTATTTAAATAAATTTTACTTCATCATTTTTTACAACTTATTTCATTTTACATTTTTTTCAGTTTTAAATATTTGTTTTTTAGATAATTTGTTTCACTTTAGCAAAAACTGACAATCGTCAAAAATTTCAATATCATCCGAAAATTAAGTCGTTGGCACGGAAATTAATTGTAGAGTTTAAGATTTAAGTAGACCGAAATAATAAGTTGAATGAAGATTCGAATTTGTTTCTATTCCTAGGATCCTCAACTACTGTGTAGTTTCAATTCAGTTATTAAATTCAAGAATAAACGCAAAAACCAGATACAACATCTTAAAATCTTGTGCAAAGAGTTATACAAAATATAACTTTGACGTGTATACAATGGATTGCAACAAAGATATTCAGACGAAGATATTATAACGAAAAAATTAAGGAACCCTAACGATAAACGGAAGGAAGAGTATTCGCTCTCACCACCACCTCTAATAGCCTACCTCCGCCTTCTCGCTGATATAATCGAAGCTTTCTAGCTCTATGATACCATTTTCTCCTTCATTTGGGCTTTATATCACTCATATTATAAACCGGTTTTAATGTGATGGATTTTATAATAGTCTACACATACGAAATTATGCATGATGCCTTATCTTATTTATCACTGTTTTTTTATATTCTTTTGAATAAACTGTGCTAAATGGTTTCAAACGAATTATAAAAACAAGTATGTTTCAGTATTTATACGTTTAACGTTGGCAACGCCATTTACTTATTGGCAATCGCTCTGCCATTGATCTTGATTATTTGTAATCGATAAATTTAGGATTTTTCTACTTTTGTTAAAAGCAAACTAAAATTTTAGCTATTAATACGGTTAGGTTAGTAATTTTAATAAGTTACAAAGAAAAATTAATAAATTAATATTGCGTAAGTATGATGTTACTTACAAAACCGTTTATTCAGACTTCTACATATATTACGAGCATGATGTGTTTTTTTTATTTCAAAGCGTTACGTAATGTTAGAAATTGAAGCTTAGTACAATGTAATATAACACTTTACAAATGTAGCACCATTAATTTAAAATAATATAGGCCTATTAATTTTTTAGGAAATCATATATTTTATGGAAATTGCTAGAATGCAACTGAGATCAGCTTTATTATATTTTACTAATCGTATCGTATAATTACAAGTAATCTTACTTGTATATTAAAACTGCTAGAACGTTACTGTTCATACTAACTGGAAGTGCTGAGCTTCAGGGAATTATTTCAGTTAGTTGTGAGGTCCGACGCCAGAGCAGCGCTGCGCAAACGTTCGTTAATATTTTTTGTATCTATTTCTTGGATGAATTAACTCTTACACGCTAATACAATCAAAGTTTAAGCCAATAAATAATTTCTAGTAAATGACACATTACGTATATCACAATTATTGGAACTCGTCCTTTAATAGACGAGCCATAATCTGCGATCAGTTCCGATACGGCAATAAAGCTTCGACTGTTCTGAAGCTGGGTTTAATTACAACCTGTCCGCCTCGCCAATATTTCGATTTCCACTTACTCACCAGGAAACCAATTTAGGATTATCCATGTGCAATAACCGGTGCGTCCCGCTAACGTACGAGTATGAGGAGAAAATCTTTTCTTCGTCCAGGTGTTTGTTCAATTGTACAGCTTGAATGTTCTTTTTTAATATAAAATATAGATGTGATTTGATTAAATTTTGTTTTTGACGAGGCAATTATTATAAGTAAAATAGGATTTTCCGGACTTTTGCTATCATCCTGAGATAAAAAAAATCAGTACAGCTGCGTTTCAAGATCCGCAATCTGATCTTTGACTCAGGTGAATAACTAAACATATACATAGCTACAATATACTTAAAATAACATGCCAGAGCATTGTGAAAAGCCTAAGTCAGGCATTATAGCAACAATGTAACACCTTAAAACTAGTATCTGTATTTTCTTTCGACTGATTTCATTTTTTATATGATTTGAACAAAATTTTTTTATGATCTTTCTTAAATTGACTTTGAAATAGCAAATGTAAAACTAACACTGAGTTCGCTTGTTACACTTGGTCATCAATAACTGTGACGCCTGGTGATGGATGATGACCAATCCATAAATGTATTCCAATCATTTCATCACTGAATTTACCTTTATATTGGAATAATTTTTTAGATGAACATAATATTATGGGAGTTATACTATAATAGCGGTTCACAATAAAGCGAACTAAGATATGACATACGTATGGACTATATCAAGTTCACCAAAGTTTTTTGTTGAATAGCCAATTACAGAATAGCAAATGGTTTGCTACATCCAACAGAACTACTGTCAAATTATGTTAAAATACATTCACATATTAGTTATATTGTTATCTAAGCAAACTACGCAATTCGTTAGAGAGAAAAGAATTCGTCTCCTTCAATAAAACTTTCATCCGCACTGATATCCCGCTTAAAAATATCAAATACTTATAGATAATTACTAAACTCTTTTTTTTTAATTTGTTCCATATGGAGCAAGTTTTTAAATTATAAAATATGTATAATTCTCTTAAACAATTACAAAATATTTATGATTTTGCTGAAAAACGGCACCTAATTTACTTTAGACATTTATCAAGTTGATTTATCATGTTTAATATAAATTACTATAGAACGTTTTATGATGAGAGGAGGTGGTTGTTTCAAGTTGCTTAGATAACTCAATCGCAATATACCTTTCATCCAATTATTACCAATTGAATTTGTTGGTATCCAGTTTGTCATCTAAAAATTAGCAGATGATATCTTTTGCGTACATCTTTCATTAAACAAAAATATTACAACACAATTTTTATTACTTATATACTCTTGCAAGATATCAGGCAGTGTAAAAGCACAAAAACTGTTATGTTGTCATAGTTTTGAATTTTTTTTTATTATTAATAATTTTGTTGAACTTCTGTTCTTTAATTTTTAATTTTTTAATATCATAGTAAGACTTTGTGTATTTTATATCCTACAGTTAATCAAATATATTTTGTTGTGTAGGTTTTAAGGCGTTACCCAAATACTCTACACTGATAACACGAAATTCACAACACACTTTTCAGATTTTAGAATTGTATTTTATAATAAAAAAGGATTTTAGATGTATTCTGAGCTTTAAATATGTAAATGATCTGAATAAAGTTAAAGTTTCAGAGAACCCCTGTTCAAAAGAGATTATCCAGAAGGAAAAACTCTCAGTATAATTAATATTGCAGAAAGCTTTTTGTATAAAATGCTACCTGATTTTCCAAAAACGTAACAGTAATTTAATGAACAAAATAGTTTTGTTATTTATACTTTCTAAGCTATACTTTTTGGATGCATCTTTCTTCTATTTATTTTAAAGTTTAAATATTTCGTAGTACGTAAATGTACTGTACAGTAAATAAGTGGTATACATTCTCAATTCACCTCTTTAACTTACATTAATTGTTTATTGGCTCTTCACATACCTTCCATAAAATACTTGAATTAATTGCAATTATTTATTTTAATTTTAACTAAACTAATTAAAATAATTCATTCCCACAATTCTAAAATTACGAAAAGAAAGCTGGTAAGTCACTATTGTGTGGCCAGCATGAGTTAAGTGAAAATATAAATTTGATTGGGCCAGCACCTCAATAAAAATTTTGAAAAAAACAGACAAAAAAGAATAGACTCTGCAACATATGTAGGGTTGACCTCATATTGCAATTACTCATAAGATGGCCTTTTGCGCTGCTTTCAGAGTGAAAAAATATTCAAGATGGGTAAGTCTGGGGGTAGGGGCCGACTTCTGTAAAAATTCCAGGCAGAAGATGGTGTAATCTAAACCCTTCTACCTCCAATATCTAGAAATTTGCGGCTCCTGGACATCTATCCTGGTTTCCCAGATTATTCGGGTTGCTGTATCCAGTATTATGTAGATTCAATTTGGGGGTACAGTATTGACTGACTTTATGAAATGCGTTGTTATACTTTATATGTATGAATAGACTTATCATCTCCTAAATATATAACATTTTTCATTTTTAACAAAAGAGGAAAAAGATTAGATGTGTAATGAATACTAAAAAGAACAGTAAAGGACTGAAGAGCTCTCGGAAACTGAAAACAAGGGGAAATCGGCTTTGATATTGAAATGTGTTCTGCATTGTCTTTCCTCAGATTAAATTATACTAGTGCAATTTTTATGCGTTAAAATATTTGCTGCTTTTTAAAACAGATGCTAATTTGGCATAGTTTTTACTAATTAAAAAGTAACAAAAAAAATAATTCAATATTAGTATAGAGTTGGCTTTTTTATCAATAAGATTAACCAAAGATTTAAAATATTCAGTGTTTAACCTCTTTTACGTTTCATTGGCGTGAGTTGCTGTTACATTTGTTGCAACTGTGGTATGGAGTCATGAAAGTTTAAAACCTCCCAAGATATTTTGCTTAGCTTTGGATAGCCTACTACGTTCGATTCAGCGCTGGTTATGGGAGAAATCTGTTTCAAAAAGTGTGGTTTTGTTTGCTGTTTTTACGAGAGCTTGCATGGCCATGTACTCAAAATGGGGTTTTTTAAGGAAACATTAATGTTTTTTATACAATTCAAAGCACCCAAAAGCACCTTTTATACAAAAAATATATTCGTTAACCATTGTATTCTGTAATTAACTCAAGAGACTTTTTATCCAGTAATTATTTAAGAACCTTTCCAAGGAGCAAATGTCATTCCATACAAACATATGTCCAGGAGACCTTAAAAAATTAGGCATTGGCAATTATTTAATATCAGATTAAATCCAATATTGGACGGAATATTTTCAAGGCCAGAATTCTGGAATACCACTTTGTACACAATGAGAGTAAAAGTTGTGAGTAGACAATGAGAGCAAAAAATTATGAGTAATCCAGGATCCTTGATTGCACCTTTGCACGCTTCCTAAGTGTTTTAATTTTAATTTTAATTTTAATATTATTCTACCAGATTTATTTATCATAAAATATCGATTTAGTTTGTGTTTGGTGCAACTGCGTAGCTAATGAATATATACATCAGGATTTACAACAAATTTAATTGATACATATTTGCCTTAGAGATATGCTAAAAGTTTGAGACATTAATACAGTTAGTCTTAAACTGAGTAGGTTACCTTAAAATTATCCAGCAAAAATGACTTTCTTAGTTTCACTGTTATACAACATTACGTATTATTATAGAATTTTCTGCAACTCCGTTAAATAAGTGTTATATTTCTAAATTAAATTCAAAAGTAATATATGTTTCAAAGCTAATTTTTACTGTATTTTTAAAGAATTCTTCTAAATGTGTATAGAGATTGGACACTGAGCTCGTACCGTATACTAGTGACTTTCCATTCCTTCTTTCCCAATTTTTCAGTCATCTATATAATCGTACAATAATTGGAATAAATCACTAATTCATTAATTCTGTAAAAATAAAATAGAGCAATAAATAACTTAGTTAAAATTAGTAAAAGAACATACTTAAGTTTGAGAACTAGTTATTCTTATTCTAGTGTATGTACTATAAATAATACAGTATATGAAAGAAATACTTTTTAAACAAATAAAAGAAAGATTTATCCAAGAAGTATAGCTTGGATAGAAATTAAGAAATGTATTTGTTCATTTATAAAGTACCATGTTAATGGTCAATCTAACAGGATTCTATGTAGCATTTTATCCCAAGAAAGCTTCATACAATATTAATTCTACTAAGTGGTTTCCTTCTGTGTAATCCCTTTGGAATGGGGACCCTCTGAGAGTTTAACTTTCTTAAGTTCATTTACATATTTAAAGCTCGGAATAGTTCCAGATAGAATCATTTTATATTATAAAGTATAATTCTCAAATCTGAAATAGTACGTCTTTAAAGTTTAAATAAACGATGTGGATTATTTGCATATCTCCTTGAAACCTACATTGTAACATATATTAAAGCAATGTTAGGTTATGCGATACACAAACATTTTACCACGCTATTGTCAAATTACAGAGCAGACGTTCAACATACCTATAATTTACTAGAAATAACACCTTAAACACTTTAATAACATAACAGCTCAGCGTTAGTGAAGCTCATCACTCGAGAGCTATAAAATTTTCATTTCTGTCTATCTGTCTGTTAGATGATTATTAGATTTAAAATTATACGTTTAAACTAAGATCTGAATTGTAATTGGAACAAAACTAAAAAGATAAATACTTAAACTCACATTTTGTAATAAATGATTTTCCCAGTAAGTATATTATTTCAAACCTATACTTTTTCTACTAGAACTGTATTTTAATACAAAACTAATACTTATATATAAATCGAGGTCAAATCTGTTACGCGCCTGGAATTCCTATTCTATTCTTATATCTATTAAAACTACAAGATATGATGATTTAGTTACTGGACAGATTATAAAGTAGAAAGGAAACAGCCAAAATGAATCTGATCCATTATACAAATATTTGAATCATTTGGTCATACTCGCAAAAGACAGTTATTACGCTATAGTATGGATAGTATAGACACATTCGATAGAGAGGCCATGTTACCTGGTAACCACAGTAATTTATAATTCCAGATTCCAACCACAGTTGGCGAGCAGCACTTACACTCAGTCAGTCAGTCAGTCATCTCTGACACTTCGCTACCTGTCAGTGTAAAGCAGTTACACATGCAGTATTCAGCCTTCTATTGTAAGCTGTTTAAAAGGACTCTTATTTAATTAAGGAATAACAAAAAACTAGATGCAACTTAAACCACAGATTACCTACATTAACATTATTTGCTCACGCGTAAGATTTCAAGAAAGTCCGCACATTCAAAGTATGATTATATAAAATTGATCCTGAATTAGGTTTTAAACTAAAGGCACCAAAACACAAGTTTCAGTATGATAGTTATACATAGAGTGTATTCTAAGTTATTTCATAAGTAATATACTTTTATAAAGGTATAACTGTCTAACAACACATTTAGATATAATCTATAACATTATAGATTTTTTTTATAATACGTTTGTCAGATTTCGACACTAAAAGGTTTAGAGATATTCTATGAATTATAATTATAAGCATATTATTGCTAAACATATTTCTGCTCTGTTCGCCTATGAATAGTGAAAAATGGTTCTGTAAACATTTGTATTGTAAATACAAATATAAAACCATTGCAGTTGAAAATTTCAATAAATAGTCACAAGTCAAAAAATATTTCATAAAGGAAATAGCGATACTTCCAAATTGTTTCATATAATATGTCTATCATATTTGTCTAACTAGTATTCCAAACTATACATTTATCTTTAAAAAGGAATTTCCTTCTATAGCCGTCTGTGAACTAATCCTTTCTTTCAATCGTGCCGGAATGGTACTTTCACTTAGGTGAAATAGCAATACTATTAGTGTTCGTTATGATTTTGTTAAAGTGAACTCACTAAAACTCTGAATGTTTCAGCCCTAATGCTGCACAGTGTACAGACTGGTCGCGACAGAGGAAGACATTCGTTGTTGCAGTCATTAATCACTACTATATCCCAATATTGCTACTGACCCTCGCATGTATCGTGTTGTAAACATCCTCATTTGTTACACTATCTGTCAATTGCCAATCCTCGCATTGTTAGTGGATAACCTTGTAATTGTACGATGTACACCGCTTCTCTATATATGATAAGGGCCTAGTATTATATTGAAGTGAACTCACTACGTCTGAATGTTTCGGCCCTTATGTGCACAATCCACGACTGTTCTTGGTAGTGGAAGACATGTGTTGTTTCATTCATTATTCACCACTCCAATCTATTTATAAATATATTCTATATACTCTAATTCTATATATAAATACAATAATATATAAAATATATTTAAAGACCAGTGTGTCATCCGTTGCAAAACCCTATACTTTACAGGATATATTCATTTCATAATTTAAATATTAAACTTTACTGGATTGTTGGTTATATTCGTATTGTCCTAAGCACTCAAGTCGATCTGTTATACTCGTAGATAGTGGTATTTAAATGTAGAAAACAGTGAACCCATTTGTAAAAGGCACGTGTTTTATGAGACGTGAGGCGGGGCTTTGATCAGTGATGCGTGTAGAGACTCCACTCACTTATACCCGTACTTTGTCGTGTGATGAACAAGAACATTGATTGCTTTCACTAAAATCACGTGTTCATTTATTCCTAAATAAATTATTTTTGTTCTCTTACCAGTTTTTATGATAATGCATACTCTAAAACACGTCATAAGCATTGCGAGTGAATGTTTCCGAACGGCCTCCTTGCTCCGATATTTAACAAAACGTAAATTATTTTTTTGTACCAAATGGGAAATTGTTAATTTTGTTATTTTTTGTAGTTTTAGTTAAAGGAATGATACTTATAGCGAATTTTCTCATTCAGTTAATATTGTTTTATGTAAACAAACGTTCTAATTAGTTAAGAAATTAAATAAATGTTTTGAATATAATTTTATGTTTTATATGGGGAATAGTGGAATATATTAAAGTAAGCAGGTTATGCATTAAAGAAATTGCTAATACATTCCGAGCTATATAATTTATACAACTGATAAGTTTTGAATTTTGTTGCCGAAGTGTGTGACGAGTTTTTGTGGAAATAATAAAAATGTCTTCTATACTAAAATGAATTTAATTTGTCAGCTTGTTAGTATTCGTATATCCTATGAATCTTTTGTGTTGTAAATACTATAATATTACAAATTGAAATAAAATAATATAGGGATGTTGCGTAAAATTAATGTTATATTTTTTTTATAAATTTTATAATTAAATGGTTATTTGTTATAGTTCGGCGATCGAATCGTATGATGAAAATATTTTATAAAAGGCGTGAGCTTAAGTTTTATTATATCAGCAAATTTTTATTGTGGGAATAAATTAATATAAATTTGGAGACTCGATGTTATAAGGATGATAATCAAGGAATTATAACATGTAAAATGTAGTTCGTTTTCACAATTTAAAACAGTTAGTTAGTGTACAATTAATACTGTGTTATTGTAACGCTATTGATTTCTCAGGTAACAAAAATGTGTTGCTGGATGTGTGTAAATATTTGTGTCTCTCTCACTCCCCGGATACTCGCAACAATTATTACAACCATGACAAATGCTCCGCTGTTTAACGCCGCGTTTAATATATCAACCTAACGTGTGGCTCAATTACTTAATGTTTTCACAGTGACCTAGATGCTATATTTTGTGCAAGCCCCTTACTAACCATTATTTTGCTACGCTGCCAATCATATTTTTTTAGAATAATTGTTTATTCAAAAATATGTAAAATGAACGAAAATTGTTAAAGCTCGAAAGCAAAAAGTCACTTTTCTTGTATGAGGTGTCTATACAAGTCCTAAAAAACAAATCTCCCGTAACTGTTGAATGGTTTAGAATTTTCAAACCTTTTCTGATAAATGTAACATTATCACCTGAGGACGCTTAAATGGATTTTTAAATTGCTATTTTTAGGTATGGGGAACAACTTAACTGTTTTCAATAGAATTACTTTTTGATTTATATATAAATTTAAAGGTCTACTAATATACATAAGTAATTTCTTTGAATCTGATGGATTTTTACATAGATAATACGTACATATTACCGAATTATTATCTTATCTGCTTGTTATGACGAATAAATAAACAATTTGTGTAATTCTCAGAAAGATTTTAATACATTTATCTGATATAGCCATAAATTTACGGTATTTATGAGAAAATATTTCTTATTTTTAAAATAGACAGTAAATATATAATATTTTACACAAAATTATATTTCCTAAAAAAAGAGCACATAACCCTCATATAAATTCTATTCATTTACTCGTAAGATAAACTAAATATTACTAAAGCATTATGTAAAGCAGCTGCTAAGGTTCTAAAAACTTTTTAATTAAACAAAATAATTCACAAAATTTATTAAATAAACGGAAAAAAGTATTAACTAGACGTTCTCAAAATACAAATGCTTTCTATGCTATGTATGTCTGGAAACCTCACCAATTTCATTTTCTTTGGAAGATAATTCTCTAACGCCAAAAATACTAATGGATATTTATAAATATAAAGTAACCAATTACGACAAAGATCTTACTTCTGGTGAATAGAATTTTAGTTTTTAAATTACAAAGTATTCCAAAATTACTTTGATGTTTTCAGCTGAAAGGAGATTGTTTGGAAAAAGCCTTAAAACATGGATAAATGTGACAGTGAAGCATGGATAGAGACGCCAGACTTACCTTTGTTACTCGACATATCAAACGTCTTTCAGTATGACTTTGTCTTAGCGACACCTTACATTTGCCCTGCACCTCTCTGTTAAAAGGAAGAGAGACAAGCTCAGAAAAACGACGTTTTCTTTTCAGAAGAATGCAAAGCAGTATGTTCTGAGTACTGACAATTTTTATTCTCGACACGAATACTTGTTAGTGATTCATCCATATAGTTTTTCTATACTACGTAAGAATACGTTGAGGTTTTGTGTGATTGTCTGGCCATATATACGCAGGACAGGCACAATTTCGTTATATTCTACTGGAAAGTTTTAAAAGTTCATTTTCTATTACTGTCTGACTATATACGCAGGCCAGGCACAATTTCGTTTTATTCAGCGGGGGAGTTGTAAAAGTCTATATTTGTATTATTGTCTGACTGTATACATGCAGGACAAGCACAATTTTTGTTCAGGAATGTAATGAGCCATAGATTTGAAATTTTGCATGCAACTTCAGCGAAGGCTGTTACTCGTTTACTCCGACCTTCTTCGATGATACTCATTTACTTTATTTAATTCACTTTGCATGAGTTTTAAATTTAATACGTTCGTTTAATTGTGTCTGTATGTACTGCGTATTTAGTTTTTGAAGCCTTTTCATATACCGTCTGATTATATTTCACCATTAAAGAAACAGTTCGTTTTATTGTACAACTTTACAAAAGGAATACATAGATCAGAGAGAACTGTAGTGCCACATTTAGCACCATTTATTTCTTTCGTCGCCAAATAGGAAAGATTTTTAAATAAATAACAATGGCAACACAAAGTGAGTTTGAGTCAGACTGGATGTGCCTTTGATCATCTGTATGTTTACATCATTCTTGTGACTCGTTCAAAGACACTCTTATGATTTTTGTGTACTATGGGAAATACCAATACATTACGACTAACTTAAAACATATGTAAAAATATTATCATTCTTTCATTTGTTTTATAATTATTATGACTATTAATTATTTTCTTTCAATACGATATAATCTAAGAAAAAGTTGATTGTATTGATAAAAAATGACGGTACGTACTAAAATGTGTTTTAGGGGGGGGGGTAATAATTTTAATATTCGTACATTTCTATTTTTTCAGCGGTGATCTTTAATTGTTTCTTAATACCATAATGATTTTTTAATAAAATACATGTTTCGAACAAATATTAATTAAATACATGTTATTGACACATATTATTAAAATAGCTTTTACTAATACATGTTAGCAATGTACTTGATATGTGCAACAACATCGCACGCATTTGCCACCTTTAAATTTCTTCAAAAGCAAAATCTTAAACCTTGACCGCACCTTCATATTTGATGTTTTGAATTGTAAGCAGTATACCTCAATACTTTAATAAGTGAAATGGGCGTGTATTTAAATTTATTTATACACCTAAATTTTATTTTACTACATGTATATTGACGATGGTATACAATTTTTTTTTAAATTTTGAAAGCAATAAAGCATTATTATTGTTGTTGTTATTATTATTATTATTATTATTATTTATTATTATTATATGATTAGTAATGTGTTCAGTTTATAGACGTGCATCCTATGTGTTGTTAACTTGGATTGTGGTGTTTCACCACTATCCATTCAAATAATCCATCGTCAATAGTGTACGTACTTTAAACTAAAGATTTTCTGTGTAATACATAATAATAACAATATTATCTATATAGGGTTGCACTATATTCTAATTATGATGTTCAGAAAATTTAACCTTTAACGAATCTCAATTCAATCATATACACTATAGTGCGATAATCAGGACGCTATGTTGACATAATTAAAATTTGACGCTCGATGAAGAAAGGCACGGCGAATGCCAAAGAATTAATTCTCAGCCACTGACAGTGTAGGGAGTATTTTTCCGTCCCAGACAGGAAAATCAGCTTAGGTTGAATAATGCTCTCCCACTTCTTCTGTCTCTTACGGACATCTCTTTAATATCATAGGAAGTAACGTCTCTAAGAACTAAGAGCTAAGCGACGAAATACTTTCCAACAGGAAGCTGTTGAGTCTAAATGTTTTAGAGGGTGTTTTCATCATTCAATCAATAACTTTATTTATACACTCACTAAGAATGGTTGCAAAGTCAATTTATACGTTACAATTTAACGTTATGTCAACAAGTTTAAATCCAAAGAAAAGTAAATGGGATATATATTTTGTTAAAGTTAATCAACATCTATGTTAGGCAAGAATTGTAAGGTAAAACATTGAAAACATTAAAAGTAAGTCGTTATGTGTTAAAAAAAAACACTTTCAGTAGTATTATAAAACTCGCCAAAGCTTTAAATTGTGGTATTTATTATCAGACTGTCATTCTTTTCTTGAAATCGTTAGAGTCACACATTTTGGGCAGATTCTTTGGCAGCATGTTGAAGTTTTGCCCCACTGAAGGATAGCATTTGGTGTGTAGTTAGTTTCATGAGCTGGCAGAGAGAGATCGCTAAAGCGTCGTGTGTTGTGACTGGGAACTTTACCAATCTTAAGCAATGTTCCTTTTGAGGCATGAGTGATAATTTTTAATGATATAGATGAATAGAATTGTCAGGACTTTAAAAGACTGAAAATACTATCTCATGACAGTATTCTCTTAGTTGGAGACATGGGAATAATCGATGCGCACACATCGACAGTTGTCTAACGTGATATCGACTATCTTTTAATGTTACGTTGAATGTTATGTAAAGTGATATTGACTGTCGTCTAATGTGAACTCCACTGTCGTGTAATATGATATCAACTATATTTTAATGTGACATTGAATGTTATGTAAAGTGATATTGACTGTCATCTAATGTGAACTCCACTGTCGTGTAATATGATATCAACTATATTTTAATGTGACACTGAATATCGTCTAATGTGACATCGACTGTCTTCTAATGTGAACTCCACTGTCGTGTAATATGATATCAACTATATTTTAATGTGACATTGAATATCGTCTAATGTGACATCGACTGTCGTCTAATTTGATATGAACTCTCTTTTAATGTGGCATTAAGTTTCATCAAATGTGACATCGAATATCGATTAATGTGAGAGAACGCTCGTAGGATAAGGCTCCTACTTATGGTTAATGTAGTCAATCCCCCACGTGGCAATTATAAACAAACTACTTAACTAAACATAAATCCTGGTTCTTTGATGCCAATTTCATTTCACCAGCAATAATGTTATACGTCATCAAAGTTGCAAAGAATTGGAATATAATTACAAAAATATCCTTTATGTTAAACAAATCTTATTAAGATCCTTGTCAATCAAATAAATATGATATAACAAGAAGTTATAAAATAAATGTTGTAGTAGTACACATCGCCATGCTGTGCTAAGGTTCCATGCAACATTTCAAGTCTGTTGCTCATTTCATTAGGCTATATTTGGTATTATGTAAAGTTGCAAAAATGTCATCTGATTGCATTTAATTTTCTTAAAAAATTATTTATTCTTCGAATTTTACATCATGGTTACTCATAAGATAAACAGAAAATTATGACTAACGCTCAGCCAAATCGCATTTAGTCACATGTATCGTCACCGAAAACGTTGGTGGCTTTATATAAATAAAGCTCCATGCAAATCGTTATGTCCATAGGCTAGGTCTCAAGATCGAATTTTGCCAGCCCCTAAAGAAATAGGCTTTCCTAACTAAAACTAATAACTATAGATATAAACAAGAATTACTAACATGTATTGTCTGTCAATTTCAGATTCGGTTTTTCTGACAAATTTAAGTAACCATATCGGTACAAATAATGTTATAAGATTTTTGAGAATTCTATTTTAAGAAGTGTAAATATTAATTTTATCATTGTTTACTTGTTTTAACTGATTACTAATTTCCCTCCAGTACGTGCAACTAGATAGTCAAATGTATGAAACGAAATAAACTGAACATTTATAAAAGGTATTTTAAATTCAGGAGCTGAATCTTCTTTAGCACCAACAACTTGACTGGCAATGCTGTGGTAATATTGTTACAGCTGGAAGACTTCTACGTCTAAGTTTGAAATGTAAACTGAACAGAGTACGCAAACTAAGGGAGTTGAGTACTTCGTGAACTTAAATTGTGTTAACGACCTAATACTCTCAGGTAAAAAGAGGATATATATTCTTCGACTTTGATTTTTTTACCGCTGTGTAAATAAATGGTTCGTTACATTGCAGATGCTCTTAACTTGCTGGTTTTAATACTTGATAGTTTAAAACCAAACAATCCAATATTTTAGAAACTGGAAAGCCTCATGGAAACAAATGTAGATCGTTTGATTTCAAATTAATAAAATAATTATTTATTTTAATTTACATGAATGAAGATTTATATTATATGCATAAATAATAATGGCAAATATACTTCTTCACGTACAATGTAAATTTTAAATTTGGCTTTTCAGGAATTGTAAGTCAGACGATATAGTAAACAAAGTGTAGATACTATATAGTTATGCAAAGGCACAGAATCCCTTGAACTAGGTAGTTACCACCCCGTTTCATCTTTTATGTTTCTTTATAGTTAGTGTTTCAGTTTTACTAACCTAATATGAAATGACAGATGTCAGCTAATTACGTTTACGTTTTCAAAAATTAGGTTTACGATGTATTGTACTAACTTTGTCTCATTTTACACAATGACAATGTTCAAATAGGTGACCCCTTCCTTGGGGGTAACTCTACTGAGTGGGAGATGATAGGGATAAATTCCCCCCCCCCAAATACAATAAGAAAAATGTTTTGAATATACGTATAGTAGAAAAAACTTATTTGAAATACAGAATTTAAAATTTTTTGTCTAAATTTATTCTATCTCATTTATTTCAATTTATAGTTATCCACATTTTTCCTGCGTGAAGTTCTCTTGAATCGGGTGTATGCCAATCCGCCCACCCCTCATACCACTAGATAAGTTGCACCAATTCCGAGTAGCTTACTCAGTAACAACTGACACAATAATGTCTCAAACGTTTGACGTGTAGCTAGCGTTGTTTGTACACGTCAATCAGGTCTAGTGCTACCCACATCTGTCAATCACTGTTAGTTACAGTTGACGTCATGTAACCGTAGTAATGTATGATACTCACACAAGTATGGGCCAGGAGTACCTACAAATCATTTACATCTTTAAGCTTCGCAGTCTATCTTGGACCACTTTAAGATGTTCAGGAAGGACATTTTGTGACTACTTATGGTCAATAATTGTGAAAATACAATGTTGTTTTGTTATAGTTATTTATCCTCATTCGATTAATTACTTTTTAAATTTTCAATATCATTATTATTAAAGTTTTTAAACTCTTAAAATATACTGCTTATCAAGTTTTAAAACTTCTCTAAAAAGCCCCCTTAAAAGAGAAAAGCAATACCCGCAAACTCTCAGTAAAGCGTTGCTTGTGCAGAGTGTCGTTTGCTACTTCCTATCATTTTGAGTCGGGCTTCTCAACTGTGGCAACGATAAAATCAAAATACTGACCAAACCTAGAAATTTAAAAAGAAGTACGTGGAGAATTGTTTTATTAATCCATATTTTTATTATTATTTAAGGAAAACAAGCTCATCCTTCGGACTAGCCTTTAGTAAATATGTCTGAATGGCTGTTTGTGTTGTGAGTGTAATCAACTTTAGTAAATATTATTAAACTGCTACACTAAACGTAATTTGTATAAATCAATTATTAAATTATAAAAACAAAATTTTAATGAAAAACGCGCTTTCGCAATTTCTTTACATTCCTCTATTCATTTATCTGTTACTACCCCTAATTTAACAATGAAATATTAATAGTATTCTTATTGTTAAAAAGTAACTGTGTATAATAACTTGTTTTATGCAATTTAACTGACTATTTTAAAATAATATGCAAATATCATATCAATATAAATAAATTATTATGTTAATTATAATGTCACAATACCGTATTGATTTTCTTCGTCTATTAAGGGGTTCTGAGGGGTGACGTTGGGGGTTAAGTAACAGGGGGTAAGTCGCCGCGGGAGCAAACAAAATGGGAGCTTTGTGTCTGAAAATTTTTAGAAACAATTCCCTACCACCTATACATTTCCAGTTTTTTGTAGTAGAATATTTAAATTCAACAAGTCGAACGCTTTGGTAAAGTGTGAAAAAAAATTTAAATTGTATGTTTCCTCAATTTTAATATTAGACACTATTTTTGTAATTTGTCTTTCAATCTTCCAATCTATATCCATATCCTTCATGAAGTCAGAATGATTTGTGTTATTTTATTAAGTTAAAAAAAGTTTATTGATTGATTATTTACTCCGTTATTACAGTGTATTGTAGTGATTTATTTTGTAAAGCAAAAAGTAAAGTAAAGTAATGTCTTATTTTACCAGGTAGGGTCATATGTTGTGTAACTGATCTTTATATATTATTATACAGGAGTCGCCATTTTTGTGTGTTTAGGTTTAACTAGGGACATTTCCGAAAAACAATATATTTTTCAGATTCAACATAGTCTATATTGTTAACTATATTTCTTTTAACAGATTTGAATATTTTCCAGCAAGCAGGGGACAGATAATAACCCTCTTTTATTCGTAAACGAAATATATTTTATTCTTTACAAACAAAGAATAACCTGTAACTTTATTATACCTGAATGTAATTTCAATTTATTACCTGAATATTATTCATTTATTCCGATATCCTTAATTATTTCAGTGAGAGAACATTCTAGTAGTGATACATAGCATAAAAAACTCACAACTATGAATGTTATACTCTCCTGACACAAGTCATCTGTATATACCTTGAAAACTGTATATACATTGTACATACAATATACAGGGTGGCTGATCATCAGTGTTACGAACATTTTTGCCCAACAATAGTGTAGTGTATGGTTGGAAAGCTTATAAAATGGCGCAGTTTTTAAAATATTATCTACCTTCTAGTATACAGGGTGTAGAAAATACAATAGACCAACGTTTTTTTATTCTTAACAGGTACTTAAATTTTAAACTTTGAACTATTAACAATGGAGTTTTTATTATTGATCCTTTAAAATTTTCACTTATTCCTATTCAAAATTTAATTTAAATTACGAAAATTACGTCATTTACACAAATCCGTTTACAGGTATTTGAGAAATTGCTGCAATATGTTTAAAAAACATAGTCATTTTAGAACAAATTAAAATAATTCTTTTTTAAGCCGATTTTTTGACTTGGAACCTCTTACGTGCATCATTACACTTGATTTACTTTGTAGTTTCACCCAAAAATTGTTGTAACCTGATGACCAGCCACCCTGTATAACGCAAAAATGTATAAACATTATTTGTCTAAGTATAAAGGGCGTGATCTTTGTCTAGCGCTCGTAAACTACAGATTAAAAATGTAAAGATGGAAGCAAATAAACGTTTTAAAATTTGCTACAAATCTAAATGTTACTTTGTTTATTAATATGAATAACAGTTTGTATGTTTCGCTTTTATGGGAAAAAACAACGAAGTACAAGGGCCAAGAATTGGTTATTGACAGCCAAGATTATTGGATGTTTATTAATTCTCTTGTAGTCTCGTACTGTATTACTGTTCTTTTAGTCTCATACTATACTACTC
The DNA here is from genome assembly GCF_021130785.1 of Homalodisca vitripennis. NCBI lineage: Eukaryota > Metazoa > Arthropoda > Insecta > Hemiptera > Cicadellidae > Homalodisca > Homalodisca vitripennis. Next base: position 37,241,726 of record NC_060212.1, read on the forward strand.
CAATAAATATTCCTAGTCTACCACCACCTGCAATATTTCCTGAAAGTATTTTGAATAGTGTTTTGTTAGTGACGCCATTTGATAAAAGCATCAAACAATGCGTGGTATTCGAAACCTGAGTAAATGCCTGATAATAAAACATCACATATCTCCCACGGCTCTTAGCTTGCCTAACTGGGAAAAATATGTACCTCCGCGCTGATAATGTAGGGCAAACAGCTTTAATCTCGTACCGACATTAGCTTAGTTTACAATTCAAACACAGAGACTTGCTCCGGTTTCACAACCAACATTAGCAAAGCAAATTGATGTTGTTGAAAAGGTAATAGTACTGAGTAAAATTATCCTCTTTGAAGAAACTGCAAGGAATAAATTGTGGTTCTGATTTGAATTCACAACCAACATTAGCAAAGCAAATTGATGTTGTTGAAAATGTAACAGTACTGAATAAAATTATCCTGTTTTAAGAAACTGCAAGGAATAAATTGTGGTTCTGATTTAAATAGTATGTACTAGAAAAGAGGTGTACAAGAAACAATTGTGTCTATAACTGAATCTGAGGCTGGGGGCCGGGGATGTGAGGCGTTTTGTGTCCGCAGATAATTTTTTGCACCCTACGGGTTTCTTACAAATTTAAATATCATAAAAACGTAACGGCACAAAAGTTATGTTTAAATAACATAAATATTTTTGACACCCGATGAAATGAATCAAGCAAGGCTTTGATGTTTAAAAGTGTTACTAATGAGCTGGATAAGTTTAAGCTTGATCTCAAATCTAAACTGTGTAAGTACTATTGGTTCTCCCTCTATGAGGAGTTGTTGTTGTTGTAGATGGAGCTTATATTGGTACTGATAACTTATATACATTAAAACATGAAACCAACATTTAACACTTTTATTATTTTGTGAGGTCTTTCGATATCAAAGATATCTTCTTCACACACATCAAAGATATCTTTGATATCGAAAGGCCTCACAAAATAATAAAAGTGTTAAATATTGCTTTAACGTTTTAATGTAAATAAGTTAAATAGAGGAGTTGTTGTTTTGCTTTTAAATATAAGGAATACGATGATTTGGTGCATTATGGTTGCAATATAAACTAAGAACATTTGTATGCCAGCCTATATGTTTCAACACTAAAACTGGCTAAAGATTTGTGGCGAGTCTTTCGTTTGTGTTCCCCCGTTGGCTAAAGACTCGTTTTGATCACAATTTTTTAACTGTATTTATTGGCATTAGAATGCAGTATTTTTATGTATAATATTTGAGCTTTACATAGGCAAAAGTCCGTATAGCAAATCATAAACTTTTGTAAATAGACACAATCAAACATTGTAGCATCACCAGTAAAGAACATTTGATATTAGTTCTGAAGTTTTCGTTGGTACCACAGTGTTCCTAGTATCTCCAGCTACAATATAGCCAAATGTTTACTGCTGCTGCTGGTTTGTCTTTGACGTGTCAATGTTATTCTACGATATAGTTTTTCGTTGTTCATAGGAAACTTATAATATTATCTTGATAATTAGGGTTGAAATTAGGTAGGGAAGATCAATAGAAAAGTATTTGCTAACATTTAGTTAAATCCTATGGACCATCAACGAATTGTTGCATGTATAGAGCTTCCATGCAAAGTTTAAAGTCTATAGCTCAATTCTTTATCGAAATATAGTACTGACAGACAGAAGAAATACAAGTCTTGCAGTCCCTTCATTGACCGGCTTTACTAACATTGCTACTTATTGAGAGTATAAATTTGGATCATTTAATTAAATTGGCAGACCATTCACCAGTATAAATATACTACTCAAGTACCCACAAGAATAGTTTCCGATGTCTTTAGCAACGTTAATGTAATATTAATTATTTATAGTCCTATACTATCCTTACTTGTTCTAAAATTCTTCATCATAATTCTACGTTTAAAGTGGTAAACTATAATAGTATGATCAATAAAAAGTATTTCAGTAAGAAAACTTTGTAAAACAGGACATTATCACTGTCAGGCGGTTTGTAAAGGAAGTGTGTACAAGAAGACAACGAGTGCCTTTTAGTTGTATCAAAGGAGCTGTCCTTGCCAAACACAGCTTGTTGTCCTCTGAGAGTTTCTATGTGTGGAAGGCTGGGGGGGGGGTCAGTGGGGATCTATCCTCAGTAAACAATAGAGGCAATGTATTGGTTATGCGGTTCGATAAACTTGGGTGCTTTTTTTAGGTAATGTTATGTTATACTGTACTTTTCTGTATAATTATTCTGTTCCATAACGTGATGTTGTACGAAATTGTAATATTTGGTTTTTACAACGTCGCTATGAAATAATCCCACGGTACTTGTGTTAGTTTACAGGAATTTTCTAACTGCTATAAATGAATAATAAAACTGGTATAAATTGTCCATGAGTATGAATCTGAAGAGAAGGTGTCTGATTGATTTAATTGTAATTTATAAAGGTGAGGTCCACTAAGTACTGACTTAGATGAAGCTGGACTGATTTAAGTAATCAGTCCAGCTCAATCAATTTTTAGGACGAAGTTCATTGATTTTAGAGGGAAAAAAAAAAGTAAAAGAACACCATACCCGATACAATGTGCCAAAGGCATTCACATAAAATATTCCACCCCTGGAATAAAAACTAATCCCATTGGTATTACTCATTACTAAGCTTAGAATTCCTCGACTATATTCTGTATGTGTGCAGGTTTTAGAAAACTTGACGCATAGGTTGGTAGAAATTCCTATCGTGGTTTCAATATTTGCTAGATTGTTTCATCATTGTCTAATATAAACTGTATTGATTTTGGGCACGCAAATTCAATGGCCTGTCTGCTTGTATGCGATAACTCTTCATAGAAAACTCCTAGAAATTTGAAACTTGATACGAAGGTTTCTTTTGGGACGAAAAAGAACAAACTGTATTGGTTTCAAAATGTCAAATGAGACCTCTAAACTGCCCACATGGTTCCTCTCGGCCTACACAAGAAACTGAATTTATTTTGGAGTCAAAGTATATGAGTCTGTCCTTCTGAGCGACAAATCTTTCGTTACACTCTGCCGAATCCTGCTATACTCCATTGTACCAATTTATAGTAAGGTGAGTTCTTTCATGAATTACTCCGAAGTCCTCAAAACTACCCAGGAAATATTCTACCATAAATGAAATGCCTAACATTGCTGGAATATTTGTATGAAGTGAATATTATATTGTACAATTTTGTAACAGATGAGTGTCTTTGACGTGGTGTAGGAAGTAGAGAATATCAGTATAATATACTGTATACAAGGGTGCAATAGTGTAGTCCTCCATGTTACTGTATTTTATATTGTTCCCCAAACCCCAACTACAAAATGCAGTGAACGCTCCCAAATGCCATTCAAGCAGTTCAGTTCCGATGTTCAACCAATACTTGGAGCCGTTTGCGATACATTTACCGCACTGTCGCCTATTTTATCGCTTTATCGCAGCTTTATGTGCCATAGTGCCCTGACATTTACAGCCCTGTGTTTCTTTAATCGAATATATTCTCTTATAAAAACAACGACTGTACACGATGTTGCTATATATTCGCAGAGGAAACAAGTTACAGTGTGTTGAGGAGACGTTTTTGACACCCAATACTTCTACAAACATGTAAAAGTTTTAAAATAAAACAGAGCGAGTTTAAAAATAATATTTATCGAACCACCGTTACCGTTAGAGTTATTCTTGTCAACGTAACAACTTGATAGGCGTAGTTTGATATCAAGTAAGACCTAGCTGCTATATTTCACAAGTGTGAGTTATAATGATGTTAAATCAGCACTCTTCAACCTCTATAACTTGCCGACAGAGCGAGTTAGTAACAGCAATTATCCAACCACTGCTTCTTCGGGAGTTTAGCTTGTCGTCTTAACACCGTTTTGGGCGTATGGTTTCTTTAGTTTGATATCAAGTAAGACTTAGCTGTTATACTTCAAAAGATTGAGTCATAATGTAATTGAGCCACTATATTACTTCATAAATTTACCAATATAGTGAGTTTGTAATATAAATTATGGTTGCCCCCGGGCGTAAAGCTCTGCGATGTAACATCGTTTTGGGCGTAGGGTTGACATATAATCGTTATTATTAAGGTAACATCCCAAACTTTAATGGGTTTTAATGAGTAATATAAATAGCTGAGCATGTTTGGACAACTGAGCGTACGTTGGCAGTTCTTGCGATTGCAATATTTTGTAATATTTTCTTGTGATTAAAAGTTGCAGTAAATAAATGCTGTTACCAATAGATGTTCTTGGTTATTAAAATGTTTGGTTTGCGAGTGGCCAAAACATTGGCGACCATGACAAAACAGGTAATATTTTCAACGCTAAACAATAAAATATTCGTCTCGTATGAATAAAACTTCTTCAGTTCAAGTAATTATAAAACATTGCAGTAAAGAAGTCATTCAGAAATAAAATTTCGTCGTAGAAGCTGGCCACCCAGGAATTACGGAGACAAATCAGGCTATGCGTTTTTTTTTCTATATGCGTCAATACATCACAGCACTAACTACAAAAAAACCCAGTAACCAGAAGGCTCTTCATCAACTCTTAATAGTCACACTCGAATTTATGGGACCATACCCAAGGAGTTCACGAAGGTAAACAAATATCCTGTTGATAGCTGATTTGTCTACCGATTAAGTAAAAGCTTTCGCTATACCATAAACAATGACAGCTCAAATTCTGTCAATTTTGAAAGCAGAGATATTCAGGCGTCACGGGTATCCCTACTACATGTTAACAGATAATGGCACCCATCATCATTCATTGTTATTATCATTATCATTATCATTTCACTTCCAGGTTATGACAGAAAACGCTCGGAGAATGGAAGTTAGAATACTTGAAAACTCCTATATACCATTCTCAGGCGAATCCAATTGAGTGACAGAATCCAGAACTCAAGAAATTGTTACGAATTCTTCTAATAGGAAAAGAAATGAAACATGAGTCCAAAAAATTCCCCAGACATTCTTCGCTCTCCGAATATTAAATCACATAACTAGTTACTCTCCTGCCGAGCTGCTCCTTGGGCGTCAACTTCGCAAAGCTGTGGATTGGAGAATCGATGCACAAAACAAGGATGAATACGTTAAAATGGTGGATTGGCGGAGAAGGAACCAGGTAGAATATCTACGGAGACAAGCACGAGCTGGGGTTGAACGTGTAAAAAATGATGATATTGCTGAGGAACGTAGATTCAAACGTGGTGCATTGGTCTTACGTCGTAATCACACCTTCAAAAATAAGGTGGACGAATATTACGCGGGCCTGGGCAAAAAGTGGATTGGACCTTTTCCGTGAATCAGGAATTACGAGATGGCGTATACTTGTTGGATGCGACTCTACCAATCAAGATCCATAATATTTTAATTAATAATGTAAACAGCTACGTAATATTCGACAACTGAGCATTGTTGTACAGCTGAGCATTGCTGTACAGCGGAGCATTGTTGGACATCTGAGCATTGTTGTACTGCGGAGCATTGTTGGACATCTGAGCACTGTTGTACAGCTGAGCACTGTAGGACATCTGAGCCTTGTTGTACAACTGAGCATTGTTGTACATCTGAGCATTGTACAGCGGAGCATTGTTCGGTAACTGAGCATTGTTGTACAGCTGATTATTGTTGTACAGCGCAGCATTGTTGGACATCTGAGCACTGTTGTACAGCTGAGCACTGTAGGACATCTGATCATTGTTAAACAGCTGAGCGTTGTGTACAACTGAGCATTGTTGTACAGCGGATAATTGTTGTACAGATGAGTATTGTTGTACATCTGAGAATTGCTGGACATCTGTGCACTGTTGTACAGTTTAGCATTGTTGTACAGCTGAGTATTGTTGTACAGCTGAGCATTGCTAAACATTTGAGCATCGTTTAGCAATGTTTGAGCATCGTTGTACAGTTGAGCACTGTTGTTCAGCTGAGTATTGTTGTACATCTGAGCATTGTTGTACATCTGAGCATTGTTGGACATCTGAGCACTGTTGTACAGTTTAGCACTGTTGTTCAGCTGAGTATTGTTGTACATCTGAGCATTGTTGTACATCTGAGCATTCTTGGACATCTTAGCACTGTTGTACAGTTTAGCACTGTTGTTCAGCTGAGTATTGTTGTACATCTCATCATTGTTGTACATCTGAGCATTGTTGGACATCTGAGCAATATTGTACATTTTAGCACTGTTGTTCAGCTGAGTATTGTTGTACATCTCATCATTGTTGTACATCTGAGCATTGTTGGACATCTGAGCACTGTTGTTCAGCTGAGTATTGTTGTACATCAGAGCATTTTTTAACAGCTGAGCATTGTTGTACAGCTGAGCATTTTTGTACTACTGAGCATTGTTTTACACCGGAGCATTGTTGTACTACTAAGCATTGTTGGACATCTGAGCATGTTTGTACAGTGAGCATTTTTGTACAGCTGAGCATTGTTATACAGCTGAGCATTGTTAAACATCTGAGCATCGTTGTACAGTTGAGCACTGTTGTACAGCTGAGTATTGTTCTCCATCTGAGCATTGGCGTTACCAATCGATACGACAATTGTTTGACCAAACATTTGAGCATTGTTGTACAGTTGAGCACTGTTGTTCAGCTGAGTATTGTTTTACAGCTGAGCATTGTTTAACATTTGAGCATCGTTGTACAGTTGAGCACTGTTGTTCAGCTGAGTATTGTTGTACATCTGATCATTGTTTTATATCTGAGCATTTTTGGACATCTGAGCACTGTTGTACATTTTAGCACTGATGCAGTCATTAATCACCACTCTATAACTATATTGCCACTGAACCTTCTATGTATCGTGTTGTAGACATCATTTGATACATTTGTTACTTTATCTGTCACCTGGCGATCATGGCATTGAGAGCCTCTATATACAGTATACCATTGACAATTCACCAACAGTGCAAATGTATATTTTGTACGAGACGAGTCCGTCATAGACAATATATGTGGGACAGTGCTGCTGCGAGTTTTCTTAGTCCTGCTACATCTTATTAATTGTAATAAGTAACAGCCCAATAACCAATAGTATCTAATAAAAGAACAGTTCTATGCTACATTCGTTACTGACACTTAGTAGGTTTACACAAGTTAAATTTGTTTGCAGGGGGATAAAGAAGCAAAAAGGGATGTTTTATTTTACCATGTCAAACCTTTTTAAAACATAACCTGGGGATAATGGCTTAAAAGTAACTTCCGAGTCAACGACACCAGGCAGGCGAGATGGTTGCAAGGACAGGATCACTCAGCGGTCACCCATCCAAGCAGCAGCCACGCTCTACGTTGCTTATTACTGTTATCTTGCGATAACCTCTGTAAACAATACATTGCACCATTTTGGGATGTAATCATATCTTATACATTTATTTGCCCGTCTGATTATTTTTCCGCAATACATTACAAGAACGAATTGATGTATAGACTTGAAATGTTGCTTGCAAGCTCACCGAAACTGTTATGCGTAACGAGGTCTAACGTTCTCGTATTCTGTAAATATTAGTTTTTTTGTTTTAGAGAATAAATGCATGGACTTGACATAGATTTGTTGTTGGGACAGGTGTGTGACATGTTTTGGTACGATTTGCTTATTTTAACCAGTCCTACAACTAATATACTATAATGTATAGGGTATTTTTAAAGACGATTGTGTCATCCGTTGCAAAACCCTACACTTTACAGGATATATTCATTTCATAAATTAAATATTAAATTTGACTGGATCGTTGGTTATGTTCGTATTGTCCTAAGCAATCAAGTCGATCAGTTACACATGGTTGGATTTAAATGTAGAAAACAGTGAATCCATTTGTAAAAAATACGTGCTTAATCAGACGTGAGGCGGGGCTTTGATCAGTGATGCTTGCTCAGAGACTCCACACACTTATACCGGTACTTTGTCGTGTGATGAACAAGAACCATTGATCACTCTCACTAAAAGCACGTGTTCACCTGGCTTTTAATAATAAATAAATTAGTTTTGTTCTCTGACCATTTGTTATGATAATGCATACTCTAAAACACTTCATAAGCATTGCGAGTGAATGTTTCAAAACGGCCGCTTTGCTCCGATTTTTTATTAAAATTTACTTAGTTTTTTGTACCATCTGGTACATTGTTCATTTGTTATTTTATTTGTAGTTTTATTTAAAGGCGTGATACCTATAGCTAATTTTTTCATTCAGTTAATAATAAAAAAATAAACCAAAGTTCGAATTAGCTAACAAATTAAATAAATGTTTTGACAATAATTAATTTTGTGTCTTATGTAGTGAATAATGGAATGTTTTAAAGTAATCAGGTTATGCGTTAAAGAAATTAATCATAAATGTCGAGCTATATAATTTACATAATTGATGATAAGTTTGTCGAGGTGTGTGACGAGCTGTTGTGGAAGTAATAAAAATTACTTCCATACTAAAATGATTTTAGTTTGTCAGCGTGTTAGTATTCGTATACTCAATTTTTTTTTATTTTTTTTTAATAATATAATATAGGGATATTTAGTAAATTTAATTTAATATCTTTAGTTTTATAAATTTAATAATTAAATGGTTATTTGTTATAGTTCGGCGATCGTATCCTATTATAAAAATATTTTATAAAAAAGGTGAGCCAAAGTAATATTATATCAGCAAATTGTTATTGTGGTAATAAAATAATATCAATTTTGAGACTCGATGTTACAAGGATAATAATCAAGGAATTATAACACATAAAATTTAGTTCGTTTTCACTATTTAAAACAGTTAGTTAGCCTAAAATAATGTGTTGCTGGATGTTTGTAAATATCCCTCAACACTCCCTCACTCCCCGGGTACCCGCAACAATTATTAGAACCATGATAAATGCTCCGCTGTTTAACGCCGCGTTAATTTATCATCCTAACATGTGGCTCAACTACTTAATGTTTTCACAGTGACCTATATGCTATATTTTGTGCAAGCCCTTACTAACCATTATTTTGCTACGCTGCCAATCATATTTTTTTAGAATAATTGTTTATTCATAAATATGTCAAATAAAGGAAAATTGTTAAAGCACGAAAGCAAAAAGTCACTTTTCTTGTATGAGGTGTCTATACAAGTCCTAAAAAAACAAATCTCCCGTAACTGTTGAATGGTTTAGAATTTTCAAACCTTTTCTAATACATGTAACATTATCACCTGAGGACGCTTAATTGGATTTTTAAATTGCTATTTTTAGGTATGGGGAACAACTTAACTGTTTTCAATAGAATTACTTTTTGATTTATATATAAAATTAAAGGTCTACTAATATACATAATTAGTAATTTCTTTGAACCTGATGGATTTGTACATAGATAATACGTACATATTACCGAATTATTATCTTATCTGCTTGTTATGACGAATAAATAAACAATTTGTGTAATTCTCAGAAAGATTTTAATACATTTATCTGATATAGCCATAAATTTACGGTATTTATGAGAAAATATTTCTTATTTTTAAAATAGACAGTAAATATATAATATTTTACACAAAATTATATTTCCTAAAAAAAGAGCACATAACCCTCATATAAATTCTATTCATTTACTCGTAAGATAACTAAATATTACTAAAGCATTATGTAAAGCAGCTGCTAAGGTTCTACAAACTTTTTAATTAAACAAAATAATCCACAAAATTTATTAAACAAACGGAAAAAAAGTATTATTAACTTGACGTTCTAAAAATACAAATGCTTTCTATGCTATGTATGTCTGGAAACCTCACCAATTTCATTTTCTTTGGAAGATAATTCTCTAAACGCCAAAAATACTAATGGATATTTATAAATATAAAGTAACCAATTACGACAAAGATCTTACTTCTGGTGAATAGAATTTTAGTTTTTAAATTACAAAGTATTCCAAAATTACTTTGATGTTTTCAGCTGAAAGGAGATATTGTTTGGAAAAAGCTTTAAAACATAGATAAATGTGACAGTGAACCATTGATATAGACGGCAGGCTTATCTTTGTTACTCGACATCAAACGTCTTTCAGTATGACTTTGTCTTAGCGACACCTTACATTTGCCCTGCACCTCTCTGTTGAAAGGAAGAGAGACAAGCTCAGAAAAACGACGTTTTCTTTTTAGAAGAATGCAATGCAGTATGTTCTGAGTACTTGTTTCTGATTCATCCATATAGTTTTCTTTACTACGTAAGAATACTACGGTAAGGTTTTGTGTGATTGTCTAGCCGTACAGGCACAATTTCGTTTTATTCAGTGGGGGAGTTGTAAAAGTCTATATTTGTATTATTGTCTGACTGTATACATACAGGACAGGCACAATTTTGGTTTTTTTCAGCGAGGGAGTTGTGAAAGTCTATATTTGTATTATTGTCTGACTGTATACATACAGGACAGGCACAATTTTGGTTTTTTTCAGCGAGGGAGTTGTGAAAGTCTATATTTGTATTATTGTCTGACTGTATACATACAGGACAGGCACAATTTTGGTTTTTTTCAGCGAGGGAGTTGTAAAAGTCTATATTTGTATTATTGTCTGACTGTATACATACAGGACAGGCACAATTTTGGTTTTTTTTCAGCGAGGGAGTTGTAATAGTCTATATTTGTATTATTGTCTGACTGTATACATACAGGACAGGCACAATTTTGGTTTTTTTCAGCGAGGGAGTTGTAATAGTCTATATTTGTATTATTGTCTGACTGTATACATACAGGACAGGCACAATTTTGGTTTTTTTCAGCGAGGGAGTTGTAAAAGTCTATATTTGTATTATTGTCTGACTGTATACATACAGGACAGGCACAATTTTGGTTTTTTTCAGCGAGGGAGTTGTAAAAGTATATATTTGTATTATTGTCTGACTGTATACATACAGGACAGGCACAATTTTGGTTTTTTTCAGCGAGGGAGTTGTAATAGTCTATATTTGTATTATTGTCTGACTGTATACATACAGGACAGGCACAATTTTGGTTTTTTTTCAGCGAGGGAGTTGTAATAGTCTATATTTGTATTATTGTCTGACTGTATACATACAGGACAGGCACAATTTTGGTTTTTTTTCAGCGAGGGAGTTGTAAAAGTCTATATTTGTATTATTGTCTGACTGTATACATACAGGACAGGCACAATTTTGGTTTTTTTCAGCGAGGGAGTTGTAATAGTCTATATTTGTATTATTGTCTGACTGTATACATACAGGACAGGCACAATTTTGGTTTTTTTCAGCGAGGGAGTTGTAATAGTCTATATTTGTATTATTGTCTGACTGTATACATACAGGACAGGCACAATTTTGGTTTTTTTTTAGCGAGGGAGTTGTAAAAGTCTATATTTGTATTATTGTCTGACTGTATACATACAGGACAGGCACAATTTTGGTTTTTTTCAGCGAGGGAGTTGTGAAAGTCTATATTTGTATTATTGTCTGACTGTATACACGCAGGACAAGCACAATTTTTGTTCAGGAATGTAATGAGCCATAGATTTGAAATTTTGCATGCAACTTCAGCGAAGGCTGTTACTCGTTTACTCCGACCTTCTTCGATGATACTCATTTACTTTATTTAATTCACTTTGCATGAGTTTTAAATTTAATACGTTCGTTTAATTGTGTCTGTATGTACTGCGTATTTAGTTTTTGAAGCCTTTTCATATACCGTCTGATTATATTTCACCATTAAAGAAACAGTTCGTTTTATTGTTACAACTTTACAAAAGGAATACATAGATCAGAGAGAACTGTAGTGCCACATTTAGCACCATTTATTTCTTTTGTCGCCAAATAGGAAAGATTTTTAAATAAATAACAATGGCAACACAAAGTGAGTTTGAGTCAGACTGGATGTGCCTTTGATCATCTGTATGTTTACATCATTCTTGTGACTCGTTCAAAGACACCCTTATGATTTTTGTGTACTATGGGAAATACCAATACATTACGACTAACTTAAAACATATGTAAAATATTATCATTCTTTCATTTGTTTTATAATTATTATAACTATTAATTATTTTCTTTCAATACGATATAATCTAAGAAAAATTTGATTGTATTGATAAAAAATGACGGCATGTACTAAAATGTGTTTTACGGGGTGGGGGGAATAATTTTAATATTCGTACATTTCTATTTTTTCAGCAGTGATCTTAAATTGTTTCTTAATACTTGCCACCTTTAAATTTCTTCAAAAGCAAAATCTTAAACCTTGACCGCACCTTCATATTTGATGTTTTGAATTGTAAGCAGTATACCTCAATACTTTGATAAGTGAAATGACGTGTATTTAAATTTATTTTATACAGCTAAGTTTTATTTTACTACATGTATATTGACGATGGTATACCATTTTTTTTAAATTTTGAACGCAATAAAGAATTATTATTGTTGTCATTGTTATTATTGTTATTATTATTATTATATGATTAGTAATGTGTTCCGTTTATAGACGTGCATCCTATGTGTTGTTAACTTGGACTGTGGTGTTTCACCACTATCCATTCAAATAATCCATCGTCAATAGTGTACGTACTTTAAACTAAAGATTTTCTGTGTAATACATAATAATAACAATATTATCTATATAGGGTTGCACTATATTCTAATTATGATGTTCAGAAAATTTAACCTTTAACGAATCTCAATTCAATCATATACACTATAGTGCGATAATCAGGACGCTATGTTGACATAATTAAAATTTGACGCTCGATGAAGAAAGGCACGGCGAATGCCAAAGAATTAATTCTCAGCCACTGACAGTGTAGGGAGTATTTTTCCGTCCCAGACAGGAAAATCAGCTTAGGTTGAATAATGCTCTCCCACTTCTTCTGTCTCTTACGGACATCTCTTTAATATCATAGGAAGTAACGTCTCTAAGAACTAAGAGCTAAGCGACGAAATACTTTCCAACAGGAAGCTGTTGAGTCTAAATGTTTTAGAGGGTGTTTTCATCATTCAATCAATAACTTTATTTATACACTCACTAAGAATGGTTGCAAAGTCAATTTATACGTTACAATTTAACGTTATGTCAACAAGTTTAAAATCAAAGAAAAATAAATGGGGAATCTATTTTGGTTAAAGTTAATCAACATTTGTGTTAGGCAAGAATTGTAAGGTAAAACATTGAAAACATTAAAAGTAAGTCGTTATGTGTTAAAAAAAAAAAAAAAAAAAAAAAAAAAACACTTTCAGTAGTATTATATAACTCGCTTTAAATTGTGGTATTCATTATCAGACTGTCATTATTTTCTTGAAATAGTTAGAGTCACACATTTTGGGCAGATTCTTTGGCAGCATGTTTAAGTTTTGCCCCACTGAAGGATAGCATTTGGTGTGTAGTTAGTTCATGAGCTGGCAGAGAGAGATCGCTAAAGCGTCGTGTGTTGTGACTGGGAACTTTACCAATCTTAAGCAATGTTCCTTTTGAGGCATGAGTGATAATTTTTAATGATATAGATGAATAGAATTGTAAGGACTTTAAAAGACTGAAAATACTATCTCATGACAGTATTCTCTTAGTTGGAGACATGGGAATAATCGATGCGCACACATCGACAGTTGTCTAACGTGATATCGACTATCTTTTAATGTTACGTTGAATGTTATGTAAAGTGATATTGACTGTCGTCTAATGTGAACTCCACTGTCGTGTAATATGATATCAACTATATTTTAATGTGACATTGAATGTTATGTAAAGTGATATTGACTGTCATCTAATGTGAACCCACTGTCGTGTAATATGATATCAACTATATTTTAATGTGACATTGAATATCGTCTAATGTGACATCGACTGTCGTCTAATGTGAACTCCACTGTCGTGTAATATGATATCAACTATATTTTAATGTGACATTGAATATCGTCTAATGTGACATCGACTGTCGTCTAATTTGATATGAACTCTCTTTTAATGTGGCATTAAGTTTCATCAAATGTGACATCGAATATCGATTAATGTGAGAGAACGCTCGTAGGATAAGGCTCCTACTTATGGTTAATGTAGTCAATCCCCCACGTGGCAATTATAAACAAACTACTTAACTAAACATAAATCCTGGTTCTTTGATGCCAATTTCATTTCACCAGCAATAATGTTATACGTCATCAAAGTTGCAAAGAATTGAATATAATTACAAAAATATCCTTTATGTTAAACAAATCTTATTAAGATCCTTGTCAATCAAATAAATATGATATAACAAGAAGTTATAAAATAAATGTTGTAGTAGTACACATCGCCATGCTGTGCTAAGGTTCCATGCAACATTTCAAGTCTGTTGCTCATTTCATTAGGCTATATTTGGTATTATGTAAAGTGCAAAAATGTCATCTGATTGCATTTAATTTTCTTAAAAAATTATTTATTCTTCGAATTTTACATCATGGTTACTCATAAGATAAACAGAAAATTATGACTAACGCTCAGCCAAATCGCATTTAGTCACATGTATCGTCACCGAAAACGTTGGTGGCTTTATATAAATAAAGCTCCATGCAAATCGTTATGTCCATAGGCTAGGTCTCAAGATCGAATTTTTCCAGCCCCTAAAGAAATAGGCTTTCCTAACTAAAACTAATAACTATAGATGTAAACAAGAATAATTACTAACATGTATTGTCTGTCAATTTCAGATTCAGTTTTTCTGTCAAATTTAAGTAACTATATCGTTACAAATAACGTTATAAGATTTTTGAGAATTCTATTTTAAGAAGTGTAAATATTAATTTTATCATTGTTTACTTGTTTTAACTGATTACTAATTTCCCTCCAGTACGTGCAACTAGATAGTCACATGTATGAAACGAAATAAACTGAACATTTATAAAAGGTATTTTAAATTCAGGAGCTGAATCTTCTTTAGCACCAACAACTTGACTGTGGTAATATTGTTACAGCTGGAAGACTTCTACGTCTGAGTTTGAAATGTAAACTGAACAGAGTACGCAACTAAGGGAGTTGAGTACTTCGTGAACTTAAATTGTGTTAACGACCTAATACTCTCAGATAAAAAGAGAATATATACATTCTTCGACTTTGATTTTTTAACCGCTGTGTAAATAAAGGGTTCGTTACATTGCAGATGCTCTTAACTTACTGGCTTTAATACTTGGTGATTCAAAACCGAACAATCCAATATTTTAGAAACAGGAAAGCATCATGGAAAAAATTTAAACCGTTTGATTTTAAATTAATAAAATAATTATTTATTTTAATTTACATGAATGAAGATTTACATTATATGCATAAATAATAATGGCAAATATACTTCTTCATATACAATGTAAATTTTAAATTTGGCTTTTTAGAAATTGTAAGTCAGACGATATAGTAAACAAAGTGTAGATACGATATAGTTATGCAAAGACACAGAATCATTTGAACTAGGTAGTTACCCCGTTTCATCTTTTATGTTTCTTTCTAGTTAGTGTTTCAGTTTTACTAACTTAATATGAAATGACAGATGTCAGCTAATTACGTGCGTGAAGCCTTCGATATTTTTCAAAAATTAGGTTTACGATGTATTGTGCTAACTTTGTCACATTTTACACAATGACAATGTTCAAATAGGTGACCCCTTCCTTGGGGGTAACTCTACTGAGTGGGAGATGATAGGGATAAATTCCCCCCCCCAAATACAATAAGAAAAATGTTTTAAATATACTTATAGTAATCAAACTTATTTGAAATACAGAATTTAACATTTTTTCTCTAAATTTATTCTATCTAATTTATTTCAATTTATAGTTATCCACATTTTTCCTGCGTGAAGTTCTCTTGATCGGATGTATGCCAATCTGCCCATCCCCCTTCCCCTACTAGATAAGTTGCACCAAGTCCGAGTAGCTTACTCAGTAACAACTGAGTCAATAGCGTCACAAACGTTTGACGTGTTGCTAGCGTTGTTTGTACACGTCAATCAGGTCTAGTGCTACCCACATCTGTCAATCACTGTTAGTTACAGGTGACGTCATGTAACCGTAGTAATGTATGATACTCACACAAGTATGGGCCAGGAGTACCTACAAATCATTTACATCTTTAAGCTTCGCAGTCTATCTTGGACCACTTTAAGATGTTCAGGAAGGACATTTTGTGACTACTTTATGGTCAATAATTGTGAAAATACAATGTTGTTTTGTTATAGTTATCCTCATTCGATTAATTACTTTTTAAATTTTCAATATCATTATTATTAAAGTTTTAAACTCTTAAAATATACTGCTTATCAAGTTTTAAAACTTCTCTAAAAAAGCCCCCTTAAAAGAGAAAAGCAATACCCGCAAACTCTCAGTAAAGCGTTGCTTGTGCAGAGTGTCGTTTGCTACTTCCTATCATTGTGAGTCGGGCTTCTCAACTGTGGCAACGATAAAATCAAAATACAGACCAAACCTAGAAATTTAAAAAGAAGTACGTGGAGAATTGTTTCATTAATCGATATTTTTATTATTATTTAAGGAAAACAAGCTCATCCTTCGGACTAGCCTTTAGTAAATATGTCTGAATGGCTGTTTGTGTTGTGAGTGTAATCAACTTTAGTAAATATTATTAAACTGCTACACTAAACGTAATTTGTATGAATCAATTATTAAATTATCAAAACAAAATTTTAATGAAAACGCGCTTTCGCAATTTCTTTACATTCCTCTATTCATTTATCTGTTACTACCCCTAATTTAACAATGAAATATTAATAGTATTCTTATTGTTAAAAAGTAACTGTGTATAATAACTTGTTTTATGCAATTTAACTGACTATTTTAAAATAATATGCAAATATCATATCAATATAAATAAATTATTATGTTAATTATAATGTCACAATACCGTATTGATTTTCTTCGTCTATTAAGGGGTTCTGAGGGGTAACGTTGGGGGTTAAGTAACAGGGGGTAAGTCGCCGCGGGAGCAAACAAAATGGGAGCTTTGTGTCTGAAAATTTTTAGAAACAATTCCCTACCACCTATACATTTCCAGTTTTTGTAGTAGAATATTTAAATTCAACAAGTCGAACGCTTTGGTAAAGTGTGAAAAAAATGTAAATTGTATGTTTCCTCAATTTTAATATTAGACACTATTTTTGTAATTTGTCTTTCAATCTTCCAATCTATATCCATATCCTTCATGAAGTCAGAATGATTTGTGTTATTTTATTAAGTTAAAAAATGTATATTGATTGATTATTTACTCCGTTATTACAGTGTATTGTAGTGATTTATTTTGTAAAGCAAAAAGTAAAGTAAAGTAATGTCTTATTTTACCAGGTAGGGTCATATGTTGTGTAACTGATCTTTATATATTATTATACAGGAGTCGCCATTTTTGTGTGTTTAGGTTTAACTAGGGACATTTCCGAAAAACAATATATTTTTCAGATTCAACATAGTCTATATTGTTAATTATATTTCTTTTAACAGATTTGAATATTTTCCAGCAAGCATGGGACAGATAATAACCCTCTTTTATTCGTAAACGAAATATATTTTATTCTTTACAAACAAAGAATAACCTGTAACTTTATTATACCTGAATGTAATTTCAATTTATTACCTGAATATTATTCATTTATTCCGATATCCTTAATTATTTCAGTGAGAGAACATTCTAGTAGACATACATAGCATAAAAAAATCACAAACCACTAACTATGAATGTTATACTCTCCTGACACAAGTCATCTGTATATACCTTGAAAACTGTATATACATTGTACATACAATATACAGGGTGGCTGATCATCAGTGTTACGAACATTTTTGCCCAACAATAGTGTAGTGTATGGTTGGAAAGCTTATAAAATGGCGCAGTTTTTAAAATATTATCTACCTCCTTGTATACAGGGTGTAGAAAATACAATAGACCAACGTTTTTTTATTCTTAACAGGTACTTAAATTTTAAACTTTGAACTATTAACAATGGAGTTTTTATTATTGATCCTTTAAAATTTTCACTTATTCCTATTCAAAATTTAATTTAAATTACGAAAATTACGTCATTTACACAAATCCGTTTACAGGTAGTTGATAAATTGCTGCAATATGTTTAAAAAACATAGTTAATTTAGAACAAATTAAAATAATTCTTTTTTAATCCGATTTTTTGACTTGGAACCTCTTACGTGCATCATTACATTTCATTTACTTTGTAGTTTCACCCAAACATTTTTGTAACCTGATGACCAGCCACCCTGTATAACGCAAAAATGTATAAAACATTATTTGTCTAAGTATAAAGGGCATGATCTTTGTCTAGCGCTCGTAAACTACAGATTAAAAATGGAAATATGGAAGCAAATAAACGTTTTAAAATTTGTTACAAATCTAAATGTTACTTTGTTTATTAATATGAATAACAGTTTGTATGTTTCGCTTTTATGGGAAAAAACAACGAAGTACAAGGGCCAAGAATTGGTTATTGACAGCCAAGATTATTGGATGTTTATTAATTCTCTTGTAGTCTCGAACTGTATTACTGTTCTTTTAGTCTCATACTATACTACTCCAATAAATATTTCCTAGTCTACCACCTGCAATATTTCCTGAAAGTATTTTGAATAGTGTTTTGTTAGTGACGCCATTTGATAAAAGCATCAAACAATGTGTGGTATTCGAAACCTGAGTAAATGCCTGATAATAAAACATCACATATCTCCCACGGCTCTTAGCTTGCCTACCTGGGAAAAATATGTACCTCCGCGCTGATAATGTAGGGCAAACAGCTTTAATCTCGTACCGACATTAGCTTAGTTTACAATTCAAACACAGAGACTTGTTCCGGTTTCACAACCAACATTAGCAAAGCAAATTGATGTTGTAGAAAAGGTAAGAGTACTGAGTAAAATTATCCTGTTTTAAGAAACTGCAAGGAAGAAATTGTGGTTCTGATTTAAATAGCATGTACTACTAGAAAAGGGGTGTAAAATAATAAATTTTGGCTATAGCTGAATCTGAGGCTGGGGCCAGGGATGTGAGGCGTTTTGTGTCCGCAGATAATTGTTTTTACCCTACGGGTTTCCTACAAATTTAAATATCATAAAAACGTAACGACACAAAAGTTATGTTTAAATAACCTAAATATTGTTGACATCCGATGAATGGAATCACGCAGGGCTTTGGCTTGTGTAAAAGTGTTATTAATGAGTTGGATAAGTTTAAGCTTGGTCTCAAAACTGAAAATGTGTAAATGGTTATGGTTCTTCTTCTATGACTGGTACAACCAAAATCAATAGAGTAGTTGTTGCTTTAATTTTTAAACTTAAAGTAAGAGATACTTTGGTGCATTATGGTTGCAAAATAAACTAAGAACATTTGTATGCCAGCCTATATGTTTCAACCCTAGAACTGGCTAAAGATTTGTGGCGAGTCCTTTGTGCGTGTTCCCCCATTGGCTAAGACTCATTTTGATTAAAATTTTAATTGTATTTATTGGCGTTAGAATGCAGTATTTTTATGTATGATATTTGAGGTTTACATAGACAAAATTCTGTATAACAAATTATAAACTTTTGTAAATAAACACAATCAAACCATTGCAGAATCATCAGTAAAGAACATTTGATATAAGTTCTGAACTTTTTTTGTTCGTTCCACAATGTTCCAGGTCTATTCAGGTTCTCTTGTAATATTATCTGTAAAACGTTACATTACAAAATTAATATTCTTATATTTTACTATTTATTTAATACTTTTTATGTAACGTATTTTACATGTAAGTTTTATAGATTTAAGTTATAATGTCTAATTGTATGTTAATCGTAAGTTAAAAGCAAATATAACAAAAGAACTGTGTGAATTTATGTGTTTTTACCACAAGAAATGTATAAAACTTTATGTCATGTAATCTATAAATATATTTATGAATTTTTTTAGAGAATAATATATTTAGATTGTATTGTTTTCCTACAAAATTTCACCTTCTGATTTAGTGGTGAAAATAAAAAATACGAATTTATTCACTAAATGATTTTTTATAACTTTTTAAGGTTTAAAATTTTTGCTTACTCGTATTAATTTCATAGTAGTTATGAAAATTAAAGAATTTAAATTTGAGATTTTCTACAAAAGTTTTCTGATATACTGATATGACCTTAAACGTTATGACAGGTTCATGTAGATGTATTTATGGTATTTTATTTATTTCATTAATTTTTGTTTTGAAACAGGATAAGGAATAAAACTTTATGCTCTAGCTATATTTATATAGAAGAAATTAAATCAATTGTAAGAAATTATGATTCAGTAACAAACTATGGTATCAGCAGACACATTCACACAACAAACATGTGCAGTTTTCCTAGTAATATTTGCACACGTCTTGGGCTCCCCACGTATGTAAAACATCGCTCTGACATACAAGTCAGTCACTTGTTGATTTATCCTGCAGTAGCTATGTCAATATTTGTACTTCACAAACGTGTACATTTTACCATTTAATTATACATATCCTTCATATTCCTTCTTCTTCAAGAAGATAAACAATGTTCTGAAAAACAAGTCAGCAATACAAATATTTATACAGTCAAAGTTGTTCCAGTTTTTTCATCGATTTACTCTTTATGCTCTCATGAAATGAACAAAATGTCACTGATTAGGGGGAAAATCGCAAAAGATCAATAACAAATGAAGCAGGATTGATTCACAGTTTTTTTTTTTTTAACGCTGGACACAAAAACATCTACTAATATTATAAAATTATAATATTATAAAATCAGCAATTAGAATTATATGATACCCAGTACCCTTAATTTTTATTATAATGGAATAAATTATACTTAATTAGTTATCCTTATTAGTTATCATAAATTTTTATTTTTACATCAAAATTGGTTATATAATCCTCATTTTGAAACGGGATGGAAGAGTACCCTCCAAAAACTATTAAGAGATGAGTTATAAAGTTCCAGTGAGGTAAATGTCTCTTTTTAAACAGGTATCCTTAAAACATAATAAGATTTACTATTTTCATATGTTAAAAAATGTATAAAACAACGTTTCGAGGGTTATAATCTAGCCTCTTCGTCAGGCGAGTTTACGATTATCATATAAAAGCTACAACGTGCAGCAACGGACTGTCACTTAAAAAGTAAATAAAATTGTTTCAATAGAAAGAAAATAATCGGTTTTCGATTATTTTCAATATTTAATTTTCCTTTTTCCTCCTTTTCTTTCTGTTTTAGAGGTATTCAATTACTACACGATCTAACGCAGCATTTCGGTAAATGTTCGAAATCGTAGTAGTCTTTCAAATCCTCCATCGTCAAAAACAAACTATAAACAAAAGTCTTTCTTTTTAATTAAAAAAGGTAGCAAGAAAAACTACATAAACACTCAGTATGGGCGGATTTTCAGATTTTAAATGAAAAATATCAGTTTGAAACTATTTAAATTAATAACTTAGCAATATAAAATTTTTTTTATTGTAGTAATTATAATAGTTTATAAAAATTTGTATTTTGTCTCTTAGCCCATATAATTCATATATCATCATTTTTCGTCGATTAGCTACCAAAGTAGCTACCTAGAAGTTTAAAATACATTGCGTCAAGTACTACAATTACTAGTGTACCTTTGTGTAACTAACAGTGAGCGAAACACGGACACTGCGACGCGGCGGTGCGGTTTGGCGGTAAACAATGTGGTTTAACAGCCCATGTTTGTTCTATAGTGTTTGTTTACATTAGTAACACACTTTTTGATATCGAATGGCCTCACAAAATAATAAAAGTGTTAAATATTGGTTTAAATGTAAGTAAGTTAATAGTAACAATGTTTTCGCTTTGAGCGACTTATGCTGTAAATACTTTCATGGAACCACATGATAGGAATGTATTTCTATCTTAATACCTTATCGGAATGAAATCTGTTATAGTAGGTATTTCAACTGATGTTAAGGATCGTAACTTTAAGGATAGTTGTTAGTGACACGAAGAGTAATGTTATTTTAAAATATTACCGTTGCAGGTTTAATTTGTTGAAATGACAAGCTTTGTCCAATATTCTAGATCGTACTTACATTTCACATTTTGTGGAAACAACTTAGCTTTCGAATCACTTGACAGAGCATGCAATTCCTCATAGCAGTGTAGCAGAAATTTCATATGCACTCCTGAAATAAGTAATAAATGCCGTTGGAAATATCTTTATTGAAGCAAACTATGAACCTTTGAATAAGCTTAAATTGTAAATTCATCGAAGCACTAAATTTGTGAATCAAAGGCTAGGTTAATAAGTCCTTAAAAATATCTTTGTTTGATATTTGGAATTTGTTTAATTAATTATGAGGTATCTTTATTTACTTTTGAAATCTTTAAAGGCATTTAAACAAAAGCCCTGAAGCTGTATTTGGTAAACATATACTAAAATTTGACGTTAATATATGGTGAAAAATAGATTCCATTACATTTATTATTTTCTGATATTCCTTCTATATGTTAAGACCAGATGAAAACAGCATGAATCGAAGATGAAAGCGTTTATGTGAAGTTAATTGTTTCAACGGTATTGGTTTTTAGTATTTTATTATTGGAACATGGTATTTGTTTATAAAATACTTTGAGGTCTTAGTGTCTTAATTTTATGTATAATCGCAGATCTTTTTACACTTCGAAGGGCTTTGAGTTTATGTATAATATATTAAAGCGGTAGTAGTAGAGACACTATATATATAAGAGCAAACCCATTTCTTTCTCATAAATATGGTATGGCTATGATGAACTGTATCATTGAAGGTCAAAATATTTAATATTGTAGTTTATGTTATTTCAGGGGTATTTCCGTCTCTGCGACCACACTTATTAAAACATTTTCTCTGCATACACATTGATATGAAAATATAAAATTTATTATCAGAATTTTTCCATGGAAAGAAGATTGTGTGATAGAAACAATTAGGTGGTATTCCGAAATGCCTGTGCCTATTACATAAATTGTACCTTTGAAAAGAAACACCTTCCCTAATACTATGATTAAAAATAAGTGTATAACTGCATGAAGTTTAAAATTCCTACAGCCACCTCAAAGTGTTTCGTTCTGTAAATTTACCTGTTTATTTCGCCTTTACGCCAGAAGCTAATTTTTAACAAATATTAGAAATTGTAGTCAAAGATATTGGTTAGTAGCCATGGATATTTTACAGTTACCTTGAATAAAAATGTAAAGAAACCTTGATTATAAACAGTCGCGTCTGTTGGAGTATCCAAATATCGTCTATCTTAAATAGTCTGAGTGAGGTGCGTGCCGCCAGACCTCAGCTGTGGCTGTCAGTCGTTCAGTAAACTTTCTGATTGTGCCAAACGTGGGGCAATAATGAAAATGCTTTTGGTAGACAGCTGGTTCTGTTTCCGTTGAACTCTCTGAGGTTTTATATTTCCTGTCGAAGTTGTTATTTACGTAAAGTAACAAAATTAAAGTTAATGTATAAAATTGTATTTGGTAATTAACGTAAGTAAGTGTCTGAATAAAGCCTCGCGCGCCTTTAATGTTAATCCAAACAATAAAGAAAACTACTATCGTCTAAGCTTCCCGGTTCAAACCACTTTGAATCATTGTTTCTCTCGTTGGAGAGTCTTCAGTAAATACAATATAAACCGAAACTGCCTTCAATGCATATCCGCTTATACAGGTCAATAAAGTGGAGCTGTATCATTATTGGCTGAATCTTGAACATGCAAAAAATTATGATGACTGTAATATTATTAATATGAATTCTTTTTATCAACCTACTACATTTTTAATTATTTATTGTTATATTTTTCATGTCAGTTTTTATATTTTTTTATTGTTTTTTTTAGGATGATAAGTTTAATCTTACTGTCCTTGTATAATTTGAGTAGTACAGTGTAAATATACATTTGCTTAGTACAATTCTATTACTTAATTGGTTAAGCGTATTCTCCAACGGCTGGGGTTTCCGCGAAAACGTGTCCCCAAAGTCGTAAATGAATGAAATGTTTTGTTTTTGTAATGTAGGCTAAGCCTAAACAACGTTACATTTTCTAAACTCCAATGATAAATTTTCCAATAATATTATACTAAAACAGTTCTTCAATTTTTAAAATTTAAAATTTTTTTGACGTGGTGTAAATCGGTAAACTCTGTGAATAGAGTGACATGCAATTAGTAAGATAACAGTAATCAGGCTAATAAGAAGGAATCGGAGTAATGAAACGATTAGTCAGTAGATCGACTAGCAAATAAATTTTCGCAATGTAAATATTTTCCAATGTTTCTTGGAACGTATTAATATACAGTCCTGTAAATTGCAGTTACAATTTTTTGCGAAGCAATACCATTCTGTAAATAAATTCTTCGCTTAAAATATAACTACTTAAAAATCAGTGGTTTGAAGGGGACGGATAAAAAATGTCAATAGAAAATTTTTTCATTCTCTGAACACCTATTAAACAAATATGACAGATGTGAAGGAAGAAATAATGAAAATTCTTAGTGATTTATAAAATATATAGTGTAACAGAGAGAAAGGAGAGAACAAGTAGCGGAACGAACAGGTCGGGCCAATTAGTGGAGCTAAACTGCTTTATCGGCCGTTCTGAGCCTTAGAGTATTACACTTACTTTCCGTTACTTCTAAAATTAAGTATTACTCATATTATTGACATTCTTATTGTTCATTTATTTATAAATATATCTAATTAAAATTACATAAAGTAGAGCTATTCGTTTTTGGATGTAATTATCAATCACAAAACGTATGTATTGAGAACTTGGTTTTTTTAATCTCGACAGTATTCTAGCCTTGATGCGTTAATTAAAAAGTCATTCATTCAATCATGACCAAACGTAATTTTATACAAAATGTCAAAGTAACGATTATTAAGATGGACTGCGCATTAAAATGTTATTCGTCGGGTAGGTAAAATTTAATTTATGTCTGTCTGTCTCTCTGTCTGTTACGATATCTTGAAAACGAAATGACTCACATATCACATGTTTCGAGAAACTTCATTTCTTTATAAGCAACACTGAGTTCGACTAATGTGCATATCATACCAAGGGATTTGGCTGAGTATTGGTGGATATTTTTACACTGGTTTAATACGTAACCTTGATGGCAATAAGAAAATATAAAAATCATATTCTTAGCATATTTTATGAATGAAATTGTCCAGCATTTAAAATTTCCTCTTAATTTTGAGCTGAAAACTACATAACTCGGATCCAGGGTTGCAGCATAACGACAACACTTTAGCCTACGTGATTAACCTTTGGAAAATACTTTATTTACACATAGCATAAATCATCAAACATCCTCTTTATTATTACTTGAGGAAAATAAAACCCTCAGAGGTTCGCTGCTCTAAAAGGATTTTGCTGATGGTAACCACTTACCGATATTGATGCTGCAGGGAGGTCTTCGTCTAGAGAGATACACAACTGCTGAAAGCCTATCCCCATAACACCACACTTATATAATGAGAATGTAGCTAAGCGTTGGGTAATCAATTGATATTTTCGTCTTGCCTTTACATTTAAATTAAAAATATTGTATTCTTTTAAAAATTTACACATACACGTATTCCTATAATACATTTAACAATAAATATTTCCTGAAAAAATAGTCTGTTGTAATATGTGATCACATTTATAGCAACATTTTAAGTTTTTTATTGTCAGCAATATATTTATCAACATGTTGTATTACAGTATATCCAATAATCAGTTCCTAAAGTTTGACAATGAAGGGTTTATGGGTTTCCATTAAAAAGGCACACATAATGTAAGAGTTATCAGAGATTTGTATTATAAAATATAATTTTTCGAGGTGTAAGAAACAGTTTTCAGAAAAATAACCAACTCTGAACTCAAGAGACAAAATAAGACATTGTGAAAAAGGTTCCAAAAGCAGCACTAACCTGGAACAAATCTAAATTTTGTCATAAATTTAATAATTTCCAATTACCATTCTGCTGGTGCCTGGTAATAATTCGAGTTGTATGTATTAAATTCGCTAACATTGCACATGAAAAATAACGTCAAAAAGTAATAGATAAACTTAAATTTACGAGATAATCATTCACTATTTCATAGGAGACACTTATTTCATCTAATCGTCTCTCAACTTTAAGCTATGAGTTCAAAAGTATTTCAGTTAACACAATGCTTGACACCGCCTTGCCTGCAGCCGTTTGTCTTCAAACCTCTCAAATAGATTGAAAACTCATCTTCCATACATATCTCCTCACCCTCATTCAGCTTACATATAAGTCGGTCTCGTCCTTACCTGAAACGTTTCAAATATTTACTAACTAAATGTTAAAATGAACGATTATTTCTATAGTAATAAACAAATTATGTTTTGATCTTATACAATCCATTCGACGTGTACCTTATTTTTTGAATTGCTAACTATAGATTTTTTACGATTCTCATACTTTAAGGCAACTTACGTTTTTGTAAACGCCCCGTAGGCAACATATCTCTACTTCGTACTTCATTAAACAAGGTACAAGTCAAGTACGCCGCAACACGGCTTCGCTGAGGTTAAATGCAAATGTCAAACTTATAGTTCATTTCATTTCTGAGATTTCCTGCGGATATATGGACGGAAGAAACAACAATAAAGAAAAGTTGTTACGAAAATGAGCACAACAGAACTCTTTATTGTAGAAAAAGGTTTCATGTCAAATTGAAATTCTACCTATGAAAACTTTTCCAGCATATTTTGACATATGATATATTCAGATTTTTATTTAATTAAATCGGGTTTTATATTACTTTTTAAATCATATAATTTTTCACACGAAGTTTCTATAAAGTTATATTGTATAGGTCGATACGATATTGTATACCCTAAAAATATTTAGGGTAAATGTGTAAATATATATCACATGTTTGAATCTCTCATGATGCATTGAGTTTGTTTACACATTTATTTCATCGGCTACTTTCTCGTTTCTATCGTAATTCCCAATATGACTAATGTAAAAAGATTCGCTAACGCTCAGCCAAATTCCATCTTGTGAAATGGACCATCATCGAACTCGGTGTTCATAATATAATAAAATAAATATCCATAAGATATCCTGACAACGATTTTATACTTAGACTCTATATTGACTTTGGCATTTCATTTCCATATAGACAAGAAGATATTCTAGGATGGTGCATGTTCAACCATCAAAATTGGCTGAGCGTAATCTTTTTGTCAATTTCTGTTCTCATGTATGTCTATCTGCCCACATGGCATCTTGAGAATTAGAAGAATCATAGATAACAAGTTTTGTATGCAATCTTCAGCGAAGCCTGTTGTGTGGCACGCTATTATCTTGTGTTAAGATTAGTAAAAGAAAATTATGAGTAGTACAAATCATAGTGTTAAAATATTGTAATGAGATTAAAATTGCATAATATTACTGTTTAGAGTATGAGATAATTTGATATTTTTTGCTTATAACCTAATGTTATTATAAAATATTGTAAGACTAAAATCTTTATATATTTATTGAAACTTTTGTATATCTTTAACCGTTTGTCAGCAGGGTAGGTGTTAGAGAGAGCTTGTTTGCCTTGTAAATTTTGGTGTACCAAAATGTTCTGTGTAATGTACATACTTTAATATATAAAAATAACCGAAAATATCAAATTATCATTTCTATCTACTATAAACTTAATTGTCATTAAAACATATCAAGACAGTTAACTATCTATTACTAAAGACATTTTATACGGGGGAATATTCTACACTGTTCAAGTATAAAATAAAAAGCAACAAAGTAATGACAGAAACAGGAGACACACCTGTGGCCAAGTGTGGCTATGACAGTCCAATATACTCTCCGGTGAACTCGCTATGCCCAAAATATAAATAAAAACCTAAATATTTAAAAACTCAGGCGGGAGTACATGTTCAATCGGTAGAGTCTGCGATTCTGAATTTTAGGTAGTTAACAGCAAATTATATTTAATTTGGACACAGCCTTGTAATAGCCTCAACGATTCCCAAGTATGATTTACTTTTCACTTTTCGACTTTTTTAGATATATAGCAGTTACTATTTTTAGATCCAATTTCTAAGAAACCTATAAATAGGTATATATTAAAGTGACAGATGCAAGCCAAGAAATGTTTTGAAAGACACGAACACTCATTTTCTTGTATGAAAACTTAAATTAAATATTACATACCATCCTTTACAATAATTACAATTTCTGTAATGACGGGGACGGTGGGGAACATGACAGTTAATTCCAAGCATCGCAAGGATATCCCCTAGTTCTATTTAACTACTATTGGACTATTTTCTAAAATATTACATCTCATATTAAATTATTGTTTCATGAAACGGGCGTCCTAATATTGATGCTCTCAGCAAATAGTTGGTTTCTTCTCATATGGTTGGTTTTTAATTTTATTACTCACATTTCCTCTTTGTAACTCTCACAGTCAATATAAACAATTCTAGTCACATCGCTGTGTATTTATATAATTACTTAAATTAATGATAACCTTATATATTTTTTAGCGTGTTCACTGACAGTTCTGAAAACATCCTTCAAAATCATTGTAATGTTGCAATCCACGTTAATTGTTGGATAAACTTCAGATTTCTTGAAGGAAGGATTCCTGTAATTCACCCATTACCGTGTATCAGCGATTACTTATTTTGTTTTAAGAAAAAGTTTGGTACTAAAAAAAATCGAAACCATTTCTAACATTTTTTTTTAAATTTTTTAGACTATTAACTTCAGCACAGCCCGCATAGAAACATCCAGATACACAATCCAGATAATGCAATATTTTGGCATTTGTGTGGAGAGCCACCTTTAGTAAACAAGTTCAAACCAGAAATAAAACTGAAATTTTATTGAATACTCAGTTTCCCTCCAGTTCATTTGCCTCATATCCCACCGTCTGTATTCTGATGCTGTCACAGACCTGACTACTGAAATCTTAGGTCATGTTCTTCCGAAGAGATATAAATAAAGTCGTCGACGAAGAAGCTCAAACTTAACTCCTTTAATTGTTTTTTAATCATAATGTAAATTAGAATCGAATTCTTTTTATTGTATATTTAGACGAACACAGCTTCAGATTACAAACGCTGCACTAGGTGAACTGGAACTAAACTCAACATTCACATTGAATAAACCTTCCCACCATAGCTACATTGTATGAATATGTTTACTTGTACATGTCTGACTAAGAACAATGTATATTTCCTAAATATAACTGTTCTGATTCAGACCGAGTTCAGGTATAAATAATTTATGAAAATATTACCCTATTGCATTTCATTTCACCTCTAATAACGCGTATATTTACTAAAACTTAATAATATTTAAAATTTCTATTGGTTTCTTGGATGGCAAAAAACTTACCCGTGACTCACAGAACACATTCATCACTTGTTCAAATTTATAGCAACATATTACAAATCATTTTTGTGTCACAGACGCCGCCAATGCTCCAAATAGTAACTATGTTGCTTTAAAATAATCAGAAATAGACAGTAATAAGATATACATATTATATGTTGGTATCTTTTGTCAAAATATTTAATTCTATTTAAATTAATTTAATTTATTTATATTAGCTGTCATGCAGTACCTAAAATAGTGAATCCAGTCAACGGCCCTCTAGCTGTTATGTTTTTGAAACTACTCCATAATTTCCAATAGGATATACTGTTTCACCAGTTGCTAATGTCTTCAGGCTTTGGACCTTTCGCAAGTCTATATTAGTTTGGTGAGGTTTTTTTAAAGTAGACATGAAACCGAAACCACTGTTTCTAAATCAATCGCTTTTTCTAACTGAAAACCCCGATTGATTATAAAAGCAATCGATTGAAAAGTAGGTTACAAAATTCAATCAATTGTCTAATCACCACTGTTTAGTTGGTCTACACGTGGTTCTAATTTGGTTTTTTTACCCTTGTTCTGTGCTCACTTCGCTTGCCACAAAGTGCTTCTACTCTGCCCCCACTCGGAACTAACATCTAGAGATTAACTAGATCAATGCTTGATGAACAACAGAAAATTTGTATGTAATCTCGAGCATATGTCTAAGGATCGAAAGTGTACTCAGATCAAGTGCCAATTGTGTCATAGCTGTGAGTAACGCTCTGGACACAACAGAATTCATATGGGCAATTTCTGTTATAGCGTGACCTGTTATAGCAATCCCTTTTACAGATTAGGGATGAGAGATTACCGATGATTTGTGTACGTGAGTTAAAGATAACCTTTGGCATTAGGGTTTTGATCTCAAATACTTTTGGTTCAGTTACTAGCTGAGGTGACTTTGAATTTTGTACTTTGTTTACTAAATAATGGCTTTTTAATTAAACAAGCGTAACAACTTTACCGTTTAATCTCTTTGGTAACATTTTAAACATTTCTTGAGCGTTTTGATCGTAGATATTCTTTCCAAACAATGGTCGTGTATTGATCCCTTCTTTCTGTTAAAACTATACATATTTGCAATGTATAACAACCGAAATAGTATAGCCATATTCTTCGTATCCATGATAGCCTAGTGCTACGACATTATTAACTGAGTAAAGTACACATCATCGTGGTACTTCACAATGTAACAAGGTATATATTGACATTGTACTCCAAATTCAATTAATATAACTAAACCATCTACCAGCTAAGAGCCTCAAGGCAAGGTTCAGGTTACTCGGTGAATAGACTCACTCTGAAGAGAGTTAATCAAAGTTCCAAACTTCAACAGTGTTCTTCACTTGAAGATGCTCTTGCACGTAAATCTTATTCCTAAGATGTTAGGGTTTGCTTTAAGATGGAACTAGTCACATTTTCTTCTTATATGTGGTAGGTTCAAATATACTAGGTTGAGTTCTTCTTCTATTTATCAAAAAACTAAAATTTGGTGAGGTTTAATTTTTATACCACATTTTTGGAAACCAGGTAGATATAGCGCAGGTTCAAACACCCGCCTGTTCTTGTTTCTGTAACTGATCACTCAAACAGCGAGGGATGACAGTAATTACACTGGCCACAGCCACCACTGTATTGACAGTACTGTTAGGAAGTATTAAAAATCACTTTAATACTTCTCAGTTATTCAACATTCACAGTAGAGTACTTTTACTAAGAGTGAAAAAATAGATGTTATAAAATTCGTTATGCCACCAGTTTCATCTTTTTTAAAAAAGAATTAGCATAAAACATTAAAATACAAATACAAGTTACGTCCAAAGTTTTCAAGTGCTCTTAAAACAGCTGTAAATTATGAATTTGTCTATCAAAAGTTCTCGAGTCAAAGTTTATAGCTGTTTCAAGCACATTGTGATTGAAAGGAGCATTTCTCCATTTATTGGAAGTCGTTACGGAAAACTTCCTGTAATGGAGATGATTTCATTGAATTGTCCTTCTTTTTCATTTCGTAAAAAATTCCAGTTAAAAACTCAGTATTTAAGTTTCCGCTGTAATTAAATGTACCTTTTGTCGTGGCGCAAACTCGTGTAATCAATATAAAACTTCTGCAATCTCTCAGAAAGGTGGCAAAACACGAAAATAGTTCGTTTATAAACTATTACAAAGAACTCTTTCCCATCGTCAGTATCAATAAACCTTCCAAATATTCTTTCCTAATCTTTCTTTATGAACAATAATGGATCTTAATAGTGATGCAGTAAGCATGTATTTTCTCAACAATTAAGTTATCTAAATTGGGTGCTACTTGGTGAATAGCAATATTAGATGCAGTAATAAACAAATATGAAAGTAACGCAACGCTAATAGACATGGCTTTGTAAGTTTAATAACAAAACTATTTAATTTAAACGATTGTTTTCTAAGTAACTACACAATTTATATGCATTTAAACTGTTTTGTTACTTTTTCATCAATTATAATCATACACTATATATTAAAAAACGTACTAGAAATGTAGAAAATGTTTTAAAATTTGAAGAAATAGTATTAAATAATATTAGTACTTACATAGTTTAAAGTAAAGAATTTATAAATATCCCAATAGTTATGTTAATGTCAATAAATGTTTTCAATTATTGTTAATATTTAGGAATAGGTGTCAACACCTTCTTATAACTGACCCAAATATTCCAAATTACAATTGAACAATGAATTTCTTTCTAGACTGCGCATCTTCTACGATAGTAACGTTTACGAGATACCTCAAGGTATAAATAAGGGTGCGCTAACAAATCATTTTAAATGTATATATATAAGAAATCGCTAAAAACAAAAGACGCACATGAATATAAGTGAGTGTGTAATTTATACACCAAAAACAAATAAAAACAAATACAGAAAGTGAAATACGTTTAACAAAAGAAACCAATTTGTTATTTTAAGCGAGAAAGGACCCACTTCTCACTCTATTTCCGTTACATCAGAGCTTGGCAACATTTCAGGATCAGGATCACTCTCTTTTTTCAAACTCTAATCCTTCTGCTCCATATAGTTTCAAAAATACAAATTTACAGCTGCAATAACGTCAGTAATAATATATTTCCCTATTTACAAACTTATTGTTTATGCACTAATGAGATTTACAATTCCTCATTCTTTCAGTTTAATCAAACTATGGTAACACATTTTGGAATATTGGACTATTGTTGAAAATTTGTGAATTTCGGTACAATGATTTTAAAAGATATTCTTTCTATATTCAATTCTACGATTATTTGACTTAATTGATAATATACACAATAATGTTCTTTTGGAACGCATCAATATTATTTTCAGTCGTAATAATATCTGATGCGTAATATTATTACCAGAAAATTATTCATACCGATATTCCAAAGTAAGTAACAATGAAAGATTATAAATAATTTATCGAATCTGATACCGGTAAGTAATATTTCCAAAAAGAAATACTCGTATGTATATATGTTGTAACGTACGTATATAAAATATGTCAGCAGAATATCTCCCAAACTTGCCAAAACTACGGTCTATACGATATAAGGAAGTTTAGTAAACAAAATAAAACACGCATAGTACAGTAGTGTGTGTTATTTTTAGCTTTCGTGGTACGATTTGACAATATATGATGTGTATTGAAATCCTTATTCTCAAAATTACGTTAGCCAATTGTGTATAAGATTTGTTAGTAAATGAATTTTCATAGTTAGATTTTTTTTATTATCAACATTCCTTACTATTCTGAATGTAAATAATAATATCTAAGGAATAACAGACTATCGGATATTATCTAACAATAAAAGAACACTACGTTTCGGGGATTAGAATCTATCCTCTTATTCAGGGGTTAGGAAACATAAGGAATAAGGTTAAGCTTATACAAAAATAATAAACAAACTAATATCTGGAGATGAACTAGCCCAGAGAATTGTCAAAAATATAAAAGTTATAGGTGTAAAGACTCCAGCATATGCCTAAGGATCTAGAGTGGTCAGAGCAAGAACCAATTATAGCACAGAACAAGCGCAGTGAGTAACGATCTGTATACAACAGAGACCTCAAGTTAATATGGGCATTTCTTTTTATAGCGTGACCCATAATCTGGACATATGAGAGATTGCCAATGATTTGTGTTGGGCGGTAAAAAGTAACCTTTGGTGTTGGGAATTCCCTTCATCTTAAAGTCATATTTTTCGTTCGAATTTATTAGCTTGGGAAGACTTTGAATCTTTCAACTTGTTTCTTGTTTCTTGATTAAATTCTGTTTAATTAACAGCTTTACTCTTTAGTATCTTTGGTAAAATTCTCACATTTACCTCAGCTCAATGGGTTTAGAGATTATTTCCGCACATAGGCCGTATATTGGCACCTTCCTTTCGGTAATATTATGCATATTTGGAATTTATAACTATTGAAGTAGTATACTAGTATTATGATCCTCGCACTCAAGTTAGTCTTATACCTATGGCATTATTAACTCACCGGAGTGAAGTACCCATCATCTCGATATTCCATATCGTAACAAAGTAAATATTGACTTTGTACTCCAAAGTCAATTAATCTTACCTCACCATCTACCAGCTAAGAGCCTCAAGGCAAGGTTCAAGTTATTCGATGAATAGATTCACTCTGAAGGAAGTTAATCAAAGTTCCCAACTTCAACAGTGTTCCTAACTTAAAGATTCTCTTGTACATAAATCTTATTATTAAGATGTAAGGGTTTGCTTCACGATGAAACTAGTCACATTTTTTTTGTTATATGTAGTGGGATCCTACAACTAGACTAAGTACATCTAAATCATGAGGAAAAGGTTACTCTGCAATAACAGATTTCTTCCAATACATATAAAAAAACAGTTCTTAAGATATTTATAATTATTCAGCTTTTTTACTTATAAGTTACTCAAAAATATATTATGTACGTTTTTGTGGCATTTATCATTCAAAATTTAAGCAGCCAATAATCAGGGCCATACGTTAAATATTTAAATAATGTAAATTTTAAATGTCTCCCTAAGTGTACAATTCTTACGAGGAGAAAAATTACCACAGATCACCGTTATGTTTTATTTATTTATTTTCGGTAACGCCAATTTACAGAAAGATTATATCAATTAGAACAAGCTTGTCCCATAAAATAGTAATAAACCAAAATGCAACCCTTAAAACCCGAAGTAACGTTTAAATCAATATATAGTTTGGACATTGTTCACAATTAAAACTTATTAAATGTGAAAAACTAGGGGAAATAAGTGTACATTTTTTAATAATATTTGAGTTTTAGGAACATTATTGAAGTTTTATTTATACTCAATAATTGATTAGGTTAGGTACAGATTTGCGAAAATAAAAGAACGCAGAATTTTAAAAATACATTTTTATAAAGCAATCATACGCTTTAGTATACCTAAAATTTTAAACCACCTTTTTTGGTTTTCAAATCTGCGAAGCCTTAATGGGAAGACTCAAAAAATGATGGCCGATAGCCAATAGACATTACACTATAGTCTATTCATCGAGTGTTGACAGTGAGGCACCGCCCTCCACTGTAGCGACGTAGATAGGGGATCGTGTTTAGGGAAGATATTATTCTTGAGCGCTAACAATTGTAATAGGCTGATATTTGATATAGTATAAAATTGTAAATTACGTACATTGTAATATTACATCATTGTTTTTCTCATTATGTAAAGTGCGTCATCAGTACAACTACGATTAAATACTAAAATAAAAATAGTACCTTGATATAATCGGTAATTTTGCTTCAGGATAAAATAAACTTAAGAACCCTAATATATATAATCACTATATCTATCAAATAAAGCTAAAACGGTGCGTCATCAGTACAACAAAGATTACATAATAATAAAAATATGCTTTGATATATTAGGTACTTTTGCTTCAGAATAAACTAGCTTAAGAACCAAACATATTCCATTAAATAAAATTAGCTAAAATTACACTAACAACATCTTTTATCCATGCGGTTGTGTAAACGTAAATAATTTAGTGTCATACCAACCATTGTAGCATGAACCTATTAAAATGCGTGCCAAGTTTCCAGCGCCTTGGCTTCTTCCCAGTACAATTACATTATGGGAAAACATTATCAACATCTCTCATCTTTAAAAGCAGAGTTTATGAGGATATTTCATAAACTCTAAAATAATAAAACCTCAAAGTGTTTTAATACTCGTATATATGAATAAGTGACTCAAATAACGTTTAAGACTTTTTGTATTAAACAAAATAAACAACATCGTAAATAATAATAACTTAAACAATCGTATTCTATAATGATACTAACTAGTGTAACTAATAAGACACATTTTATCATGAGTATAGAGTATAGAAACTATTTTAATATCCTAATATTTTGCCTAATAAATGTTGGAACTTATATTTTTGGACCTAAGAAAATGTAACTTTTTCGTAGCATATTATTATATAATTCAGTTACTGTCAAATACCACTTGTCTTTCACTTCTTGTTCAGGGATATATTCTGTCGGTCACAATTTACCGCAATTCTATCAAACTATTGTAAATTTACTGTTTACGATATGAGGTTTAGTGGTAGAGAGGGCTTGATATCCCTAACCTCCCTCTTTAATAAAGACATTTTCAATTCATATAGTTTATTATAAAACTAGTAGTTATCCGCGGCTTCGCAAGTGATTTCGTAGATTTTGCACATGTATGTGTACTTCTGGTGAGAGTGAATTATATTTCTGACGGCAATGTTGAGTTTGTGTTCTTCCCACGATAAAGACAATATTTAAAAAAGTATATATGTGTATGGTCATTGCAAGTTATCCCGATTTTTATATTTTTTGTTAGATAACTGATTTTGCCTCTCCCAAGTAATAACAGTATATATATATATATATATATATATATATATATATACTTACACAGCTCTAAGAAACCTATTTCTGTCATAAGACAACTAAATTAGGTTTCATAACAATCTTTAAGTGTAAAGTAAAAGTTATATTACATTGTCTCCTATATGAGTATGATGAGTTTGCATTCTTGTGACGACTAAGAAAATAAGCCCAAATATTTGTAATTGTAATTTACTTCGTTCTTAGTATGTTTTGTTTGAGAACTACGATTAGTTTTATATCATTCTTTAAATTTAGAGTAAAAGTATTTTTTAATGTTTTAGAACACTCGAAGCTGGAAGTTGTACATTAGTTCAAAAGAACAGTGCGGCGAAATTTCATCTAGCATAGTTCTTGTGAACTGATGGAACGGGGGTTTTTGGAGTCAAATACCTTCTTATGCTTAGAATGCTCAAACAACCTAATCGCTGAAATATAAATTGGCTTAAACAACTTATAGTTACTCTTTTGAGAATTTGCAAACTGTAAATTTAAACAATGTGGAAATAATAAGCAATATTTAAAAAACAGTTGATTAAATTTGACAGGCTCATTCAATTAAGGAGGTTTCATAAAAAACATACATTGCATAATGGATTTCCAAAATGCGGCAGTACATTTAGGAGCAAGCTTAGAGATGACCCTCCCGAATATGAGGGATGCAGATAATTCTCTCCAATAATGTGATGTATTGGGTAAGAGTCAAGGCGCGGAAAAAAATTGGCATGCGTTTTAATATCGCCTTGGAACTTAAACGACTTCCAAATGCGAACATATTGATACCGGTGACATTATTACTGTCATGTACCAAAATGCAGTTCAGTAATAATATTTTATTACGGAATCTGATTCCATATAAAGTATCAAATAAATAAAACATTCATAATATTATTAATGTATGGTGTTGAACTTTAAATTAAAATAAGCACAGTATTCCGCATACTAAAATATTTATTTCTGTATACGATGTATGTGCATATACCAAATACAAAATATTATAGATTTGTTTCTGTGTCTAATATAAAACTTAAAAATTGAAAAAGAAGCAGATGTTTAATATGTTATACAATGTGTCATGCAATATGTAAAACAATAATACAATTACATAGAACTTCATTTTACTACGTCATAAGCAATGCTCACATGTACAATTAACAGATACACTAGCTTTTATATCAATGTATAATTTATATTTTCCCCCAAATAATACATTCAAACGACGCTAAAGTAGTTAAATTATTCCTTTACTCACTGAGCGTTTGCGAAGCCTATCATTCGACGGACTGGAAAAATTTTATTTCTGTCTGTCTGTCTATATATATAGTAAAAATCCTATTATTCTGAATAAATATTTTAATACGTTATATAACAAGTTATCTCGAGTAATGTTCAACTGTGGAGTTTAAATGAACAAATTTAAATGAAACTTCATTTTTACATTTACTCAATTAATATAAGTACTCACACATGTAGATATTAATAAAAATGCTACGCAGTCGGAATATCTAAAAAAAAAAAACAGAATATTAAAGTAAATAGTTTCAAAAAAAGTTGTGACATTCGACCGTTTATCATATCTGCACGCAAATCAAAAGGTTTTGTTCAAAACAAAATCTTTCAGTAAGCAATGTCATTTGGTCAATGGCCACAGAATTGACAACAGTTTTAGAGAGTGAGGTTTGTACATTGAACGAAGATATAGACGTTTACGTTCTGTTGTGGGAGATCATATAACTTTTGAAGCCACACTCAGAAAGAAAATATTAGTTTAACCCTATAAATCAAAAGTGCAATCTTTTTTTGTAAAGTTTTTTAAATGTCAAATTAACAACTACTGTAAATGGTCACAAACAAAACTTTTGGAATTAATAGATGATTAGTTACATTTAGAGAAGGAAGTAAAAACTAGAGAAAAAAATACTCTCGCATTAGAAAAGCACAAGATAACAGACCGACTCGTTGTGTAACCGCGTGCGCGCGCAACTATTTCGAAGCATTTCGTGTTGAAACGTAATTAAACGATTTGCGGCTCTTCTGCGAACCTTGTTTGAAACTCGAACCTTGTGAAGCAACTCGATTTCATGTTTTGACGATTGTGCTGAAGCCCCCTTGTGTTCGCGTTCTCTGCTTTACGGTGAAACGCTGCACAGAACTGTGATTAAACCTGTTTCGATCTGTGTACTATCGGCCTAAGTGTTAGCTCTTGTCGATGTATGTAATAACATTTGCAACTTTTTAAAATGCAATTTAATAGTTAGCTTACCTCTGTTTGATCTGCAATTGTTAACCATATGTTCTCTACAGTATCTATTTAATATATGTCATGTAGCATTTTTATATTTTCATAGCTAACATTTAGACTATACAAACGAGTTGCAATTATTATTTACTGCCCTGAACTTTGTTTACTTATTGGTGGCAGAACCTTACATATGATCGTTCAACCTGAGCTAATAATAAATCTGAATATCATTTTCCTCTTAACCTACATACATAGTTGTGTTGGCAAAGACAAGTAGTATTCAAGATTCTTAGCCAAAATTTCCCATCTTTTTCAATTACGATTTCTATTACAAAAGTGACGTAATTTTAGAAAAATAAAACGAAGTTTCAACACAAAAATGTAACTGTTAAAGCCTTTAAATCGTCATAATAGTGTAAGAGAACAAATTGAATTGTTTTATTGCAAAATGATTATATTTTTGTTTATTGCAGGTTTTGCCATGGTAACAGTCAATGTATTTTGCGGTATTCCATCAAAGGTAACCACATTAGCTAGGGACGCTGCGTGAAGGTCCGCTAATAATAATCAGTTTACTTTGTTAATTTCAGCTCTGCCCCAGGAGGCCCTTGCTCACGTTTGTATTCTGGTCTTACAAACTTCCATTCATACTAAATGAGGAAACCAATTTATTATTACTGCGGTGTTCACACATTGCTGTTATAGTTAGTGATGTAAAAACAAGAACAAGTAATATCTGATAACTTTGTTAACAGTGGAGCAATTGTCATATATACGAAACAATATTTAACACAGTCCCCAAAGGAATATTATGTGTATATATGACGAATATTTATTGTATCTACCTTATTAATTTTCAGAAGTGAAATTATAGACAATAATATGAGATGAGTAGTAATCAGGTAGAAATTGTTATTAAAAAAATGTGTAGTAAGAAGGGAATTTAAGAGAAGTACAGTACGGGTGTCTCGTAGTACTCATTATCCCGAAGTCTTTTATAATTAAACTTCTTAATCTTAAACTTTATTAAACTATTAGTTGCCCCTTCGTTGTATTTTATGATTAATCTGACAACTACTATTCTTAGAGTAACACCTTACTCTGGCTATCACTAGCTCATACTTTTCTTCAGAGTCTGGTCTCAGTATCTGCAAGCTTTCAGCATAAAACATTTTCAAAATTATAATCTACCGAAAGACGATGCTCCAGGCTGTAGGAACTTCAAAACTCTAAGTGCCCGGGGGCTTGGTGTAAGCGAGCTGAGCGACCTACGTATCTGCAACACGAGTTGGAACTTGCTCGGTGATACTGAGCTTCTAGGGTCAGTCTGACTTGAGCGTACCAAGTGATAAGACATTCGAGCGCCGCAACTGAGCTGAGCGACTTACTTATCTCCAACACGAGTTGGAACTTGCTCGGCGATACTGAGCTTCTAGGGTCAGTCTGACTTGAGCGTACCAAGCGATAAGACATACGAGCGCCGCAACTGAGCTGAGGCTACCCTGACCGTGGCATGATAGTACCGAGTAAGTTAACTAGTGATTATGATTGATAATTTTTGTAATGATTCTAACCTTTTGATTATTTTAGGTGCCTCAATTATTTAATGACCAACCAAAGTTATCGTTACCAATTTTAAAATCTGCCCAAAATCTCGAAGGATTGTTGTAGACTTCTGTAAACTGTAATTTTGCCCACAGGTGTTCTCAACAAAATGTTTTAAAATATATATTCACTCGGTAAAGAGCCAATCTATCAATATATTGTTGCAACGATATATATGTATTGAATATATAAATGTAAATATAAATGTATTATTGAATTATAAATGTATTTAAGTAGAGAACCTGTAAGTTAAGGAGAGCACAAGTTTAAGTAGAAGGGTAATAATAAAAACTGCGCGAAATGTATTTTTATTTTTATTATTTGCTTCGAATCAATTTATTACAAGGGAATTTTAACTTCTATTTATTTATTTAATTACAATTTCTTATTGAGAATTGCTAACATTTTCATTTTCATTTTACTTTCATAAAGTCCTTCAATTTAATATCAAAGATAATTACGTTTTATTTTATTACAAAGTAATAAAATCCACGAATATAATGAAATCCTCGAGCTGGTATTAGTATAAATGGATTATAATCCATAGACAATCCTAAAATGTTCCCTGAAATTTTAAAAAAACCATACGCATCAATTGTAAAAAGAAATGTGCAAAATGTGTTTCTGGGAGTCTCGATCCTTAAAAGCCTGTCTGTCCACGGCTTTGAGAGATTACAGCCACGCTCAAACGTACCCGTACCCGTTACATTACGCCATTGACATTACCTCTTTTTTAATAAGAAGACATCTTTCTATGTCTATTTATATACTAAATCAGCCCGTAAAAAATAGTCTGATGATATTTGAGGCGCTGTTGACATATCGCTGCTAACCTCAAACCGTTCCCTGATCTTGATATGGGCCGTGTTGGGGCAAGGGATCAAAACGCAAAAGCCACCATCGGAATATCTAGGTGAAGGCTGCTCTAGTTCTGAATAATTAAATATTGTATTAATTTTTATTAATATGTAATAAATTTTTTTAGATAAATAAGTTTATCTTAAACAGACTTCTCTATAATATAAAATAATACAAGTTTGAAAATTAGCTAAAGTCTCTAAAATGTATTCACCAAAAATTTTGTGTAAATGTTTTGACCCAAATCGTAAGCATAACTGAATAAAGAACCTCCACAGAAAACATTGAGTGATGTATTGGCTTGGATAAGAAAGCTTGCCCTTTGCTTGATTGGTTGCAGTAAACTGATTGACTTCCATCTTGGGGAATACAGTCGTCTCAGGGGACGGAGAGAAGCAATTGAACTTGTGGTAGGAAACATATCCACTTCTTACCGCTCCATGTTCCATTCTAGAATTTCTTTTATCGATTACTTTGGAAAATATACTTAACGTGATTAGGCTACAACATAAAACGTTATTGAAAAATAAAATTCTTGAACCTATTTCTTTAAAATATAAGCATTACCTAAAACCTTTATAGTGTGAAGAAGGTGTTTGAAGTACCTTTTAGTGGCGTTTAGATTTTGATTTTCATGCCAAATACGAAAATAAGCATTGAAAACTAAAAATTAAATTTAGTAAAAATCACTTTTACGGGTATCTTTGATCGAATCCAGGATATTCATATTCCTGAATATATATGCAATTAGTTTGGAGAAATATAGGGCTAGTACCAACCTAACAATTTAATCTAATATTTATTTCATTTACCTGCTAGGATTTTTTCAATAAATTATGCACAATTACATAGCATCCGTATTAAACATGTGTCCATTAAATGTTGAAGAATTATATTATATTTATACGAAGTTTTAAATAATAATTCCTATTTTCATTCATAATCACATTTTGCTATGCCGCTGAAAGTGTATATTTAATTAAATACAAACAATCAATGACTAATAAATATATCATGGCTACCTTTATTGGTACGAATCTCGTTTTACTTTTTATCTCGTTGACACTACAATAAATCAAAAACCTGGAAAGTGGAAAGTATTAATTTAAATTATTGTTAATTCTGTACTTATATTCACCCTTGATTAATTCTTTGTAGCTCTAAAATGTGCATCTATCAAGAATCACATAATTAATAGGAATATAATTTGTTGAAATGCCTAGTACTTTTTGCGTAGCTTAACTAAAACCCGAGCCACATTTAAAATCACGGTGGAGTGAGCTTCGCCAGTCGTTTAGCTAACTCTCAAACTTTTTGCCGTTTACTGTACCGCTGAGTGGTGCAATGTTGAAAATACTTTTGATAAAAATCTGGCTCCGTTTCTGTTCAACTTCCTGTTTTTGGAGTTTCGTACCATTGTCCGCTCTATCTTTAACTCACATTCAAATTTGGAGTGTTAGACCACTCGGCCATCGGCACTTACTAATTTGAGTAGATAGTAACAATTAAACAACTATGAAACGAAACACAACTGATGAAACTAAATAATCTGCCACAATACACAATTTTATATTAATACTGTTATTAATATAATTTAAATCTAAAAGAATTAAACTAACGAACTTGTAATCAAGTTTGGAATATTTTCGAAATGTTTAATATAAATCTAACAAAAATTCAATACTTGGGCATTTTAATACATTTTCTTATCATATGGGGAGTTTCAGAACATATCTTGCATTAAATCAACCCCAGAGAATCTCTTTAAAACAATTTCAATAGTGTAAAAATACAGAGTACCCCAAAAGCAGAGTGTTCCTTGTTTCAATTAAAAAGTTTTTTATGTAGAAGCACACTCAATGTTGTGCACTAATTTAAAGGCCTTTACATCCTAAACACTGTAGAGAAGAAATCATTTAGTCATTTATAAAAATTACACTATGCACAGTAAAAGTAACAAAATAGTTCTCCAATACTTCCGTCCATTGCGTGTACAGAGAGAAAGTAAAAGTGTGAATATACGTATCAATACTTTCTTTTCTGATAGATGTCTTAAGGAATTAAAAGTAATAGTCCGTACAATATTTTATCCCAGTATATGTACATTTAGAAAGTAAAAGTAAGAAATAGTTATCGCAATACTTTCCTACATCATAATATGTATAGAGATGTAAATTAAAATTAATATTTCACACAATCTAGCAATAAATGTGTTGTTTAGTTTAAACGTTCTAAAATGGTGTAGTTCTACATTGATATAACTGAAATGGAGGGTATAAATTGTTCTAAGTGGGTTAGACACATTCCAAGCGCCCTTCCTTTCTACAAAGGGCTATTTTCAATCCCTTGGGAATAATTTAATTCCGTAGCTATTTCACAGATCCTTACTCTCTTATATCGCATGTCTAAAGACAACACTTGATGTTTTGTAACAGTGGCCTGCAGCAATTAACAGACTGTTGTCTTGCGTTTTATTTTTATTCATGATGGATTGTCATTAAAATTAAACACTTATAGGGAACCCGTCCAATATACATTAGGCTTGTTATCAGATCGTTAGGTTATTCTAAATTTGGAGAAGAAGCGGATTAATATCTAATCTCCTCAACAATTTCTTGACGTTTAAGATGAAGTCTGTATCAAGAAAGAGTAATCCTAATGTCCAATAACTTCAACAATGTACTTACGTTAGAGATAGAGACTATATCAAGAAACAGTCAGTCTAATATCCAATAACTTCAAAAATATATATATCTTAAGAACAAGATGTATTATAACAGATAATATAAGATATATATATTTAGTTATCCCGTAAATTTACTGACGTTTAAATTGCAATGCTAGATTTCTTTTA
Organism: Homalodisca vitripennis; assembly: GCF_021130785.1. Classification (NCBI taxonomy): domain Eukaryota; kingdom Metazoa; phylum Arthropoda; class Insecta; order Hemiptera; family Cicadellidae; genus Homalodisca; species Homalodisca vitripennis. The sequence continues at coordinate 37,285,585 of NC_060212.1, forward strand.
AAATACATAAAACTACATTTACCTATATATTAGATGGTAGCATTGACATATATCCAGGAATAAAGTTGTTACATCGCAAATGTTTGACAACATTCACTTCTTGATCTCATGCTAACACGGTTGCAAATTTATTAAATACTAAATCTTCCGTAGAATATTTATTTATCCTAATTATATTAAAATCTACGAGGCCAAAATTATGAAACTAATTATATTCAGCATAATTTACACTACAAACACAATTGACACGATGTTTTAAATTTTAATACGCTAGCGAACCTAAAGATTGTGTGTAATCGTAAAAATATTCACACCAAGTTTATTTAAGATGTATGTGTCGGTAAAACATTTAGACAATATTAGATCTTATATTAGATAATGTCTTAGTTCTTAGGCTTACGCTGTGGGTATCATAACTAAGTAGTAGTTATAATAGCACGTACCAATAAAAAAGTATTTCAGCAAGAAGAAAGCTTTGTAAGAAAGTACAGTATCACTTTCAGGCGGTTTGTAAAGAAAATATCAGCAAGAAGACTGCAGATATTTTATACAATTAAAATATCTGTGTTTTAGTTGTATCAAAGGAGCTGTCCTTGCCAAACACAGCTTGTTGTCCTCTGAGAGTTTCTATGTGTTGTTGTGGTGGGGGGGGGGGTCAGTGGGGACCTCAGTAAACAATAGAGACTGTTTTGGTCGTCGTATGGTTCAGTAAACTTGGGTGCTTCAATATATTAGTCTTATTTTTTTTGATAATGTTTGTTAAATTGTACATTGCTATATCATAAATTCTGTTCCATATTGTGATGCTGAATAAAGATAAATATAATAATTTGTTTATATAATATCGTTATGAAATAATTCCAACCAATCCCTGGACACAGAGCTTAGTTTAGAGGAATGTCTTCCAGGTTGGCACCATGAATATTAATCTGAAGAGAAGAATGATCGCTGTTTTGATCAGGTCTGCAGCACTTGGGCTAAAATCTATATCATAGTAAGTTATAAAGTCGAGGCCACTAAGTACTGATTTTGATGGAGCTGGACTGATTTAAGTAACCATTAATCTTGGAAGGAAACAAAAGTCAAATTCAAAGAATATCGTATTTTATTTTACAAAGTTTCTAGATAACTGATGCTTGGAGCATAGATTCGTCTTGTCGAAGGAAAAATACCAATAATTTTGTCCTTCCGAGGAACCGTCTTTGCCATAACACGTGATAAAAAAAAAACTTAACACGGGTTCAATATTGGTTAGCTTGTTAGAAATTTCAATATTCGTTAAATAGTGTCCTTTTTTCATCAAAAACTGTCTTGAATTTGAGCGGGAGAGTTAAAAGGGAGTCCTTTCGTCTGTCTGTCTTCTGTGCGGATACCTCTTGACAGGAAAGTCTAGAAACTTGAAACTTTGTACCTTTGGTTTTTTTTTGGACGAGAAAGAATAAACTGTATTAGTTTTGGTTTAAAAATCTTAAGTTGCAGCCAAAAACTTTCCAAATGGTCAAGAGCCAAGCAACAGCTGAATTGATTTTGGAGTCGAAGTTAATGAATCTGCCTATCTGTGAGACAAATCTTTCGTTACATTCTGTCGGATCCTGTTATACTCCGTTGTACCGATTTAATGTTTAAGGGGTGAGTTCATTCATTAATTACACCGAAGTTCTCATAGTTAACTAGGAAATATAATATTTTTACCTGATATTAAATGTCCAATATTGCTCCGAATTTGTATGAAGTTTGTATTAAATTATGCAGTTTTGTAACAGATCAGTGTCTTTGATGTGGTGTAGGAAGTAGACAATATCAATATCATATAATGTATACAAGGGAGCAATAGCATTGTCCTCCGTGTTAATATCTCTTATATTGTTCCCCTAACCAACAATAGAATGCAGTGAACGCTCCCAAATGCCATTCAAGCAGTTCAGTTCCAATGTTCTACCAATACTTGGAGTCGTTTACGATACATTTGCCACACTGTCGCCTCTTGTATCGCTTTATCGCAGCTTTATGTTCCATTGTGCCTTGAAATTTATAGTCTTTCAGTGTTTCCTTAATCCAATATATCCTTTTAGAAAATGAAGCAAAAATTGTGTTTTGCAGATAAACAAAAATGTAATTAATGATCAGTCGTTCGGAAAACAATTGCAGGAATTAAAATATTTTAAAACCATTCATATAAAAATAAATATATATTTATAATTTAATAAAAATTAAATTTAAATTGATAAAATATACTGTCAAGAGTATGTATTACCGGTGCCTATGTTTCACCTTTATCTGTAAACCCAAAACTTTAAAATCAAAGTACCCATCAAGTAGTGATCATGAATTTTCCAAGAGAAATGAACGTAGCTGAGTGAATAATTTACCTATAATAGTCTATATAATATTTTTATTTATTTCAAAAATATTTCATTAAATATGTATAACTACCGTATGTATAAGTAAGTATAAGTACCGGTTTTGGTGTAGTGATTCTGTAGTTTGACATTGAGTAAGACCTAGGTGCTATAGTTTACAAGACTGAGTTATAATGTGGTTAGGCAAGCACTCTGTTCCCTTAAAACTTTCCAACAAGATGATTTAATAATAACAATTATCCAACCACTGCTTCCCCGGGAGTCAACCTTGTCGTCGTAACACAGTTTCGGGCGTAAGGATTCTGCTTGTTGACATCAAAGAAGACGTAGCTGTTGATACACCACAAGGCTGAGCTATAATGTAGTTAAGTAAGCATTGTGGCACATCTATAACTTGCCAACAGGGTGAGTTAGTTAAAACAATCATCCAGATTACTACCCTTTTCATTATGCCTTCATATCAGTTATTCTGTGTAGGTAAAATAGTATGTTTCTACAATTGTTTTGGAAATTTCTCATGTAGTGTTATGTTATAAGTTCATTTTAAGGAAAACAATAGTTTTTACTGTTATTAAAATTGTTCAAACAATGTATCTAGTATATATATTTAAAGTAAAATTAAAAGAAAAACTATATTGAAAATCAACTAAAGCGGTGCTCTCGATCTATATATTCTATAGTAATATTCATTTCTGATTATTTTAAAAACTTCAATAATCTGGGCTTTGTCACCACATATTTGTCTTAAACACAAAAACGATGTTCAAAATAGTGGTAAAATGTTCAATATGCGACAATATATTCAGTCAGTATACTATAAAATCTTCCGTACAGAAAATATACAAAAAACGTCCTGGAAAAATAGTTCAAATTGAGAGATGAAAGCCAATTGAAGGGAATGTAGAAGCTTGTACATACTAAAACTAAATAAATACTAGTATTCGTGAATTAATTCTTAGTGGTGTTAAAATCAAGTTGGATTTAAGTTATTCGGGTATGAAGAGCTTATCAAATACAGTATAAATTTTAATTGATCTTTGATTCGGTATCTAAAATTATCTGATAGCTATCGAAGGCTCTCCACCACAAATTTAAAGTATTGAATTCAAATTTGCATAATCTGTTCCTGTTGATTTATGACAGAAATTTTGCAAGAGCTATGGACGGGCAACTATGTCAGTCAAGATTTGATTAAAACCCAGCTGATTCATAAGGTTGACGTGGTAAATTTAATCCCAAAACTCGTCAGACAACATTGTGCTTGAGGTTGACATCTGCAAGTTTCAACACTTGAGCGATTTCAATTCTACTTTTGCCTTCACTCTCCTCTAAATAGTTTCCTTTCCAACTGATTCCCGATTATCTAAAATTGTAAATTTATATTAACATTTATTGGTTTGAATCACTAATTAGTTATAGATTTTTCAAACATTGATTAATTAAGAGAGTTTTTATGTATTCATGTTTTCTGCAATGTGATACTAATTGTATTACCAAATTAAAAAACTTCATAAAGTCACTAAGGTGTAATAAAAGATTATTATAACCATGAATAAAATGTAATAGAAAACAACATTTTAATTTGTGCACCTACTTCATTATGCTAAATATTATTTACTGTTTTTAATTTAAAACTCAGTATGGACTTTACAAAGTTATTTTGAAGAAAGGTACTTTAGTAAAATAAATACAAAGAAATATGCCCCTCACTTAAAAACTCGCACAAGCCAAGTAGAATAATTGAAAATTACAAGTAATTTCAGTTTTCGTTTAAAATGTTTACTCGACTCCTCAATATATATATATATATATATATATATATATATTAACAATCAACGGCCTGAAACTGGGGAAACGATTTATTTATTAAGCACACAGGCCATGGGATTTCTACTCATGTCCCCTATCCACCTTACCCATAAAATTTATGGGACCATTTATGTCCTGGGTGAACCCGGCATCTCTATTGTGCAGAGGAGGACTCTCAGGATTGTCTGGGGTCTGGGTACTCAGGAGGTGTCAAATCTGATGGTGTCTTAACGTTGCCCTCAATACTTATTTCACACATTTCACATCACACTTTTACATTTGCCTTGCGCCTCCAGAAAAACTTTCTTAAACCAAAACCTAATTACAATACTAGAAACAAATCCGAGCTTAGTGTATAAAAATTTAGATTATGTTTGATTAAACAGTCACTATATTTCTATCGTCCAAAAATATTATTCAAGCGCAAAGATATTAAGAAATCTCCTAATATTAAAGGCGCGTCTGAGAGTTATCTGATCGGAAAGGCTACTAGAGTCTTGACAAAGCTGCCACCATCGTATGAAAAATGTAGGCTTGGCTAGAGATATTTCATAATTACTTTTAGTGTGATAATTAACAGTGCTGTGACGTGCACACAAAAACGTATATTGTAGTAATTGTGCCATTACATGATTTGGTATTCCGTAGGTAAAAATATCTTATTATTCTGTCTCGCGTAATCTAGATTTGTGTCCAGTTTCGTAATAATTAACTGTTCAATAAGAATTTCCAAATTTCATCTTATCCTAAAACAAGACCGTGAGGTCAGAATTCCATTATTCAGCTCAGATGTGTAACATGTTCCATCTGCTGAATGTTGAGATCCACTACGTGTCTTGCATGCACACCAAAACTGTTCTGTATATTCATGTATCCCTACATGGTGTAAATTATTTATTTTTCCAACAATAAACAGTAGTGTTCAGTTAACAGGTCGGGTAAGTCACTCTCAACAATGATTTTATTATTACGCTTAAAATATATTTATTGTCAAAAAACATTAAAAAATTTCACAATTAATACTAAATTTTCTTTAACGGTTATCCCGATGTAAATAAACATCTCATTATTTTACCTCTTCAATGGTCTGACATATAACTATGTTTATACCAATATTACCAATATTTATACAATGTGTTCCAAAGATGAGGAGCGTGATAATGCTCTTAACAATATAACTTTAAATAATTAAATCAGAATGAAGCAAACTGTTAACAATCATTGAACCGAGTAACCGCAAGCCCGCCCTCGTCTATGGAACTAATCACTTAAGTTGCGAGAGATGATTGTAATTACACTGGTCGCAGCCACAGATTTATTGACAGTTCTGTTAGTAACGGCTTTTACCGTTGGAAGTAATATTATTAGCTTTAATGTACATATACATGATGAAGGAAAAGATATGACAAATAAATAACTATAAATGAAGCAAGTAACCGCAAGAATGCCCTCGTCTCTGGAACTAATAACTTAATTGGTGAGAGTTGATTGTAAATTACACTGGCCACAGCCACATATTTATTGACAATCCTGCTAGTAACGGCTCTTACCGTTGGAAGTAATATTATAAGCTTTAATATACATATACATGATGAAGGAAAATACATGACAAATAAATAACTATAATTGAAGCTAGTAACCGCAAGAATGCCCTCGTCTCTGGCACTAACCGCATAAGTGACGAGAGATGATTGTAACTATATTGGTCATAGACGCAGATTTATTGACAGTTCTGTTAGTAACGGCTTTTACCGTTTGGAATTAATATTATGAAGTAATATTATAGCCATAGACGCAGGTCTGCTGACGGTTTTGCTGATAATTTATTCTATGATTAATTTATTTTTACGTTTTAATTCATTAAAATGTTTTGATTATATTAGAACTGATACGTTAGTAAAAGCTTTATTTAATAATGTTTCGGGAAATTGCTTTAATTTATTTTAATATATCCTCCATATCATACCTAATGATACAACACACTATTTTTTCTTGCATTTGTAGGAATAAAAGGGGGAGTTGTGTCTTTCTAACAAGAACAATAAACAACTCCAAAGTGAACACCATATAATGTTATTAATATTATATCTTGTCAAGGTATGTGGTTATGCAGGCCATAAATAATTCATTAGCTAAAATAAATATATTACCTTAATATTTACAGCTATAATTTTGGGATACGAAATAAATAGCTGTTTTTATAAACTTTACCATAAACGTTATTATTTGAAGAGTCATGTTCTATAATTTTGATAACGATTGAGTTTAGAGGTAAATGTTTGAATATTGCTGGAATATAGGTTGTTATTAAATGCTGGAATATTGGAAGCTAACATAATTGTGGCTACAATCAGAATTTCAGAAATAAAAAATCTATATCCATCTCTGGACATTGAGATATTTAGAATATCCCTCACCCATTATATTTTATTATGCCAATATACGCTCAATATTTACTTATCGAGGAGAAAAGAAATACATGGTATTTGCTCAGAAACATATTTTTTACAACCATTAATCGTTTAATGTTGTCAACTATCAGGTTATCCGCGTATCCTCAATATTAAAACAATGTAAACTGCATGAAGAAGTTTAAATAAATTAAAGTAAGGGTCCATATTATAGTGTTCTATATGGCGTAAATTTTTAAAAGGTAATGAAGCTTCAAACCATGTTTAATCAAGCCACATATGTACCTACGTCATATTCCATACTTCCATGAGAAATAAGTCAAAGTGGCGGTAGCTCTTAATCTGAAGGATAGAAAAGAGAGAATGCATATTGGCTAGACATAGAAACATAGCAAACTTTTTGGTCCAAGTGTACTTTAATTCTTTAAAGAACTTTTAATTTAATCTCTTAAAATTTCTTAAATTCTTCTTTAAATTTTAAAATTCTTAAATTTATAAGAAAAGTTATTTTTTAGTTTTATTTTAAATAGTTATTTTTTTAACATTTTGTTTTATTTTAGTATTATCTTTTTGTCATTTATATGAGTAAATAAATAATTTCATTATTAGTATTAATATTAATTTATTCGTTTTTTTTTTGTGATGCACAACAGAAATAAATTTGCAGATTAACGACATTGCTTTAACTCTCAATTTATTTTGTACAAATTAACAAGGATTCAAACTTATAAATTAAAAATTTCGGAAACAAAAAATAAATATTAACATAGAAAAACATTCCGTTTTTCCAAATCTGGGTAAGAATCAAGCTACCTCGAATCATAAAAAACACAATTATCATTTATATATCAGTATTATTGCTCTAAAGCTTTTCAAAGACATTAAAAGTTTATTAATTTGACTAATTAAAAATTGTTTTTGTTTTATAAAATGACCAATAATACGATCCTCTATTATAAGTTCACATGTGATTAATTCAATAATAAACACAAAAATCAGATTTAATTTTATCAAGTATTGAACTAATTGATGCTCTTGAAATATTGTACAACATGTTTAACTGAAAATTAAGGTGGATGTATATCCCATAGACAACAAAGATTTTCAGTGTAGATATTATAACGAAAAATGAAGGAACCCTAACGATAAACGGAAGGAAGAGCCTCTAATAGCCAACCTCCGTCATTTCACCGATATCATCGAAGCCTTCTGAATCTAGGATACCATTTCCCCTTTATCTCTATTGTGTATTACTCACATTACAAACAGGTTTTAATCTGATGAATTTCATAATACCAAAAAAATCCATGGTAACAAAAATACGCATGCCACCTCTTCTTATTTGTTAAATTGCCAAATAAATAACAATGAATGTATTTTCAGTATTTGTACCATGGCATTGACATCGTCATTCAGATATTAGTAATCTCGAAACTATCGATATTCTTTATTTGTAATCAACCGTAGTCATCGATCAATTCAGGTTATTTCTACGTTTTTTGAACAGCAAATTAAAATTTGCATCTATTTCTGTGCTTGGTATAATTTGCTAAGAAAATTCATTTATAAATATTTTTTAAGTATGCGGGTACTAAAAATCGTCTTTTTAGACTTTTGCATATATTATGCGCATGGTAATTACTCTTTAGGTGTGTTTTACTCTGTATCGTTACAAATTTAAGTTTAGTAAAATGTTATATGCAACATTACAAATTTAGCACAATTGATTTAAAACAATGCAATCGCCTTTTAATCAATAATATATTTTTATGAAAATCAAAAGAATGCTTCATTCATTCACATTTTACCTGTCCGATGTTAAATATTGGGAATCTTATAAATAAAAACTGTTAGAGCTTTACTGTTCATACTGACGGGAAGTGCTGGGGTCTAGGGAATTATTACAGTTAGTTGTGAGGTCCGTCGCAAGAACTGCGCCACTTAACGTTCGTTATTCCCGTCTCAATATTTACTCTGAGACATAATCTACGATCATTTCTAATACGGCAATAAAGCTTCGACTGTTCTGAAGCTGGGTTTAATTACAATCCGTCCGCCTCGCCAATATTTCGATTTGCACTTAATCTCCAGGAAACCAATTTAGGATTATCCATGTGCAATAACCGGTGCGTCCCGCTAACGTACGATTATGAGGACAAATGTTTTCCTCGTCCATGTATTTGTTCTACAGCTTGAATGTTCTCTTCTAATGTAAAACACATATGCGCTTTGTTATAAGTTTGTTTTTGATGAGTGAAGGATTGTGAGAAAATCAGGATTGTTACTCAAGAAAATTACTAAAGGTTTATTAAAAAATCTTATTAAAATTTATTTCTTCAAAAACCTTTTTAGGTTGTAACAATATGAAATTTTAGTGATTTCGTTTACTGTAAACACGCCTTGTTTACAAGGAAAACTATCAGTTTTATCCTTCGAGGGAAGGCAGCAGCTGGCTGCCACCAAACACAATACCAAAAAGGGGCCCAAATCATTTATGCAGTGCAATTTGTAACAACTTGTCAAGGTTACATTAACAGTGAGAACTCGACAGCTGTATTTAAGATAAAATTATACTCTTTTAGCAATGGTTATACGAAGCCAGTACAAATTAATATAAATAAATACAGTATATCAATTAGAAATTATTTTACATATTTATTATTATAATTATATTACATACTTATATTTCTTCCTTTATTGGACGTTTTCAAATATTAATTGTTAAGTGACTATAGATAAGGCTGTATACAATTATTCTAGTAGAAAAATGATTAATCAGTTGTAGGAAACTTTTATCAAGCGATATTTTAGAAGATCCTCTCCACTTCTGGTAATTGGAGCATCACATCTTATCCAGAAATAATTCTAAAAGTCCAACATCGTTGTTTGCAAAAGATATAAAGTTATCTAGCCAGGAGTCCAAGAAAGATTAATTCGTAAATTGGATTTTAAATAAGTAGACATTGGTTCCTTGAGAAAATGATAACTGGGTCTCAAAACACTATTCCCACGTCACTGCCCTAAGAAACAATATTGAAATTAAAGACCAAAAAACCAGACGTTACTGTGGTTAGGAACTACAATCAGAATTCGCTAGTGATGCCCTACTTCTCGTCTATGGCAAGTATTAGATCTGGCCGTTAGATAACATGTAAAGAGTGTTCCAGTGGTACTTCCGTTCTCTGCCTTTTCTGTGACTAACGGCTTTGGGCTTCAAATTTCAATTAATCAGTTATTTTAACCTCCGTTCTATGAAAAAGTAAAAATTCATCAAGACTAATTAACTAAGAAGATATATTCGTGTTATAGTTTTTAAGTGTAAGGTCAAATGGGTTTCAATACAATGTCCTTTGTAAAGAAACATTTTTCGAAAAATTTCATTACTCCAGTCAAGGTGTAACAAAATGGAATTAAATATTTGAAATAGAACAATTATTGTAAACTCACCAGTGATATAAATGAAGACAGTGATAGAAACAAAGGAATTTGGTCTTTCTAAAAGGATTTAACTGTCAGTCAAGGATTTACAAATGCGAAGGATTCAAGTCAAATCCCACGCGGAGTAGTTTCTACACAAGCAAACCTCCATATAAAGCTTGAACTACCGTTATACATTATTCATATACAGTTCAGTTCAACTCTCAGAGCTATTGACATTACAGTATGTAGAATATTCATTTTAGTAGATAGAATACTAATTCTATTTGTTAACATAAAGTATCGTGAGTAGTTTTTACTCTTATCAAAGTAATACCAAAAGAATCAAATTTATGTACTTGTCTGCGGTAATACAAACATAAATATTGTACTTACATCTGAAATTCTCTGGCTGCGGTGAAGCGACTGACTATTTCTTTCTTAACTATAAAAATATTGGCGGCACAAACTCAAGCTCCAGTCATAAGAGTATCTAATGTGTTATGAAAAGAGCAATTGTTTCTCACAAGTGCAAAAAATATATTTTTTAGTACTTTAATGTTAGGTTTTGTGTAATTAACGAGAATCTTCGTGTACACTCCGTCATAGGGTTTCTAAAAATGTTGAAGACGTCTCATCGTTATATTTTACTTATTATGATCAGTACTGTGTTTTTTAGTATACCAGCCCTTCTCGGTTATTAAATAATATTCAATCTTTTAATGAATCACTATGAAGGGAGAGAGAATAACAGAGTATTACATTACTCCTTTGTAAATGTTGAGTTTAGCTTCAATTCACCCTGAATCAGTGCAGTATCTGAAATCTGACGCTGTCACAGACTTTATTCTTGGAATCTGGAGTCTTATTTGTATGAAAATATGCAAAAAAAAAACGACAAAACAGCTTAAAAAAACGAACCCTTTGTATTGTTTCGATATCAGAAATGACAAGAGGATAAAATATAATGTCTCTACATGTATTTTATATTTAAGCATTTATTTTCATTTGTAAAACATGCATAATGTATGTTGGCCGAGGGGTATCTTTAAAATATTCTACTAAAATAAGCCTTTTGTATTTCAATAGAAATCACATAAATTTTGTAACTTTCTAGGTTGAAATAATTCGAATACTTTGCATTTGATCATCTTAATTCTTTGGCAGTAAGCCATAAGCCTGTCATAAAGAAGTTGTACGAAGCAAACCATAATCAAGGGGTCTCATAACAAACATAGTTAATACATAGTTTGCTTATGCGGAAGTTTGCAAAGGAAGATATCATTCATAGCTACTTCCTGAGTATCATGTTCTTAATGATGTTTTCTAACAAAAGACCAAACTTTATAATAGTAACCTGTTAACGCTGTAAAAATTTTCTGTAGTTATTTTGGCTGAAGAAAGGAATGATTTCAGGGATTTTGTTATTAGAATGAAACTTTTTATGATCTTTTGTAAATGGACGTTAAAACAGCATATGAAAAGCAAATGGGGTCACTTCTTACACTTGGCCATCAATAACTGTGACACCTTGTGATGGACGATTACACATCCATCATTGGGTTCCGCCATCAATTCATCACTTAATTTACCTTTAAATCGGATTAAGTTTTCGAATAAATGCAATATTTTGGTAGTTAAACAATAACGGTATTTCAAAATTAAACAAAATAAGATATTTTAAATTTATACACTATAACAAGTGCACCAGAGAAGTCTTTAAGAAATATCCAATTGTCTACTACTCAAATATGTTTAATAGAATATTTGGACACAACAAATACTATCAGAACATAAACACTCAGTGCTAAACTCAAGCGGTGTTTCAACTCCACATTGGGATCAATGTGTTGTAATCGTTATATTCTAATCATGTTTAATAATAAACTTAAGATTTTCATAAATTTATCAAAAAATTATCCGGATTACACACCTATAAATCATGACTAATTCACTCCATATATATATATATATATATATCTCTTGCTTATTAGGTTGAAAAGTCAAATAAGATAATTGACTTTAAAATCATTAACATTTTTACTCTTTTAGAACATAAAGTAAAAATAGCAGCCAGCCAAGTACGGCAATGAAAAGGAAAGTTTGTGGTACGTTAATATAGAAATTGCAGAATTTGGGAATTGTTTAACATTTTAGAGTTCCCAATCAAACATATAAATTCAATATTTAATTTCTGTAAGTAGTGAATCGAAATATATTTACTATTCTGTTGAAATTGGGGTCCATAAATGAAATAAAAATATTTCAGAAAAATTAAATTAATGCGTTACATTTTTACTAACATCATCTTCTCCAAGCATACATGGTTTTAATTAGGACTTGCAGCTTTTTTGTGAGCATTTCTGAGCTGAAATAGAAATTTCCTGAATACTAGATAAGGAAAAATTAGAATGCAAGGTAAACCGATGTAATTGAGCACTGTACACTACTTAGAAATTAGCTCTCGATTCCTGCTCAAATCTGATTACAAGGGTACAATAATTGTATTGTGCAGTGTAAAACTCCATCTACTGGAAGAGGTTGGAGAGAACTGACAACGGGGTTTATTAGATAACCAAAGTTTTCCAGCGTTTTCGAAAACTCTGTCTGATATTTCAATAATAAAATTTTATCTGTGAAAATAAAGTTCAGTTAGTTTATTAGAATTTTGAATTTATTTGTAAACATTGTAAATTGGGATATTTCAATTGTTACATTATAATATAGATATTGTAAAAATAGTTATGTAAATTTATTATTACAATGAATAATAACAAATATATCACTTTGTATATTTATATAAATAGTCCGAGGAATATTTTTCTATTATTGTGTAACAATAGAACAAGTACTCCTTAAGTAAACGCCTTGAAATGCCTTAATACCTTTTAAACAAACGCAGATAAAATCTAAAAACTTCACAGTGTTATACAACAGTCTTACCTACTTTTTATGCAATAGCCATCACACTGCTACATTGGAGGAAGAGTCCGTGGAGGTATTATTAAAATCTTAAAAGCAAGTCTAGGCCATTATGCGTGTAGATTAAATGTATTTATTATTTAAAGAAACTGCCACAAACCATCCTTCATGAGCTTCATTCGTAACAATAGTGCCTGTTAAATAAGACCAACATTGTACCTTTAAAAAGCAGGATCTATGAATTGGAGAAAACGTTTTAGGAAACATTCTAACAAAAAATAGAGTACTTTCATTACTTTAAGGGTATTTAATTTGTAAAAAGTATTGAAACTAAATATCACAGGTGACAACGTGTGTAACAAATAAGGATGTCTACAACACGATACATACGAGGGTCAGCGGCAATATGGTGGTATAGTGGTGATTAATGACTGCAACACATATCTTGCTCTATTGCCAAGGACGTAGCCAGAGAAGGGTTCAAGGGGTTCGGACCTCCCCCCCAAATTTTTAATTTGTTCAATTAATTTTTTTAGTAAACTATTATAATTATTTAAATAATTTTGTTTTACTGACATGTACTACTGAAGGATTTACTAGAGGGTCTGATCGTAAATGCATGAGACAGCTATTAAGTATTATAATTTTATTTACATAAAGATGTATTCTTTAGAAAAAAAAAGGTAGAATAAAAAACCTAGCTGACCAGTTCAAATTTCTTTATTAGCTGGGCTTTAGCGAAGCCTATCTCACTCGTGATACTGAACAAATTTCATTTCTGTCTGTCTGCCTACCCACTCGATATTTTGTAAACGAAATAACCTATAGACTTTAAATATGAAAGACCTGCCCGCACAAGGTCATAAACAACCTCATCCGTCGTGCAGTTATTACAGTAACATGATAGAGGTCTCTCGTCTCAAAGTTCTTGTATGAAGATAACAGGTCAGAGCCACTTCCTGAGTATCTTCATGTTGTTAATATACCCTCTGTAACACAAATGATAATAAAAGAATTTGCGATACTCACATTAAAAAGATTTGATGAACTGACTTAATCAAGAAAGCAATATTAATATGTGACTCAGTATTACGTATGAAATATTTTATGATCTGTAAAATGTACTTCGATTCACAACAAATATTGAAAAGCCCACATTCAGGTAGTACCTCTGCCCATCAATAACTTCGACACTTGGTGACGGATGACATCAGTTCCATCATTGGGGTTTCGCCATCAATATATCTCTCCATTATTATCTTTTTATTGCCATTAACCTTTAACCAAACACACCCCATACAATTTCGTAGTATTTTTTAATATTAACATTAAACATGAATTATAATATTTACATGCTAAAACCACGACGAGTATTTTTTTATTTCCATTCATGTAGGGACATCCCATGAAATTTAATCTGCTGATGATGATACCCAGGAAGGAATATGACTGTTTTGTTACCCGTTACATTTCTTTTTTATGTTTCTTTTACTACAAGTATTTAAAGGAGTTTTTAAATGGATTAAACATTAATATTATCCGTAGATACGTAAACTTTTTGAAAATAACTACAAATATTTAGAAGATTTCTTTATCTTTTCTCATTAGAATAACAACTTGAAATTACATTTTTATATATAAAACATTTTTTATACTTAATATAAGATTATTGATGCTATATAGATGATTAATACCAACTTTGTGATGTTAAAATATGAATATGGAATGAGGTTAAGACCAGTTGCCACTATCCTCGTTGAGTGAAGAACGATACAGTTCTGATGTGGACCACGTTCCACCTCTCTTAGGTTTGGTGGAATCGAAAAGTGAGTTTTGTGTTCAACAGTCGTAAACGATTTTAGACTAATGGAATATTACAATCATGCAATAAAGAGGTATGAAGCATATAGGGTTCTGCCCGCGTATTTATTTCGTTATTCATGAATATTGATATGGAACTTTACTTATTTAATAAAGATATGTTAATATATATATATAAAAAGGTATCTCAAGAAATATTTTATCTGTAGGCTTTAAATTTCATTCAGAAAATTACTTCCTATGTAGGCATAATATATCTTGAACAGACTTATCTATTTTATATAAAATAATAAAAGTTTAAAAAATTAGCTAAGGTCTCTAAAATGTATTCACCAAACATTTCGGTTAATGCTTTGCTCCAAATCGTAAGCAGAACTGAATAAAAGACCTCGACAGAAAACATTGGGTGATGTATTGGCTTGGATAAGAAAGCTAGCCCTTTGCTTGATTGGTTGCAGTAAAGGGATTGAGTTCCATCTTGGGGAATACAGTCATCTCATGGGACGGAGAGAAGCAATTGAACTTGTGGTAGGAAATATATCAGCTGCTCACCGCTCCATGTATCGTTCTAGAATTTCTTTCATCGGTTACTTTTGAAAATATACTTAACGTGATTAGGCTACAACATGAAATGTTATTGAAAAATAAAATTCTTGAACCTATTTTTTTAAAATATAAGCATTACCTAAAACCTTTACAGTGTGAATAGTGTGTTTAAAGTACCTTTTAGTGGCGTTTAGATTTTGATTTTCATGCCAAATACGAAAATAAACATTGAAAACTAAAAATTACTTGATTAAGAATCACTTTTACGGGTATCTTTGATCGAATCCAGGATATTCATATCCCTGAATATATATGCAATTAGTTTGGGAGAAATATAAATTAGCATACATTTATATACAGGCTAGTACCAACATAACAATTTAATCTAATATTTATTTTATTTATCTGCTAGACTTTTTTCAATGAATTATGCACAATTAGACAGCAACCGCATTAAAACAAATGTCCATTAAATGTTGAAGAATTCTATAATATTTTTTACGAAGTTTTTAAATAATATTTCCTATTTTCTTTCATAACCAGATTGTGCTGTGTCGCTGAAAGAGTATATTTAATTAAATATAAACAATCAATGACTAAATAAATATAGCATGGCTATCTTTATTGGTACGAATTTCGTTTTACTTTTTATCTCATTGACACTACAATAAATCAAAAACCTGGAAAATATTAATTTAAATTATTGTTAATTCTGTACTAATATTCACCCTTGATTTAATTCTTTATCCCTTTATCCCTTTATAGCTCTACAATGTGCATCTATCAAGAATCACATAATTATTAGGAATATAATTTGTTGCATTGCCTAGTACCTATGGCGTAGCTTAACAAAAACCCGAGCCACATGTAAAATCTCGGTGGAGTGGGCGTCGCCAGTGGTTTAGCAAACTCTCAAACTTTCTGCCGTTACTGTACCGCTGAGAGATGCAATGATGAAAATACTTTTACTAAACAGGTGGTTCCGTTTCTGTTAAACTTCCTGTTTCTGGGGTTTCGTACCATTGTCCGCTCTATCTTTAACTCACATTCAAAATAGGAGTGTTAGACCACTCGGGCATCGGCACTTACTGATTTGAGTGGATGGTAAACAATTAAACAACTATGAAACACTCATTCAATTCGGTTCTTTACTATTGTTTGCAATATCGTTAGGTGTCTTAGTGATTATTTAAACTAAATAATCTGACACAATACACACTTTTATATTAATTCTGTCATTAATATATTTTAAATATAAAGGAATTAAACTAACGAACTTGTACCGTAATCTAGGTTTTAATATAAAAGTTCAATATTTGGGTATTTTCAATACATTTCCTTATTATAGAGGGAGTTTCAGAACATATTTTGCACTAAATCAAACCCAGAGAATCTCTTTAAAACAATTTCAATAGTGTAAAAATACAGAGTATCCCCAAAACCAGAGTGTTCCTTGTTTGAATTTCATTTTTTTTTGTAGAAACACACTTAATTTTGTGCACTATTTTAAAGGCCTTTACATCCTAAGCACTGTAGGGAGAAGAAAACATTTAGTTATCTATAAAAATAACACTATGCACAGTAAAAGTAACAAAATAGTTCTCCAATACTTCCTTCCATTGCGTGTACAGACAGAAAGTAAAAGTGTGAATATACGTCTCAATACTTTCTTTTCTGATATATGTGTTAAGGAAATTAAAAGTAAGGTGTAGTCCTTACAATATTTTATCCCAGCATATGCACATTTAGAAAGTAAAAGTAAGAAATAGTTATCACAATACTTTTTTCCATCATAATATGTATAGAGATGTAAATTAAAAGTAATATTTCACACAACCTAGCCAATAAATGTGTTGTTTAGTTTAAACGATCTAAAAGGGTGTAGTTCTACATTGTTATAACTGAAATGGAGGGTATAAATTGTTCTAAGTAGGTTAGACACATTCCAAGCGCCCTTCCTTTTTACAAAGGGCTATTTTCAATCCCTTGGGAGTAATTTAATTCCGTAGCTATTTCACAGATCCTTACTCTCTTATATCGCATGTCTAAAGACAACACTTGATGTTTGTAAACAGAGTGGTCCCTAAGAAACTTGGAAAAATTGTATTGCGACAATAGTTATTAATTTTATGAAATGTTTACAATTAATATATGTAGTTAAATAATTAAATACTCATAGTGACTTCTGTATGTATGTGGGCAGTGATGTCACTGAATGATAATTTTTTAAAGTCATAAAGAATAGGTTTTTTTTTAATTTAGTTTTAAAATTTATTTCAGTTATAAATAGATTACCGTTATCGGTCTACTCTTTGGAAAATGCTGCAGTGGCCTGCCGCAATTAACAGACTGTTGTCTTTGTTATTTTTATTCATGATGGATTGTCATTATAATTAAACACGCGTCCAATATACACTAGGCTTGTTATCAGATCATTAGGTTAATCTAAATTTGGAGAATAAGCGGATTAATGTAATGGATTCTTGTCACCTTTTATAAGAAGTACATGGAGACGAACAAACTTGTGTTTGGATACATATTCTACAGATACTATTTTTAAATGTTAGTGGTTGGATTTTTCAAAAAAGGTATGTTCAGAATTATTTAATGTATCGTCACTGGATTGTAAACTGGATGTCAGACAGTGACACAGTGATTTTATCCCGACAAATGTCTGCCTCTATCTCAATTATCGTCGGTCGACAGTGATTTTGTGCACAAATAAGTATCTTATAAAAAAGTGTTTTTTATTATGTTTGATAAATAAATAAAAATACATTGACTTTCCTAGATTTATATCGGGCTATTATTTATGTAATCTTTGAAATAAAGATCCTTAGAAACCACTATCCCATTGAAAATCATAAGACACAAACTATAGGTCTAAAAGACATGGAACGTACGTATGTATAATTAAAAATTTCTTACACATAAATGAAAACAATCTGAAATAAAATATTTCGTAATAAATTTGTTATTAGCAGGCCTTCATATCATATTTTAACTTAAGCAATTAAATAGAAATATATCTAATATATACATACACACACAATATATACAATATATATATATATATATATATTATATATATATATATATAATATTATATATAGAATATATATATATATATATATATATATAGCAGTTTTAATTTGTTGAAAATTATTCATGCCTAGATTTAGCTATTATTAAACTTAGCTCAATTTAGCATTATTAGTTCAAATGTCATTTCAACTTCGTGTCCTCACTGCAAAGTGAGTACTAACTAGACTGATGAAGTTCAAACTCCTCTCCTGTTTGTGTAGGAGAACGACTACACAGTTGCCAATGTAAAACTTGGTGATCTCACTACAAAGTGAGTACTAACTAGACTGATGAAGTTCAAACTCCTCTCCTGTTTGTTGTAGGAGAACGAGCTACACAGTTGTCAATGTAAAACTTGGTGATCTCACTACAAAGTGAGTACTAACTAGACTGATGAAGTTCAAACTCCTCTCCTGTTTGTGTAGGAGAACGACTACACAGTTGTCAATTGTAAAACTTGGTGATCTCACTGCAAAGTGAGTACTAACTAGAATGATGAAGTTCAAACTCCTCTCCTGTTTGTGTAGGAGAACGACTACACAGTTGCCAATGTAAAACTTGGTGATCTCACTACAAAGTGAGTACTAACTAGACTGATGAAGTTCAAACTCCTCTCCTGTTTGTGTAGGAGAACGACTACACAGTTGCCAATGTATGTAAAACTTGGTGATCTCACTACAAAGTGAGTACTAACTAGACTGATGAAGTTCAAACTCCTCTCCTGTTTGTGTAGGAGAACGAACTACACAGTTGTCAATGTAAAACTTGGTGATCTCACTGCAAAGTGAGAGTACTAACTAGACTGATGAAGTTCAAACTCCTCTCCTGTTTTGTGTAGGAGAACGACTACACAGTTGCCAATGTAAAACTTGGTGATCTCACTACAAAGTGAGTACTAACTAGACTGATGAAGTTCAAACTCCTCTCCTGTTTGTGTAGGAGAACGACTACACAGTTGTCAATGTAAATACTTGGTGATCTCACTACAAAGTGAGTACTAACTAGGACTGATGAAGTTCAAACTCCTCTCCTGTTTGTGTAGGAGAACGACTACACAGTTGTCAATGTAAAACTTGGTGATCTCACTGCAAAGTGAGTACTAACTAGGACTGATGAAGTTCAAACTCCTCTCCTGTTTGTGTAGGAGAACGACTACACAGTTGCCAATGTAAAACTTGGTGATCTCACTACAAAGTGAGTACTAACTAGGACTGATGAAGTTCAAACTCCTCTCCTGTTTGTGTAGGAGAACGACTACACAGTTGCCAATGTAAAACTTTGGTGATCTCACTACAAAGTGAGTACTAACTAGACTGATGAAGTTCAAACTCCTCTCCTGTTTGTGTAGGAGAACGACTACACAGTTGCCAATGTAAAACTTGGTGATCTCACTACAAAGTGAGTACTAACTAGACTGATGAAGTTCAAACTCCTCTCCTGTTTGTGTAGGAGAACGACTACACAGTTGCCAATGTAAAACTTGG
The DNA here is from genome assembly GCF_021130785.1 of Homalodisca vitripennis. Classification (NCBI taxonomy): domain Eukaryota; kingdom Metazoa; phylum Arthropoda; class Insecta; order Hemiptera; family Cicadellidae; genus Homalodisca; species Homalodisca vitripennis. The sequence continues at coordinate 37,305,439 of NC_060212.1, forward strand.
TGATCTCACTACAAAGTGAAGTACTAACTAGACTGATGAAGTTCAAACTCCTCTCCTGTTTGTGTAAGAGAACGACTACACAGTTGTCAATGTAAAACTTTGTTTACCAACTGTTAGCGGGGCAGGAGGTGTCTGTAAACAATGTGGTTAAACTGTTCACGTTTGGTCTGCCGTGTTTGTTTACCTATTAAGTAAGTACTCTGACTCATTGTTACTGTTAACCAATCCTTAGCGTTGATTGACGCTTCAGTTCGTACAACAGACATTGTTAGGTATCATTATTTTCTTTGTATTGTTCTGAAATACTTTTTTACAATAAGTATAAGTACAAAGTAAAAAAAATGTAATTAGTTTAACAAAAGACCCACAGCTTTTGTAGGTAATTTTTTACATTTATGTAATCTTGATAATCACTATTAAAATTGTCCTAAGATAGATAAATTAATACACATTTATTCAGACATCTAATGACTTCAATACTCTCTTGAAACACTTCTACAAAAAATAGTTATCCTTACATGTAATCACCTCAACCATGCCCTGACGTTGGAGATAGATACTGTATCCAGAAACAGTCATCCTAATATCCAACCATCTAAACTACCTTCCTGAAATTAGACATAGATGCTATAAAATAACTGAATTTTTTACCTCTGATCATATCGTAAATTTTCTGACGTTTCACATACGGACTGTGTCACAATATTGTCATCAATATATCTAACTAACTCAATTATTTACCAACGTATCTAGGTGCTCTAATAACAGTAAATATTCTGTATAAACTATACAAAACCCGGATACAGAGGTTAGTTTAGAGCAATTTTACCAACCAGTTAACACCATAAATATTAATCTAAAGAGAGGAGTGATCGCTGTTTCGATCATGTCTGAAGCACTTAGGCTAAAATCTATGTAATTGTAATTTATAAAGGCAAGGTCCACCAAGTGCTGACTTTGATGGAGCCGGACTGATTTAAGTAACCATTGATCTTAGAAGGATACAAAATTCACATTCAAAGAATATCGTATTTTATTTAGCAAAGGTACTAGGGAACTGATGCTTGGGAACTTAACACGGGTTCAATATTGGTTAGATTGATATAAATTTCAATATTCGTTAAATAGTGTCCTTTTTTTATCACAAACTGTCTTGCATTTGAGCGGCAGAGTTAAAATGAGTCCTTTCGTCTGTCTGTCTTCTGTGCGATACCTCTTGACAGGAAAGTTTAAAAACATGAAACTTTGTACCTATGGTGTTTTTGGGACGAGAAAGAATAAGCGGTTTTGGTTTAAAAATCTTAAGTTGTAGCCAAAAACTTTCCAAATGGTCAAGAGCCAAGCAACAACTGAATTGATTTTGAAGCCGGAGTTAATGAATCTGCCTATCTGTGAGACAACTCTTTCGTTACATTCTGTCGGATCCTGTTATTGTGCAGATTTAATGTTAAGGGGTAAGATCATTCATTAATTACACCGAAGTTCTCATAGTTAACTAGGAAATATTATAACTAAAAAAATATTTTTTTTTTACCTGAAATTAAATGTCTAATATTGTTTCAAAACTTTTATGAAGTTTTGTATTAAATTATGCAGTTTTGTAACAGATCAGTGTCTTTGATGTGGTCTAGGAGGCAGACAATATCAATATCATATACTGTATACAAGGGAGCAATAGCATTTTCCTCCGTGTTATTGTCTCTTATATTGTTCCCCTAACCAACAATATAATGCAGTGAACGCTCCCAAATGCCATTTAAGCAGTTCAGTTCCAATGTTCAATACTTGGAGCCGTTTGCAATACATTTACCGAACTGTCGCTTCTTTTATCGCTTTATCGCAGTTTTATGTTCCATTTTGCCCTGACATTTATAGTCCTTCAGTGTTTCCTTAATTCAATATATCCTTTTAGAGAATGTAGCAAATATATTGTTTTATAAATAACTAGAAATGTAATTAATGATCAGTCGTTCAGAAACAAATCACTGGAATTAAAATAGTGTAAAATCATCTATATAGATAAAATGTATCATAAAGAGTATGTACGTATTACCCGTGCCCAAGTTTTTAGCTTTATCTGTAAACTAAAAACTTAAAATCAAAGTACTCATCAAGTAAAAAATTTCCCAAGAGAAATAAACTCCTACAGTCTATCACACAGTGAAACATGTGTCTAGCAGAGTAAAACTTTTACTTTTACTAGCCTATATAATATTTTGATTTATTTCAAAAATATTTCGTTAAATATAAATATGTATAACTACCGTGTGTATAAGTGTAAACACCGATTTAGGTTAGAGATGTAGGTTAGATTTAATGAACACATAAAGGCATTGAAAACATCATCAAATTCAAAATATGCAGACCATTTAAATAACACCGGCCATACATACACTAACATCGAAAACAATCTTGAAATTTTACACACAAGCAAAAAAAGTCGCTTATTATCTACTTTAGAACATTTTGAAATTTACAAAAGTGCCCAAATTAATCATAATATATTATTAAATGACAAATATTTTCTAACAAAAAATGTATTATTCAATAGACTTTTAAACAATATACATTAATCTCACATAAAATTAAATTACAACAAATTTAGCCACCAAGGTAGTAAAACACATGACAAATTGGTTTTTAATTATTTATTTTTTATAATTAACTTAACCTTATTTTGTACCTGAAGATGAAATTACGGATTTCGAAATGTACATCGTAAGAAAAATAAAAGTTTAAAAAAGTGTTAAAGGTTTATTCATATACATACCGATTTAGGCGTATTGATTCTGTAGTTTGACATTGAGTAAGGCCTAGGTGCTATAGTTTAAAAGGTTGAATTATAATGTGGTTAAGCAAGCACTCTGGTTACTCTAAAACTTGCCAACAGAGAGAGTAGTTACAACAATTATCCAACCACTGCTTCCCCGGGTGTTAAACTTGTAGTCGTAACACAGTTTTGTGAGTAGAGATTCTGCAGTATGATGTCAAACAAGACTTAGGTGTTGATACTTCACAAGGCCGAGTAAGTAAGCATTGTGGCACATCTAAAACTTGCCAACAGGCGAGTTTTACTTACAATAAGGTACAACAATATTATCCAATTGTTACTACCCTTTTCATTATGCCTTCATTATTAGGTAAGTAGGTAGCCTTGGTAGCTACAATTTTCTACAAATATTTCGGAAATTTGCCTTGTAGTTTGTTTGTTTTAAGTTCATTTTATGAAAAACAATAGTTTGAATGTTATGAAGATTGTTTAAACACCTAGAATACCTAGAATTATAGTGGACCTAAAACTAGAAGTACAACAAAATTGAAAATCACTTAAAGCAGAACGCTCATTTTATGTATTATATAGTAATATTCACTGTTGATTAGTTTACACATTCCATTAATATGGGCTTTGTTACCACAATCTTTGTCATAAACACAAAAAACTATATTCTACATAGCTTATAAACTGTTCAGTATGCATCAACATATTCAGTCAATATAGAATAAAAGCTTTACACGTCCTGGCAGAAGAAATATATTGAGAGATGCAATCCAATTCAATGAAACGGAGAAGCTTATACAACAACTTAATTAAATACTAGTTTTAGTGAATTAACTCCTAGTGGTTGTTAAAAGTCAAGTGTGATTTTAGTTATTTAGATTTGAAGAGCGTATCAAATATAAAAGTTAAATGATCTGTGATTCTGTAAGCATTCTAAAACATTTCATAGCTAATGAACGCTTTCCACCAAAAACTAAAAGTATTGAATTCAAATTTGATAATCCGTTCCTGTTGATTTATGACAGAAATTTTGCAAGAGCTATGACCGGGCAACAATGAAAGGATTTGATTAAAATCCAGCTGATTCATGAGGTTGACGTGGTAGATTTAATCCCAGAACTCATCAGACGACATTGTGCTTGAGCTCGGCATCCACAAGTTTCAACACTTGAGCGACTTCAATTCTACTTCTGTCTTCACTCTTCTCTAAAAAGTTTTTTTTACTGCCAGTAGCAACTGATTCCCGATGTCAATAAATACATTAACTGGTTGGAAACATTAACTAGTTATACATTTTAAAGCCATTAATGTATTAAGAGAGTGTTTATGTAATAATATTTTCTGAAATATAATACTATTGCACTACAAAATTAAACAATTACATTCCACAACAACAACAACAATTACAATTAAAGTCGTTAAGGTGTAATGAAAGATTATTATAAACATGAATTCATATATGCAATAATACAGATAACATTTTAATTGGTGCAACTACTTCTTTATGCTACATATTATTTAGTGGTTGTAATCCTAAAATCAGTATGGACTTTACTAAGTTATTTTGAAAAAGAAGTACAATAAATACAAAGAAATAATACACTCACCCAAAAGTACTGCAAGTTTGGGTTTGACGAACCTTATTTGGCACAGTCAATTTTAAGTAGAATAATCGACAATTACAAGTAAGTGTGGTTTTATTTTAACATTTAAGCTCGATTCCCTTATTGATCTATGTATGTTTTTGAAACAACCAACGGCCTGAAACTGGTTAAAACTATTTCTTTATATAGCACACAGTCTTGACGAGGCTGCCACTATCGTTGTATGAAACATGTAGGCTTAGCTAGAATTGTTTAATAATTACTTTTAGTGTGATAATTAATTGTGATGTGATGTACACAGAATACTTTATTGTTATAATAATTGTACCATTACAAGATTTGATTTGATACTGCGTTTTGAAAAATATCTTATGATTCTGTCTCGCATAATCTATATTTGCGTCCAGTTTTGTAACAACGAACTGTTCCATAAGAATTTTCCAACAAGATCTTATCCCAAAACAAGGCAGTGAGGTCAGAATTCCATTCTTCAGCTCAGATGTGTAACATGTTCCAGCTACTGTATGTTGAAATCTACTACGTGACTTGCATGCACACCAAAACTGTTCTCTATATCATGTATCACTACACACGGTGAAATATTTTTATAAAAAAATTAACAGTAGTTTACTGGTAACAGATCGGCTAAGTCACTGTCAACGGTTATTTTATTATTACGCTTCAAATGTATTTATTGTTATAAAAGTTTTAAAATTTAAATTGATAATACATTTTCTTTAACCGTTAACCCAATGTAAATAAACACATGTAAAGTTATTTCACCCCTTCTATGGTCTGACAACTAACTATGTCCGTACCAATATGTGGGTGATGTTTTCACAATTTGTACAAAAGATGAGGAGCGTGGTAATGTACTTAATAATTGTCACTTTAAGTTATGAAAGCAGAATGAAACAAACTGTTAACAACCATTGAACCGAGTAACTGCAAGCCCACCCTCGTCTCTAAAACTGATCACTTAAGTGGCGAGGGATGATTGTAATTACACTGGCCACAGCCGCAGATTTCTTGAAAGTTCTGTTAGTAACGACTTTTACCGTTGCAAGTAATATTATTAGCTTTAATACATATATTCATTATGAAGTAAAAGAAATGATGAATAACAATATCATCATAATGATATACTTCTCGTCTATGGCACGTACTAGGCCTGGCCGTTAGATACCATTCTCTGTTATCTGTCTTCTCTTTGACTGACACCATTAGACTTCAAATTTTAATGAATCAGTTGTTTTAACCTACGGTGTCTGTAAATATTAAAATGCATCAAAGTTACCTGTACTGAATTGAAAGGGTCATATTCGTGTTATAGTTTTTAAGTGTAAGGTTGAATGGATTTACATACCCTATCTCCTCTTAAGGAAAATGTATTTATTTTATACAAGTTTTAGAAACGTGGAATTAAATATATGAAGGGTATAACAATGATTTTAAGGTCACCAATGGTATAAATGAAGACCACGATAGAAAATAGAGGAATTTTTGTGTTTTCTCAAGAGGATTTAACTGTCTGTCAATTATTTACAAATGCGAAGGGTTCAAGTCAAATCCCACGCGGAGTAGTTCTACACAAGACAAACCTCCATATAAAGTCCTAAGCTATCGTTATAAATTATTCATGTACAGTTCAGTTCAACTCTCAGAGCTATTGACAATGCAGTATGTAGAATATTCATCTTAGTAGATAGAATACTAATTCCTTTTGGTAACGTAATATAACGAATCGTGAGTAGTTTTTTACTCTTATCAAAGTAATACCAAAAGAATCAAATGTATGTACTTGTCTGCGGTAATACAAATATAAATATTACTTCTGTTTGAGATATTCTACTTAGATATAAAGTAAGCCTTTTGTATTTCAATCGAAATCACATAAATTTTGTAACGTTCTAGGTTGAAATCATTCGAATAATTTGCATTTTGATCGTCTTAATTCTTCGGCAGTAAGCCATAAGCCTCTCATAAAGAAGTTGTACGAAGCAAGTCTCATAAGAAACATAATTAATACATAGTTTGCTTATAGGGAAGTTTGCAAAGGAAGATATCATTTATAGCTACTTCCTAAGTATCATGTTCTTAATGATGTTTTCTACCAAAAGATAAAACTTTATAATAGTAAGCTTTTAACGCTGTAAACAATTGTCTGTGTTTATTTTGGCTGAAGAAATGAATGATTTCAGGGATTTTTTGATTAGAATGAAACTTTTCATGATCTTCTGTTTAAAATGGACGTTAAAGCAGCATATGAAAAGCTAACAATGAGGTGACTTCTTACACTTGGCCATCAATAACTGTGACACCTTGTGATGGATGATGACACATCCATCGTTGGGTTCCGCTATCAATTCATCACTGAATTTACCTTTAAATCGGATTAAGTTTTCGAATGAATACAATATTTTGGTAGTTAAACAATAACGGTATTTGACAATGAAACAAAATAAGATATTATACATTTATACACTATACCATGTGTACCAGAGAAGTCTTTGAGAAATATCCAATTGACTACTAGTCAAATATGTTAAATACAATATTTGGACACAACAAATACTATCAGAACATAAAAACTCAGTGCTAAACTCAAGCGGTGTTTTAACTCCACATTGGGATCAGTCTGTTGTAATCGTTATATTCTGATCATGTTTAATAATAAACTTAAGTTATTCATAAATTTATAAAAAAAATTTTCGGTTTACACACCTATAAATCATGACTAATTAAATTTCACTCCATATATATATATATATATATATATATATATATATATATATATATATATATAATTTGTTTATTAGGTTGAAAAATTCAAATAAGATAATTGACTTTTAAATTATTAACATTTTTACTCTTTTAGAACATAAAGTAAATAATAGCAGCCAGCCAAATACGGCAATGAAAAGGAAAGGTTGTGGTACGTTAATATAGAAATTGCAGAATTTGGGAATTGTTTAACATTTTAGAGTTCCCAATCAAACATATAAATTCAATATTTAATTTCTGTAAGTAGTGAATTGAAATATATTTACTATTCTGTTGCAATTGGGGTCCATAAATGAAATAAAAATATGTTACAGAAAAATTAAATTAATGCGTTACATTTTTAGTAACATCATCTTCTCCAAACATATATGGTTTTAATTAGGACTTGCAGCTTTTTTGTGAGCATTTCTGAGCTGAAATAGAAATGTTCTGAATAGTAGATAAAAAATGAGAATACAAGATAAACCGATGTAATCGTGCCCTGTACACTACATAGAAATTAGCTCTCGATTCCTGCTCAAATCTGATTACAAGGGTACAGTCATTGTATTGTGCAGTGTAAAACTCCATCTACTGGAAGAGGTTGGAGAGACCTGACATCGGGGTTTATTAGATAACCAAAGTTTTCCAGCGTTTTTCGAAAACTCTGTCTGATATTTCAATAACAAGATTTTATCTGTTCCAGTGGAAATAAAGTTCAGTTAGTTTATTTAGAATTTTTCATGTATTTGTAAACATTGTTAATTTGGATATTTCAATTGCTAAATCGTAAATATAGGATATGTTAAAATAGTGTTTTAAATTTCTTATTACAATTAATTATGACAAGTAAGACACGTCAATATATATAAATAGTCCGAGAAATATTCATATACACAATAGAACAAGTACTCCTTAAGTAAACGCCTAGAAATGCCTTAATACCTTTTAAACAAACTCAGATAAAATCTACAAACTTTCACAGTGTTATACAACAATCTTACCTAATTTTTATGCAATACCCATCACACTCCTGCATTGGAGGAAGAGTTCAATCATAAGTCCAATCATATCATGAAAATATTAAATGCAAGTCTAGGCCAGTATGTGTGTAGATTTTAATGTATTTATGATTTTAAGAAACTGCCACAAACCATCCTTCGTGAGTTTCATTCGTAACAATAGTGCCTGTTGAAATGAGACCAACATTGTGCCTTTAAACAGCCGCATTTTTGTATAGGAGAATAATTTTAAGATACATTCTAACAAAAAATTGAGTACTTTTCTTAATGAAAATATAGAATTTGTAAAATATACTGAAACTAAGGATTACAGGTGACCGATAGTGTAACAAATGAGGATGTCTACAACACGATACGTACGAGTGTCAGTGGCAATATGGTGGTATAGTGGTGAACAATGAATGCAACATCACACCTCTTTCTCTACTGCCAAGGACGTAGCCAGAGAGGGGTTCAAGGGGTCCGGACCACCCCAAATTTTTAATTTGTTCAAATAAATTGTTTATTAACGATTATTATTATTTAAATAATTCAGTATTACTGACATGTTTCTCAACATAGATAAGAGGTAAGAACATTTTTAAGGAACAACATGGGGCCTTACTTTCAGTCTAATTTCAGGAAATATCAGTTGTCTTGACCCTCCTAAATTTTTTTCCTGGCTACGTTCTTGTCTACCATAACCAGTGTGTGAACTGTGCAGTATTAGGGCTGAAACTTTATGAGTTTCAGTGAGTTCACTTCAACAAAATCATATCAAACATTGATAGTATTGGTAATTGTGTAGGGGGGGGGGGTGTTCCCTTCTTGTCCCCTTTCAATTTATAGAAATCATTAGTAGACAGACGGCTGTATACAGAAATTTTAGTTCAGAGATACATTTTTAGTTAAAAAAAACAGTTTGACACATTTGTGAATGCAGATAACAATTTAATAGATGGGTAAACGTACTATATTTTACAGTTTGTAAGTAACGATAATTTTTAACTGCACAAAATATTTAAATAACCACATTAAATATGATAACCTCTTTATATTGTATGCTATATGTGATTATTTATTTTATTGAATTTTACGGCAATGCCTTTTTATTTGTCAGTACAATTCAATTTTCGACAGAATATTTTTTAGCTATAAATAGGTTTAACACTACATAAACATGTACAATAAGAATGTGATTATATAGTATGTCTGAACTCGTCACCAAAGGTGACAGAATAAAACATAAATGAAACTCAAAAATTATGCAAAATTGTATCATGTTCCCCCCACCCCCCCCCCCCCCCACCCCCCCCCCCCCCCACCCCCCCCCCCCCCCACCCCCCCCCCCCCCCACCCCCCCCCCCCCCCACCCCCCCCCCCCATTGCTATAATAACAGAAACTACAAAAATAATTAAGAAACATTTACATTTACAATTGGCTGAGCGTTATCGAGGCCTATCACTCGTGGGACTGGAAACATTCTTTCCTGTCTGTCTGTCTGTCTGTCCGCAGGATATTTCGAAGACGAACTGACTGACTTGAAATAGTCCATCAAGCTTTATTTTTTAAGATGAACACTGAGTTCAATTGAGGTTAAGTGGTAGAGAGGAATTTTTAGTCCTAACTTCGCCACTAATAAAGACATTTTTTCATTTCATTTCATTTCATTTCAATGATGGTGCGTGTTACCATATAGCATTTGGCTGAGCGTTAGCGAATATGTTAGGTATTGGTCTTATTGGTAACCATGAAGGCAACTAGAAAATTAACTAGAATCAATTATTTTATTAAAAAATTCAGCACACTCATTAGAAATTCAAACATGTAACATGTTAGAACACGTGGTCTAACTATACTGTAAAAACACACTTTTACAATATGTTTATGATTAATTGGTGTGTAAGCCTATACTATTTAAAACTAATTAAAACTCTCTCAGTAAATTAACTAAATTTAACTATTAAAGATGTCAACGTATAATTCGGCAAGGTATCAAGAAAAGTATTCATCTGTCGGCTTGAAATATTTATTGCAACTTTTTCTGACACAGTTTCTTTATGGTGCATGTCCAAATATTGAATTTGGCTGAGCGTTTTTGAAACCTACCACAATGGAGACATTAGGCTGGGCATTTGTCATGGCTTCTGGGATTCTTAGTGGTATTTAATAGACTGAATGGACCCAGTTTGGAGAAAAGCACAAAGGTCCTTTTGGGAATAAGGGTTTCCTCAAGTCTTAGACCTAGTTGAAAGATTATAATACTGTATAAAACTAATATAGACATTTTTTAGAACCAATTAAATATACTTAGTGCAGATAATCAATTGACATTGCTTATCACATGAGACTTTGTAAACTAGTACATAATACATTTCACCCACCTGCATTGCTGAACTTCATATTGTGGTTGGAATAATAAAAATGGTCTACAATGACACAATTCAATGGGGGATTATTCGATTGATTCCAAGTAGCTTACAGCGAAATACTATTACATGAAACAAATCTGTATCATAGCTCCGTATTGAATATATTCAATAGTCCAATCGGATATTGGATTGAAAGTAATCCAGTATTTTTTCTATCAAACATTACAGTTTGTGAATTAATTATTTTATACTTTTATATTATAAAACTTGCAAGTGCTCGATAAATTTTAACGTTGAAAATACCAAAGGTACTGATAATAATATTTAAGTCGATTTTCATTATTTATGAACTCTTGTAAATACACAATTGGTCTAGCTAAAACAGGTGGTCCAGGAAGACTCAGTTACTAATGTGGCCTACTATATCCGTTTCATAAAATGTAATATCTATGACCAATTATCTTCTACATTTATCAGTAGAATCTAAGAAATTAATACTGAAAACCATACAAGGTGTTCCGTAACTCTCTGGACAAAGATATAAGACGTTATTGCTCAGATCAAGACAAACGTATTCCACCACATTAATATGAGTCTCCGATGATTAGTTTCACATCCGTCGGTCTGTATGTATTTTTAAAATTAAAATTAATACTTTTTAAAAAATAATAAATTAATTATACCAAATTTGGCTCAAATGATACTGGACAAATATATCATGAAATTTTCATTAATATTTTTAAGATGGCGGCCATTAAAAGTTTTAAACGTCTTCGAATATCTTAAGGAATCCTATAATTTTTCTCAAGAGTTAAAAGAATACCAGTTTTTTGTAAACTTATATCACAAATAAAATGAAAACAATGTTATTAAATCGATTAAAAATAGATTGGAAAGAATTGACCCATATTAAGAGCTGTAGTTTATTCAGTATTTGTATTGTTGGTTATTCGCCCTTAAATGATATTGAAAGTAAGAATTTTTACTTAAAAAAATACTGCAATAACACGTGCTTTTTAAAACTTGCGTTAATATTTAGTAAATTTAAAATCTTTTTCATTCCGCTTTTTTGTGAAAATAATACATTAAATTCCCTGTACAGAATGCTAAAATTAGTTGAGAACAAGTTTTCCATATGAAAATCATAACTCTACTATAATAGAAATACATACGCAAAATCCCGTACAGACTTGTAGGCGAATATAAGACCTAAAAATGACTAACAATTTTATCCACACAAAGAAACTGAAAATACGCCGCTATACGCGTGTCGGAGGTCTTAATACCGACCCATTCCCCTAACCAACTAACTTATCGCCGAAGCCTTACATTGGCCTCCGATTATCCAATCAAAAGGGCAGAGAAATAAGTTGTGAACTGAACAACCACTATTGTAATCCCGTTACCAAAGTCGACATCCGGAAAATCCGCTTACTTATTATGAAATTCCTACATTCGCAGGAACTTTCCTGAGAAATGGTATTATTTATTTGTCTATATTTTGACAAAACTATTTCAATTCCGAAATATTTTCATACATGTTTTATCCCATACAAATTTATTAATTGAATTTTAATCCGCCTACATAGAAAATGCTACTAATGAGAGAGCTGTAACAGTTTCAAGTTTTTAACAAAATCTATTTTTTAAGGGCAGCGAGTGAAGGTTGCAACCAATGATAAACTTGATCACAGTAACTTGCTATAAAGCACAACTTAGTCAATTTAATCACTGTCGTATCTCTTATAAGTTTAAGATACGTTTAATGTATACGAAATTTTTAACAAACTGTTTAGTCAAATTTTAACATTAAACGTAATATATTCTAAGGATTTAAATAAAGTAAGTAGTTATCATAAGCATCTGCCAATGTATGAAAATATTTTATGTAAAATAAAGCTTTATTTTAGAGCCCGTTTTAAATGAATCCAATATTTATTCACTAACAAAGAGAGGACCTCGAGGTGTCTAATGGTGTATCAATGAGAGCGTCAACAACACAGTGCATGCAAGGTCAGCGGCAATATTGATGTATCGATGTGATTAACGACTACCACAACACATATCTTCTCTCCCCAATAACCATATCGGGTGGGTTTATGACTGTAAACCAACAATGAGGAGCATCGTGAGACGCTCTATGGTGTAAGAAATGAGAATGTCTAGAACACGTTACACACAATATCACGGCAATATCGGTGTATCGATGTAACTAATGACTACAACACATATCTTGCATCACCAAAGACTTTGCATGCTTTTTTTATTTTTATTTTTTGTGACTTAGTTTTAAAATATAAACTACGATAGAAAATCCATTTACCTGTAAACTAGAAAATAAGTACGAACATATTCTGCTTCTGTGCAGTGAATTGAATTATAGTTATAGTAATGAATGGGCCATATACAATTATAATATTTCAAATTTCAGTAAAATATGTGTTTCAGAGCCAAAAATAAAATCGAAGATAGAAAATTACAAACTAAAAACTACGAACCTATTACCTTGATAATATTTATTTAAAGTTGGATAAATTCATCAAATTCTAAAAATGTACAAATTTTTTTTTGATAATATTATAGATTAACATATATTGAAACGACAATGACTGCTATTTAATAAAAATATTTTGTGCGTTTGAATGTCACGGTTTCAGTAGGAAATATTTCAGTGAAACGGCACCCAAAAGAAACGGAAATAACGTTGCCGGGGACAGAGCTTCGCTGTACAAAATTCTCCTATTAGTTGTCGACTGTAGTTAAGAACATTTCGGTTATAGCCCAATAACAAAAGTAAAAAGCGTGGGTTGCTTGATATATTAAATATTACAATCGTTCTATCGGTAATTATCTTTGAGAGGAGACTTATGAAATGTAGTAAAATGCACCCCACGCTTTTTACTCTGAATTAATTTATTCTGTTAATAACTTAAATTTTATTGTAATTTTATTTTGAGGTGATTGACTATGAATGATTGTTTTGCCTTCTACTACCATAATATAAACTCTTTGTAATTAAAAATTATTTTATATTTATAAAAGCGGGGTTTTCTTAGTTTTTTAAACTATTATTTATTTTTAATTTTTTAGTTCGATGTATCAATTAGTTTCTTGTGGAAATGTGGTATTTCTTACAAATCATTCCGCAATCTCATCATTTCATTTAAAGCTTCACTATTGGATTGGGTATTTCCTGTTAACTTAGAGCAATCAAGTTCTTCAATCCGAATCCGTCTAAAGAGCTTACACGACTAAGTGCTAACAATCGCGAGCCTAGATCAAGGATGTCGGGTCGGACAGGTTTTTGCCCGCTTGGTGCGTTTCTGTCATCGGTGCCCAATTAAAGGTTCTGTCCTATTAATAGCTATCTTCGGTAATGTGTAAAAATAACTAAACTGTATTTGTTCAACTTTATTTTATAGTAAAAAAATTGAAAACACGAGAAAAAGTTGGAATATTGTTGAAATGTTTAATGTTTCTCTATTAATGTTTTTCCCACGAGGAAGAAAACAAAATTAGTCATCTTTTCCAATCAATTCTAAAAAAAACTCACAAAAAATTAAGATCTATTTCATTGTTTATTTAAATTGATATCGGGTGTGGTATAAAGATCGTACTTGTATTACAATTCCCAAGAGAACTGAATACATTTCCTGGAACAAAAGTCAATCATATCTCCACATCAAATCGCAATACTCTTACCTCTACTCACTGATTGCATACCAACTCCTAGTGTTCATCCATCACGATCTTTATAATTATAAAACTTTTTAGATCCTTCTTTTTATCTTTTCTTAGACTTTGTCTGTTTACCTCTCAAATTGCACCTTCTTTATTCCTATATTTCTAAATATTCTCTGTTACCACCTTACAATAAAACAAATCTGTCGGTTTAACTATACAAAGAGGCATAGGAATTCAGGATATAGAAAACCCTTTTTACAATGGTCTCATTAGCAGTTTTCCTTTTCCTTTTATAGAAATAGTTTTACATCTAATAATATTCTAATCGTAAGTTATTAACGGATTAATTCGCGTTTTATTTAAATAATAGACTTATAATCATTATAACTATCATTCAACATTAATTGCATTATTTCATAGAATAATAGGTGTATGATATAGGTTTTATTTATTAAGAAATTATATTTTAAATTTGTAATATCTTAGGATGTGTAGTACAAAATATTTTCATTATTAATTCATGAAAATCCCACACAGAAAATCTTTGAGAACGTTATGCAAAGGCACAAAAATTATTATTCTAAAAAACCTAAGAAGTATTTCATATTAGAGTATCTTGTTGGCTTTTTTCCTTCAACAAAATTGGTTCACAATTTTTTACAGAATTTGTGCATAGTAATAATAACGGCATTGTACATGCTAAATATTTAGTGACGAACAACATGGTGAAATATTATAGGTATCTCTAAATGTTTTGTGAGGAGCTTTAGCTCTCTGAGAATCCCACATATATACCAATACTCTAAACTTAAGTGGGTAAAGGTTAAAGAACTCTTAGTTTCAATTCTTCAAAATTGTTTTATAGACAGTACTAATTGAAGAAGAAAAATGTTTTATAATAACAGGCGCTTCAACTCAATGAGAGTTAGTTAACTTATTCACAGTTAGTTAACTACAAATTTAAAATAAAGTTACCTTTTGACAAATTAACGCAATGTATTAACTGTTCAATTTAAAACATATACTTAACAGTCTCTATAATATCGTACGACAGTGAGGTAAAAAGTAAAGGAAAGAAACATACGAACAACACCGTCCACATGTACTCACATATATGGGCCATGACAGGACAATTCACTCTAGTGAAGCTGTTGTAGCCACAATGTCACAATATCCAACGATGTTCAATATAAAGTAGAGAGCAACAAAATAATGAATTTGCTGTTCCAAAGAAGTTTCAGACAAGCATCTGCTATCACATAATTATATGGACCAATACACTACCTAGAGAGCTGCTGTAGCCACAATGTCCCAGTATCCTATAGTGTTGAGAAATAAACCAGAAAGCTACGAAGTAAGTGCTTTTAGGTTACATAGAAGCTAAAACTAGGCAACAACTACACCTGTGATCACATATATAGACCATGATCGGCCAATACATTCTCTAGTGCAGCTACTGTAGCCACAATGTCCCAGTATCCTATAGTGTTGAGAAATAAACCAGAAAGCTACGAAGTAAGTGCTTTTAGGTTACAGAGAAGCTAAAACTAGGCAACAACTACACCTGTGATCACATATATAGACCATGATCGGCCAATACATTCTCTAGTGCAGCTACTGTAGCCACAATGTCCCAGTATCCTATAGTGTTGAGAAATAAACCAGAAAGCTACGAAGTAAGTGCTTTTAGGTTACAGAGAAGCGAAAACTAAGCCACACCTACACCTGTGATCACATATATAGAACAATACACTATCTAGAGAGCTGCTGTAGCCACAATGTCCCAGTATCCTATAGTGTTGAGAAATAAACCAGAAAGCTACGAAGTAAGTACTTTTAGGTTACAGAGAAGCGAAAACTAAGCCACACCTACACCTGTGATCACATATATAGACCATGATCGGCCAATACACTCTCTAGTGCAGCTACTGTAGCCACAATGTCACAAAAACCCTACAATGTTTAATATAAACGAGATATCTACAAAGTAATGACTTTGCTGTTACAAAGCAACTACAATCAAGCATCATCAGCACATGTGCTCACGTACTTGAGTCTTGGCAGACTAATACACTCTCTAGTGAGCTGCTGTAAAAACATTGTCATAACTACATCTTTTGTCTTACTCAAAGTTTATATTCCCAAACTTATATATAAAATGTGATTTTTTTCTGAACTTTTATATTGTACTGATTGTTTTTTACATAAGAATTTTCCTTACAAGAATAAAAAGTACGTGGTTGCAAGATTTAAACTAATATTTTATTTCAGAAGCTGTATGAAGTCCTAAGGGGGTTGAACCACCCATAGGAACACTTAAGTCTGTAGCAAATCATGAGAAATTTGTTACGCAGATTAATACTGCCAAGAGACTGTGATTACCAATTTCCAAATGCTTAGATAAAATACTTCATCACTCATAACAATACCAGCCATTTAACGAGAATGAATGTACAACTGATTGTAAGAACATACAGGAAGATGAGTAAATTAAATATTTTGGAGTAGGATTAAAAAGAGAACATCAATATTGTTTTAAGAGTTTTATATTTCGTAAGAAATATTGTGATGACGTTATTTTTAAATGCTCTTTTTTCCCTCGTTCGCAGTAGGCTTAACTATGGCATAATTAGTTGGCGATGAACGTAATTACCAAATCTAAAACCTATATTAACTATACAAAAGACATTTATTTGAATTATTTGTAAAGCGCAATATGATTGCTCTTCTTTACCCCTTTTCAATCGAATTCATTTACTTTCTATTACAAATGTTCAAAGTTATGTGATTACTTTTGATAAAGAAATAGTGTGCTACAATTGTACATCATAGACAGAAATTACGAAACTCATACGATTATCTCATCCTAAAGCCCAATGTGACTTATTTTACAAAAACATGTTGTTACCTAGGAACTAAGTGTTTTAATATGATAACTCCTAAATTAAGGAATTTTAATAGTGTACAAGTGTTTAGTAAATGTAAAACAGAATGAATTATGAACATAGATCAAGTAGAACAACTGTTCTTTTCTATTATGCATTAAATGCCGAATTGGTAAACCTGTGTTATTACATCCTAGCGAATTCGAGTAGGTTAGTTTCTAGGTTTAAGTTTTAAATGGTAGCATACCTTGATAAAGTATTACAATTACAGCAAATTTGGTTCACTTTCACCAACACAAACAAATGCTTGCCGTATAGATCACAATAAACACAGTTCAAATATAAACAACTTAACATACACACGCGCAACTAAATTTTCCTACCAATTCTTTTTAATATTTTATAAAATATGTTTATTTATTTGATATATTTTATTGATCTAATATTTATCTCTTTGTATTTAATAATATTTAAAATTTTACCTACACGATAAGATAATTATTATTGTTTAAACATTCATAACATTTTCTCTGTCGGTTTCTGGTGTTATCTGACAAAGGATTTACATTTTTAAACTATTGAATTTTAATATGTCTTTAAAATGGTGTCGTTCTATGTCCATCTGCCCAACAACTCTTGATAGAAAGATCCTGGAGAGTTAAAACATTGTGCACATTTTCCTCCTGGTCCAAGTAAAATCTACCCCAATACAATAGTTGTCTTCATTAATGGATCTCTAAAAATGTATATTTATAAAGCCGTCATAGTCATTTAATTTTCGAAAAATGCTATGAAGTAAAATGACAGTAAGATAGAGGTTTCAAAACTGAGGCATAAATCGAATAATGCTTAATTGTAAAACTGTTACAAAAAACCTTTGTGTCTTTCTTACCTAAAACTAATACAATATCTCTATTTTACGTCTAAATATCGTTAAAACATAAAGCCTATACAATATCTCAGGACATTTTTCCTTAAATCACTGTAGTACAATTAACTGTTCATAAAAAGTTACGTTTAGTATTTTTAACTGATTATATCTTAAATATGTTGAAATGTAAGTATGCATATAGTTTTGAAATTTTTAAATTAATATGACCATGCCAACTGCTTTATTTGAGATCAAAACATGTACTAAGTATTATGAATTGAAAAATAGATTAAAAATATTTAAGCAATTCCTATAAAAGCGGATATGAATCGTGCAGTTTATTCTTGAAAAGATACTAAGATCTTTCCATGCTGTCACATAGTTTTCAAAACAGGCTATAAAATAGTAAGCGACCAACATCACAATCGAATAGAGAACCAAATTGTAGATTAGAATCACCTAAACTATGGAATATAAAAATATTATATAATTATATGTAAAACTAATTATTACTAGCTGTTTTCAATCTATTGAATAACAACATTGACCATAGTAATTTAAACAAATTAAAATCATTTGTATGATAATTCAGTAACGGCTGCAAATACAATGGTGATTAGCAAGCGTTATTTATGTCACAAGCTGGCAGGCACGTTTATAATTTAAAATATTAAAAAGTTGCTTCATGTTACACTGCTTTTTTTAAAAATAAATATACTTAGCTTATATTGTGTCGTATTCATCATAAAATTAAAACTTTTTTATTCATAGAAACCAGAGAACTGTACTGTAATTTGAAATACCTAAAATCTAATTGGTTTCACATTTAAGATTCGGTTATTTATATAGTTATAAATATCAATGATTCGATTGTAATGGTGGCTGGTTATTATACTGCATCATACAAGAATGCAAATTTTAATAATCACAATTTATTTATAAAACGATAATTTTCAGAACAGTCTGATGGAAATATATTCCACACTCAGCAATGGAAGACTGGCCGGGGCACAGCACTAAGACCAAACTGTTGCGTTCATTAAGGAAGTTTGGAGCTTGGAGTTGATTAATTTCTTCTGCTGCTCCAGTATCAATGCATAATTGAACTTTGACCTCGGAGGGCACGAGTTGAGAGTGAAGCGACCCAACGTTATAACTCATGCTGGAAGTTATACCGACTACTTTGCAAGTGGGAGGTTAATCGTTATTATTTACAACTATATACATCAGTCGAGTTTGTTAACCATTTATAACTCGAAAAGTCGGTACCGATTATAATAATCTCTAATTTATTGGATTAGTCTCCACCCTATGCAGCAGAATCAAATATCGTAAAATTTCACGAATAAATAAGATAAATACAAAAAAATAAAAGTTATGATATTATAAATCACAGAGCAAACACTTCCGTTACAATGTTTTTTTAAATTTTTTAAATTTTTTTAGTCCAATTATTCTTTCAAATCAACCATCGTCAATAAAAAAACTTTAAATAAATAATGTATTGTGCTGTATAAAACATTTCACTTGGCTGTTCAAGATTTAGTACAGTTTAAAGGAATATTGTAAATATCAAAATTTTTAGAAACAAAGTTACCATGTAATGTTTAGAAATGGCAATTATTCACGGTTGCAGTTGTCGCTAAAAAGGAATAACCCATAGACTTGTGTTGTTTTAATTGTTAGTAGATCTTTGGCACTGACCATGAGATTAAATTCCCCTACCCATCACTGCTATTTCTCTCTTTACGCATCTACATTGTAACTGGCAGAAGCAAATATATCTCTTATATGTAGTTCTTCACAACAAGCATGCCACAATTGAGCTGTTTCTAAATAATAATATCATAAAACAAACGTACAGTAACCCGTAATTATAAAAAATAAATTTATGGATGTAAAACATGAGAAAAGATACGAAAATATTACTTTCAGTTCCATTCTTTGAAAAATTATCAAACATTAAGTTTGAGCATTTACTATTTTATAGGTTTGGAAAGTGTAGGCTTTGATTACAGTTGTAATAGAATCACTACGATTATTAATAATAATAATCACATATAAATGATACCCGTTTTACATTATTTGCATTATTAATTAAAATATTGTCTCAAATCTATTAAACAATTTCACAATTCTTGCATTATTTTAATGGTCCGAGTATGGGAACTTCTAGAGGCACATGTTATGGAAAATATGTTTTTAGAACCTCGAATCTACCAGATAGTATGAACTTCCAGAGACCGAAATGTTTTTACGCCAGAGGTTCAATAGTCCAGGGACCTGAATAAATCGGAAGCTCCCAGAAACTTGTGAATAACATATATCGCGAAGTCACAGACCTGGAGGCTGTCAAACATCCAAACAAGTCATCTAGACTTTAAGAATGTAGCGTACTTTCACCTGTGGGTGGTGAGACAGGTGGATGGATGGGCTGGCTGAGAGTTGGCGAGACAGTATCAGTGGATAGAGTTGAGACAGGTGACGGATAGGTTCACTGTGAAGCATCCAACGTTCTCATTGTAGCAAGGCTTGGTCTAAAGTGGTCATCAATGTAGTAAATCTATTATAGTTTCCACTACATCAAAAATCATTAATTAATCTTTTTCATCTGTTAGAGAGTAGCTCTCTTCTAATTTTTTACTATTATCACAGAGAGAAAAGCTTGTTTGTGCTACTATATAGGGTGAGTCAGAACACCAGACCGAAATGTCCCTTGATGGACCGTTCGGCATATAGTAATGAAGTAAAGTGTAACCCTAACAAAACCACATGGCAAACGTGATAAAATTGTTTTGTTCAATTTAAAATACAGAGTGTGTCAGAAAATGCGGGTCACAGGTATTAAGAAAATTTCAAATGGTAACATGCGTCGTGCGGCACACCATTTTGTAGGTTTTTTAACGGTAAATTATTTGGTACAAATTTCTTTTGAATATATCTTGGTCATGTTCAAATAGCAGAGATGTTTTTTTAATTATTTTGAGTGTTTTACTATGGTACTTTTGCATTTAAGTTTGGAAGTATCATTTCTTTATTGAATGGAGCAAAAGATAAGTTTTCGAACAGTACGTCGTAGGATCATTCTTGCAACTTTTTTATTGCAAAAACATTTTCAAATTCCAAAAAATTTGTAGCTCTGTGCCGAAAATATTTTAAATGAGATCATAGGTCGTGTGGTACACCACACTAAAGGTCTTAAAATACATTTTTTTAGTTAAAACGTCATATCTATCTCTTCTAGTTTACAAGTTGAAAAAACGTACTTTAATACGGCTAAAGCATTCTTCTTAGTAATTACTAAAATCAATATAACTATTGATTAATTTATGTGAAATGTGATGCCGGATAAGGCAAGTCAGTTGCGAAACAAAGAGCGACATATTTTATCTCTGGTGTACCTGCTTATTTATCTTTTCTTATTCATATTTATCAACTCGAGCTGAGAATTGGTACTTAATTTTCCCTTGAATTAATTTGCTTAAATACCAACAGACCTAGAGTGATAAAGATACAAAATGGTACTGGTTATTTCCTTTTTAGTAGAATTAAACAGCTGGTTTATAAGATACAATGAAGAACCAAAGCACGCTTCGCAATGTTTCAGTGATAAATTTTACATTGATTTAGATTGTTGTTGTATTGCTGGTACGCTGGCGCAAATTTCGTTATCTCCAGAACATCATAATTTGCTTGTTTAACTAATTAGTGACGTCAGTTAATTTAAATAATTTTGACTTTAATTAGTGAGTGTAACAGTTTTTTAATAAACTATGAACTGATGATTTACAGATTTTAGAAACTCATATTGGCATAAATTAACTTATTGGTAACAATTGTTTTTATAAGTATAAATATAAAAGTTTCCCTTTACTTACAATATACTACATATAACATTGTATTTATTTATCTGACAAACTATTTACTAATGCCTTTAAAATTATTCTATAATATAATAAGATAAAGCACACAAACGGGAAGTTTCATTAAAAACGTCAGTCTACGATTTACTACCAAAACGCGGAAGTAAATTTAGGATGAAGCTTAGAGATAATGTCCTGGAATATGAGGGATGCAGATAATGTTTTTCCAATAATGTGATGTATTGGGTAAGAGCCAAGGCGCGAAAAAAATTCAGCATGCGTTTTAATATCGTCTTGGAACGTAAACGAACTCCAAATGCGTACATATTGATACCGGCGTTATTCTTATCACGTCCCATAATTTAATTTACTTCTAATATTTTTGTTACGCTACCAGACTGCATATACAAAGTATCACATAAATAATACTTAATAGCAGATAATATTATTATATGACGCTGAACTTTAAACTTAAATAACCCCGTAGTAAATAATATAATTATGAATATGGTGTACGTATACATACCTAAAAAGGATAGTAAATTTGTTTCTCTGTCTAATTTTACTAAGTAATAAACAGAGCTCACAAGTACCATTACAGGAACATTTTTTTGTATACCTATTTAAAATTTAGTTGATCTTTTCTCCTGGATATTAAGGTCAAATGACGCAAAAGAGGTGGAATAAGAGGATTCTTTACTGAATGAGAGTTTGAAAACCTATTAATAAAAAATAAACTAAATCAATTACTAAATAAACATTGACCTCCACATAGTAAAAAATATTATTATGAATATAATGTATGTACACATACCTAAGACAAAGGATTATAAATTTATTTCTCTGTGGAATGTAAAAATTAGATATAATTTTACTATACTGTGGCCTTAATTTTACTACGTCGTAAAAAAGGTCACAATTACTACAAAAGGGAGCATATTTACATACTAATTAAAAATGTAGTTGATATTTTCTCCTGCATATTAAAGTGAAACGATGAAAAAGAGGTTAAATAATTTCTTTATTGACTGAGATTTTGTAAAATTTATCACTCGAAGTGGTGGAAAAGCTTCATAGGGATCTAACTGTCTATTTATCAACTTAAACAACTAACATAATGAACAGATGTATGACATTTGACTGCGTTATGTAACAATATATATCTAGAGAAATATTTCAACTCTGGAGATCTCTTCATAGATATCAGTGACAAAATTAACTGACAATTGCAAAGAATAAATTTTACTTACAAAATAATATGTTAATTTTAAAGCCTTTAAATCGTCACTCAAGAATAGATGATTCTTGTAGTACAAATTGAATTATGTACTACAAAATGTTTGTATTTTCGTTCGTAACTGCGTATTTTACCCTGTAACATTCTATACATTTTGTGGTATTCCATCAGAAGTAACCATGTCAGCTAGGGGCTCAGCGTGAAGGCCCGCACATGATAATCAATTTACTTTGTTAATTTCAGTTCTTCCCCAGCAGGCTCTCATTCATGTTTTGTATTCTGGTGTTACAAATTTTCATTCATACAAATCGAGGAAACGAATTTATTATTTGGGTTGTTTTGCACACTAATTGTTAAAAACAACAACAATTATTTAACAATTATGTTGACAGAGCGGTCATTACCAAACAAACGAACAATATCTAACGCATTTTCTAGAAAATATGTAACATGTATTGATTGTATCTATTTAATTTCTTTTCAGAAGTAAAATTATAAACAATAATATGAGATTAATTAATAATCATCTGTCTGATTAATTGTGATAATCAGACAGAAAAGACTATTGAATAACTGCCCTGTGAGAAAGAGTTTTAAAAACCCTACAGTATCATTTGGGCTAAAAATAACACTTATGAGGGACTTCAGGTCTGTTGCTATTGGGTTTTTGACAAAGTGCATTTTTTAATTTTCACAATCTCCAAGGTCCGATTGATGTCCTAAGGTCAGAGCTGTCTAGTATTACTCGTGTTTACTGTAAAAAACTATGCCAAATTCCTTCGGAATCAATCCTCCCAATCTTCAGTTTTCATAAACTCTAGGTTTCCACGTCGTTGGTTTTTGGAAACTTTCTACATTGTGAATTCTAAATTTCTTAAGCCATTAAGCTCTTGAAAGACTTGAACCTCCAGGATGTAGGAACTTCCAAACTTCAAGAGGATACATCTCCTGTTACTCTCAATATCTATATGAATTCGGCCCATAGAAACTTTTGGCATTTAGGTAACTTTGGTTCCTAAACTTTCTCTGCATCTGGTACCCCCAGGGACTATAGAATCTTTCAGGTTTCTTCTAGCAGCTTTTAGACTCGTCCGGTCTCTACAAGACTCCACTTCCTAGAAAAAATCTTAAATATTTTCCATGAACCTAAAAATTTCTTCCGTTGCGTTAAAAGGTATTTAAATAGTACATAAAGTCATTCTACAAAATAGTAATATGAATTTTGTAAATTATTCTAAGATGCAGCAGACGTCAATAATATGTTAATGATAACTGTGTAGAAAATCATTTAACCCTACAACGTCACCCCTTTTGTTCCAGAAAACTACGATAAAATTGTTAAGGTTTAATAAATCGTTTACAGATCTTTTTCATGGAACTCAAAATGTAGCCCAAATATTAGGGCCCCTGAGCTGATCCCCTGGTTCAATGGTTAATCATCTGTGGTTACCATATATCACATACGACATTTATGCTGAATTCTTTTAAAATACAAATATAAGATATCAAAGATTGCTGTGAGATAAGTCTTGCAACTACCCCCTTGCATCCAAAACACCTCATAAATTATTCTCTCTTAACATTCTATACATAGGACATCAAGGCCATTTTTTTTTTTTTTTTAATTAGTGCAGACACAAAACGGCTCTAAAAGTTTTGGTGAATATTTGGCTCTGTAGAACTGTGTTTTTTTTTGGTCGGATTAATTTTACAAAGATTTTTACCTTTTCCTTGTATAATGAAACAATCTTGCTAATATTTGTAAGAGTCCGTTTGTAGTTATGAATTTAATCATAACTATGTATACATGTACAGGAACCAAATTTGAATAGGTGAATTACGAAACCATAGAAAAATTTAAATATGTTACCTAAAATGAAAGAAAAACTACGCATTCGAAATGGAAAGAAATGTATGAAATTCGCTTTTTGGAGGTCTTGGTACTTGAAGACATGGAGTTCTACTCATCACGTACAACACATCTTATATTTATCGGGCTGAGCACAACAGTGTGATAGATGTATAACAAGTGAAAAAAGGTCTCTTAAAATTGGAAAGTTGGGCAACATTTCTAAATGTCTCCTGAGTCGAAACCTTATGACATTTCATTAATTAAAATTCTGTTTTTATTTATAGTAAAATATAATATGATCCACTCGTTGCTCCTAGTTTATGTTCACGTAATCTAACATTAATTCATATAACTATACTGTACATCGCATTATTTCTTCTAGCTACACTATCGTGATCTTTTACAATAATATCATGTTCCCTACCAAATGAAATATTTCCAAGAAGCAATTGTTTTTTTATAAATTGGAGAACAAAACACCCCGATAGTATAATTTTGATATGTTCTTTTCGTGCTGAAGGATTTCTAGGAGCAGGTCTGGTCGGACGGTGTATTAACGTTTACCCTTACTACTTATTACACACACTGTTATATTTGTCTTGTTACACTAAAACATAATTACAATACCTGAAAGAAATCCGAGCTCAGTACATAAAAATTAAGATTATGTTTTTTAAACAGTCACTATATTTATATGTTCCAAAAATATTTAACGCAATGCCCAAATATCTTAATAAATCTCTTAATATTAAAGATTTCAAGACACGTGTGAGGCGTCATCTGATCGGGAAGACTTACTAAAGTCTTGACGAAGCTACGACCATGGTAGTGTGAAAAATCTCTTTCAATAATCACGTAGGCTCGGATAGAAATTTTATATTTGTGTGTTGTGGTGATTAGACAAAACTGCACTGTTATAACTGTGTTTGTTACGTTCTCCACAAAACTGTATTGTTCTAAATGTGTAGTAAAGTGCACAAAAAAACTGTATTGTTATAATTGTACCATGATTTGATTTGACATTTCAAATTACAATGTTCTATATACTAATTCCGTCTCGTGTATTCTAGATTGGGCCCAGGTTCGTAATGATTACGTTCAGATTATTTATTTTCGAAATATATTTGAATACATATGCACCAACAAAATACAACTCTGGACTCATGAATTGCACCATCAAATTTTCGATCTAGATTTAGCCAAAACAAGGCCATGAGGTCAGAATTCCATTATTCAGCTCAGACGTGTAACATGTTCCATCTGCTGAATGTTGAGATCTACTACGTGCATGCACACCAAAACTGTTCTGTATATTATGTATCCCTACACGGTGAAATTAATCATTTCTCCAACAATAAACCCTATGCCTTGTACATTAAACATACACATAAGTATAACCGAAGTTGTATTTAAATATTCACGGACTTATATTTAAATGTACTTTATTGTCTATCTTTTAATTTGGGAAGTATTTTAGTAATTTTTATTCAGGATAATTTATCTGTTTAGATTTAAAATAATTTTAAGTAGATGTCTTTCTTGTTATTGTAAGAAATCGAATTAATTATTTTATAATTATTTTTATGTCTACACCACGCCATGTGTAGACTCAATTCGTTACAAATTTATGATTCTGTTATGTTATCGTTACCATCATGTTTACCCATAAGACCAATATAAAAATATTGGTTACCGCTTATCCAAATCTCAAGAAGTGACCATCACCGACATCGAAGTGCATCCCATTTAGTGCACCTTCGCTAACGCTAACCAATTAATTACCACCTAAAAATATTTTCAAGTTTACAAATTATTTACTACGATATTAAGGACAGAGTATTGCATTGGATATTAAATGCCATAACTACCTTTATGCAATATCTGCCAGATAGAGTAGTGATTAGCCTCAATTAATCGCACAATCGATTAAATGTTGTGATGTAAACAATCATTACCGTAATTGGTTTGCTTTCAATCAAACTGCAGGCGCAATCTGATAGCTCACAGTTCCAATACTTTTGCACTCACGATTTGTAATTATCACTTGCTTGAAGGCTGTGAATAAATTATTTCTTTATATCATATTATTCGTAACATTTTACATGTAAAAATCGTTATTTCGAACTGAACGAACATTAGAAACCTCAAACGCTAATAAATAAACATTAAGATTTACTGACTTATTTTTTTTTACATTACAAAATATATCATTTAGTGTAATATATTAAAGAGCATCCCACTCTGCCCGCTTTTGCCCTGCAATGGCTGCCACAGAGCTGGCCTTTCCTTCTTCCAAGGATACATGACTGAGATTAATTCCCAAAATCCTTCCTCATGGATCTTGACAGGAGGCGGCCCCAATCCCGTTTAAACATTAAAAATATTTTTTTTAACAGAAATTGCATTAACAGTACTAGTTTAATTCGTTATTGAGTTTTTATATATTTGTAAAATAAGAAAAAAACATATGGAAATACCTAATATTTTATTGCATTATTATAGGAAATTTTAGTCGCCAGTTACTTTTAAAGCGTTATGTGTCCTTTAACCTTGAATTTTTCATTTTAGAATCGAAACGGCCACCACTATTTGCGGGTCTTGACCAAACACTCGTGTGCTCTCTCCCTACTTATGGATCTATCTCATTTAATTTTTTCTTACGCTCCATGTTAGCTATGTCTGTATTTTTACAACACAAATCATTGAGGGATTCAATAAACCAAAATTCGCTTATTGAAATTTATGAACAAAACAATGACCGAATTATTTTCATCCAGTTAGCAGCGGCCATTTTATGTATGTATATTACTTGCAAGAGGAATTGCATTGGCTAAGGAATGGCTGTCGTTCTTTATTGTTTAATAAACTATTTAAATCAATATATATAATTGTTCAATTGATAAATTAGACAAAATTCTATTATTGTCATAAAAATTACAATAATCACAAAACAATTGAGAAATTGGAATACAGATAGTAGGATAACATAGTCTGTTACATCGTCAGAAGAAGGAGAACTAAGAGGAATGTGGACTGGAGCTAAACTACATTTACATTGAATCAAGCCTTCCAACCATTGCTAAGTTATGTGAAGAAAACTCGTTTACTTTACCCCAATTAATGATCATGTCTAAATCATCGTAGTGCACTTAATTGTAATTAAAGAGACAATGATATCGCCACTTAGCTTTTATTATACTATATTTTGCAGTATATGCCTAAAATATTGAAACAATCTAAAAGGATATTTGTACCTCGTTAGTTACCGACTTTTTTGGATCTCTTCATACAAACATGACTCCAGATTTCAAGAGTCAAGTCTGTAATTAGGAGGAAGGTGAACTGAAGCTAAACTCAACAATCACACAATAAGGTACTCCCATGTCTAGAGACAGATAGTGTAATCTAATTCCTACACGATTTATAGATTTCTATAGGAATCATTCCACATTTAAGTTTGTATGTGTTAACGCGGCAAATTCAGTGTTGACATAATCTTTTTATTTCATACTCTTCGTACATTAAATATTAACAAAAATTTCATCATAAACCTAAAAGAGTATATAAAACAATAAAATAATATGGAAACAGTGAGCATCAACATATTAAAGTTTTTATATTTTTTAAGCTAAATAATTTTTGATAACTCAATCGTTATTATACCTTATTAAAAGGCACAAAACGTATCAGAAATAGTTTTTCATAAATTCACATATTTACCAACTATTTTACTCCTTCAAAGAAGAAATATTTTAAGTTTTGTAGGGTTTAGCAAAATATTTTAACACATTTTCCAGTAAGGAAACTGAGAAACTAATAACTCAATTATGTTCTGGATGGGAGAACATCAAGAAACCACAGCATTGAGTCAAAACACGTCATTTACTTAATTGGCATTACTTATATAACGGTTTAAAAGATCATTTATACACATACTACGCATTTTATTATTATAGTATTTAAATCACTTTACCAATGGACGCTACATATTTAAAAAAAAGTAGATTTACAATAAGTTACTAATCACGTTCAGTTCAATTCGGACTTAACGTTTGAATATTACAGTTTATTTGAAATTATTTCTGAATTAAGGTCAGTGTCACTTGCTTGTAAGGTCTGAAGCAAGAAATCGATACGGAAATAATTTAATACTGACTATAGAGGCACGTCAACATGGTTCATATGGTTGGGCGTGTCCTTGTGTGACAAAAATACTCCGTTCTAAAAATGTATTATGTCTCCTAATATTTAACAAAGAAACAATAAAGAGGCTAGAATGAAACATATAATCATTTGTCATTTGTTCTGTGTTTTCTTTTTATTTTTAAGCGATATATTTTAATATTGCACGGAATCATTTGATTGGTGCGTCCAAAAGTATTAAAATCAATAATAAAAACACATGTGGGTGTATTTTCAAACATTTTATATAATTTTTGAATTATTATTGAGGTCTTAAAAATAAAGCTTATATTTGTTAAAATGTGACCTACAGGTCAGATAAGTTCCTCTCTACTAGGATTGTTGTAATATGTTTTAAATATATTTATTATTAAACAAACTTTAAAATTAAAATTTATTATTTATTATCTTCAACCGTTAACCCAATGTAAATAAACAGTGTAACATTATTACACTCCTTTAATGGTCTGACAAGTAACTAAGTACATACCAATATGTGAGTGATGTTTTTACAATGCATGCACAAGAGAGTGATAATGCACTTAATAATTGTCACCTTAAGATATGAAAGGAGAATGAAACCAACAGTTAACAACCATTCAATCGAGTAACCGCAAGCCCGCCCTCGTCTCTGGAACTGATCACTTAAGTGGCGAGGGATGATTGTAATTACTCTGGTTACAGCCACAGGTTTATGACAGTTCTGTTAGTTATGGCTTTTTTCGGTGTAACTAAAGTTATTAGCATTATCATACATATGCAAGACTAGCAGTTACCCGCAACTTCTCACGTTGGTTTTCACGCCACTACCAAGAAAAATATGTTTAAAATTTAATACATATGGCTATTGTAATGTTACTACTCCAGTCTTAGTATTTTTTGGTCGATAGTTGTTTTTGCCCTTATTTCTAAAAAGGAAAATGGAAATACATACATAGCTCTGAGAAGCTTAATTCTTTCAAAAGAGAACTAAAATAGGTTCCATAACAGTTTTTAAATGTCTAGTAAATGTTAGACCACATTGTCTTTTATATCTGCACTGCTATTAGTTTCCCGCTGTTTTGCACGTAAAAGTTATAAACTTTATGTAAGCGTTACACATCACCATTGATGGTTAGAATGAACTAATTTCTGACACAATTGTTGAGTTTGCCTTTGTGCCACGATCAAGAATTTAAGTCAAAAAGTGCCTATTTATGTACATTGTAGTTTACTCCCGCCATGGTTTTTATCTGATTTTTCCTTGTTTACCGATCGATAAAATATGAGCAATCATGGATCAAAGATGTCATAGAAGACAATTTATAAAATAGATTAGTACTCACCTTATCGCTGAAATTTAAAACTGAACAATTATGTATGGTTTTCCTGTAAACATTTTACTCACTATATAATATGTAACCTTATACGCTTCAAGGCAATGCTTTCTTATGCTCTTCACTTATCTATACTTGACGTCCCTCCTCAGATACCGCCGACAACGTCCATCATATTTAATGTTAATCTACTTGTTATCAAATAGACTTCATTAACTACACTTCAGCAAACGTACCATTCTCCCCCAGCACTTAAGTGTATGCTAAAATACTCTGATGCTTCTGCTCTCCAGTATTCATTACGACATTTTTTCAGAAGCTGCTCTTAGGGGAACCACCGCGTCTTTCCAACGTTCATTTCAGTTCATTCCCTACAAATGTAAACGAAAATCATAAACAACGTTTACACAGAACGTTGATTAAACTTGTCAGGATCATTCAATTAATATTACACCACTTTAAAGACCAACATGGCAGTTTTCGCTAAAAATATAAATTAATATATTTTGCTTATATTATGACTGGTACGTTTACTAAATAAAGAATTATTTGTGTAAGTTTTTGAAATTATTTATAGTTTATTTTAATATACCTGTTGAAAATCACATCTAATGATACAACCTCAATATGCCATTTCGTACAATACCTTAATTTTATCTTATATTTATAAGAATTAAATTAAGATGCCTTCCTGACAAGAATAATATATAAACCCAAAGCATACATGATACCATATAATTAAAAAAATCTTGTACAGGTCTGTGTATGTGCAGGTTATGAATATATCTATAACAAATAGATTTTTTAAATATTTGCAACCTAAAATTTATATACAAAATAAATCGTTAGTTTTGTATTAACTTTACTATCAACGTTAATGTTTCAAGATCCATGTTTTATTATTCTGGAAAATTTTTGAGATTATAAATAAATGTTATAAATAAATGTTTGAAATTTAATCTGGAATATTAGAAATTAAATAATTATGACTAAAGTCAGGATTTAAAGAATTAAAATCTCCCCTACAACAAACCGTGGACTTTGAAATATTTAGAATATTCTTAGCAGAATTTATTTAATTAAGGCAATACGCATTTATTTTACCATGAAGAGAAAAAAAAACAAAATAATATGTCACAGAAACTTATTTTTGACAACCATTGATCATTTAATTTTAGCAATTTATCAGCTTTGTCTACTTTGTTTATTTAAATAAATGTAACTTCATAATTTTTTACAACATTTGTTTGAGTTTTTTAATATTTGTTTCACTTTATGAAAAACTGACAATCGTCGAAAAGTTAATCTCCATCCGAAAATTAAGTCGTTGGCACTGAAATTAATTGTAGAGTTGAGATGTACGTAGACGACGTAATAAGTTGAATAAAGTTTCGAATTTGTTTGTATTCCTAGGATCCTAAACTATAATTTCAATTCAGTAATTAAATTGAAGAATAAACGCAAAAATCAGATACAACATCTTAAAATCTTATGCAAAGAGTTATACAAATTATAAATTTGACGTGTATACAGTGGATTGCAACAAAGATGCTCAGACGAAGATATTATAACGAAAAATGATGGAACCCTAAACGATAAACGGAAGGAAGAGTATTCGCTCTCACCACCACCTCTAATAGCCAACCTCCGCCTTCTCACTGATACCATCGACGCTTTCTGGCTCTATGATACCATTTTCTCTTTCATTTGGGCTGTATATCACTCATATTATAAACAGGTTTTAATATGATGAATTTTATAATAGTCCAAACATAAAAAATTATGCATGATGCCTTTTCTTATTTATAACTGTTTTTTGACATTCTTTTAAATTCAATGGTGAAACGAATTATAAACACAACGTATGTTCAGTATTTATACGTTAACGTTTGTAAAGCCATTTAATTATTGGCAATCGCTCTGTCATTGATCTTGATTATTTGTAATCGATAAATTTCAGATTTTTTTGCGTTCGTTGAAAAGCAAACTAAAATTTGCAGCTATTACTGTGGTTAGGTTAGTAATTTTAATAAGTTGGTAAGAAAATTAATAAATTAATATTGGGTATAATTGTAACAATGTACTAAAAAAAAACAAATATATAAATATTTTTTAATAATTCGGTTAATTACAAAATTGTTTGTTTATATTTTAACGTATATTACGAGCATGGTAATAATTGTTTCTCGAAGTGTGTTTTATACTGTAACGTAACAATTTAAATTATAGTAAAAGTAATTGTATACTACACTTAACAAATTTAGCACTTTTTATTAAAAACAATGTTATAATTTTTTAGTGTATCATATTATTTAAAAGAACTCAATAGAATGCGATTGAGATTAACGGTAATCTTCATAATTCATAAAATAATTGATATT
This sequence comes from Homalodisca vitripennis, assembly GCF_021130785.1. Classification (NCBI taxonomy): domain Eukaryota; kingdom Metazoa; phylum Arthropoda; class Insecta; order Hemiptera; family Cicadellidae; genus Homalodisca; species Homalodisca vitripennis. Next base: position 37,338,230 of record NC_060212.1, read on the forward strand.
ATACATGTTGAATTTTAAACATATTAAATATTTTGAAAAAACTGCTAGAGCCTTATTGTTCATACTGACGTGATGTGATGAGGTGTAGGGAATTATTTCAGTTACTCGTGCTATTAAAGTTTTAAAAGTGGTTTTCTAATTGTTAATAGTTTTGGTTAACGTCTGTTCTGTAATATTTTAAATATCAGAGTAAAACTGTTTGATTTTTATATCCTATAGTTAATATAATAGATAATAGAAGTATAGTTTTCAAGGCGTTATGTAAATACTCTACACTAATAATACAAACTTTACAAGTAGAGAATTTACAAAAAAATTTCAGATTTGAGATTTTATACTTTATAATAAAAAAGCTTAATTCTTCTTCTTAAATCTTCTTTGGATCTATTTCCGAGCTTTAACTTTGTAAATAATCTGAAGAAATTTAAACTCTCAGAAGGGTCCCCAAAAGAGATTTCACAGAAGGAAAACACTTAGTAGAATTAATAATGAAGAAAGCTTTTTTGGCATAAAATGCTGCCAGATTTTCCAATAACCTAGCAGTAATTTATGAACAAATATTTTTGTTAGTTTCAATTCTAACCTATACCTTTTTGGGTACATCTGTATATTATTTATTTTAAAATTTATATATTTGTAGTACATAAATATACTGCACGGTGAATGAGTGGTACTCAGCCTCAATTTACCTCTTTAAATTAAAATTATTTGTTAACGGGTTCTTTCCTTACCTTTTATAACAAAACCTTGAAGTAATTGCAATTCCTTATGTTTTTGTAACGAAATTGATTAATATTTTTTTCTTTTCTATAATATTCTAAAATTACGAAAGAAAGAAAGGTGGAAAGTCACTAGTAAATTGCCATCACGAGTTCAATGTACAACCTCAATTTAAAAGAACGCTCGCGTTAAAAAAAAACTCGCACACACAAAAAAGGAAAGCACTCTACAACATCTGTTTTTCAAATGAATTAGATACATAACAGTTATATAATAGAATTAAAAAAATTCAATATTAGCACTGAACGTTTGATATACTATTGAAAAAAAAAAATTATTTTTGTAAGGTAAATTTTAAGATACGCAATTTTATTTTTAAGCTGTATTATTCTTTTTAAAATCTAGTTTATTGTGTCTCTAGATAAGTATCTATTAATTATATTTATTGCAAAACCTGATGTTAGAAGAGTTATTAATTTTCAAAGAGGACAGTTAATTCACTAGGTATCCAACAAAATTCAAATAAACTTGAAAGCCAAAGAAAGAGCCTGATCAACTGTTACATACAGTATTTATGCCTTACACAGCCTTTCCGGATATTTCCCCCACAAGACATATGAATAGTATATTTTAGCTAGGACATCCTCACGCCTTGGTATTGAGCAGGACTTTGGCGCGTTTTGGCACGTAACGTAAAAAAAATTGATTTTTATAAGATCCGAAGAAGCAGATAGGATCGTAAAATTTTAACTTCAGAGAGTCATGCAAAGATGTGCATTCAGGGAACTTGGATATATAACCTAATGTAAAAGAGTGGTTAATTTTCAAAGAAGACAGTTAATTTTACTAGGTAAATCAACAGGAACAAATAAACTCAAAAACCATAGAAATATCCTGTTTAATTATTATTTGAAGTGTTTTTATCTCACACAGCCTTATCGGATATTTTCCCTCAAGTCATAGGAATAGCATATTTTGGCTAGGACAATCTCCTCACGCCTGGTTATTGAGCATGACTTCTGGGGCGCTTGCACGAAACCTAAAGTAGATATTTTAGGATCCAAAATAATTGTCAAAATTTAATTTAGAGAGTCGTGCAAAAGATGTGCATTTAGGAAGCCTGAATGTACAAGGAGCCTCGTAATACTTGTACATCCCTTCTACTATGTCTACGAACTAGTACCAATTAAATGTATTCGAGAATTGCTGCATTTAAAATATGCCATCCCATATTGGAACGAAGTTTGTTCAGCAGGATATGGAATTATATTAATTAGTCACAAGTCCCTAATTATTTTAAAGCTCCTCTGAACATATGTTTGTGTTTAAATACTATTCACTTCGTGGAAGATTTCTTAAATAATCACTATATATAGAAAATATTTTGAGTTTTGTTCAGAATTCAATTTTTTTGAATAATGCCTTTTGGATTTTCAGGATTGTACAGGACTTGTTATTTAGAGTTTTTGCCATGCAATAATGTATAATATCGTCTACATACAAGAAAGAGTTATTATAATTTGGGGATATTCGGTTACGAAATGTATTTTTCCTTGGGAAAATCCAGTTTAAATACATAGCGATCTAAGCTCTCGCCCAAAAACCAATGTTATCAAAACGAATTTCTCCATATCCAGCACTGAACTCGACATAGTTGCCTACCCAACGGTTTGAAAAATATCTGAAGGGGTTTTTAAAACCCTCAAGCCAATATACCGTGGCTGCAACCAATTTAATTGCAGTAGACATAGTCTTTGTGCTAATAAAACATAACAAAACTTAAAACGTGAGGCTAATATCTTTAGAAACTGACACTTTAAAGCTTCGGTTTATCTGAGTGGTGAAACAAGACGAATTTATACTAACATTATAATTTGTTGTGATGATTTTATAGTACACAATCAGTTATCCCAAATTAGCATCTCTTTTTAGAGAGACATTTAATATTTTAACATTCAATAAGTCATATGAGTATCATTTAAATCTGAGGAAAGGAAAATGCAGAACATATTTCAATACCAAAGCCGATTTCCTCATGCAACATTTTCCGAGCTCTTCAATATTTTTCTTGTCGTCTTAGTATATAGTGTAAGAATCTCATATAAAATTTCCTTCTTCTTTTTTTAAAATAAATAATATATAGCGATGTTATATTTCTAGGAGGCTACATTTAAAAATAACGAATTTTATTCATACACGCATAAAATTGAACAACTTTCGTGAAATTAATTTTATTGAACTAAGCGAAAATGTCATGTTAAAGGAAATTTAAAATATTTCTGAATATAAAGAATGAAACAAAATATTTTCCCGTGTACTTTCCACAGATAAGATTTGTGTACAGTTTTATCATTTTGAATTTCACAGTAGTTTTATCGAATGTTCTAATGAATAATTTGATAAGCAGGTATAACAGATGAAATGCGAAGGATTAACTAGAACTCGTGATGCACGTAAGGATCTAGATTGGAACTCTACAGGGCGAAGAAAGAAATAATGCCATCCTGTTTGTCACTAAACAAACATTGCAAGTTTAAGTGTAATTTTTTGCAATTAGTATTAGTCAAAAACTTACAATTCTACTCTAAACATTGATATAGAAGACTGAGAGATTGGACGAAGTTCTGATATCCAATACCCAGCATTTTTTGCAGTGCTTTTAAATTACGTATTAAAAAAGACCGTTTGTGACTGTGATATGTAATCCGTTTTATAGTACTGAGAGAATGTGTACCTACTAAAAAATTTCAATTTAAAAAAATGTTTGTAACAAACTCTTTCTTAGATTCGTAATCCTACCAAAAACATCTTATCTCATGATATCTTTGTTCTTTCAGAAAAATTACTAGATTATTACTTGCAAAATTTCAATTGACTTAGTTTATGACAAGTTTATCCTCGTAGTTCATAATTAATTACAATAATAATAATAATGATTCCTTATTTACCAAAATTAATGTTATAAATCTATTTACATAGTATGAATTACATTATTGCATTTAATTTTATAAATAATTAATCGGTTCCCCTAGGCTTAGACCGTTTGGAGTTACCTTCATAATATTAATCCTAAAGAGGAAAGTGATGCCAACTCTCATGTAATCTAGAATCTTGTTGAAATTGTATACATTGTATAAGTTTTGGTAATATGATATTTAGTTATTTCTAACAATTCTCTAAAATTCCGTCACCAATCGAACACTTTCATAACGATAATTTAGTTTTTTCCTCACACTTTTCATCCTGAGTTTAAATCTGGTGATAATTTAATTATGTTTTTCATTGAGAAGTATCACTGCCTTTTTAGCTGTCCTACAAGTTCATTAATCTGTGATAAGGCTATAAAAGAGGCAATCGTGCCTATATATATGATGGTTGACAGTAGAATGAGACGATTCTGATCTCAAGAAAACTGCAGACATGTCTTAAAATTTATGTTTTAACCGACTATAGAAAAACATATGCAATGCCATTTTTTCCCTTCCTTAAAATCTCTTCATTCAGTATTAATCTATTAACGACTCTTTTTCCCCACGTAAATCAACCTCCACGGCCCATGATCTATACAAGGCCTAATAAAGATATTGGAATTTCGCCACCTACTGTAACTACTTCTTGACTATCATATTGATTAGCTGTATCAACCAGTAACGAGAGAATGTTGGTTTTGGTCGTGTAGACATTGAAATTATAAAAGTTTTGTAGAAATTTTCACCTGGGCTTATGAATAAAAATTACAGGTTTCAGTCAAATACTTCAAATTAGCACATTTTGAATACAAACTGATTTGTATTATTCTTGGTTTTCGTTACTGATATGTGAGTTTATTATGATTATTAAAGAAGGTGACTGCAGTAAATTTAACCGCATATGCAGTAAAATAAAATTTATTAACGAATAGTTTCAACAATATTAAATGATATTGAATTTTTTATAAAATGTATATGTAATTTCAAAAATGTAATTGTGATATCAATATTTTTACGCAATGTTTACCTAAAAATTTCAATGATCTATCTCCTGAATTTAAAATATCTATACGAACTATACGTGGAAACCTCGTACTAGATTACTCGTGCATGCATCTCACTGCAGCCATTAGCTGCTAATTGATATAAAGGTTTGTATCCTGGTATAGAGACAGATGAGAGTTGTTTTATGTTGGCGAGGGGTTACGAACTGTTTAAGTATGTTCATTCTTCTAAGTTCCATTAGTTTATTTGTTGTGTTTTCTGAAAATATTATAATATATAATAACACAAGAAAAGATGTAGTCATTCAAAATTAACATAAAAGTTCGTTTACTAGTATTGTCACCAAATAAATAAAGTACAATTATGTACCTCTTATTATTGATTATATGTAAAATGTGTACAATTTCCTTTAACATCATTTTTTGCCTCCATATTTAGTTATACTGAATACATACGGTTACAATATACTTGTTTGATCGCCAAACTTCTTTCCGTGTAAGTTCATACACATAGCAACAGTTATAATGTGTTTATTTGTATATGTGTGTGTTTATTTTTTTTAGAGAAGATTTTAAGTATATCAACACGATATCAAAGGATCTGAAGAAGGGATGCCAAATCGTAAAAAATCAAATAATCTAGTATTACATGAAAAGAAATTTGATGACTAGATAATTATTCAATTTACTTTACGTCACATATCCGCTTGCCACGAGAAAAAAGTACTTTAGTATATATATATATAATGTATATAATCGTTCTACTTTATCAATTTTATCATAAAAATATGTTTTATTTTTAACAAAATTGAAAGAAGATTAAGTATGAGCTTCTTAAACAGGATACTAAGAAGACAACAAAAGGACTGAACAGCTCTCGGTCTCGGAAACTGAAACAAAGAGAAATGGGCTTTGGTATTGAAATGTGTTCTCCATTTTCTTTTCACGTATTAAATGATACTTATACAACCTTTTGTGTGCTAAAATATTAGATGTTTCTCAGAAAAGAGATGCTAATTTCTGATACTTTGTTACTAGTTAAAAATAATAACACACGAAATATAATATTATTATAGAGTTGTCTTGTTCAGCACTCAGATAAACCAAAGCTTCAAAATTTTAGTTGCCTTTACGTTTCATTGGCACAACGAGTATGTTTACTACAGTTACTTTAGTTGCAACTACGATATCGAAGGTTTACAACCTCCCGGGTCATTTTAGCATTGAGTAGGCAACTACGTTGAATCGCTGGTTATAGTAAAACTCTTTTTTTCATAATATTGTTTTTTTCAAACAGTTTCTTGAATGGCCATGTACTCAAACTGGGATATGTAAGAAAACATTAATATTGTAGTGCAATATTCTCAGTAATAAAAATATACGATATTAAAATTATTGAAAATCAAACGTTAATAAATATTTTTGCCACAATCCTAAGAATTCAAAAGCATCTTCCATAAAAACATATATTAGACAACCACTGAATTCTATATTGTACTCATGATGTGTTTTTCATCCAATGATTATTCAAGAACCCTTCCACGGACCAAATACCATTTACCATAAACGTATGTTCAGAGGATCTTTAAAATAATTAGGGAATGGTAATTTTTATATGTCATCAGATTCTATGAAAATTACCAATGGGATGGCGTATTTTAATGCAAAACTTCTGGAATATATTTAATTTTTGCATGACTTTCATCTCACGTTAAATTCTTAGACGATTCTATTAGTTTTTGGATTCTAAAAGATCTATTTATTTTTATATTTGATGCAACCGCGCAAACGCCTTACTCAGTATGAGATATGAGGATGACCAGCCTAAAATATGCCATTCCTATGACTTTTGAGGAAAATGTCCGGCACGAATAAATGAGGTATGAACACTTCAAGTAACTGTTAAACAGACACTTTCTATGTTTTCCGGGTGTATTTTAACTATATTAAATGTATAATAAAACCTTGAAACATAACAACTGTTTCTACATCAAGATTTAAAATAAAGGTAATTAATGAACACTTCCTTAGAGATATGACAAACCTAATTTTCAAGTTAGTGTTAAAACTGAGTTTGTACCTTAAAATTCACCAGAAAAAAATACTCTTAGTTTCACTCATATAGAACATTACGTAACATTTTATGCAGATTCTGTTTAAAATAAATGTTAGTATCTAAATTCAATTTAAAATCAACAGATTTTGCAGAGCAAATTTTTATTATGTGCTTTTTGTGTAAGCTTTCCTTTAAATGTGTTTATAGATTAAACATTGAACTCGCACTAACCCATGGACTAGTAACTTGCCATCCTTCTTATTTTACAGTTATCTATGTAATTTTACAATGATAGAATAAAATCCCTCACTCATTTATTCTGTTAAAATAAAATATAACAATAATTCCTTTGTTAAAAGAGGTAAAATAATACACTTAAATCTGAGTAGCAGTTATTCCATAGTGTAGTATATGGATGTACTATGATTATATGAAAGAAAATAGTGACATTTTGTAACAAACAAAAGAATGATGTATGCAAAACATAGCTAGTATTGAAATTAACAAACATACTAGCTCAGTTGAAAAGTACTACTTTATTGGTAAATCTAGCAGGATTTTATTTAACGTTTTATACCAAGAAAGCTTCATACAATATTAATTCTACTAAGTGGTTTCCTTCTGTGAAATCCCTTTGGAACGAGGACCCTCTGAGTGTTTAACTTTCTTAAGTTCATTTACATATTTAAAGCTCGGAATAGTTCCAGTTACAATCCTTTATTATAAAGTATAATCCCCAAATCTGAAAGAGTACGTCTTAAAAGTTTGAATAATCGCTGGGGATTATTCAATCTTACCAGTGCATATCTCATTGAAACCTACAGTGCAACATGTATTAAAGCAATTTTAGTTTATACAATACACAATATTTTACTATTACAAAATTACAGAATACACCTTCAACAAAACTATAATTAACTAATACTAACACTTTTAAAACTTTAGTAACTGAACAGCTCAGCGTTAGCGAAGCCCATCCACTCCAGGTGTGTAAAATTATCATTTCTGTCTATCTGTCAGATTATTATTAGATTTAAAATTATACGTTTAAGCTAAGATCTGAATTGAAATATAAACTAAAGCTTCAGTATTTTAGTTTTACATATAATGTATTCTGTTATTTCACAAGTAATATACCTTTATGATGGTATAACTGTCTAACAACATCTTTTGATGTAAACTATAACATTAAAATTTTTTTATAATACTTCTTTCAGATTTAGATACCAACAAGTTTAGTTATAATAATAATAATAATAATGATAACGTATTTATTCAGCAAGCGGTCTTCAAAGTAAGACTCTGATTTACAAGACAACTTTTGTCATAACTTACAGGTAATTATTACATAAATTACAGGTAATAATAGTTATTCTAAATGATATAAAATTACATAACTATTCTAACTTATAAAATTATATAAAAATCTCTTTAACATGATTTTTAAATGTACTATAACTAAGGGTCTTTAAAGCAGGGGTCAAAGCATTATATATTTCCGGTCCAAAGTAGCTAAAACCTTTCTTGCCAATTTCTAGGCGGACCCTAGGCAAATGAAGTAGGCTGTCCTGCCGAATACTGCGAGAATTTATTTCATGCCTGAAAATAAGTTTTTTCCTGAGATATTTAGGTTTGCCAGTCTGAAGAACCCTGTGGATTAGTTGGGAAGTCTGTAAGTCACAGCAATTTCCAACTGATACTACCTTAGAGCTTAATCTAAATTCACTGATGTGATCAAATTTCTTGAGATTATAAACAAATCTCAGAGCTTTGTTTTGCAATCTAGTAAGAACCGTGACATACTCCTGAGACAAACAACGAGCAAAAAATGGAACAGCGTAATATATAGTGGGAAAAATTATTGAGCGGACAATTTCTAGCTTAGAAGACACAGGAAATACTTTCACACATCTATAAAGGGTTTTCAGTTTGGTCACAACGCTGTTACATATGGATTTTACATGGTTCGCAAAATCAAGATTGGAATCCAAAGTAACTCCAAGGATTTTTAGAGAAACTGTTCATAACTTAAGGTTTGCCATCTAAAGTGACTAACTGACTAATGCAACCATGTGGTTGACAGTTCAGAGATGATCCCACCTGCAAAACAGCACATTTGTCCGATTTAAGCAGAAACCCATGATCATCCGACCACGACTTCACCCTATCCAAATCTGAATTAATCTTCCCTACAGCCTCTGCTCTCTCCAAAGGATTGTAAGACAATAATAGCTGTGAGTCATCTGCATAACAATGAAGAGAGCAGAACTCCAGCTGGTCTTTCAAGTCTGCAGTATATACAAGAAAGAGTATTGGCCCCAGGCAACTACCTTGCGGGACACCAACAAAACGGGGCAACGCAGGAGACAGCCGACCATCAACTTTTTTTGTTCGCTGGGTTCTCCCCATCGGATTGGCTACTTGAAATGGAAAGTGATGAGTAGACTAGTGAACGTTTAGGCTTAGGAAAATAGATTATATTGTATAACCTTTGATATAATTGTACCTGTGATTGGCGTTCTATCTTATACATTGAGATTGGATTTATATTCTTACAGAATAAAGTGTGTGTGTGTGTGTGTTGCAGGTGATACATTATATTGAAGTATTGTTGACATATTGCAATACATTTCAATGGAATTAGTTGTAGATGGTCGTGAATATAGAATATGTTGATCATGTATATTATACAATGGTTTAATTCAGGCACTATGTTTATGCTATTACTTTATCTGTAGTCTGGTTGTGCATTCCATTGGTAATGGCTGAAAGCACCGACGCCAAAAGCGCGTTTCAACGGTTTTCTTTTTGTTATTAGAACACATTTATATTATGATGTTGTGTATAGTAAAGACGGGAACCCAACGATAAATTATCTGTAATTTGTTGGGACCCAAGATTGTAAATGTTTATTACAAATAAATTTCTTGAATCTTAAAACTAAAAAAAATTCATAGAGTGTACGAATACTAACAAGCTGACAAACTAAAATAATTTTAGTATGGAAGACGTCGTTATTACTCCACAAAAGCTCGTCACACACCTCAGGAACCAAATTCAAAACTTATCATCAGTTATGTAAATTATATAACTCGACATTTATGATTAATTTCTTTAACGCATAACTTGCTTACTTTAAAACATTCCACTATTCACCACATAATACACAAAATTATGTAGTCAAAACATGTATTTAATTTGTTAGCCAATTCGAACTTTGGTTTATTTTTTTAATTATTACCTGAATGAGAAAATCAGCTATAGGTATCACGCCTTCAAAATAAAACTACAAATAAAATAACAAATGAACAATTTAACCAGATGGTACAAATAATTATGTAACTTTTGGTAAAAGATCGGAGCAAAGCGGCCGCTAGGAAACATTCAATCGCAATGCTTATGAAGTGTTTTAGAGTATGCATTATCATAAAAACTGGTCAGACAACAAAAGTAATTTATTTATGATTAAAAACCAGGTGAACACGTGGTTTTAGTGAAAGTGATCAATGGTTCTTGTTCATCACACGACAAAGTACGGGTGTAAGTGACGTGGAGTCTTTCAGCAAGCATCACTGATCAAAGCTCGGTCTCACGTCTGATGAAACACGTTTCTTTTACAAATGGATTCAATGTTTTCTACATTTAAATCCAACCATGTGTAATTGATCGACTTGAATACTTAGGATATGGTATGAACAAAACCAAAAATCTAGTCAATTACAGAAGTATAATTAAACATTTTAATTGTTTGGTTTCTGTTTTATTGGGGTTTTAATCAACTCATTTACACATCATAAGCGTGTTAGCTAAATATTTAAAACTCTTACTTTAGTTTTATTTTAAACTTAGGGATTCTACTCACAGGCCTAAAACAGTTCAATTGTTACTGAAAACAACGTAACTATTTAATAAAATAACATGGAATATTAGAGTGAAATTTCATAGATACTTATAAAAACAGTTTCGGTCTCCGTGTCTTTAGCGCCCTGTATCCTTAAACTTACATATACAATGGTTGAAGAGTTTGGAATATCGTTCAGTGATTATCATTTATCTCGTGATTATTTAGGATGTAATTTAAAAAGAATATACTCATGGTGTCTTTGTATTATTTTTTATAAATAGCGTTCAAAGTCGCTGGTTAGTGCTAGTTTTATATAATGCAATAAGATTTCAAAAATCTTAATCCATACCTAAAACATTCGGCTGATTACCTGTTGACACCTTTACTATAGACCTAAATTTAGCTGACATATTATCAATCAGCCATGTTGAAACATAAAATATTTTAAAGAATAAGATTTAAAGGGTTTTGAATTATAAATAGTTTTTTAACCGAGACTAATTGCGTGATTCAGCAATTTGGAGTTGAAATTTTGAGGAGGGTTTGAGTTTAAGGTGTACTGGAATCGTGTTTTGTGTCACCTGAGATTCATACTCACTTTTCACCAGCGTATCAATAAAACGGTTGGCTTTTATTAGATACTTTTGGTTATTGGGTTGTTAATTAATTACAAATAATAAGATATAGCCGGTTTTAGAAAACTCGCAACAGCACTGTCCCACATATATTGCCTATGGCGGTCTCGTCTCGTACACAATCTTCACTTTCATTGTTGACGTGTTACCAATGGTATTGTTCTGTATAAAGAGCCTGATCTTCTGCCGAGTAAAGGCTGTTATACAATATGAAGATTACTCACCAACAATAATATAATCGCTAGGTGACAGCTAAAGTAACAAATGTAACAAATGAGGATGTCTACAACACGATACATACGAGGGTCAGCGGCAATATGGTGGTATAGTGGTGATTAATGACTGCAACAACACATGTATTCATCTGTCACGTCCAGTCTGTACACTGTGCAGCATTAGGGCTGAAACATTCAGAGTTTCAGTGAGTTAACTTCAACAAGGGCATATCATACATTGATATTCTTGTTATTTTATCAGGTGGAAGTACTCTTCTGGCACTATTGAAAGAAAGGATTAATTCACAGACGGCTATAGATGGAAATGTAATTGTTAAGATAAATGTATAATTTAGAAAAATTGTTAGACAAATAGGATAGACGTATTATTTGAAAAAATTAGTAAGAATCGCCATTTTCTATACAGAAAATATTTCTATAGGATCATATAATATTTGTGATAAGACAAGCATTATAATAAAATTTTCTGTGATCTATGTGGCTATGTATTTTTATTTATATCAATAGAAATGGTTTTATTTATGTACTCGCAATACAAAAGTTTACAGTACCATTTTTAGCTATAAAAATGTTTAGGCGTAACACTGCATAAATATGTGTATATAAATATAATTCACACATATCTGTATTGCATATAGACCACCAGCTGCGCCATATTCTTGCATAAGCTCTTTGATTCATGCTTTGTTTATTGACATGTCACCCGAGGTAGATTCAGTGATTTTGTTGGGTGACTTGAATGTGAATTTCCTGGACAGGAGAAGAGCAGATGTGAAATATCTCGAGAAAATTATTCAATCTTTGGGTCTCGTCCAAATAGTTAGGGAACCCACTCGCATCACTGAGAGTACATCGTCTCTTATTGACGTCATAATTGTAGATAAGAATTTTAATCCAGATGTAGGAATAGTCGACACCTCCAAAATCTTGGAGCACAATGGTAAACGTATCACCGACCACAAGCTGATATACTGTGACGTGTTATGAGAGAAACCGAAATCCAAGGCTAAGTTCATATCATATCGCAATTTTTTAGGAGATTTTGATTATGAGAAGTTTATTGAGATTGCCTCTAGTTTTTGTTGGGAAGACATAATAACCCTGGAAGACGTAAATGACATCACTAATAATTTAACTTCAAATATTATTCAAATCTTTGACGTGTGTGCCCCTATGGTGTGAAAGAGAATAACCAGGAAAAAAGCTCCTTGGAGGGACTCCAACCTGATTGACCTTACACAAAAGAAGAATAGGTGTAAAAATGTCTATCTTTCCCTAAAAACCCAAGAATCGAGACTCGAATACTGTAAGGCTCGTAACGCACTCAATGTGGCTGTAAGATTGGCGAAAAAGAAGTATTTCGCCGATAACATAAAAAACACAAAGAAGTTTTGGGCTACATTGCGGGCTGGTGGAATTCTGAATGCAAATGAAGAAAAACCTCATCAATTTTCACCTAAAGAGCTGAATGACTATTTTTCAACCATGGGTTGTGGACGAAACATAAGCATGGATAAACTGAGTTTCTTTAGCCAAAATATGTGTGCAGGTGTAAATTCCCCTTTCACCTTTATGCGCGTGTCTGAGCAAAAGGTGAGGGAGCTTATGAACACCATTTTAAGTACTGCTTTTGGACGGAATATCCATCGCTATGGTCAGAGGCTTAAGCCCTTTTTGTATTGAAGCAATCACCCATCTAATCAATGTGCCTCTAACTACTGGGAAATTTCCTTCCTGCTGGAAGGAGAGTGTAGTGATCCCTCTTCCGAAAACTAACAATCCTACTTCGATTTCTCAGTTTCGACCAATATCGATCCTCCCGGTCGTCTCTAAAGTACTGGAGAGGGTTGTGTCAGAGCAGATGGTCAGCTACTTGGAATCTGAGGATTTACTGCCTGAAGCACAATCAGGTTTTAGACAGGGTTTTAGCAGCTGCTCCGCTCTTCTCAATGTCACTGATGAACTGCTTTCTGCTAGGGATAGGGGTTTTCAGAGCTTGATTACGGGATTAGACTTTTCGCAAGCTTTCTATTCAGTTTATTTCGATTTTTTATTAGCTAAGCTTAAATTCTATCATTTTGACGAAAATTCAGTCCGATGGGATAATGTAACTCAGCGAATTTTTCCCGTATGTATTACAAAATCTCGGCAGTTTATATTTATCTAATTTTCTAAATGTATAGCACTTTTTTGTGTTTTCTGTTTTAAACTAATCAGATAAGTAGTATTTTTGAATGATTTTTAATTTTAAAAGCTGTTCTTCGGAATTTAAGGTAATGTATCTGTATAGTAAAAAGGCTATCAGGAATTTGGAAATTGCGCTGCAATTGTGGCACGCCCACCATTTGATATAGTGTTTCTTCTTTGCAAGATATCTACCCCGGTTTATGATGGACTTAGAGGCTGTACTCCATACCTCGATCCCATACCGCATCAAGGATTCAAACATCGACTTATAAATTATCTTGATTGCTGAACCGGGAAGGGTACTTCTTAAGTAATAGAGTTTCGCAGATACAGCTTTTAATCTTTTTATCAATTTGTTTATATGCAATTCCCATTTCAATTTGCCGCTTTTAAACTTTGACAGAAACAACTGTTTTCATTATGGTTATATAAACAAATACAGTCATGGCTTTTAACTATTGGAGGTCGATCAGGAATATTATGAGAGAAATGAAAGTTTATTACGAGGGTTTTTTTAGAATTTATAATTAGTTTTCTGTCGTGAGCCCATCTAAACATTGCATTATAATCAGAAGAAATGAGGGATTCTGCCAGATAGAAGTCCTTGTGAGCGAGCGCTGTGTCATCAGCGTACATAAACAAATGTCCATGAAAATTTTGTTTTGAAAGACTATTAACATATATATTAAACAGAATTGGAGCCAGAACACTGCCTTGTGGGACTCCTTGGTTAGATACTCTGTATGAACTATATTCATTGGAAATTTTAACTGAAAATGGTCTATTTTCCAGGTAACTTGTGAACCACTTTAAGATGTAGGATTCAATTCCGATATGTTTTAATTCATCCAGAAGTATGGCATGGTCAAGTGTATCGAATGCTTTTGAGTAATCGACAAAAATGGCTAAAACCAGCTTTCTGGAATTTAAATGATAATTTATAAAATTTGTAAAATCAAGCAACAAAGTCTCTGTCCCTTTATTTGTTCTGAAACCATGCTGGTTTTCACAAATTATTTTATTTTCTTCCAAAAATTTTTTAGATAGTGTGCAACATATTTCTCGAATATTTTATCCATGACCGATAAAATAGCTACAGGCCCGTAATTTGAGGTTAAGTTTCTGGATCCTGACTTAAAAATTGGTCTTATAATAGCAACTTTAAGATTGTCTGGGAAGATCCTGATTTAATTGATAATCTTATAAGGCTGCATATTACATCACAAATCCTTTCCTTCGCCATTTTGAATGTCCTTTACTCTTATTCCATCAATTCCTGGGGATTTTTTATTGCTTAGTGACTGAATAATTTTACGTATAAATAAATTATTTGGCTTAGGTATGTAAAAGTTTTGAGTAGGTCTAAAAGAGCCAGTTGAATGTGTTAGCTTTGCTGGGCAAACATGATTGAGATCCTTAACACTTGTTTTCAAAAAAATTTGCAAATTCGTTTTGTATGGTATCCGGGGTGATAACGTTCAAAAAAAGTTCGTGATATATTATCGTCTAGGTTTTCACGGGTTTTTATTTCCAAGCATCGCATTTATATAATGCCATTGCTTTTTCATATCATTTCGGACGTTATAAAATTCGCTAAAAACGTAATCTCTTTTTGTTGTAAAAATCAATCTATTTATTTTATTTCGAAATTTTACGTAGTCACAACGATATTTTAAATCGCTTGGAGAATGCTTCCACTTTTTAAACATCCTATCTCGTTCCTTTATTTTCATAAAAAGGAAGTCAGTCATCCAAGGTTTTTTAACTCTGAAGCGAGATGTTTCTGTAGACTTTGTTGTTATTACTATTTTTTTTTACTCCTGTCATAGACATTAAAAAAAAATTTTAACACCTTTTCGTAATATGAATTTGGATTATTATCTGTATGTACAGTTGGCCAGGTTACCTGAGTCAAAAGCCTATAAACAGAAATATTACTTAGAATAGTTTGCTTCGAAACATCATGACCTCCAGAACCTTGGTCGTTAACCATAGCGCATGCTATAAGATAGTGGTCAGCTGGTTTATAGGTAATAACTGCTGGAAATATCCTCCAAGGATCGGATCTAATGTAAATATGGTCGATGCACGATGAAACTAAAACGTTATTTCGAATTTCTTCTCTTGTATTAATATCGATGCAATTCACGAGCCCATAAGAGGATAAAATCGATTCATATTGAACTATACGAGATGATGCAGCATGTTTTAAATTAAGATTAATGTCACCGACTAATACAAGTCTCTCCTTCCTATTACATTGACTCAACAACATATCTAGCTCATCCCAAAAACGACCTTTCATTGGTGATTGGTGGTCTGTAAATGTGTAAAATCTGTATGCATTGGTTTTTAAAAATTTTTAAATTAAACGCCATGAACTCACATTCAGTTATTCTGACATCAGACAAAATCGGAGAAGAAACAGACAATTTTTTTATGAATATACACCGCCAGGCCCCCTCCCCTTCTTGACTCTCTGCATCTAAACCAACAGTAAAAATCTGGTATTTGGAAGATATCAGTTATCGATGAATCTATATCTATTTTCTGATATTAATAACACATCAAAGTTACACCCACCTAAGAAAACCCTTAGGTCATCAAAATGCTTCCGAATAGACCGCAGATTTATGTGTAATATTAGTGGGGAACCAATGAGCGCTTCGTTAGTTGATAAGAAAGAATCAATATCAGGGTAATAACGGCATTTATCTATGTTTTACATCGGAGAGTTCTTCGTCGGTAAGTATGTGGCGTCTGTCTGTCATCGTGTCTCTCACCTGTCTCTGGTGCCTGTAAGTGAAACATACATATATACGTACTCACTTGAACCCTGGCAACCTTTCCTATTACACACATAAGTACAGCAATACATTAGGTATAAAATATTTTAACGATAAACCTTTATCATACATTACACTGAAAACAAATATACATTTTCTTGTTAGGCTATTATTTGGACAAATTCCTACATCAATAGCATGAATACATTACTAATATTCGTCCTAATTTGATTCGTACTTGAATTTCAGTAATAAAGGAGATCAATCTGCAAATAACCATTAGACTATAATTTACAGCATCGTACCATTGTAAGCCACCTAATTGAGAAAAGGCAAAACTTCCTCTATTAGTTACAATAATACTAAGACATATACACCAACCCATACATAACACTGAGTAACAACTAACAATCAAGCCATCCACATAAGTACCACCTGAGCTAATTGTAAACATTAAAGGTAAAAGAAATAAAGATATAAAAACATAATGATTCAAATGTATAAATAGTTCTAACTTATACAAGTTTGTCCAGATCGCTTTTTGATTTAAAATGTATAATTGAAGCATTTTCACTTTTTTTTCGCAAAGATTTTTCCGTTTTTCACCCAACAAAAATTTATAGTCTGTCTTTGGCCTTAAGTCTGGTTTCTCTATGCAGTTTTCTGTTGTCCACTGTCAGATTTTCATTAAAATAGACTTTAGGCTTGCCCGCTGCAGCATTTTTTGTAGGCTTTTCTTCCCTGAGTTATCCACTGGTCCCGAATATCCTTCCTTGTAAACTGAACAATCAGCGTGGGTGGGCGCTCAGCGTTTGAACTGTTTTAGTGGGTGGGCAGCCTGGATATGTTGACTATCAAAAGTAACATTGATTTCCCCACAAACCCTCTACAATATCTTTATTGTATCTTCCTTACCGGCGTCTTGAACTCCACTTATTTCCAAGTTAAAGCGTCTGTTGTATTGATCCATGTCATTTACCTTCATTCTCAATTCTTCTATTTCACCATCCCTGTCCTCCACCTTCCTCTTCAGACCCACTATCTCATGCTTAAAACTTTGGTTTTGCTTTTTCAGCTCTTTTATTTCATTAAGCATCTCATCATACATACCTGATATAACATTTTGGCTGTCTTTTACTTCTTTGAGTATACTTTCAAAACCCTCGACCTTACTGATAAGGCTAGCTATCATAGTCTTAAGCTCATTGTCACACTTTGAGGTTAGGCCTATTTTTACAGGAGTCTGAATATTTGATTTACTACTCACGGATGTAGACCTTCCCTTACACTTGTGCATTCATCTCCAGGCTAATTTCTTTTCTTCACTCATTGTTCTGAAGGTTGTTTTCCTTAACACTACATCCAAAACAATAATGGTTACCACAGCCATGACACTCAACATGATCACATTCCGGTTGCAAAATCTCATCACAATAACCGCACCGCACCATTTTCCAAGAATGTTTAATATACTTCACCTAGTTGTTGAATAACAAAATAAATCAGTAGGTTAAGCTTAGATAACGACTTTAGGTTATGTTGCGGAATAAAAACGAGTAGCGACCGACTGCCTCGAGCGCTGCCAATTAATTGAATGCTAGAATATTAAAACATAATATAATATAGCGATGTTTAGTAAATTACATTTAATTTATTTCATTTTATAAATTCAATAATAAAATGATTATTTGATATAGTTCGGCGATAGTAACCTATTATGAAAATATTTTATAAAAAAGGTGAGCCAAAGTAATATTGTATCAGCAAATTTTTATTGTAGTAATAGAATAATATCAATTTTGAGAGTCCTTATTATTTATTTTCCTTATAAAAATAAGGATGATGATCAAGGAATGATAACATGTAAAATGTAGGTCGTTTTTCACCATTTAGAACAGTTAGTTAGCGTACAATAAATACTATGTTATTATATATATATATATATATATATATATATATATATGTATATATAAGTAATCCCTTTCAATCTGACGTATATATATATATATATATATATAAATATATATATATATATATATATAATGGTAATACGTACATATTTTACTTTTCTATCGGAATCCTACACAAAATGTTTTTTTAATATGCAAACATACCAAATTGTTATCTTACCTATGAATAAACAAACCAGTTGTGTAATTCTGACAGTAATTAGGAGAAAATCTTTCTAATTTTTAAAATAGACAATAAATATATAATATTTTATACAAAATTATGATTCCTAAAAAAAAACACATAACTCTCATACAAATTCAATTAATTTACTCGTAAGATAATGAAATATTAATAAAGCATTATGTAAAGCAGCTGCTAAAGTTCTACAAACTTTTTAATTCAACAAAATACTTCACAAAATTTATTAAATAAATGGAAAAAACTATTATTAACTTTCCGTTCTCAAAATACAAATGCTTTCTATGCAATGTACGTCTGGAAACCTCATCAATTTTATTTTCTTTGGAAGATAAATCTCTAACGCCATTAATAATAATGGATATTTATAAATATAAAGTAACAAAATACGAAAAAGATCTTACTTATGGTGTATAGAATTTTAGTTTTTAAATTACAAAGTATTCCAAAATTACTTTGATATTTTCAGCTAAAAGAAAATTGTTTGGAAAACCTCTTAAAACATGGATAAATGTGACAGTGAAGCATTGATATAGACGACAGGCTTACCTTTTGTTACTCGACATCAAACGCCTTTCAGTATGACTTTGTCTCAGCGACACCTTACATTTGCCCTGCGACTCTCTTTAGAAAAGAAGAGAGACAAGCGCTTCGGAAAAAAACGATGTTTTTCTTAAGAAGAATGCAATGCACTATGTTTCTGACTACTGAAGATTTTTATTCTGCTCACGTAAACTTGTTTGTGGATTCTCGATATAGTTTTTCTGTACTACGTAAGAATACTCCAGTATGATTTTGTGTGATTGTCTGTCTGTGTATACGCAGGACAGGCACAATTTTGGTTTTTTTCAGCGAGGAAGTTGTAATAGTCTATATTTTTATTATTGTCTGACTGTATACATACAGGACAAACACAATTTTTGTTCAGGAATGTCATGAGACATAGATTTGAAATTTTAAACTCAACTTCAGCGAAGGCTGTTACTCGTTTACTCAGAACTTCTTCAATGATACACATTTACTTTATTTAATTCACTTTGCATGAGTTTTAAATTTAATACACTCTTTTTAATTGTGTCTGTATGTACTGCGTATTTAGTTTTTGAAGCTTTGTCATATATCGGCTGATTATATCTCATCATTAAAGTAGCAGTGCGTTTTATTGTACAACTTTACAAAAGGAATACATAGATCAGAGAGAACTGTAGCGCCATATTCAGCACCATTTATTTCTTTCATCGACAAATAGGAAATATTTTTAAATAAATAACAACGGCAACACAAAGTGAGTTTTGAGTCAGAGACTGGATGTGCCTTTGATCATCTGTATGTTTACATCATTCTTGTGACTCGTTCAAAGAAACCCTTCACATGAACCTCAACATGAAAGCTTTCTCATGTTTTTGTGTACTATGAGAAATACCAATACACTACAACTAACTTAAAACACATTTAAAATAGCCTCATTCTTTCATTTGTTTATATTTATTATAATTATTGATTGTTTTTTTTTTGTCTATGAAGCCATCAAAGAAAAAAAATTAGTATTGATGAAAAATTATAGTACAATAGTAAAATATGTTTTAGGAAAAATATACTTCGTACTCGTTTATTTCTGTTTTTGTAAGCAGCGATCGCGATTATAAATCGTTTCTTAATAACTACAACGAAATTATTATAAAATGCATATTAATTAAATGCATGTTACTACTGCATACTACTAAAATAGGTTTTTATAATACATGTTACTAATGTGTTTGATATGTGCAAACAAAATCGCACACATTTGCCACGGTTACGTTTCAGTCAAAGAAACGCCAAGAAGGCAGACAGGAAATTTTGGGGAGGGGGTCCAGACAACTGTAATATCATTGAAAATATTATTTTCTCGTAATGCACTCCCAACTGTACAGACATACTCTTCTTACAAGTATCCTATGTCCGATTTTACAACCAGGAACAGTAAACAGATGTATGTTTTTGCGACGTTTACCTTAATCAACGACAGTTTGTTCATTTCATGAGAGCAATAAATGAAAACGTCGGAACAATTTTTACTGCTTAGATATTTGTATTGCTGACTTGTTTTTTAGTGCATTGATCTTCGTGAGAAGAGAGTAAACATGTAGAATATTTATAATAAAACGGTAAAATGTACACGTTTGTGAAGTATAAACGTTGAGACGGCTACTGCAGGATTAATCAACATGTGACTGACTTGTATGTCAGAGCGATGTTTGACATACGCTGGGAGCCCAAGACGTGTGCAAATATTGCTAGGAAAACTGCAAGCGTTTGGTATGCGTCAGCTGATACTATTGCTGTGTTTATTGAAGTACTTCTACGAGTATATACATATAACTAGATTATAAAGTTGTATTCCTAGGCCTCTTTTGGATACAAAAAAATTAATGGAGGAGCTTGTATAAAGTACCATAAATAAATCACAGAAAACAGAAAATTCTCATAAGTTATAACATTAAAAGATCAGAAACCTTTTTACATAGAATTCCACATGTAAATTATTATTTTTTTACTGCATTGATATTAACACGAATAAAATCATTTATATAGTTAAAAGTGATAAAAAATTAGTGAATGATTGTGCACATTTTATTAATTTTGACCAATAAATCTTAAGTTTTACCTTTTTGATAAAACACTACGTAAAACAAAATTATTCAGAAAAGTAAATTCCAAATTAATTGAGTATATAATGCAAAGTATTACAAACTTATAGGGGTTAAAATACATACATTTACATAGTTCGTCTATAAAATTTGATTAACTAACATTAAACATACATACCTAAACTATGTCGTAGAGTAAAATTTGCAGCTCAAAGAGAAACCTGCAGGAGAAGTAAACAGATGGCTAGATTGTAGTTGAAGAGAATTAAAACACACTGGTACCAACATAAAACATCAGAACTAATATTAAAATTCAATAATGAAGGCATAAAACGGCGTATTATATAAGATGTTTGTTACTGGTTATGCTTCTATATTTCATTGTAAACTTTTATAATTTGTTATGTATTTTTTGATAATGTAAAACACTTAAATAAAAATTCTGTATTCGAATTTCAATGAATACGATTAAAAAAGCTTGATCAAAAGACTTACCGCGAGTCTAGCCAACAGAAGAACACACAAAAGTACTCGCCACGTGTCTTTAGCCAGTTCCAGGGTTAAAACCTGTAGGCCTGGCATATAAGATCTGCATGGTTCCTTTCTTCGGATGTCAACAATGTATTTGTTATTCAAACGTAATTGTTTGTGCTATAAAGTTTTTATGATATTAAAATTTGTAGGCAAAATGTGGGCTGAAAAAAGAAATCGGCGGACCGCAAGCCGCCACTGCCTCAGATTCAGCTGCAGTCCCAATTTATCATTGCACAATTTTTTTAAAATAGACAGTATTCCAACCAGGACCACAATTTACTCCTTGCAAGTTTCTAAAAACAGAATAATTCTACTTAACATTCGATCCTTTTCAACATCAATTTGCTTTGCTAATGTTGGTTCTGAATAGGAACTAGTCTCTGTGTTTGAATTGTAAACTAAGCTAATTCCGGTACGAGATGAAAGCTGTTTGCTCTAAATCATCAGCGCGGAAGTGTCGTATTTTTCCAAGCAGGCAATTAGAGATACTTATGTGATGTGTGTTTTATCAGGCATTACTTACATTTTGAATACCACGTACGGTATATGCAGCTATTATCAAATGGCTACATTAATAAAAATATATTCAAAATATTTTCAGGAAACATGGTAGGGTTGGAATAGTAAAATATCTATTAGAAAAAAGTATGAGATTACAATAGCATTAATACAATACGAGACTAAAATAGCAGTTATATAGTACGAGACTACAATAGCAGTAGTATAGTACGAGACCACAAATGTAGTAATAAACGTCCTACAAGTTTGGCTGTCAATAACCAATTCTGTGACCTTGACCAAATATTTTTTTCGTGACCAAAAAACGAAAAACACAAACTGTAACATACTCGTATATGATTATTCAACGTAATAAAAACCTAAATATTTAAAAACTCAGGCGGGAGTACATGTTCAATCGGTAGAGTCTGCGAATCTGAATTTTAGGTAGTTAACATCTAATTATATTTAATTTGGACATAGCCTTGTAGTAGCCTCAACGATTCCCAAGTATTATTTACTTTTCACTTTTCGACTTTTTTAGATATATAGCAGTTACTATTTTTAGATCCAATTTCTAAGAAATCTATAAATAGGTATAGATTATTGTGACAGATGCAAGCCAAGAAATGTTTTGAAAGACACGAACACTCATTTTCTTGTATCAAAACTTAAATTAAATATTACATACCATACTTTACAATAATTAAATTTTCTGTAATGACGGGGACGGTGGGGAACATGACAGTTAATTCCAAGGATCACAAGGATGTCCCCTAGTTCTATTTAACTACTATTGGACTATTGTCTAAAATATTACATCTCATATTAAATTATTGTTTCATGAAACGGGCGTCCTAATATTGATGCTCTCATCAAATAGTTGGTTTCTTCTCATATGGTTGGTTTTTAATTTTATTACTCACATTTCCTCTTTGTAACTCTCACAGTCAATATAAAAAATTCTAGTCACATCGCTTGTATTTATATAATTACTTAAATTAATGATAACCTTATATATTTTTTAGCGTGTTCACTAACAGTTCTGAAAACATCCTTCAAAATCATTGTAATGTTTGCAATCCACGTTAATTGTTGGATAAACTTCAGATTTCTTGAAGGAAGGATTCCTGTAATTCACCCATTACCGTGTATCAGCGATTACTTATTTTGTTTTAAGAAAAAGTTTGGTACTAAAAAAAAATCAAAAACCATTTCTAAACATTTTTTGTGTTAATTTTTTAGACTATTAACTTCAGCACAGCCCGCATAGAAACATCCAGATACACAATCCAGATAATGCAATAATTTTGGCATTTGTGTGGAGAGCCACCTTTAGTAAACAAGTTCAAACCAGAAATAAAACTGAAATTTTATTGAATACTCAGTTTCCCTCCAGTTCATTTGTCTCATATCCCACCGTCTGTATTCTGACGCTGTCACAGACCTGACTACTGAAATCTGAGGTCATGGAAGAGATCTAAATAAAGTCGTCGACGAAGAAGCTCACACTGAACTCCTTTAATTGTTTTTAATCCTAATGTAATTAGAATCGAATTATTTTTATTGTATATTTGGACGAACACAGCTTCAGATTACAAACGCTGCACTAGGAGAACTGGAACTAAACTCAACATTCACATTGAATAAACCTTGCCACCATAGCTACATTGTATGAATATGTTACTTGCATATGTCTGACTAAGAACAATGTATTTCCTAAATGTAACTCTTCTGATATTTACATCTAATTAAACATAAAAAACCAAAATATGAGATTCTACCTTACTTTGTAACTATAGTAAATTAATTTGTTACGATTCATTATTTATTGTAGGATGGAAATCTTGCTATGTCTCCTATCTAATTAATTATGGCAACTTATTGTCTTATATGGACATCAATGGCAATTTATTGCAGGTAAGTGATTCAGACCGGGCTCAGGTATATATAATTTATCCAAATATTACCCTATTGCATTTTATTTCACCTCTACTAACGCGTATACTTTCTAAAAATTAATAATGTTTAAATTTTTTAGTTGGTTTCGAGGATGGCAGAAAACTTAGCCGTGACCACAGAACACACTCATCACCTGATCGGATTTTATGACAACATATTGCAATTCAATTTTGTGTCACAGACACCGCGAATGCTCAAAATCGTAACTATCTTGCTTTCAGTCAGAACTAGACATTAATAAGTTATAAATACTATAGATTACCATATTTTTGTCAAAATATTTAATTTTATTTAAATTAATTAAATAGCTGTTATTACTATCAGCTGTCATTCAGTATCAAAAAGAGTGAATCCAGTCAACAGCCTTCTAGATGTTATGTTATTGAAACTACTCCATAATTTCCAATACGATATACTGTTTTTCATCACCAGTTGCTAATGTGTTCTAGTCTTCAGGCTTTGGACCTTTTGCAAGTCTATATTAGTTTGGTAATGTTTTTTAAAGAAAACATGAAAAATAAACCACTGTTTTAAATCAATCGCTTCTTCTAACTGAAAACCCCGACTGATTATAAAAGCAATCGGTTGAAAAGTAGGTTACAAAATTCAATCAGTTGTCTAATCACCACTGTTTAGTTGGTCTACACGTGGTTCTAATTTTACCCTTGTTCTGTGCTCACTTCACTTTCCATAAAGTGTTTCCACTCTGCTCCCACTCGGGACTAATATCTAGAGATTAACTAGACCAAGGCTTGGTAAACATTAGAACATTTGTATGCAATCTCGAGCATATGTCTAAGGATCGAGAGTGTTCTCAGATCAAGTACCAATTATATCACAGAGTAACGCTCTGTACACAACATTTCTTGTTATAACGTGACCTGTTATAGCATTCCGTTTTCCAGATTAGGGGTGAGAGATTACCGATGATTTGTGTACGGGAGTTAAATATAACCTTTCGCATTAGGGTTTTTCCTTTATCTCAAATACTTTTGGTTCAGTTACTAGCTGAGGTAACTTTGAATTTTGTAATTTGTTTACTGATTAATCAGGCTTTTTAATTTAACAAGCTAACAACTTTACCGTTTACTCTCTTTGGAGAAATTCTCAAAATTTCCCGAGCTTTTTTGTGCATAGATATTCTTTCCAAACAATGGTCGTGTATTGAAATCTCCTTTTAGTTAAAACTATACATATTTGCAATTTATAACTACCGAAATAGTATAGCCATATTCTGAGTAAAGTACACATCATCGTGGTACTTCACAATGTAACAAGGTACATATTGACTTTGTACTTCAAAGTCAATTAATCTTACTAAACCATCTACCAGCTAAGAGCCTCAAGGCAAGGTTCAAGTTACTCGATGAATAGACTCAATTTGAAGGGAGTTAATCAAAGTTCCCAACTTCAACAGTGTTCTTAACTTGAAGATGCTCTTGAACGTAAATCTTATTACTAAGATTTAAGGGTTTGCTTTAAGATGAAACTAGTCACATTTTCTTCTTATATGTGGTGGGTTCAAATATAATAGGGTGAGTTCTTCATCTATTCATCAAAAAACTAAAATTTGGTGAGGTTTAATTATTATGCCACATTTTTGGAAACCAGGTAGATATAGCACAGGTTCAAGCACCCGCCTGTCCTTGGCTCTGTAACTGATCACTCAAACAGCGAGGGATGACAGTAATTACACTGCCCACAGCCACCGCTGTAGTGGCAGTTCTGTTAGGAAGTATTAAAATCTCTTTAATAGTTATCAGTTATTCGATATTCACAGTAGAGTACTTTTACTAAGAGTGAAAAAATAGATGTTATAGTAATCGTTATGCCACCTTTTTCATATTTTTGAAAAACAAATTAGCATAAAACATTAAAATACAAATACAAGTTATGTCCAAAGTTTTCAAGTGCTCTTAAAACAGATTTAAACTATGAATTTGTTTATCAAAAGTTCTCGAGTCAAATTTTATAGCTGTAATTGCGTATTGTGATTGAAAGGAGCATTTCTCCATCTATTTGAAGTCATTACGGCAAACTTCCTGTAATGGAGATGATTTCATTAAATTGTCCATCTTTTTTTATTTAATAAGAAATTCCAGTTAAAAACTCGGTATTTAAGTTGCCCCTGTAATTAAATATACCTTTTGTCGTGGCGCAATCTCTTTTAAAACTTCTGCAATCTCTCAGAAAGGTGGCAAACACGAAAAATAGTTTATAAAACTTTTACAAAGAACTCTTTCCCATCGTCAGTATCAATAAACCTTCCAAATATCCTTTCCTAATCTTTCTTTATGAACAATAATGGATCTTAATAGTGATGCAGTAAGCATGTATTTTCTCAACAATTAAGTTATCTAAATTGGGTGCTACTTGGTGAATAGCAGTATTAGATGCAGTAATAAACAAATATGAAAGTAACGCAACGCTAATAGACATGGCTTTCGTAGTTTAATAACAAAATCAATAATTTTACACGATTGTTTTCTAAGTAATTACAATATTTATATGCATTTACACTATTTTTTTTTGTTTTTCATCAATTAAAATCCTACAATATAAATTTAAAACATACTAGAAATGTAGAAAATGTTTTAAAATTTGAATAAATATTATTAAATAATATTAGTACTTATATCGTTTAAATTAAAGAATTTATAAATATCCCAATAGTTATTATAATTTCAATAAATTGTTTTAATTATTGTTAATATTTCTGAATAGGTGTCAACACCTTCTTATAACTGACCCAAATATTCCAAATTACAAGTGAACAATGAATTTCTTTCTAGAGTGCGCATCTTCTACGATAGTAACGTTTACGAGATACCTCAAGGTATAAATAAGGGTGCGCTAACAACTCATTTTAAATGAATATATAAGAAATCACTAAAAACAAAAGACGCACATGAATATAAGTGAGTGTGTAATTTATACACCAAAAACAAATAAAAAACAAATACAGAAAGTGAAATACGTTTAACAAAAGAAACCAATTTGTTATTTTAAGCGAGAAAGGACCCACTTCTCACTCTATTTCCGTTACATCAGAGCTTGGCAACATTTCAGGATCAGGATCACTCTCTTTTTTCAAACTCTAATCCTTCTGCTCCATATAGTTTCAAAAATACAAATTTACAGCTGCAATAACGTCAGTAATAATATATTTCATATTTACAAACTTATTGTTTATGCACTAATGAGATTTACAATTCCTCATTCTTTCAGTTTAATCAAAACTATGGTAACACATTTTAGAATTTTGGACTATTGTTGAAGATTTGTGAATTTTGGTACAATGATTTTAAAAGATAATTTTGGTTTACGTCAATTCTACGATTATTTGACTTAATCGATAATACACATAATAATGTTCTTTTGGAATGCATCAATATTATTTTCAGTCGTAATAATATGTGATGCGTAATATTAATAAGAGGAAATTATTCATACCGATTTTCCAAAGTAAGTAACAATGAAAGATTATAAAAAACTTATCGAATCTGATACCGGTAAGTAATATTTCCAAAAAGAAATACTCGTATGTATATATGTTTGTGACGTACGTATATAAAATATGTCAGCAGAATATATTCATAACTTGCTAAAACTACGATCTATACGATATAAGGAATTTTAGTAAACAAAATAAAACACGCATAGTACAGTAGTGTGTGTTATTTTTAGCTTTCGTAGTACGGTATGACAATATATGATGTGTATTGAAATCCTTATTCTCAAAATTACGTTAGCCAATTGTGTATAAGATTTGTTAGTAAATGAATGAAATACTATAGTTAGATTTTTTTTATTATCAACATTCGTTATTATTCTGAATGTAAATAATAATATCTAAGGAATAACAGACTATCGGATATTATATATCAATAAAAGAACACTACGCTTCGGGGATTAGAATCTATCCTCTTATTCAGGGGTTAGGAAACATAAGGAATAAGGTTAAGCTTATACAAAAATAATAAACAAACTAATATCTGGAGATGAACTAGTCCAGAGAATTGTCAAAAATAGAAAAGTTATAGGTGTAAAAAACTCCAGGGTATGCCTAAGGATCTAGAGTGGTCAGAGCAAGTACCAACCATGGTACAGAACAAGCGCAGTGAGTAACGATCTGTACACAACAGAGACCTCAAGTTGATATGGGCATTTCTTTTTTATAGCGTGACCCATAATCTGGACATATGAGAGATTGCCAATGATTTTTGTTGGGCCGTAAAAAGTAACCTTTGGTGTTGGGAATTTCCTTCATCTTAAAGTCATACTTTTCGTTCGGATTGTATTAGCTTGGGAAGACTTTGAATCTTTCAACTTGTTTCTTGATTAAATTCTGTTTAATTAACAGCTTTACTCTTTAGTATCTTTGGTAAAATTCTCACATTTACCTCAGCTCAAATGGGTTTAGAGATTATTTTCGCACATAGGCCGTATATTGGCACCTTCCTTTCGGTAATATTATGCATATTTGCAATTTATAACTATTGAAGTAGTATACTAGTATTATGATCCTCGTACTCAAGTTAGTCTTATGCCTATGGCATTATTAACTCACCGGAGTGAAGTACCCATCATCTCGGTATTCCATATTGTAACAAGGTAAATATTGACTTTGTACTTCAAAGTCAATTAATCTTACCTCACCATCTACCAGCTAAGAGCCTCAAGGCAAGGTTCAAGTTACTCGATGAATAGACTCACTCTGAAGGAAGTTAATCAAAGTTCCCAACTTCAACAGTGTTCTTAACTTAAAGATTCTCTTGTACGTAAATCTTATAATTAAGATGTAAGGGTTTGCTTTACGAATGAAAATATTCACATTTTTTTTGTTATATGTGGTGGGATCCTACAACTAGACTAAGTACATCTAAATCATGAGGAAAAGGTTACTCTGCAATAACAGATTTCTTCCAATACATATAAAAAACAGTTCTTAAGATATTTATAATTATTCAGCTTTTCTACTTATAAGTTACTCAAAAATATATTATGTACGTTTTTGTGGCATTTATCATTCAAAATTTAAGCAGCTAATAATCAGGGCCATACGTAGAATATTTAAATAATGTAAATTTTAAATGTCTCCCTAAGTGTACAATTCTTACGAGGAGAAAAATTACCACAGATCACCGTTATGTTTTTATTTATTTATTTTCGGTAACGCCAATTTACAGAAAGATTATATCAGTTTAAAACAAGCTTGTCCGATAAAATAGTAGTAATCCAAAATATCCAACCCTTAAAACCCGAAGTAACTTTTAAATCAATATACAGTTTGGCCATTGTTCACAACTAACACTTATTCAATGTGAAAAACTAGGGAAAAGAAGTGTACATTCTTTAGTAATATTTTAGTTTTAGGGACATTATTGAAGTTTTATTTATATTCAATAATTATTTAGGTATACAGATTTACGGAAATAAAAGAACGCAGAATTTTAAAAATACATTTTTTGTAAAGTCATTAAAGCGTATACCTAAAATTGCAAACCGCCTTTTTTGGTTTTCAAATCTGCGAAGCTTTAATGGGAAGACTCAAAAAATGATGGCCGATAGCCGATAGACATTACACTATAGTCTATTCATCGAGTGTTGACAGTGAGGCGCCGCCCACCACTGTAGCGACGAAGAGGGGATCGTGTTTAGGGAAGATATTATTCTTGAGCGCTAACAATTGTAATAGGCTGATATTTGATACAGTACAAAATTGTAATTAAATTACGTACATTCTAATATTACATAATTGTTTTTCTCATTATGTAAAGTGTGTCATCAGTACAACAAAGATTACATGGTAAAATAAAAATAGTGCTTTGATATAATAGGTAGTTTTGTAGTTAACATATCCCATCAAATAAAATTAACTAAAATTACACTAACAACATCTTTTATCCATGCGGTTGTGTAAACGTAAATAATTTAGTGTCATACCAACCATTGTAGCATGAACCTATTAAAATGCGTGCCAAGTTTCCAGCGCCTTGGCTTCTTCCCAGTACATTACATTATGGGAAAACATTATCAACATCTCTCATCTTTTAAAAGCAGGGTTTATGAGGATATTTCATAAACTCTAAAATAATAAAAACCTCAAAGTGTTTTAATACTCGTATATATGAATAAGTGACTCAAATAACGTTTAAGACTTTTTGTATTAAACAAAATAAACAACATCGTAAATAATAATAACTTAAGCAATCGTATTCTATAATGATACTAACTAGTGTAACTAATAAGACACATGTTATCATTATATTTATATTCATTTTATAGCTATGTAAATACGTTCGCCAACTCATTCAGTTGTTGCCATGCAAGTAGCCAATGTTTCAACTAGAGTATAGAAACTATTTTAATACCCTATTATTTTGTCTAATAAATGTTGGAACTTATATTTTTGGACCTAAGAAAATGTAACTTTTTCAAAGCATATTATTATATAATTCAGTTACTGTCAAATACCACTTGTCTTTCACTTCTTGTTCAGGGATAAATTCTGTCGGTCACAATTTACCGCAATTCTATCAAACTATTGTAAATTTACTGTTTACGATATGAGGTTTAGTGGTAGAGAGGGCTTGATATCCCTAACCTCCCTCTTTAATACATTTTCAATTCATATAGTTTTATTATAAAACTAGTAGTTATCCGCGGCTTCGCAAGTGATTTCGTAGATTTTGCACATGTATGTGTACTTCTGGTGAGAGTGAATTATATTTCTGACGGCAATGTTGAGTTTGCGTTCTTCCCACGATAAAGACAATATTTTAAAAAGTATATATTTGTGGTCATTGCAAGTTACTCCGACCTTTATATTTTTTGTTAGATAGCTGATATTGCCTCTCCCAAGTAATAACATATATATACTTACACAGCTCTAAGAAACCTATATCTGTCAAAGGACAACTAAATTAGGTTTCATAACAATCTTTAAGTGTAAAGTAAAAGTTATATTACATTGTCTCCTATATGAGTATGATGAGTTTGCCTTCTTGTGACGACCAAGAAAATAAGCCCAAATATTTGTAATTGTAATTTACTTTGTTCTTAGTATGTTTTGGTTTGAGTCAGTTTTTACGATCAGTTTTATATCAGTCTTTAAATTTAGAGTTAAAGTATTTTTTAATGTTTCAGAACATTCGAAGCTGGAAGTGGTACATTAGTTCATAAGAACAGTGCAGCGAAATTGCATCTAGCATAGTTCTTGTGAACTGATGGAAAGAGGGTCTTTGGAGTCAAATACCTTAGTATGCTTAGAATGCTCAAACAACCTAATCGCTGAAATATAAATTGGCTTAAACAACTTATAGTTACTCTTTTGAGAATTCGCACACTGTAAATTTAAACAATGTGGAAATAATAAGCAATATTTAAAAAAAGTTGATTAAATTTGACAGGCTCATTCAATTAAGGAGGTTTCATAAAAAAAAAAAACATTGCATAATGGATTTGCAAAATGCGGCAGTACATTTAGGAGCAAGCTTAGAGATGACGCTCCCGAATATGAGGGATGCAGATAATGTTCTCCAATAATGTGATGTATTGGGTAAGAGCCAAGGCGCGGAAAAAAATTGGCATGCGTTTTAATATCGCCTTGGAACGTAATCGACTTCCAAATGCGAACATATTGATACCGGTGACATTATTACTGTCATGTACCAAAATGCAGTTCAATAATAATATTTTATTACGGAATCTGATTCCATATAAAGTATCAAATAAATAATACTTAATAATTCATAATATTATTAATGTATGGTGTTGAACTTTAAATTAAAATAAGCACAGTATTCCGCTTACTAAAAAATTTATTTCTGTATACGGTGTATGTGCATGTACCAAATACAAAATATTATAGATTTGTTTCTGTGTCTAATATAAAACTTAAAAATTGAAAAAGGAGCAGATGTTTAATATGTTATACAATGTGTCATGCAATATGTAAAACAATAATACAATTACATGGAACTTTATTTTACTACGTCATAAGCAATGCTCACATGTACAATTAAAAGATACTCTAGCTTTTATATCAATGTATAGTTTATATTTTCCCCCGAATAGTACATTCAAATGACGCTAAAGTAGTTAAATGATTCCTTTATTCACTGAGCGTTTGCGAAGCTATCATTCCACGGACTGGAAAAAATTTATTTCTGTCTGTATGTCTATATATCTAGTAAAAATCCTATTATTCTGAATAAATATTTGAATACGTTATGAAACAAGTTATCTCGAGTAATGTTCTACTGTGGAGTTTAAATGAACAAATTTAAATGAAACTTCATTTTTACATTTACTCAATTAATATAAGTACTCACACATGTAGATGTTACTAAAAATGCTACGCAGTCGGAATATCTAAAAAAAAACAGAATATTAAAGTAAATAGTTTCAAAAAAAGTTGTGACATTCGACCGTTCATCATATCTGCACGCAAATCAAAAGGTTTTGTTTAAAACAAAATCTTTCAGTAAGCAATATCACTTGGTCAATGTCCACATAATTGACAACAGTGTTAGAGAGTGGGGTTTGTACATTGGACGAAGATATAGACGTTTACGTTTTGTTATGGGAGATCATATAATTTTTTAAGCCACACTCAGAAAGAAAATATTGGTTTAACCCTATAAATCAAAAGTGCAATCTTTTTTGTAAAGTTTTTTTAAATGTCAAATTAACAACTACTGTAAATGGTCACAACAAAACTTTTGGAATTAATAGATGATTAGTTACATTTAGAGAAGGGAGTAAAAACTAGAGAAAAAAATACTCTCGCATTAGAAAAGCACAAGATAACAGACCGACTCGTTGTGTAACCGCGTGCGCGCGCAACTATTTCGAAGCATTTCGTGTTGAAACCTAATTAAACGATTTGCGGCTCTTCTGCGAACCTTGCTTGAAACTCGATACTTGTGAAGCAACACGATTTCATGTTTTGACAATTGTGCTGAAGCCCACTTGTGTTTCGCGTTCTCTGCTTTACGGTGAAACGCTGCACAGAGCTGTGATTAAACCTGTTTCGATCTATGTACTATCGGCCTAAGTGTTAGCTCTTGTCGATGTATGTAGTAACATTTGGAACTTTTTAAAATGCACTTTAATAGTTAACTTACCTCTGTTTGATCTGCAATTGATAACCATATGTTCTCTACAGTATCTATTTAATATATGTCATATAGCATTTATATATTTCCATAGCTAACATTTAGACTATACAAACGAGTTGCAATTATTATTTACTGCCCTAAACTTTGTTTACTTATTAGTAGCAGAACCTTACATATAATCGTTCAACCTGAGCTAATACTAAATCTGAATATAATTATCCTCTTAATCTACATACATAGTTGTGTTGGCAAAGACAAGTAGTATTCAAGATTCTTAGCCAAAATTTCCAATCTTTTTCTATTACGATTTATATTACAAAAGTGACGTAATTTTAGAAAAATAAAACGTAGTTTTCAACACAAAAATGTAACTGTTAAAGCCCTTAAATCGTCATTATAGTGTCAGAGAACAAATTGAATTGTTTTATTGCAAAATGATTATATTTTTGTTTATTGCAGGTTTTGCCATGGTAACAGTCAATGTATTTTGCGGTATTCCATCAAAGGTAACCACATTAGCTAGGGACGCTGCGTGAAGGTCCGCTAATAATAATCAGTTTACTTTGTTAACTTCAGCTCTGCCCCAGGAGGCCCTTGCTCACGTTTGTATTCTGGTCTTACCAACGTCCATTCATACCAAATGAGGAAACCAATTTATTATCACTGCGGTGTGCACACATTGCTGTTATAGTTAGTGATGTAATAACAAGAACAAGTAATATCTGATAACTTTGTTTAACAGTGCAGTAATTTTCGTATATATGAAACAATATTTAACACAGTCCCCAAAAGAATATTATGTGTATATATGACGTGTATTTATTGTATCTACCTTATTAATTTTCAGAAGTGAAATTATAGGCAATAATATAAGATGGGTGGTAATCACGTAGAAATTTGTATTAAAAACAAGTCTAGTAAGAAGGGAATTTAAGAGAAGTACAGTATGGGTGTCTCGTAGTACTCATTTTTCCCGAAGTCTTTTATAATCAAACTTCTTAATCTTAAACTTTCTTAAACTCCTAGTTGCCCATTCGATGTATTTTATGATTAATCTGACAACTACTATTCTTAGAGTAACACCTTACTCTGGCTATCACTGGCTCATACTTTCCTTCAGAATCTGGTCTCAGTATCTGCAAGCTTTCAGCATATAACATTTTCAAAATAATAATCTACCGAAAGACGATGCTCCAGGCTGTAGGAACTTCAAACCTCTAAGTGTCCGGGGGCTTGGTGTAAGCGAGCTGAGCGACTTACTTATCTCCAACACGAGTTGGAACTTGCTCGGCGATACTAGGCTTCTAGGGTCAGTCTGACTTGAACGTACCAAGTGATAAGACATACGAGCGCCGCAACTGAGCTGAGCGACTTACTTATCTCCAACACGAGTTGGAACTTGCTCGGCGATACTAGGCTTCTAGGGTCAGTCTGACTTGAACGTACCAAGTGATAAGACATACGAGCACCGCAACTGAGCTGAGGCTACCCTTACCGTGGCATGATAGTACCGAGTAAGTGAACTACTGATTATGATTGATAATTTTTTGTATTGATTCCTTTTTGATTATTTTAGGTGCCTCAATTATTTAATAGCAAACCAAAGTTATCATTTCCCCTTTTTTTTTAAATCTGCCCTTAATCGCGAAGAATTGTCGTAGACTTCTGTAAACTGTAATTTTTGCCCACAGGTGTTCTCAACGAACTGTTTTAAAATATATATTCACTCAGTTAAGTGCCAATCTATCAATATATTGTTGCAACAATATAAATGTATTGAATATATAAATATAAATGTATTATTGGATTATAAATGTATTGAAGTAGAGAACCTGTAAAGTAAGGAGAGCACAAGTAGAATGGTAATAATAAAAACTGCGTGAAAGGTATTTTTATTTTTATTATTTGCTTCGAATCAATTTATTACAAGGGAATTTTAACTTCTATTTATTTATTTAATTACAAGTTCTTATTGAGAATTGTTAACATTTTCATTTTCATTTTACTTTCCTAAAGTTCTTTATTTTCATATCAAGTATAATTACGTTTTATTTTATCAACTAATAAAATTCACGAATAATATAATGAAATACTCAAAAAGTGGATTATAAACCATAGACAATCCTACAATGTTCCCTATATTTAAAAAACCATACGCATCCATTGTAAAAAGAAATGTACAAAATGTATTTCTGGTGGTCTCGGTACTTAAAGGCCTGTCTGACACTTCACTTGGAGACTCACGGCTTTGACAGATTGAAGCCACGCTCGACGTACCCATACCCGTTACATTACACCATTTACATTACCTCATTGTTAAAGAGAAGACATCTTTCTATGTCTATTTATATACTATATCAGCCCGTAAAAAATAGTCCGATGATATTTGAGGCGCTGTTACCATAATCGCTGCTAACCTCAAACTGTTCCCTGTTGCTGGTATGGGCTGTTGTTGCGGGGAGGGATTAAAACGCAAAAGCCACTATCGGAATATCTAGGTGTAGGCTACTCTAGTTCTGAATAATTAAATATTGTATTAATTTATACAATAAAATTTTATAGATAAATAAGTTTATCTTAAACAGACTCCTCTATATTATTAAATAATACAAGTTTAAATAATTAGCTAAAGTCTCTAAAATGTATTCACCAAAAATTTTGTGTAAATGCTTTGCTCCAAATCGTAAGCAGAACTGAATAAAGAACCTCCACAGAAAACATTGAGTGATGTATTAGCTTGGATAAGAAACCTAGCCCTTTGCTTGATTGGTTGCAGTAAAGGGATTGACTTCCATCTTGGGGGAATACAGTCGTCTCAGGGGACGGAGAGAAGCAATTGAACTTGTGGTAGGAAATATATCCGCTGCTCACCGCTCCATGTGTCGTTCTAGAATTTCTTTCATCGGTTACTTTGGAAAATATACTTAACGTGATTAAGCTACAACATAAAACGTTATTGGAAAAAAAATCTTGAACCTATTTCTTAAAATATAAGCATTACTTAAAATCTTTATAGTGTGAATAAGGTGTTTAAAGTACCTTTATTGGGGTTTAGATCTTGATTTTCATGCCAAATACGAAAATAAACATTGAAAACTAAAAATTAAATTTATTAAAAAACACTTTTACGGGTATCTTTGATCGAATCCAGGATATTGATATTCCTGAATATATATACAATCAGTTTGGAGAAATATAAATTAGCATACATTTATATATGGACTAGTACCAACCTAACAATTTAATCTAATATTTATTTTACTTATCTCCTAGGCTTTTTTCAATGCATTATGCACAATTACATACCAACCGTATTAAAAAAAGTGTCCATTAAATGTTTAAGAATCCTATTATAATTTTTTACGAAGTTTTAAATTATGTTTTCTATTTTCATTCATAACCACATTTTGGTATGTCGCCGAAAGAGTATATTTCACTAAATATAAACAATCAATGTCTAGTAAATATAAATTGGCTATCTTTATTGGCCCGAATTTCGTTTTACATTTTTATCTCATTGACACTAAAATAAATCAAAACCCTGGAAAATATTAATTTAAATTATTGTTAATTCTGTACTTATATTCACCCTTGATTAATTCTTTGTAGCTCTACAACGTGCATCTATCAAGAATCACATAATTATTAGGAATATAATTTGTTGCATTGCCTATACCTATGGCGTAGCTTAACTAAAACCTGAGCCAAAAGTAAAATCTCGGTGGAGTGGGCGCCGCCAGTGGTTTAGCAAACTCTCAAACATTTTGCCGTTACTGTACCGCTGAGTGGTGTAATGATGAAAATACTTTTAATACACAACTGGTTCCGTTTCAGTTCGACTTCCTGTTTCTGGGGTTTCCTACCATTGTCCGCTCTATCTTTAACTCACATGCAAAATTGGAGTGTTAGACTACTCGGCCATCGGCACTTACTAATTTAAGTGGATAGTAACAATTAAACAACTATGAAAACACTCATTCAATTCGGTTCTTTACTATAGTTTGTAATATCTTTAAGGTGTCTTAGTGATGATTAAATTAAATAATTTGACACAATACACACTTTTTATATTAATACTGTCATTAATATATTTGAAATATAAAGGAATTAAACTAACGAACTTGTAATCAAGTTTGGAATATTTTTCGAATTGTTTAATATAAATCTAACAACAGTTCAATATTTGGAAATTTTAATACAGGGATTTTCAGAACATATCTTGCACAAAATCAACCCCAGAGAATCTCTTTAAAACAATTTCAATAGTGTAAAATACAGTGTATCCCAAAAGCAGAGTGTTCCTTGTTTGAATTCCAAATTGTTTAAATTTAGAAACACACCTAATGTTGTCCACTATTTTAAAGGCCTTTACATCCTAAGCACTGTAGAGAAGAAAACATTTAGTTATATATAAAAATAACACTATGCACAGTAAAAGTAACAAAATAGTTCTCCAATACTTCCGTCCATTGCGTGTACAGACAGAAAGTAAAACTATGAATATACGTCTCAATACTTTCTTTCCTGATAGATGTCTTAAGGAATTAAAAGTAAGGTATAGTCCTTACAATATTTTATCCCAGTATATGTACATTTAGAAAGTAAAAGTAAGAAATATTTATCGCAATACCTTCTTCCATCATAATATGTATAGAGATGTAAATTTAAAGTAATATTTCACACAACCTAGCAATACATGTGTTGTTTAGTTTAAACCTAAAGGGTGTAGTTCTACATTGTTATAACAGAATGGGAGGGTATAATTGTTCTAAGTGGGTTAGACACATTCCAAGCGCCTTTCTACAAAGGACTATTTTCAATCCCTCGGGAGTAATTTAATAACGTAGCTATTTCACAGATCCTTACTTTCTTATATCGCATGTCTAAACCCAACACTTGATGTTTGTAAACAGGGTGGTCCGTAAATCACTTTGACAGATTTCATTGCGACAATAAGTTTAATTTTATGGAATGTTACCAATTAATATATGTAGTTAAATAATTAAATATTCATAGTGACTTCTTTATGTATGTGGGCAGTGATGTCACTAAAAGATATTATTTTTTTAGTGTCGTAAAGAATAGGTTTTTTTAAATTTTGTTTTAAAATTTATATCAGTTATAAATAGATTACCGTTATCGGTGTACTCGTTGGAAAATGCTGCAGTGGCCTGCAGCAATTAACAGACTGTTGTCTTGCATGTTATTTTTATTCATGATGGATTGTCATTAAAATTAAACACTTATAGGGAACGCGTCCAATTTACATTAGGCTTGTTATCAGATCATTAGGTTATTCTAAATTTGGAGAAGAAGCGGATTAATGTAATGGATTCTTTTCAGCTTTTATAAGATGTATATGGAGACTAACTTGTGTTTGGATACATATTCTCCAGATACTAATTTTAAATGTTAAAGTTTGGATTTTTCTAAAAGGTACGTTCAGAATGATTTAATGTATCGTCACTGGATTGTAAACTAGATGTCTGACAGTGACACAGTTATGTTATCCCGACAAATGCCTGGCTCCATCTCCCTTTGTGCCTCCTTTTTTTGTCTGCCTCCATTTTGTGCAACAAATGAGCATTATACAAGAAAGTTTTTTTTAATTATGTTTGATATGAAATAAAAATACATTCTAAAAGACATAGAACGTATGTATGTATAGTAAAAATGTCTAAAACAAACGAGAAAACAGTCTGAAATAAAATATTTCGTAATAAATTTGTTATTAGCAGGCCTTCATATCATATTTAACTCAAGCAATGAAATGTAAATATATCTAATATATACATACACACAGACACAGATATATATAGCAGTTTAATTATTATATAGTGTTGAATATTATTCTTGCCTAGATTTAGTTCTTATTAAACTTAGCTCAATTTAGCATTAGCTCAAATGCCATTTCAACTTCGTGAAATCACTGCAAAGTGAGTACTAACAAGACTGATGAAGTTCAAACTCCTCTCCTGTTTGTGCAGAAGGACGGCTACATGGTTGCCAATGTACAACTTTGTCTACTAACTGTTTAGCGTGGCGGGAGGTGTCTGTACACAATGTGGTTAAACTGTTCACGTTTGGTCTGCCGTGTTTGTTTACCTATTAAGTAAGTACTCTGACTCATTGTTACTGTTAACCAATCCTTAGCGTTGATTGACGCTTCAGTTCGTACAACAGACACTGTTAGGTATCATTATTTTCTTTGTATTGTTCTGAAATACATTTTTACAATAAGTACAAAGTTAAAAAAAAATGTAATCAGTTTAACAAAAGACCCACAGCTTTTGTAGGTAATTTTACATTTATGTAATCTTGATAATCACTATTAAAATTGTCCTAAGATAGATAAATTAATACACATTTATTCAGACATCTAATGACTTCAATACTCTCTTGAAACACTTCTACAAAAAATAGTTATCCTTACATCTAATGACCTCAACCACGCCCTGACGTTGGAGATAGATACTGTATCCAGTAACAGTCATCCTAATATCCAACCACCTAAATACCTTCCTGAAATTAGACATAGATGCTATAAAATAACTGAATTTTTTACCTCTGATCATATCGTAAATTTTCTGAGTTTCACTTACGGACTGTGTCACAATATTGTCATCAATATATCTAACTAACTCAATTATTTACTAAGGTATCTATGTGCTCTACTAACAGTAAATATTCTGTATAAACTATACAAAACCCGGATACAGAGGTTAGTTTAGAGCAATTTTACCAACCAGTTAACACCGTAAATATTAATCTAAAGAGAGGAGTGATCGCTGTTTCGATCAGGTCTGAAGCACTTAGGCTAAAATCTATTTAATTGTAATTTATAAAGGCAAGGTCCACCAAGTGCTGACTTTGATGGAGCCGGACTGATTTAAGTAACCATTGATCTTAGAAGGATACAAAATTCACATTCAAAGAATATCGTATTTTATTTAGCAAAGGTACTAGGGAACTGATGCTTGGGAACTTAACACGGGTTCAATATTGGTTAGATTGCTAGAAATTTCAATATTCGTTAAATAGTGTCCTTTTTTCATCACAAACTGTCTTGCATTTGAACGGCAGAGTTAAAATGAGTCCTTTCGTCTGTCTGTCTTCTGTGCGATACCTCTTGACAGGAAAGTTTAAAAACTTGAAACTTGGTACCTATGGTGTTTTTGGGACGAGAAAGAATAAGCGGTTTTGGTTTAAAAATCTTAAGTTGTAGCCAAAAACTTTCCAAATGGTCAAGAGCCAAGCAACAACTGAATTGATTTTGAAGCCGGAGTTAATGAATCTGCCTATCTGTGAGACAACTCTTTCGTTACATTCTGTCGGATCCTGTTATTGTACAGATTTAATGTTAAGGGGTAAGATCATTCATTAATTACAACGAAGTTCTCATAGTTAACTAGGAAATATTATAACTAAAAAAATATTTTTTTTACCTGAAATTAAATGTCTAATATTGTTCCAAAATTTTTATGAAGTTTGTATTAAATTATGCAGTTTTGTAACAGATCAGTGTCTTTGATGTGGTCTAGTAGGCAGACAATATCAATATCATATACTGTATACAAGGGAGCAATAGCATTTTCCTCCGGGTTATTGGCTCTTATATTGTTCCCCTAACCAACAATAGAATGCAGTGAAACGCTCCCAAATGCCATTCAAGCAGTTCAGTTACAATGTTCATTACTTGGAGCCGTTTGCGATACATTTACCGAACTGTCGCCTCTTTTATCGCTTTATCGCAGTTTTATGTTCCATTTTGCCCTGACATTTATAGTCCTTCAGTGTTTCCTTAATTCAATATATCCTTTTAGAGAATGTAGCAAATATATTGTTTTATAAATAACCAGAAATTTAATTAATGATCAGTCGTTCAAAAACAAATCACTGGAATTAAAATAGTGTAAAATCATCTATATAGATAAAATGTACCATAAAGAGTATGTACGTATTACCCGTGCCCAAGTTTTTAGCTTTATCTGTAAACTAAAAACTTAAAATCAAAGTACCCATCAAGTAAAAAATTTCCCAAGAGAAATAAACTCCTACACTCTATCACACAGTGAAACATGTGTCTAGCAGAGTAAAACTTTTACTTTTACTAGCCTATATAATATTTTGATTTATTTCAAAATATTCATTAACTATAAATATGTATAACTACCGTGTGTATAAGTGTAAACACCGATTTGGATTAGAGATGTAGGTTAGATTTAATGAACACATAAAGGCATTGAAAACATCATCAAATTCAAAATATGCAGACCATTTAAATAACACCGGCCATACATACACTAACATCGAAAACAATCTTGAAGTTTTACACACAAGCAAAAAAAGTCGCTTATTATCTACTTTAGAACATTTTGAAATTTACAAAAGTGCCCAAATTAATCATAATATATTATTAAATGACAAAGATTTTCTAACAAAAAATGTATTATTCGATAGACTTTTAAACAATATACATTAATCTCACATAACATTAAATACAACAAATTTAGCCACCAAGGTAGTAAAAACACATGACAAATTGGTTTTAATTATTTATTTTTATAATTAACTTAACCTTATTTTGTACCTGAAGATGAAATCACAGATTTCGAAATGTACATCGTAAGAAAATAAAAGTTTAAAAAGTGTTAAAGGTTTATTCATATACATACCGATTTAGGCGTATTGATTCTGTAGTTTGACATTGAGTAAGGCCTAGGTGCTATAGTTTACAAGGTTGAATTATAATGTGGTTAAGCAAGCACTCTGGTTACTCTAAAACTTGCCAACAGAGAGAGTAGTTACAACAATTATCCAACCACTGCTTTCCCGGGTGTTAAACTTGTAGTAGTAACACAGTTTTGTGAGTAGAGATTCTGCAGTATGATGTCAAACAAGACTTAGGTGTTGATACTTCACAAGGATGAGTAAGTAAGCATTGTGGCACATCTAAAACTTGCCAACAGGGCGAGTAGTTACAACAATATTATCCAATTGTTACTACCCTTTTTCATTATGCCTTCATTATTAGGTAAGTAGGTAGCCTTGGTAGCTACAATTTTCTACAAATATTTCGGAAATTTGCCTTGTAGTTTGTTGTTTTAAGTTCATTTTATGAAAAACAATAATTTGAATGTTATGATGATTGTTTAAACACCTAGAATACCTATAATTATAGTGGACCTAAAACTAGAAGTACAACAAAATTGAAAATCACTTAAAGCAGTACGCTCATTTTATGTATTATATAGTAATATTCACTGTTGATTAGTTTACACGCTCAATTAATATGGGCTTTGTTACCACAATCTTTGTCATAAACACAAAAAACTATATTCTACATAGCTTAGGCTATAAAACTGTTCAGTATGCATCAACATATTCAGTCAATATACAGGGTGTTTGAAAAGTATGGGTACGGCTTAATATTTTAAAAACCATAGGAGATAACATCTATAAACTTTGCACAGTGTCATATGGCTATGTAAACTATTTTTCCTTGCTATTACCATGACATGCCAACCATGGGGGGACGGCCCACAGAGGAAAACATGGAAATCTTAAATTGAAGCATGGGTCGAGTGATACCTCATTTGAAAGAGTTCACTTAGTAGAGTTGAATTCCGCAAACCGCATCTCAAAAGGTTTATCCAATCAGAAATGGCGGCTTGTTTTAGGTACACATTGTGAAGTACATTATGCGCTGCCATTTCTGACTGGATCATCGTATTCTGATGCGGTAGGCGGCGTTTCACTTGGCTTGCGGTAGGCGGCGAGCAAAACAATATACTTTAAATATTACAGACATGTCAGCACAAGTCCATAATCAGCCTCATCCGTCGTGCAGACATTATAGTAACACGATAGAGGTGTACAAAGCAAAGCACCAATCCAGTTGTCTCACAGGCCAAACTCAATTAATTATCTCGTCTCAAAGTTCTGAAATGAAGCTAACAGGTCAGACCATCTTTCTGAGTATCTTCATGTTGTTAGTATATATCTCTCTGAAACAAAGGACAGTAAAAGAGTTTGCGATACTCACATTAAAAAACACTGATGAACTGACAATCAAGAAAGCAATATTAATAAGTAACTCGATATTATGTATGAATTGTTTTATGATCTATGATTGTAAAATGAACGTATGATTGTGAAAGCCAAATTCAGGTAGTACCTTTGCCCATCAATAACTTCGACACTTGGTGATGGATGG
The DNA here is from genome assembly GCF_021130785.1 of Homalodisca vitripennis. Classification (NCBI taxonomy): domain Eukaryota; kingdom Metazoa; phylum Arthropoda; class Insecta; order Hemiptera; family Cicadellidae; genus Homalodisca; species Homalodisca vitripennis. The sequence continues at coordinate 37,381,783 of NC_060212.1, forward strand.
CTTCAATTCCATCATTGGGGTTTCGCCATCAATACATATCTCCACTTATGTTTGTATTGGCATTACCTATAACACACCCCACACAATTTAAAATAAATTAAATACAACAAAGTTAGCCACCAAGGTAGTGAAAAAAACACATGACAATTTTTTGTTATTTATTTATTTTTATAATTTTAACTTAACCTTAGTACCTGAAGATGAATTTCCAGAATTCGAAATGTACATAGTATGAAAAATAAAAAGATTAAAAAGTGTTAAGAGGTTTTTAATTATATAAATATTCGTAGTATTTGTTTATATTAAGATTAAAATAGCATAAAATTATAATATTTACATTCTAAAACACGTCTAACATTTTTTTAAATTTCTATTCATGTAGGGACATATGTAACTCACTTGAAATTGTATCTGCTGATGATACTCAGCAAGGAATATGAAGTGTTGGTACCCATGAAATTTATTTTTTATATATTTCTCTTCCTACAAAATATGTAAAGGCCTTTCAAAATTGTTTGAAAATTAAGAAGCAGTGAATAAGCAGTTTTTTATAATAATGAATAAAAATAATTTTGAGGTTCTTTATCCTTTACCATTAAAGTGCAATTTGATATTATATTTTTGCATATAAATATTTCGAATAATTTATGTAAGATTAACACGATTTTATACGCTGGTATACAGTAGATGACTGATATCAAATTTTTGGTGTCAAATATTTGAATATGGAATGCGGTTAAGACCAGTTGCCACTAGCCTCAATGAGTGAAGAACGAATTCAGTTATCATGTGGACCACGTCCCCGCCTCTCCTAGGTTTGTTGAAATCTAAAAGTGAGTTTTGTGCTCAACAGACGTAAAAGATTTTAGACTAATGTAATATTACAATCATGCAATAAATAGGTACGAAGCATATAGGGTTCGGCCCGCGTATTTATATCGCTATTCATAAATATTGATATGAAATTTTACTTATTTAATAAAGATGTTAATATATGATATAACAAGGTATCTCAAGAAGAATTTTATCTGTAGGCTTTAAATTTCATTCAGATTTAGTACGAGGGCAAAAATGAGTTCTATGCTGGTGGCCAAATGGAATTTTAATGAACGTCATTGAAACCTATCACTCTGGATACAATTTTTCTACAAAACCAACTAAAAAAATTCTTGAAAAATATATCAACTATGAATGTCTAAATATACTCATCAATATAAATATCAACAAATATGTATCAAAGTAATTAAAAATTTACAATTATAGAGTGAATGTTGTATTATAACTAATGTAATTGGAATATAGTCGATGACAGAGTCATCCGTTGTAAAATACTACACTTTAAAGGACATATTCATTTCTTTAGTTAAATATGAAATTAGACTTCTATATTTGACTGAATTGTTGGTTGTGTCCATATTATAACATAAGTATTCAAGTCGGTCAGTTAGTTACGCATTGTTGGATTTAAATGTAGGAAAAAATTGAACCCATTTGTAAAAGACACGTGTTTTATTAGACGAAAGGCCGGGTTTTTGATCAGTGATGCTTGCTGAGAGACTCCACTCTCACTTATACCCGTACTTTTGTTGTGTGATGAACAAGAACCATTGATCACTTTCACTAAAGGTACATGTTCTCCTGGCTTTCAATCCTAATAGGTTTTTGTACTCTGATGAGTTGTTATAATATTGCATACTCCAAATCACTCCATACGCCTTTTAAAAAGTATTTGTTCCGTTTAACAAAATAACTCAATTATGTGTAATTCGTGCATCATTTCTAATTGGTCATTTCATATTAGAGAGGTGTGGTACTTATAAATAATTTTCTTATTCTGTTTTTACATTTTAAAAATAAAAGCATAAGTTTTAAAGAAAACATATTTTTAAACGATATTAAATATATCTTACATGATGAAAAGTCCGATATTTTTAAAGTGGGCAGGACGTGTATTCATGAATGTAATAAAAATGGTGGACCACACATATATATTGGTCTATATAACTGAAGATAAGTTTGAATTTGGTCGCTGTGGTTTATGACGAGCGGCAAAAGCGCTTTTAAAATAAAATGTTGTGCAACTAATAGAATTTTTTAAAATAATAATCAGCTTTTCAGTTTGCGTGTTTCACGAATGTTTTGGGTTGTATATGTTCGAATAATAAATTTAATGTATGATAAAAATGTGTGGTAAATTATATTGAATTTCTTTTCGTTTACAAATTAAATAACTAAACGGTATTGCTCTGTATTTCAGTGACAGCAGGCTATTAGTACAATATTTTATAAAAGCCGCGAAGGTTTGTGTAAACATAAAATAGGTATCGGATCAACACTTTTTTGTAAAGGTAAAATAATATAAATTTTCAGATGCAATACTAAAAGGATAATATTAAAAGAATTAAAACATGACAATTTTAGTTCGGTTTTCACAATTTAGTACAGTTATAAGTACATACTTTGTTACAAAACACTGTTATTCGAATCTCCTGAATGCCTTAGGGAAGAAAAATATGTTGCTAGAGGTTTGTAAATATTTGTGACTCCCTCATTCCCCCGGATACCCGCAACAATTATTGCAACCCTGATAAATGCTCCGCTGTTTAACGCCGCGGTAATTTATCATCCTAATGTTTGTCTCAACATGCTTAATGTTTTCACAGTCACCTAGATGATGCAATTGTGTGTTTAAAACAGTGCAGTTTTGTTGACTGCATCCCTTAAACACTTTATGTGCCAAAAAAAGGTTTGTTCAAAGAGAATATATCTGTTTATTTAATATTGTATATAATTTATACCTCATATTGCCAAAAATATATACAATAATATAAAAATTAGTTACTGAATGTTACTTAGGACCTAAATTTAGAAAATGTACCCGTCATCGCGTTTGTCTTGAAATAAAACCTCGTTGTAAACCGGTTCGTTTTTCATCCAAAGACGTTTGCTCAGAAGAACGATCCAAGAAATAAACCTTTCTTGTAAACTGTAAATAATGTATCATATATTAATTAATCATATTGAGTGATGTAAATGAAATAAATATAGATTGTACCTTAACACATAAAAACCATTTTGAATTCCTCGGATTAATGGAGAGTTCCTTGATGTAACCAGGATGGGCTTCATATTAATTGTGCGACATATAAATTATTTTCATTTACATCAATATGATCTATAAATTGCAACAAACATTAATTTCGTTATTGGCAGCGAGTTACGGCTCACATAATTACCTCGAGGAAAATATTAACGATCAAATATTCAAGACATAGAAAATTAAGTTTGATGATGGTGCATTTCTCATAATAGGATTTCCCTTATTCTAACGTTAGAGAAGGCTATTACACGACATGTAGTCTGGGCTACTCCTAAGTTATACAAAATGGCCACACTTATTAATGATTATGTATTCGTAGTTCTGCAGAGTAAAGCAAAGTTGAAAGTAAAGCATAATTGAATCACTTTAACTCACACCAGGAGTCCAACCAAACCCCAACCCCATTACTTTTAATGGTTTAACATTTTCAAATCTCTTTCAGATATATGTAATACAATTATGTGAAGACGTTTTAGATGGATTTTTTAATCACTACTTTTGGGTAATTTATTTTTAGACTCACTTCTTGAGTTGATTTATAAAATTAAAGGTTTTTTTGCTCTGTGTTCATCAATTTTAAACTATGACGACTCCAGATAGATAATCCTGCTTTTTATATCTATTGACACCGACACCAAAAGATGACTTATTAAAAGTCGAAACTATAGTAGTGTATAACTACAGTTTGTACTGTTTGACGAAGGTACGTAGCTATTGTGATTATTCTTAATAAGATAAAGCCAACAATATAAAGAAACCAATCCTGGAATGTTCTATCTAATATGTTTTAACATTAATTAATGTTTTTTTAATTGAATTCGTATAAATCTTAACTGATAACATAAGTAACATTTAGGAGGTTTCTGAATAAAGGGCTCATAGGCCTTACTCCTGAATGTTTGTATTAAAATGTGTGGGAAATCTTTGAATGTAAGTTGGTACACTTGTTTTTGGCCATTCCGTGCGTTTTAAGTCATTTTAGAATAAACTAGTAGTATGTTTACGGATATTGTACCTGACGGATATAAGTAAAATGCACATGTTTTCATTTCTATCTGAATATTATTATCTTCCCTAAACATTTTCCGCAAACACCGCAGTACGCAGTACTCACTTGCTTGATTTTCTTTATGAATAACCAATTACATTGTGTAATTCTAAAAGGAATTTGAATATTTTAATCTGCTATTTAAAAGACAATGTATCTCATTTTGAAAAACTAAAAAAATGTATAACAGTTAACAGAGAAAGTTTATTTCGGAGAAAGGCCACATAACGTCAAACTAAGATAATTAATTTGCAAATTAAATAATGACGATAATTCTCTTGTTCCATAAATATTATTGGTTCTTCATAGTGTTTAAGCAACGACATATTACAAAGATACAATATTCATTACGATGAAAGAAATTTTAGTTTAAAATTACAAAGTATCCCTCGTTTCTATAAAATTCTTAGCTTAAAGAAGGTTGCTTGAAGAAAGCCTTAAAACATGGATAAATGTGATAGTGAAGCATGGATAGAGACGCCAGGCTTACCTTTGTTACTCGACATCAACGCCTTTCAGTATGACTTTGTCTTAGCGACACCTTACCTTTGTCCTAAACTTCTCTTTTGGAAATATTTTTTCGGATGAAAGAAGAGAGATAAGTGCTTGCACAAAGAAAACTTTTGTTTAGAAGAATGCAATGTTCTGAGTACTGACAGCTTTTATTCTACAAACATAAAACTTGTTTGTAGTTCCTTCTTATAATTTTCTATACTATTTAACGATACTACGATAGGATTTATTTTTTAATTTCTTCCGCATAAGTAGGTATTGGAATAGTCAAACAAACCAACAATGTATATTTACTTTAAATAATCGTATATAAACATTAAAGAGCTGATTGACAAGTTGAAAAACGTATACAAACCATTTTTTCTGAATGAGACAATTGAAGCAAAGTAAAAGCAAAAATTATGACAAGAGGTGCTAGAAAACCTTTATCTCTATCCATCTGTCTGTCTACACGATATCTCGGTAACGAACTGGCATATAGATTTTAAATTTTGCATGAAGCTTCCTTTCTATACACCATTACTGAGTTCTATGATCGTGCATGCCACTCCACGAGATTTGGCTGAGCGTTGTCGAACTTTTTACATTGATCTTATCTGTCAGCTTCTTTGAAGTCTATCAATCAGTTACATGGCACAATTATTCACCTTACGTGTGCCGAGAATTCGTAAAACTTGTAGGTAATCTGTATGATTTTATGTCTGCCTCTCTGTATGTAGGCCATATCAAAATTGTTATAAGCCATAGACTGCAACTACAACAAAACGTTGTGTCGAGTAATTCTACTTTGTTTCACTATTACATATTTACAATTTTCAATTCGATTTTGCATGAATCCTGCTTCCAGAGACCGGAAAGTCCAATAACTCCAAAGCATCTAAAAGTTGCCATACGATTAGTGTTCTCGTACAACGGAAGTTAGAGTGCCAGAGCTCCAACAAGTTAAGTCAAACCAGAAACGGATACGTCTAGACGGTTTTCCCAGAGGCAGATACAGGTATATACTGCTTTAATCAGTCCAGAAGTGGTCCCCAGATATTTCTACAGTTTAGGAGGAACAATACCTAAATAATAAGTGCCTAATTAGAGCCTTGGGATTCCAAACATTAGAATGTTCCAGAAGTGGTTTATTTTTATACTTCAGACACTTTCAGGAACTAGATGGTCCACTCCCTGAAATTTTATAAACAAATTCTCGTGAACTGGAACGAAAACTACTGCCTTAATTTTAGCCTCACAGAACATCTCGATGATAGAGTGCTTATTTAATGTAATGTACATTATGTACTTTTAGATACATACAAGCGTCTTTACATGCATTTATACTAAGCTTACCCGGCAATCACAATCATAGATTTGCCCTTTAGTGAGTCAGAGAGAATTATACGAGCTTAAAGAGGATTTGAGAAAGCACTTCGCCTGTATTCTATGAATAAGACATTATCATAAAATATGAGAGCTCATAGTATTATCTAGTTATATAACTACCAGCTTCTGTCTGCATACAAATGTGTTCATTGAATATTCTTGTTCTATCGTGAGATTTAATATATTAATAAAAAAGGTACAGATAGTTTTTTATGCAAATAAACATTCAGCAATGGGATAGAGTGCTGTATTATCAGTTACTGACATAATTGTCAGTTAAAAACCAACAAAATACCAGCGTAGTGATTAATTATAGATTAATTCTCTGTCAGACGAAGGGAAAACAATCTGAAGCATCTTATACAAATGTTTATCAACACCTACGTTCACAGGTCATACTTGACGGTCGATGATCTGAGGTAATAACAGTACTACAATCATTTGCCTTTGTTAAGTCTTACTATTAAATAAACACGCCATTTCAAGGAATGGAATCTGCCCTCTTTTTAAAGTGAAAAATACTAAAACATAAGTTTCAGCATGCATAAAACAATGAATCTTGTGCTGTATGACGTTGAATACACCAAAACGTGATGGCGAATAATTAAAACATGTATAAATACGAAACACTCTTTTCTTTCTGCATGCTTACACATGTTTTAGTATTAGACGCTTGAAGAAAGGGATGGATTCCAATCTTCAAAATTCTGGTTTCCTGTATTTTAAAATTTTAACACGGCACTTATTAAAAGGCGTTTTTTATAAAAATTATTATACTCTCCAATGTTTAAAATAATATACCGGTTTCACTTGCTAAATAAAACATTATTTTTAATCTACTTGAAAATGTTTATATAAAAAAGGAAAAGAACATTTTATACTTGCATTTAGTTTAGAGGATTGTTAAAAATTAATATAAAATCATATTTTTTTATTTTAAATGTATTGGAAGGTAATTAAATTAAATAAAACTCTGAGAGCATATAAAGCAAACGCCCCACACATAAGAAAATGTTTGGAATGGGTGTGTGTGTTAAGATCCCAACTTCAACTAAATTCCCTCTAGTAACTGCACTATAACCAAAAATGTCTTTATTAGTCAAAAAAATTAATCACGTTTCAACCCAAAACTGAATTTGCAAATAAGGTACAGAATCCGCTTTCTAAATATCGAAATTCAGTGAAAGGCAGAATCCAATATTTCTTTCACTTTACAGCTCTTTACGTCTTAAGTGCCGTATACGAATATACAAAACACAAATTCTGTCAAATCCAGGCATCACTGTAAACTGGTTATCGAATATCGTCTAATGTGACATCGACTATGTCTGATGTAACATCGACCATCATCTGCACGACATCAACCATCTTCTGATGTGACATCAATCATCGTCTGATGTGACATCAACCATCGTATGATGTGACATCGACCATCGTCTGATGTGACATCAACCATCGTCTAATATGACTTGGACCATCGTCTGATGTGACATCAACCATCGTGGGATTTGACATCAACCATCGTCTGATGTGACATCAACCATCGTATGATGTGACATCGACCATCGTCTGATGTGACATCAACCATCGTCTAATATGACTTCGACCATCGTCTGATGCGACATCAACCATCGTCTGATGCGACAGTAACCATCGTCTGAGATGATATCAACTGTGGTCTAATGTTGTAGTAAAATGAAAGTTTTAATTTTTTCAAATATTGGTGTTACTTTAATTAGTCATATGAGTCACAGTTCGTATTTTAACTTTAATTTTAATGTTGACAAAACAGTGAGTAGAAGGTCATAATTTTTGGATGTTGACCGCCAAAGTGGTTGGTTGTTTATTACTACTCGTACTATATTACTGCTATTTTAGTCTCGTATTAAATTACTACTTTTGTATTCTGCCCAACCCAATACAAAATGCCTTAACGCCAAAGGCCTTCAAAACTCGCTTTAAACGCATTTTGGTGTCACAGGCATTTTATAATACTGGCGAGTTTTTGGAATTCGATTGGGAGGCCGCCCTATTGGAATGTCCAATTCCCTGTTTATAAAGTGGGTTAAAATTGGCAGAAATAAAAGACGTGTGTTTGTAATATTGTACATCTGAATGAAAATGGTTTAAATGTGTACAATTTTAGAGTATAATAAATTCACATTTCCTATGAAATTGTAAAAAAAATATTTTATTTTGTCGTGTACTATTTTATTAATAGTACTACTAGTCTCATAGTCATTTTACTGTTAAAGTCGTTCAAGTTTTATTTTTGATTGTTGCCTTCTTTTCTTGTCTGGACACTAGTCTTGATACACTTGCTGTTTTGCTCACCAGCTCCTGACTTTTTTTTGTCTTAGTTGTTGTCCACATAATTTAATGCATATTTTATTGTGTATTCATATAGTATTAGTAGGCCTATATTGTATTGTGTTATTCAAATATTATTAATTATTATTGTAAAAATGGTGGATACCGTTGATGAATAAATAAATACTATATTACTGCTATTTTAGTCTCATGCTATACTACTCTGATAAAGATTTCGTAGTTTACCACTACCGTAATCACAAACAATATTTTGAATTGTATTTTATTAATGAAATCATTTTAAAGGAGCAAGAAACCATGTGTGAAATATGAAACGTGAGTAAATGCCTGATAAAAAACATAAAACATCTCCCGCGTATCTTGCTTTCGTACCTGGAAAAATATGACACATCCGCGCTGATAATGTAGAGCAAACAGCTTTCATCTCGTGGTGGCATTAGCTTAGTTTACAATTCAAACACAGAGATTGGCTCCGGTTTCAGAACCAACATTAGCAAAGCAAATTAATGTTGTTGGTAAGGTACGAGTACTGCGTAAAATTATCCTGTTTTTAAGAGACTGTGGTTCTGGTTGGAACACCGTCTAAGCAAGAATAAGTGGATGTAGGTGAATCTGAGGTCGCTTGTGTCCTGCAGTCTTTCAGTAGACTTCGGCTTGCCTAAAAATTGTAATATCATAAAAACGTAATGGCACAAAATTCATGCTTGAATTACAAAAATATGTTTTACTTCCGATGATGGGAACAGCGAAGGACTTTATTTGAATTATTTCAAAGTGTTGAAAAAGAGCTCTGTTTAATCTTGATCTCAAAATGGAAGCAGTGAATATTCCTGTGTTTTTCCGTCCATGGTAAGGAAATATAACAGAAATGTAAGGTAAACTATGATTTTATACATCATGACTTCATTATACACCAATAACATCTGTGTGCAAGGCATAAACGTTTAAACCCTACAAGTTAAGAGTAAATATTATTGCCAAACTATGTAAATCTATATACATACTTTTTTGTTAATAAAGCAAACAATTTATTACGAGTTTAGTATACTTTGAATTTGTGTAAGAGAACCTATAATGTGTTTATTGTAATCCTTTTCTTAAATAGGTAAACTTCTGAAATAGTAATGAAAATTAAATAAAAAAAAAACAAATTTATTCACTATAATTTTTATTTTTGTCAAATTAGTTACAAATAAATTTATTCCTATTAAGTTCTAATTTGTTAAAAGAATTAAAAATACTTTCGTTTATATTCATAGATTTTTCTGTAAAAAGGTTTCTGATTTAATAATGGTATTTAAGCTTTAGCCTATGTGAGTTTTATGTAGATTTTATAGTAGTCTTTCGAAAATATCTGTCATTCCTGTTTTTTTCTCCGATAGACGCTTAAGGATCAAACTTAATAATCTAGTTATAAGTATATAGATATTCAATAAACCCTAAGCAGTTATTGACTTGGTAGCCGACAGTGGTATCAGCAGACACATTCACACAGCACACGTTTGCAGTTTTTCCTAGCAATATTTGCATACGTCTTGGGCTCCCCACGTATGTCAAACATCGCTCACATACAAGTCAGTCACTTGTTGATTTATCCTGCAGTATCCGTGTAAATGTTTGTACTTTACAAGCGTGTAGATTTTACCGTAGCATTATAAATATTCTTCATGTTTACTCTCTTCTTACGAAGATCAATGTTCTGAAAAACAAGTCAGCAATACAAATATTCAAGCAGTCAAACTTGTTCCGTTGTTTTCGTCGGTTAACTCTTCTTGCTCCTATGAAGTTAAAAACATGTCGTTGATTAAGGAAAAAGTCGCAATAATCTATTCACGATTCCTTGTTAACAAATCAGACAAGGATATATGTTACATATGTTTTCTATGTTTATCCTTATGTATGCTGTAACAGTCAAAACATACTATTAATAATTATGCCACCTTCACATTATGGTGATTAATTTTTTTTTTTTTGTTTTTTTTTTTAAACTTGTAACTATACACTGCAACATATTGAGTTACAGAATATACGTGTAGTTAATGGGAACATAAACACAGGAAGTAAACAGAAAATTGTTCGAAAGGTTTTAAACTAACTACAGAAAGATTTTTTACAGTCATTTGTGAGATGTAAAACAGCTGCTTGAGCATACAGCAGCATTTTAGGATTTCAAGTAACACATTATTTACATATCAATATCCAAATATCTCTTATAAAAATCATAAACATTTTATTTATTTAAGAAATATTTATTTTAAAAATTTATTATATTAAATTACATAAATTAAAAAAGTAATTTACTCTGTCAATAAATGAAAAACATTTCACTTCCTGGGACTGTAACTTAATAAACGTTCTGTATTTCTTTCAGAATTTTCAGTCGTTTTCATTTGGGCTTGATTACAATTGCCTATAATTTAACATGGTGTAATTAAAAAAATGATTTACTATATCTACAAATTATTTTAAAGGGCTATAAACAATAAACAAATATTATCTGGACCAAAATTCGTAAAGGCCGCTTAAAATCTGTTAATTTTGATCGCAAACATATAATATTACTTTAAATTAAATTTTAAATAATATTGATACTTTTATAGGAAGTTTAATTAAGTCAAAATGGCAATAAGTATATATTTTCATCAAATTATGAACAGATAAAACAAGTATTATGGGTGGGGCAGTATTCGAGTGTTTGATTTCCAAGTTCTAGCGTTTTTGAGAATTTTGCACCTTTAAAATGAAATGAACTTTCAAATTAATAAAGCTGGACTAATAGAAGTTTATAAAACACCAGACACATACACTTATTACTATAAATAACTAACCAACAATTAAAATAAAGCTTTACACAGTGCACTTAGTTTTTTCAATAATTAAATATAATTATTTCAATCCTTAAAAAAAGGTAACACAAAGTTTCAACTTTACATTAAAACTTATTATCTAATCCTCAATTTAAATGGTGTGCAAGCTTGCCCTTCAAAAATATTTATGAAACGTTTTTTATGTTATGAAGGTCCAATGAAGTACTCGTCAATCTTCCTTTTTAAACGATAATAGGATATCGGTCATTTGCCATCTTCATCTGTGACATAATGTGCAACACAACGCTTCGAGTATTACAATCTAACCTCTTCATCAGTAATTAGACAATTAGTAGATGAAATCTAAAACTTGGAACAATAGACACTCACTTAAAAAATAAAGAAAATTAGGAAAAAAGTAAGAAACAATTTTCGGTTGTGTTTAATATATTCTATCTCTATTTTCATCCTTTTCTTTCAATTTGCGTGGTAGTCCATTACTGGAAGTTTTTATCCCTGCATTTCGGTAAATATCCAAAATCCTAGTATTATTTTCAAACATTAGATCTTCAATTGCATACTACTTTAAACAAAAGACTCTTTCTAGTTAAAAAATTTTAGTAAGATAAATTATATGGACATCCAGTATATCGGATTTACAATTTTTTTAATAAAAAATATTAGTTTAAAACTACCAAGAATCGATTTAAAATTCTTATATCGATATTAATAATTTACCTGTTTAATTATTTTACATTACATAAATTTAAATAGTTTAATAATGTTTTTAATTTTGTCTCTTAGCCCATAAAATTGACTTATAGTAATTATTTATCGTAATCCAAAGTAGCTGCCATTGAGTCAAATACTACAGTTACCGGTGTAACTCTGTGTAACTAACAGTGAGCGAAACACGGACACTGTGCCTCGGCGGTGCGGTTTGGCGGTAAACAATGTGGTTTAACAGATCATGTTTGGTCTATCGTGTTTGTTTACAATAGTCAAACTATTTCACTAGTCACACTACGGGTGTTTATAATGTCGTAATACCTTATCAGGATGTAATAGTGTATTCACCGCCTTTTTAGTGACAAGGCCATTAGGTCTTTAAAGTTACCTATTTATTCCGACCTTATGCCATCATTCATATTATTCACACTTAAATTTTTAATTAAAGTATATTTTATATAATTAAAAATGCATTCTATCTACCTATCTACATTTTTCATCAACAGTTTTATTAGATTTTCTTTAATAAATACATACTAAAAACGTCAATACACTGACGCTACCGTTTAAATATTACCAATTTCACATTACACATACTAATTTGAAAATAAAAAATATATTGTTATATTACGTTCAGAAAGTAGTGAAAGTTTTGAAAATAGCGATAAATTAAATACAATATGGGATTATACATTTAGTGAAGTATTAAATTCATCGTGGAAACATATTACAGACTTAAGAACTGGCCTACCAAGTCTTAATACATGAAGTATATTGTTTGGTCAAAATATTAGATAAATTTGCTTATTTTATACTATTCATTCACATTAAGATAATACAGTATATGGACGTTATAATAAGGAGTTCCGATGGTGTTCTATTTGGATGCAATGTATCCAATCAAGGCTTAATTACTGTGGAATAATCAATCACGAATATTTAATCAAACGAGGATGTAACCCTACTAATTATACTGTTATATGATTTAGTAATATTACTTAAAAACATAAAATTAAAGATAATGTATAAAATTATAAATTGTGAGTAAATCATTCACTGTTCATGGAGTCATGGAGGCACTAATTTAATTAAATGGTCTCTCAACTTTAAGGTATGAGTTCAGAAGTACATCAGTTAACATAATGTTGGACACCACCTTGCCTGCAGCCATTTGTCATCAAACCTCTCAAGCAAATTGAAAGCTCCTCTTTAATACACATCTCCTCATACAGCTTACACATAAGTCGGCCTCGTTCTTAGCTTAAATGTTTCAAATATATACTAACTAAATGTTTATACAAACAATTCTATTATTTTTTATATTAATAAACGAATTAATTATATGACAATCCACCTTGAAAAAACTATTGTACTTTAATTTTAAATTTATAACTATATATATATATATATATATATATATAATATATATATATATATATTTATTTATTTATTTATTTATTTACATTACTGAGCCGGTTCAATACCTATATCTCCCCCGGCTCATGTGTGTTTTTATATAGTGTGTGTGTGTGGTTTATTGGCTGCAGAGGCGACTGACCTTTTTGAAGGCGTTTGGCCTTTCCGGCAGAGTGGCGTAGAGACTCTGAGCCGTGGTGTACTGGTTAGAAGTAGCTCCAGATTTAATATTTTTTGTTTAATTAAGTGTTTTGGATTTTTGCTGAGCTGTTTCCTTCTAACATGTGCGGCTAGGTTTACGGCCCCTCACTGATGAGGTCCAAGGGATGAATTGTTTTCTCCTGTCATCTCTCCATCATGCGTGGTCGCAGAGAACCTTCGACCGCCTTTGCGCTCTGCTGAAGGACGGCCACCATGATGGACATACCTACCAGTCAACATCTGTGATACCCTGTGATATTTGTTATTGTTGCCATTTATATAGTTTATATTTTGTTATTTAATTTTAAGTTAGTTTTAGATATTATTTAGTTATTTCTTGGATTTCATTAGGAGCCCGCCCTTAGCCGAAGGATACCGGGTGGAATTGGCATTTCTTGTTTCAAATTATGGCGTTTCTAATTTTTGGTATGCAGGTGCACCTGACAAGAATTGTTTGAGGTATACTACTGTGGGCACTTTAATTTTTTTTTATAGTATATATATACATATTTATATTGACTGGATAGGCCCCATGTTATTGTCTTAGTAAATGAACCTGAGTATACTGACCACGGTGTTCTTTTTTTTTTACCTAGTTTAGTTTTGATCCGGCATCCCGTTCGCCACCATGGGCACGCGCTTCCCTGTTTGGTTTGCTGTGGGTGTGCGAGTGGCGATGTGCGGTTTCAATGGTAGCAGAGCGTGGTTAGCTGCTCTCTCAGCTGTCTCTCAGTTCTGGTTTTTGTTTGTTGGTGTAGGTTAGTGTTAGGTAGGGGGAGGTCAGAGTACACAACTTTTTTATTAGGAGCTCGCCCTAGCACAGGATACCGGGTGGAATTGGTTTAGTGTCTTGCTTCCTGCAGACTTACCCTTTGCAGGGAGCAAGGGACTCTAAATTGCTTAACCGCTAAATTTATCTAACTGTACTCTACTTCTCCCCTATCAATGTGTTGTTTTTGTTATATTTATTGCTTCTGTGTTTGTAGGTTGTGGTTAGTGTATATTTGCAGGGTATCCTTCTATTAGGTGGCAGGTATTAAGTTCTTCACTTGGACCTCGTCAGTGTAAGCCCTTTGTGAGTTGAGTCCACTTAGGTTTACTAAGTAATTGTTGTGTACGCTTTGTTGTATTTATTTTGTCTGAATTGTTTGGTATGGCGTTTTCCTCCCTGGTGCCTGAACATCTGCGCAAGCCCGAGTTGGTTTTTGAGGTCCTGGCGAGAGGACAGAAGCCCGAGGGAGATGTGAGGGCATTAAGAGCTCAATTACGGGCTTGTATAGCGTTGGACCGCAGCTGGAATGCAGAGTTCCAAATTAATACTGAATTTGAGTTTTTGTAAAACCCGAATGGAAGAGTTAGAAGACGACATTAATTTTGAGTCACTTCCCATGTCCGGGTCAGCAAAGGCTAGATTGGCATCTCAGCTTTTTACATTGGCGTGACAGAATAGTTTTACTTATGTCAGCTCCTAGTTTAGAACTCTGATATTAAAAAGTTGGGCTTTTTCGGCCAGTAATAAATTTAAAACAAGCCTTAGATGGTTTGAGTGAGGTGCGCTCGGTGAAAGAGAAGGGGGTACTATTTACCGCTGTCACTCCAACGGAGGTTCCCACTACCATTACTTTTGCTAACCATCCACCGGCTCTTTCTTTCGAGCCTCCCAGAGTTACTATGTCTCCGATGGGTAGTGGCCCTCCTGAAGCGGCTGGTGAGGCTTCATCTATAGTTGTGCCTTCCTTTTCTAGCTTTGGCAAACTGCCTCATCCTTTGGGGAGTGTGTTACAACACTTCCCCAGAGTTGATGGACTTGACACTAATTTACTTATCCATTTTCTTCTGGAAGTTTTTTAAGCTGAGAGAATTTCCTGGTATGACAGATGCCATGCTTATGCAGATTTTAGCGCAGTTTTCCTTAAGGCCCCTTTTTGATCGCCTTCTAGACTGCCTTAAGAGAGGTGCCACCTTTGACCAGTTCCACGCCGAGATCTTGGAGTTCTTTGTACCTGCTCGGGTTAGGGAGCGCTTGCGGGTGGAACGCGTTTACCGTCCTCAGGCACCAGACGAGACGTTGAGCCATTTTGTCGGGAGATACGGGATGTAGCCCGGGTGTTGCGCTTGAGCTTGAGCGAAACGGAGTTGGTGAGCCTTATTTTGGAGGGCATTAAACCTGAAGAACGCTCCCGTTTGATTTTTTGTAGCCGTCCCGCATCTTTTGCGGATTTGGACCGCCTCTCCATCATCTCTAGAGGGGTTCAGGATGCGGATGATCAAAGGGAGGCCATGTCGAGGCATCTTCCTCACTTGCCTCCGGGGCCGGTCCATGCTCCGGTGCAGTCTGAGCCAGCAGCTGCTCCTTCCCGTAGGCAGCCTCCTACCTGTTATGGCTGCAAGCAAGTGGGACATATTAGACCGTTTTGTCCACTTAATAAAAAAAACTAGTAAGCTTGCGGACGAGTAAGCCCGACTCGTGCCGTAAAGGTAATTTTGAGGGCAAATATGTACCTAATTTTGATGGTAAAAGGGTAGCTGGTTTAATACAGAACAGAAAGAAAACAGAAAGAAATAGACTTGGGGACAGTTATCATCGTTGGCCGAGAGGGGAGGTTGCTGCTCTGGCTGCGCAGGGAGTAAGGGCTGCCCGCTCAACCTGCCCACAACTGGATGTGCTTGTGGGGAATGTGGTGCAGAAGGCCCTGGTTGATTCTGGGTCAGCACGCAGCCTGATTTCTTTGTCGTTTTTTGAAGATCTAAAATCCTCTGGGCTAATACGGCAGGTTGAGCCTAGTTCACTTATCTGCTGGACTGCTTCACGCACACCTTTACCTATTATCTGTAGTGCCCAGATTCACATCAAAATTAATTATTTCTCTTGGGATTGGAGCTTTTTGGTGGCTAAGGACCTGACTTTTTCCTTTCATCTTGGGAGCAGATTTTATCGGAAAAACTGGCATGATTTTGGATTTGGCCTCCAGTCATGTTTTCTTTGCTTTCGCCAGGCGGGTGCTCGTTCCCTTTTCTGATGTCGAGTCTCGTGGGACTGCTGCCTTAGAGATGGAAGATAAGAGCTTGACTCCTCCTGACCAACTAGGACATCTTACGCCGAAAGAGGCTGAGGACATAAGGCAGATTTGTTCCAGTTTTCCTGAAGTCCTTACTGACAAACTGGGTACGACCAATCTCTTGGAATACGAGATTCGTCTTACAGACACCCGTCCTGTACGTTTCCCATCCATATAAGCTTGCTCCGCCCAAGATGGAGATTCTGAGAAATATGATTGATGATTTACTTAAGAGTGGGGTGATCGAGCCGTCTTGCTCAAATTTTTCCAGTCCAGCGTTTCTAGTGCCGAAACCTAATGGGAAGTCCAGATTGGTCCTGGATTATCGAAAGCTCAATGCTCAGATAGAAATTGACTCCGTGCCTCTCCCCGATTTGCATTCTGCTTTCGACTGGTTTGGTAAGGCCAAGTATTTCTCCATTTTTGATCTTAACCAGGCATACCATCAGATTCCACTAAAAACACGAGTCTCGACCTCTCACTGCTTTTTGTGTGCCTTGGAATTTGTACCAGTTCAACCCGAGTGCCTATGGGCTTGGCTGTGGGGGCCCAAACCCTCACCAGACTCCTGGATTCTATCTTTCATGATGTCAAATTTAAGTTCGTGTTCAAACTATCTGGATGACCTGCTTGTGTACAGTGAGAGTTATGAGGAGCACTTGACTCATCTAGAGGAAGTTCTAACTAGGCTGCGAGAGTCTGGGCCTTACCGTCAATCCTGAAAAGGTGAGTTTTGCTCAGCCCTGAAATATCGTTTTCTGGGTCATCTTGTCTCTTCTCGAGGTGTTTGTATTGATCCAGAGAGAACCCAGGCAATCAGGGAGTTTCCTCCTCCTAAGGATGCCAAGGGGATTGCCCGTTTTGTGGGAATGATAAATTTTTATCGTCGTTTCATCCCCAATGTTGCTGAAGTGGCGGCCCCTCTGAACTCTCTTAGGAAAAAGGGTGCCAAGTTTGAGTGGGGTGAAGCGCAACAGACTGCTTTTTGAGCAGCTGAAAGAGGCAGTGATGCAGCCTCCAGTCTTGGCTATGCCTGATTTCAGTCGTAAGTTCGTCTTGCAAACTGATGCTTCCTCCTTAGCCGTTTGCTGCTGTTTTATCGCAAGAAGTAGATGGTATCCGCAGCCCATAGCTTATGCTTCACGCACGTTAACCCCCTTGTGAGAAGAAGAGTTTGTTCTGTTTATGAGCTGGAATGTTTGGCTGTCGTGTTTGGGATTAACAAGTTCAGGCGTTACCTAGAACATAAAGAATTTTTGTTGGAAACCGACAACCAGGCACTTTCTTGGCTCCTTGCCCACCCCCGTCAGCTCGGGAAGATTGGTCGCTGGGTAGTCCAAATTTCTGCCCTTAAGTTCACAGTGCAGCACGTGCGAGGCACTCAAAATATCATAGCGGACACTCTGTCACGCATGTATCACTTACCCAACGACCACCAGAATTTATCAGAGCCGCCATGTTGTGGCGTGCTCCTAGACTTTCCTCTGGCATTTTCGGACATTGTTCCACACCAACTTAAGGATCCCGAGCTGACTGCTATCATCAATGAGCTTAAAAACGGAGGTGCCCACCCTCCTTATTTTCTGTACCGAGGTGCTCTATGCTGCCGTGACAAGCAGCGGAGAAAACCTAAGTTAGTGCTGCCAAGCTTTCTTGTACCGATGGTCTTTCAGTATTTTCATTCTTCTCCTGTGGGCGGACATCTAGGAATTCATAAGACCATCGCGAAGATTAGGGAATCAGTTCATCTGGAAAGGTATGGACCGGGATATTGCAGCTCGAGTACGTTCTTGTGAACTGTGCTCGCTAAGCAAACCCGCTCAAAATACCAAGTTGGGTCTTTTGTCATCTGAGGTGGCGGAAAAAACCTTTGGAGAAGGTTTTCGCATTGACTATGTTGGGCCTCGTCCCGCGTAGCAAGTCCGGAAATAAGTTTCCTACTTGTTTGTGTGGATGCCTTCTCCAAGTTTGTTTGGTTGTTCCCATTGCGGAGTGCTACCGCCGCAGCTCACGGTGCAAGCACTTCGTAACCATTTCTTTCAACACTTTGGAATCCCCGCCACCTTAGTTTCCGATAATGGTTCACAGTTTGTCTCCCAATATCTTTAAAAGAATGTGCTTTGGGCACGGAATCCGCCATGTGACTACTTCCCCTTTCTATCCTCAGCCTTCTCACGCCGAACGGTTTAATCGCAATCTTCGATCTGCTCTCATTGCCTTTCATGCGGAAAATCAGACCACCTGGGATCAACAACTACCTTGGATCCAATTTGCCTTTAATACGGCCCAGCATGAAAGTCACAAGGGCGGTACCTTTCGAGTTATTATTTGGCTTTCCGCCAAAACAACCCTTTGGCGAACCTTTGGAAAATTAGCGATCTTCTGCCACCTCCTGGTAACTCTCCCAATGTGAAAGCCACTTGGGAGGCAGCCAGCGGAATCTCATTCGGGCTAGGGAGTTAGTAAGGAGGAAGTACAACCGAGGTCGTATGGCCAATCCCTTCCAGGTGGGGGATCTAGTTTTACTGCAAGGCTCACCCAGTCAGTTCGGCTGTGGATAAAAGAGCTGCTAAACTTTGCTACAGGTGGACTGGTCCCCACCGCATCTTGAAGTTTCTGACTCCGGTGACTGCCCGACTGGGAGATCCTCAGTCCGGGAAGATTTTCAGGAAGGCGCACATATCCCATCTGAAGCCTTGCCGGAGTCATCCGTGATTTCTCTTTAGTCTGTGCGGGAGGGTTTTAGGTCCAGAGGCCTGATCACCTCTGCTCCTTCTTCCTGATTCAAGGTTCCTGTGTTCTTCTTTTGTACCCACGCTACTCTTGGAGGGTTTTCTTGCCTCCAACTGGATTTTCTTGGTTTTCCCTTCTGCAGACTTAAGGGTTTCCGGTTTATATTTCTTCAATCATTGGGGGGGAGAGGCATTTCGTTCGATTTTTCTTTTTGAAGAAATTTAACAGAGGGGAGTTCCTCCTTTTGGGGGGGGAGTCTGAGCCGGTTCAATACCTATATCTCCCCGGCTCATGTGTGTTTTATATAGTGTGTGTGTGGTTTATTGGCTGCAGAGGCGACTGACCTTTTGAAGGCGTTTGGCCTTTCCGGCAGAGTGGCGTAGAGACTCTGAGCCGTGGTGTACTGGTTAGAAGTAGCTCCAGATTTAATATTTTTTGTTTAATTAAGTGTTTTGGATTTTTGCTGAGCTGTTTCCTTCTAACATGTGCGGCTAGGTTTACGGCCCCTCACTGATGAGGTCCAAGGGATGAATTGTTTTCTCCTGTCATCTCTCCATCATGCGTGGTCGCAGAGAACCTTCGCCTTTTGCGCTCTGCTGAAAGGACGGCCACCATGATGGACATACCTACCAGTCAACATCTGTGATACCCTGTGATATTGTTATTGTTGCCATTTATATAGTTTATATTTTGTTATTTAATTTTAAGTTAGTTTTAGATATTATTTAGTTATTTCTTGGATTTCATTAGGAGCCCGGCCCTTAGCCGAAGGATACCGGGTGGAATTGGCATTTCTTGTTTCAAATTATGGCGTTTCTAATTTTTGGTATGCAGGTGCACCTGACAAGAATTGTTTGAGGTATACTACTGTGGGCACTTTAATTTTTTTTTATAGTATATATATACATATTTATATTGACTGGATAGGCCCATGTTATTGTCTTAGTAAATGAACCTGAGTATACTGACCACGGTGTTCTTTTTTTTTTTTACCTAGTTTAGTTTTGATCCGGCATCCCGTTCGCCACCATGGGCACACGCGCTTCCCTGTTGGTTTGCTGTGGGTGTGCGAGTGGCGATGTGCGGTTTCAATTACTCCTACTTCAGGGAAAATGCAGTTTTAGCTCACGCCTTACAAGTAAAGTACCTAAACTTCGCACTCTAGTAATCAAGGCTTAAGTACACTATACCACGGGTCTATTAGGCTTCGCTGAGGTTCCATGTAACATTTCAAACCTAGAGCTCATTTCAATTCTTTAATTGTCCGACAGATAGGTGGACAGAAATAAAATCATACAAAAAATAAGTTGACAGGAAAATGACGCATCATAGAAATTATTCTCGTAGAAATAAAGTTTATTTAAAATTTTAATCTTACATATAAAATAATTCTCGTCATATTTTGCCACGTGATACATTCAGATTTTTTAAAATTACATTGGGATTCATATAGGTGTTTAAAAAACAATAAAAAGTATACTCACGATAAGATAATGTTGTATGTTTCAGAATATTTGGGCTAGATGTGTTAATATCTCACATTTTTATGTTTTATTGTGGGTAACAATAATGGGAACGAGAAATTACAGAATAAAAGAATATATAAGCAAACTGAGACAATCAAATTATATTTAAATATGTAACTCCTTTTATATTTGAAAACTGATATGAAATTACGTTGACTAAATGAACTCTATATAACTTAATGAAACAAAAATGTAAATCATAAATTTCAAAGAAATGTTATTTCTACTTAGGCAAGAAGGTGTTCCAGGATGGCGCGTGTCTAACCATTGAACTTGGCTGAGCGTAAATTTTGTGTATTTTTCTGTTCTCTATATCAGACTATCTGCCCGTAGGACATCTCAAAAATTAAATGAATTATAGATTAGAAAGTTTTGCATGCGACCTCAGCTCAGCCTGTTCCGCACGACATATGGTATGGTGTACTATTTAACTTGGAGTATTAATAACAGAAATCACTATTTTATACTCCTAAGTAGTATAAATTAAAATATTATAATGAGATTAAAATTTAATAATGTTACCGTTGTCGTGTACGGTAAGTTAAACATTTACCACTGCTTTCTTATATTTCCAAACATAATTTTACTATGAAATATTGTAACACTGAAAATGTTTTGAAAATTATTGGAAATTTGTGTATGAGTGTAACAGTTGGTGTTTCTTGTTAGTTCTAACTTTCCCTGCAAAATAAAACATTCTTTAACTTTAACTTTCGTTTTACCAAAAATTTATGCATAATGTTTATACTTGAGTACATAAAAATAACAAATATCAAATTATTATTTCTCTCTCGTATAAACTTCCTCGCTATTAAAAAAGCAAGACCGTTCAATATTCGGTACTGAAAGACGGGACAATATTCTACACTGTTCGTGTATAAAATAACAAGAAACAAAGTAATGACGTTCCTTCTAGAAGGAGAGACACTGTAACCACATGGGTCTATGACAGTCCAATATACTCTCTGATGAACTTGTTACATAAAATTACTATAAAACCCTATATATTTATGAGCTTACTCTAAATATATATATTTAATGAGAAAAGTCTGTGAAACTGATTTAAGATAGTTAATATCTAATGATACTTATTTGCATAGCCTTGTAATAGTACTATGGTATCCCAAACATTATTTACTTATCATTTTTTTCAATTCTTGAGTTATAATAACATTTATATTTTTGGTTCCAAGTCCTTTAAACACCTATAAAGAGGTACATATTCTATTCACTTACTCTCAAATCAAGAAATGTTTTGAAAGACATTAACATTAATTTTCTTGTATCAAGGCATAAATTAAATATTATATTATACTTTATTAGTTTATTACATTAAATCATTGAGGGTAACTTTTAAATGATCAATATATTAAATTTACTTTGTAGTTACGTTTGAAGACATTAGTTTATTTAATACGGTTCAGTGTACATTTATTGTCAATTCTAGTAAATATTTATTTTTCGCGCTATTTCTTTTTCGCAAGTTTACATTAGATTCGTAGTGATCTAAAAGTAAACATGAAATAAAACATGTTTTAAAATCAACTTGTCCATTCAATTGGAAAAACCTTTTGATTATAAAAAACAACCAACAGAAAAGGCGGTTGTAAAATTCAATCAGTTGTCCCATCACTGTTGATCAGTCGGAATACACGTAGTTCTAATTTGACCTCGATTCCCTGCTCACTTCACTTGCAATAAAAGTTTTTCACTATGCTCCCACACTAGACTGAAGATTCAATCTAATTTATCACCTGTGCACAACCTGTTTATGGTCGTAGTACTTATCTTATTGTAGTTTTATATCAGTAAAATCCACCTCGCACTCTACAGATTTTTCTGCTTGTTCTATTTGATAAGACCCTAAGCCTCTAAGTATAGAAAGAAGACTGACCTATCCTCGAACTCATCCTTGACATTTAACTGCTAAGAGAAACATTTGGATCTACATCACGGCGAAAATCGTAAAAACTGTAGGAAACCAAAACCCGTGAATATTGAATACAACAAAATATTCGTAAAAACGAGTAATGCAATAACTACAGTTCAAAATAATTAATAGGATTCCAGATATTACCAATCGTTATGTGGTACAAAATTTATAACACGACGTTTCGAGGATTGAAATCTATCTCCTTCGTCAGGTTAGAAGGCAATTAGTACATACAAGTTACGAGGTGCGGCACAGGACTGCCACCAAAAAAAGAATGGCAAGAAAGAAAAAGAAGATGAAACGTACACGAAACTACTGGACTCCAGACAGGAGAAAATGAAGTTAGACGTGTCACACTTTCGCCTGAATTGGTTTTTGTGCTCTTGACTTCTCGTGCACGTGACTTGTACTCGTTACTTGTATCCTGTGCAGTGACAACGCGTGAATTTCTCTCAGTGAATCTCTCTCTTTATTAGTTGTCCATTATATCCAAAAACTGTTATCGACTAATTATCTTCTCACCTCACGAAGGGCATAGATTTCTACCCTTGAAATGTCGTGTTACACATTTTGAACATTTAACAGTGGCAAATATCCAAAATCATCCTTTCAAACATTTTATTTTCAATAACATACTTTAAACAAAGGACTTTCTTTTTAGTTACAAAATGTAGTAAGAAAAACTGCATGAACGTATGGATGTTATCAACAAACTTTAAACAAAGAATTATAGTTTACAATCTAGAGGGTTTATGTCAGCCATTTTTTATAATTTTTACAACCGTGTTTGGTTACTGTAATACCTAACTTACCCAGCGTTCACTCTTCTAGACGTTTCGGTAGAAGTACGTAATACCAGTGTCAAGTTGCAGGCTTCGCGGAGGTTTTACGGAAAACTTGTAGCTGATAGTTAGTAGTTTCGAAGATACATGTTCAAATTCCATATGATTGAAATCAGTTTGTTTAAACAACGATTTATGGTGCGGTTATCTCGTTGCCATTATAGTTACCTATAAGGTGAATGTTACAATGCAGACTAATGCTTCATTCAAGTGACATGCACCATCATCTCACTCGATGTTGCCTTTATGAAAATGAAGAACCAGATAAAATTTCAATTCTATAGAATGGATTTTTTTACAATAAATTTTAAAACACAACTCATTAATAAACATTTAAAACTGATTAATAAACCGTTAAGAAATAAATAATCTAGATTACATTTTAATTTAAAAATCTCACTAATACTTTAAATTCATATTTCAGTTGTTCTTTCTAAGAGGTAATTAATTTTATAATACAGCAAAACCGTTTTTTCATCTTTTCGCAAAACACATTAGCATAAAACATTAAATTACAAACAGAAGTTACTTCCAAAGTTTAAGAACTCCTTAAAACAGCTGTAAATTAAGAATTCTTTCATCAGAAGTTCTTGAGTTGAAGTTTATAGCTTTAATTGCACAATGTGATTGAAAGAAGCATTTCCCCATCTATTTGACGTCGTTACGACAAACTTTCGTAATGAATTTTGTATAAAATTGTCTTTCTTTTTTTGTATTTTATTTCAGTCACAAACTCGGTATTTCAGTTAACGCTGTAATTAAATCTGCCTTTTGTCGTGGCGCGAACTCGTGTACTCAATATAAAACTTCTGCAATCTCTCAGAAAGGTAGCAAAACATGACAATGGTTCGTTTATAAACTTTCACAAGGAACTCTTTCTTGTCAGTATCAGTAAACCTTCCAAATATTCTTTAGTAATATGTCTTTATGAAAAATAATGGACCTTCATAGTGATGCTGTAAAAATGGCTTTTTTCCACGATAAAGTTACATCTATTCATTGTGAATAGCAACTAACTTTAGACAGTAATAAACAAGTATACAAGTAACAAAACACTAATAGACATGGCTTTCGCAGTTTAATAACTAATTAATTTCATTTACAAACGATGGTTTTAATACGATTTTTTTGTAATTATTTGAGGTTTATTGTATAACTTATAATCTTAGCATCTACTTCTTATAACACATTTCTAAATAAAACAGAACACGTTCAAAATCTTGCTGATGCGCTATTGCATTGTAAAATTGATCCTTCTGTTAGTTAAATCAAATTATTGTCATGCATTTTAGAATAATTTACCATTGTTAAGGACTTTTCTATTTTGGTACAATGATTTTAAGCGATGTTTAGGTACACGTCAATGCTAATATTAACTTTATTTCATTGATAATGCAATCAACACTGTTTGTGTAGAATGCATCATTATTAATTTGCAGTTGTAACAATCTGATTTACGTATTATTATTTACATCAGATAATTTATTTCTTTTTTATATAAGTGCTAATGAAAGATTTGGAAAAGTATCGTGTATGATTTTGCTAAGTAATATCTTCTAAAATAAATATAAATCCTATGTTTAAAAGTTGGGAAGTTCGCATATCTAACGTTTCCTGCAGAACATCTTCCAAATTCGATAAAATTGCAGTGTATGCGATACTAGGAATTATAGGAAACGAAATAACAGACTCAGAACACTCTTTGTACAGTTATGTGCATTCTTTTGGACTTTCGTGGTAAAATACTAGGTAGGTACTCCATAGTCAAATTATCATACCCCGCCATCTACACGCTAAGAGCCGCCAGGCAAGGTTCAAGTTACTCGATGAATAGATTCACTCTGAAGGGAGTTAATCAAACTTCCCAACTTCAACTGTGTTCTTAACTTAAAGATGCTTTCCACGTAAATCTTATTATAAAATATAAAGGTTTTCTTTATGATGAAACTAGTCGCATTTTCTTGTTATATGTGGTGGGATCTTATAAATTGACTAATTACGTCTAAATCATGAGGCAAAGGTTACTCTGCAATATCAGATTTCTTCCAGTACATATAACAAATATTTCTTAAGATTTTTTGAATTATTTAGCTTTTTTACTTAATAAAATAATGTTAAAATATTATTATGTACGTTTTTGGGGCATTTTTCATTCAAAATGTAAATTTAGTCCATAACCAGGGTCATACCCTCAACATGTAAACAATGTAAACTTTAAATGTTACCCTAAGTGTACATTTCTTTTTTAGAAGAGAAATGAACCACAGTGAACCGTTTCTTTATTTATTTTCAGCAACGCCTATTTGCATAAATAAGAACAGCGTGTTTTTGTTTCAAGTATGTTATTGACGATGGAAGGTTTAAAAGGATAACAGGATTTCGGACATTTTACATCCTTATATGTCATAAATGATATAACACAACTTTCGAGGATTGGAATCTATCCTCTTCGTCAGGTGGGGAGGTATTAAAACATACAAAAATAAAGTATACAAAGAAGTAAAGAAAAGAAAGAAAAGGGTTCAACACAAAAATGAGTTTAGCGTGTATATATTAATACATTCTCCACCTGACAAAGATTGTAGATTCCCATCCTCGAAACGTTGAGTTATACATTTTATAACCTGTAACGATGTCAAATGTCCGAAATTCTGTTATCCTTTCAAAAACAAGCTTGTCCGATGAAAGACGAATAAACCAAAATGCATCCCTTACAAACCGAAGAAAACGCTTTAATTAATATATAGTTTGATAATTGTTTCTTAAAAAATGCTATCTATGAGAAAGAAGTATAAATTATTTACTAATATTTTGTAAACTCTAAAACAATAAAACATCAAAGTGTTTTAATATATTTGAATAAGTTACTCAAATAACTTTTAATATTCTTTGCAGTAAACAAAATAAACAACTTCGTAAATAAAAATAACTTAAACAATCGTATTCTATAATGATACTAACTAGTGTAACTAAGAAGACAAATGTTATTATAATTATATTCAGTTTATATCTATGGAAATACTTTCGCCAAATCATTCAGTTGTTGCTATGCAAGTAGCCAATGTTTCAACTAGAATAGAAACTATGTTAATACCTTATTTTTTGCCTAGTAAATGTTGGAACTTATATTTTTGGACCTAAGAAAATGTAACTTTTTTCAAAGCATATTATTATATAATTTAGTTACTGTCAAATACCACTTGTCTTTCACTTCTTGTGCAGGGATATATTCTGTCGGTCACAATTTACCGCAAATCTATCAAACTATTGTAAATTTACTGTTTACGATTTAAGGTTTAGTGGTAGAAAGGGCTTGATATCCCTAACCACCCTCTTTAATAAAGACATTTTCAATTCATATAGTTACCACTTTTATTATAAAACTAGTAGTTATCCGCGGCTTCGCAAGTGATTTCGTAGATTTTGCACATGTATATGTACTTCTGGTGAGAGTGAATTATATTTCTGACGGCAATGTTGAGTTTGCGTTCTTCCCACAATAAAGACAATATTTAAAAAAGTATATATTTGTGGTCATTGCAAGTTACTCCTATCTTTATATTTTTTGTTAGATAGTTGATATTGCCTCTCCCAAGTAATAACATATATATACTTACACAGCTCTAAGAAACCTATTCCTGTCATAGGACAACTAAATTAGGTTTCATAACAATCTTTAAGTGTAAAGTAAAAGTTACAGTACATTGTCTCCTATATGCGTATGCCTTCTTGTGTTGACCAACAAAATAAGCCCAAATATTTGTAATTTTAATTTACTTTGTTCTTAGTATGTTTTGCTCCATAGTTGATTTTAATTTGCTTGCCAATCAAGAATATATATATATATATATATATATATATATATATATATATATATATATATATATATATAATATATATATATATATATATATATATATATGAGACAGCCTACCTTTGTCAAAATGAGAACCACGATCAGTTTTATATCAGTCTTTAAATTTAAAGTTAAAGTGGTACATTAGTTTCAAAAGAACAGTGCAGCGAAATTGCATCTAGCATAGTTCTTTATGAACTGATTGAAAGGGAATCTGGAATGAAATACATTCTTATGCTTATAATGCTCAAATTTAATAACCTAATCGTTGAAATATAAATTGGCTTAAAAATCTTAATAGTTACTCTTTTGAGAATTTACACACTTTAAATTTAAAAAATGTGGAAATAATAAGCAATATTTGAACAGAACAGTTGATTAAATTTGACAGGCTCATTCAATTAAGGAGGTTTCATAAAAATCATTCATTGCATAATGTATTTCCAAAATGCGGCAGTACATTTAGGAGCAAGCTTAGAAAAGGCGCTACAGAATATGAGGGATGCAGATAATGTTCTCCAATAATGTGATGTATTGGGTAAGAGCCAAGGCGAAGAAAAAAATTTGGCATGCATTTTAATATCGCCCTGGAACGTAAACGACTTCCAAATGCGAACATATTGATACCGGTGACATTATTGCTGTCATGTACCATAATATAGTTTAATAATAATATTTTATTACGGAATCTGATTCCATATAAATTATTAAATAAATAATACTTAATAATTCCTAATATTATTAATTTATGGTGTTAAACTTTAAATTTAAATAAGCACAGTATTCCGCGTACTAAAATGTTTATTTCTTTATACGGTGTATGTGTTTCTGAGTTTAAATAAAACTTAAAAATTGAAAAAGGAGCAGATGTTTAATATGTTATACAATGTGTCATGCAATATGTAAAACAATAATACAATTACATGGAACTTCATTTTACTACGTCATAAGCAATGCTCACATGTACAATTAACAGATACGCTAGCTTTTATATCAATGTATAATTTATATTTTCCCCCAAATAATACATTCAAACGACGCCTAAAGTAGTTAAATTATTCCTTTATTCACTGAGCGTTTACGAAGCCTATCATTCGACGGACTGGAAAAAGTTTATTTCTGTCTGTCTGTCTATATATCTAGTAAATATCCTAATATTCTGAATAAATATTTGAATCTGTTATATAACAAGTTATCTCGAGTAATGTTCAACTGTGGAATTTAAATGAACAAATTTAAATGAAACTTCATTTTTACATTTACTTAATACAAGTACTCACACATGTAGATATTACTAAAAATGATACGCAGTCGGAATATCTCAAAACAACAGAATATTAAAGTAAATAGTTTCAAAAAAATTACGACCTTCGACCTTTCATCATATCTGCACACAAATCAAAAGGTTTGGTTCAAAATAAAATCTTTCAGTAAGCAATATCACTTGGTCAATGGCCACAGAATTGATAACAGTGTTAGAGAGTGGGGTTTGTACATTGGACGAAGATATAGACGTTTACGTTCTGTTGTGGGAGATCATATAATTTTTGAAGCCACACTCAGAAAGAAAATATTGGTTTTAACCCTATAAATCAAAAGTGCAATCTTTTTTGTAAAGTTTTTTAAATGTCAAATTAACAACTACTGTAAATAGTCACAACGAAACTTTTGGAATTAATTGAGTCGTGAGACGCTCCCCCAGTCCAGACATTCTTAACTTAAAAGAAAATTCAGTTTTTTTAGGGGACCCACTTTACAGCAAAGGACTAAATTGACAGACCAGAATCGGCAAAATCAGACAAACCAAAAATTACATGTTCAAGGTTCCCTAAGACTACTCCACCAAAACGCTCAGTACGCAACCAACAAATTGGATGAAATTCAGCTGATGTGTGAGGAGCTGAAATCAGATATACTCGTTGTAACCGAAAACGGTTTTAACAACGAAAACCTTGAACTATGCAAAATTCCAAATTACAAATTGGCAGAAGCGTACTGTCGCCAGACCTCCAAAGGAGGTGGTGTAGCAATTTTTCTGAGACAAAATTTAGTTTTCACAAAATTTCCAATCAAAGAAAACGACCGCGAAAAATTTCGAAGCAGTTGGGATCAAAGTACAATCTAACAGGTCAACATTAATTGTGATAGGGATTTACAGGTCTCCCAGTGGAAATGAAGATCAGTTTTTTTCAAAATTCGAAGTGTTACTCACTGACCTGACTAACCATCAATACGATTACGTCTTGATGGGAGATCTCAACGTGGATGCAATGGACAGCAATCATCCATCCACCAAGCGACTAGTCGATCTGCTGAGGTCATTTTGGCCTTGAACTGTTGGTCAAAACTCCAACGAGAGTGACGGCTACAACACAGTCGGCTATTGATAACATCATCACAAACGTTGAAAATGTCACAGTGTCGGTGGTCAACACAGCTATCTCGGACCACTATGGCCAAGAGGCTATCATTAGTGGAAAACAAATCGCGAATGAACCAAGAATTACCAAAACAATAAGAGACACGAGGCCAGAAAATATTGCTCTCCTCAACTCTTCCCTTTCAAAAGAAAAAGTGGAATTTTTTAAATTCTTCACACCCAGTAGAGCAGCAGTTTCAAATTTTCAATGAATGTTTGAATTTCCATCTAAACACCTGCTGCCCTACAAAAATGATCAAACCTCGTCCTAAGAAGGTAAATAATACTTGGATCACTAAAGGCATTTTGGTTTCGAGAGAGAAACTCAAGTTTTTATCCGAAATAAACAGAAAAACGTCAAATGAACAGTTCAAAATTTTTTTTCGAAATTATAAAAAAAATTTATAGAAAGGTGATCCAAGCTGCAAAAGCGTATGATGTCTCAAAATCAATTATTTATTCAAAAAACGTTTCTAAAACTGTATGGGGCATCATTAACAATAAACATCACGAATCCAAGCAAATCACAGTCAAAATTGGGGACACCCTAGTGAGTGATGCTTCTAGGGTTGCCGACGAGTTTAACGGATTTTTTGCGTCCGTTGCTTGTGGACGGGGCCCTCGTCCATCGCTGCCACAGGGGAATCCCACGCGCAGACAGAGTCCAACAGCCTCAATGGCTCTGACTCCTGTAGTTGAGGAAGAGCTCGATAAAATCATTCAACAATTACCAGCTAAAAAATCAAATGATCTAGAATCGAGATCCATGTGGTTAGTAAAACAATGCTCAAGGCAT
This sequence comes from Homalodisca vitripennis, assembly GCF_021130785.1. Lineage (NCBI taxonomy): Eukaryota > Metazoa > Arthropoda > Insecta > Hemiptera > Cicadellidae > Homalodisca > Homalodisca vitripennis. The sequence continues at coordinate 37,412,460 of NC_060212.1, forward strand.
ATCGTGAAACCACTGACTCAATTGGTCAATTTGTCTTTTAACTCAGGAGTTTTTCCCTCTCTCCTAAAAATTGCAAAAGTGCATCCAATTTTCAAGAAAGAAAACCCCTGTTCAATAAATAACTATCGGCCCGTCTCAATTTTGCCTGTATTGAGCAAAATATTTGAAAAACTTTTTCTAACGAGAATGCTTTATTTCTTAAATAAAAACAACCAGCTTTCTGAACACCAATTTGGATTCAGGAAAAATAAATCTACGATAGACGCAGTGGTGAGTCTGGTTGATATGGTTGTAGAGGGACTAGAACGTCAGGATCACACATTAAGTGTGTTCCTAGACCTGTCTAAAGCGTTCGACTGCGTTGACCATGAAATACTGCTTGACACACTACATTCTCATGGCATCCGAGGTGTGCCGCTCTTATGGCTTAAATCATTTTTAAGTCAGAGAACTCAAGTGGTCCAGATATCAAACCAACTTTCTAAACCAATCCAACTGAGTTATGGAGTCCCTCAGGGCTCTATACTCAGCCCAATCCTTTTCCTGTTGTACGTCAATGACGTACATTCATCGCTGCTGCATGGCAAAATTGTGCAGTATGCTGATGACACGACTCTCCGTTTCAGAGATAACACACAAGAAGGTTTGGAGCTACAAACCTTTGTCGATATCAACAATTGTGTGCAATATTTCAATAGCCTCAACCTTCAAACGAATTCTTCGAAATCCAACGTGCTAAATTTCGCACTGCGTCCAATGGACTCCCAATGTGGGTCAGCCGTCATGTTGGCAGATTCCATATTGGAAGAAGTCTATTCCGCAAAATTCCTTGGAATACTCCTCGACCGAGGGTTGACATGGAATAATCACATTGACCATGTGTGTGCCAAACTGTCCTCAGGAATATATGTTTTGAGGTCCTTGGCCCGGTACTGCCCCACAGTCAGGTATTGATTGCGGCATATTATGGGCTAATTCACTCTCACCTTTCCTATGGAGTGGTGTTGTGGGGGGCCTGTACAGGCAATAATTTCCTGAGGGTGTTCAAATTGCAAAAAAAAAGCAATTCGTATCATCGCAAAGTTGAATTTCAGAGAGTCGTGCAGGACAGCATTCAAAACTTTGCAACTGTTGACTCTGCCCAGTCTCTACATTTTAGAAACATCTTTGTTCTGTTTGTCTAAATGTGCCCTAACCAGGGGACGTGACATACACGGGTATGAGACTAGAGGCAGAGATAACTACCGTACTGGAAGACACAGAACGGTGGTTTATGAGCACTTGCCTTCGCAGGCAGGTGTTCATTTTATCAACAGTTTGCCAAATTCTATTACAAACGCCCAAACGCCCAAGGCGTCAAAAGCTCGTCTTAAGCGCTTCCTCGTGTCAAATGCATTTTACAGCGTTGACGAGTTTCTGGCGTTTAACTGGGAGACCGCCCAATTCGATGACTGACTCCAGCGCTGGAAGTGGGTTGAGATTGGCGATGGATGAATGAGACTGGAATGCATGAACATTATGTAAGTTTGGACGTGGTGGTAATGTGGAATGCGAGTCTTAAATTTATAATTAATTCTGACGTTTGCCATACAATGTGTAATTGTGACGAGCAATTAAAGATTTGATTTGATTTGATTTATAGAAGGGAGTACAAACTAAAGAAAAAAATACACTCGCATTAGAAAAGCACAAGATAACAGACCGATTCGTTGTGTAACCGCGTGCGCGCGCAACTATTTCGAAGCATTTCGTGTTGAAAACGTAATTAAACGATTTGCGGCTCTTCTGCGAACCTTGTTTGAAACGCAAAACTTGTGAAGCAACTCGATTTAATGTTTCGCCCAGTGTGCTGAAGCCCACTTGTGTTCGCGTTCTCTGCTTTACGGTAAACCGCTGCGCAGAGCTGTGGATTAAACATGTTTCGATCTGTGTAATACCGATCTAAGTTTTATCTCTTGTCGATTCGTTACATTTGTAACTTTACACAAAATTTTTAAATGCACTTTAATAGTTAACTTACCTCTGTTTGAGCTGAAATTGTTAACCATATGTTCTCTACAGTATCTATTTCATATGACATATAGGATTTTATATTTCTATAGCTAACATTTAGACTATACAGATGTGTTGCAATTATTATTTACTGCCCTAAACTTTGTTTACTTATTAGTGGCAGAACCTTTCATATAATCGTTCAACCTGAGCTAATACTAAATCTGAATATCATTTTCCTCTTGACCTACATATATGGTTATGTTAGCAAAGACAAGTGATATTCAAGTTACTTAGCCAAAATTCCCCCATCCTTCAGACCATGTCGTTCTCGTTTGCTACATACAAAAACCCTCCAGTTCTGCACTTTTCAGCAAAACTGTACTGCAGCCAATGTGAAATTCTTGCCAACGATGTAGTCATTAGTTCACCTCACCTAACATTAATTACAGGATGTATCATCAGCATTATTTCTTATTTTTACTATATGACCAAAACTTATTTAATCCACATATTTAATCATATAGATTATTGTATATTACCGCACATAAACTAAAGAAGACCACTCAATATATACATTACAAATGTAACATAATAAGTCATTATTACTTATAACCGATGAATATTTAGAAGATTTTGGGAATTTTGTATCGTTTATATGATACAAAAATAGAGCATTACGTGTCAAGGATTGGAGTGTCGACAATAATTTGTTATGTAGCTTAATTTATGAACAAACACTCCAATAATTAAGAAATTTTTTATTTTTTTGAGGCCTTTTGTGTTCAATGAGCATGTACCGTTTTACTGGCACATGAAGGGTTAGCTTTGAAATTTAAATGATTGTGAAGGTTCAAAAAAAAGGAAAACTAAAATCTTCTAAAATAAATAAAGTTCAAACTAAAATAAAACTTCTTAAAACTAATTACTGAAATTAAAATTAAAATTAAAACTTCTTGATGACTTTTAAGTTCAAACTTGTAATATATTCGTCACTCCAAAAATGTACAAAGTTCTTATAGCTTGTCTTTTATTCAATTTTCAAAATTTAAAACTTTCACACTCTAATCTGATCTGGCAATTCTTCACTATAATTTTATTTTCAAAATTCAATTTTATTTTGTTACTAATTTTCTTTACTTTACCTTAACTATTACTTCTTTTCAGTGTTAGAAAATTAAAATTCTTCAGTGTTAAAGAATTAAAAATATTGCTGAAAGCATCTATAACAACCACAAACCTCTTTTAGTATTTTTACATAAAATTTTATATACATGTGCTCACTGCACCAACAAGTTTTATATTGCACAGATCAAAAGGACAAGTTCTTAAATTCCCATTAAATTTAATTTTTACAATATTTCTTTCCCCAAAATTATTCAAAATAACTAAGAATGAATATTGACTGGACTCCAGTTAAAAGGTTCACTTACCCGCAGGTTCGATGACGATTAGCAAAAGATTAACTCTAAGCACTTTCAAAGTCTACTCGTTACTATAATTTCCGATCAACTGAGACGGGAGGTACGGCACGTCTACCTCACCCCACCACTCAATTTCGTTATCAAACACTGCCATCTGCGATGCGCGCCTCGCTGATAGCAGCCTCTTTTGTACTGTCCAGATTATCATTCTTCTGGGCCTACTCCTTCCACCGGTAATCCAGTTACCCCAGAATTATTATTTAATACAATCGGTTGGGCCTACTCCTTCCACCGGTAATCCAGTTACCCCAGAATTATTATTTAATACAATCGGTTGGGCCTACTCCTTCCACCGGTAATCCAATTACCCCAGAATTATTATTTAATACAATCGGTACAATCACATCGTCAGACCCATATACCTGAAAATCTATTTGTTAGGTTATTTTAAAATCAATCTGCCTAACAACAGCTTGCAAAGAAGGAAAATTTTTTTTGGATTTTAAGTTTTTACAAGCTTAATAATGACAGTGTTGCTTTATAAAAGCATGTTATTGATCATTGGTTTATAGATCTTGGTTTTTTTAAAGACGGAAACATTTCTTTAATCATATGTCTAATTAACTTAATTATATGATTTTATTAATAATCAATCTTAATATGATACGCACAAACAAAAACTTGATATTATTGTCTGGAAAGTTTATTAAGTATTATCAATTTTACTATTTCTATTACAATACTGACGTAATTTGATGTTGAATACGTTAATAAAAACGTAGTTTCAACCGTAGTTTATGAAATGTGACTTTTAAGGCTTTTAAATCGTTATGAAAGTGAACAAATTTAATTGTGTTATTCCAAAATGATTATATTTTTGTTTATTACTGCAGGTTTTGCCATTGTAACAGTCAATGTATTTTGCGGTATTCCATCAAAGGTAACCACATCAGCTGGGGACGCTGCGTGAAGGTCAGCAAATAATAATCAATTTACTTTGTTAATTTCAGCTCTGCCCCAGGAGACCCTTGTTCACGTTTGTATTCTGGTCTTAAAAACGTCCAATCATACTAAATGAGGAAACCAATTTATTATTACTGTGGTGTTCACACATTGCTGTTATAGTTAGTGATGTGATAACAAGAACAAGTAATATCTGATAACTTTGTTCACAGTGCAGCAAATACGAAACAATATTTAACACAGTCCCCAAAAGAATATTATGTGTGTATATGACGTATATTTATTGTATCTACCTTATTAATTTTTAGAAGTGAAATTATAGACGATAATATGAGATGAGTAGTAATCAGGTAGAAATGGTTAATACAAAAATGTCTAGTAAGAAGGGAATTTAAGAGAAGTACAGTACGGGTGTCTCGTAGTACTCATTTTCCCGATGTCTTTTATAATCAAACTTCTTAATCTTAAACTTTCTTAAACTCCTAGTTGCCCCTACGTTGTATTTTATAAATAATCTGACAACTACTATTCTTAGAGTAACACCTTACTCTGGCTATTACTGGTTCATACTATTCTTCAGAGTTTGGTCTCAGTATCTGCAAGTTTCAGCATATAACATTTTTAAAAATAATAATCTACCGAAAGACGATGCTCCAGGCTGTAGGAACTTCAAACCTCTAAGTGTCCGGGGGCTTGGTGTAAGCGAGCTGAGCGACTTACTTATCTCCAACACGAGTTGGAACTTGCTCGGCGATACTAGGCTTCTAGGGTCAGTCTGACTTGAACGTACCAAGTGATAAGACATACGAGCGCCGCAACTGAGCTGAGCGACTTACTTATCTCCAACACAAGTTGGAACTTGCTCGGCGATACTGAGCTTCTAGGGTCAGTCTGACTTGAACGTACCAAGTGATAAGACATACGAGCGCCGCAACTGAGCTGAGCGACTTACTTATCTCCAACACGAGTTGGAACTTGCTCGGCGATACTGAGCTTTTAGGGTCAATCTGACTTGAACGTACCAAGTGATAAGACATACGAGCACCGCAACTGAGCTGAGGCTACCCTTACCGTGGCATGATAGTACCGAGTAAGTGAACTACTGATTATGATTGATAATTTTTGTATTGATTCCTTTTGATTATTTTAGGTGCCTCAATTATTTAATAGCAAACCAAAGTTATCATTTCCCTTTTTAAAATCTGCCCTTAATCGCGAAGAATTGTCGTAGACTTCTGTAAACTGTAATTTTTGCCCACATGTGTTCTCAACGAACTGTTTTAAAATATATATTCACTCAGTTAAGTGCCAATCTATCAATATATTGTTGCAACAATATAAATGTATTGAATATATAAATATAAATGTATTATTGGATTATAAATGTATTGAAGTAGAGAACCTGTAAATTAAGGAGAGCACAAGTTTAAAGTAGAATGATAATAATAAAAACTGCGTGAAAGGTATTTTTATTTTTATTATTTGCTTCGAATAAATTTATTACAAGGGAATTTTAACTTCTATTTATTTATTTAATTACAAGTTCTTATTGAGAATTGTTAACATTTTCATTTTAATTTTACTTTCATACAGTCCTTTATTTTCATATCAAGTATAATTACGTTTTATTTTATCAACTAATACAATCCACGAATAATATAATGAAATACTCAAAAAGTGGATTATAAATCCATAGAAAATCCTACAATGTTCCCTATATTTAAAAAAACCATACGCATCCACTGTAAAAAGAAATGTACAAAATGTATTTCTGGTGGTCTCGGTACTTAAAAGCCTGTCTGACACTTCACTTGGAGACTCACGGCTTTGACAGATTGAAGCCACGCTCGACGTACCCATACCCGTTACATTACACCATTTACATTACCTCATTGTTAAAGAGAAGACATCTTTCTACGTCTATTTATATACTATATCAGACCGTAAAAAATAATCCGATGATATTTGAGGCGCTGTTACCATATCGCTGCTAACCTCAAACTGTTCCCTGTTGCTGATATGGGCCGTGTTGCGGGGAGGGATTAAAACGCAAAAGCCACTATCGGAATATCTAGGTGTAGGCTACTCTAGTTCTGAATAATTAAATATTGTATTAATTATACAATAAAATTTTATAGATAAATAAGTTTATCTTAAACAGACTTCTCTATATTATTAAATAATACAAGTTTAAATAATTAGCTAAAGTCTCTAAAATGTATTCACCAAAAATTTTGTGTAAATGCTTTGCTCCAAATCGTAAGCAGAACTGAATAAAGAACCTCCACAGAAAACATTGAGTGATGTATTGGCTTGGATAAGAAACCTAGCCATTTGCTTGATTGGTTGCAGTAAAGGGATCGACTTCCATCTTGGGGAATACAGTCGTCTCAGGGGACGGAGAGAAGCAATTGAACTTGTGGTAGGAAATATATCGGCTGCTCACCGCTCCATGTGTCGTTCTAGAATTTCTTTCATCGGTCACTTTTGAAAATATACTTAACGTGATTACAACATAAAATGTTATTGAAAAAAAAATTCTAGAACCTATTTCTTTAAAATATAAGCATTACTTAAAACCTTTATAGTGTGAAGAAGGTGTTTAAAGTACGTTTATTGGCGTTTAGATCTTGATTTTCATCCCAAATACGAAAATAAACATTGAAAACTAAAAATTAAATTTATTAAAAATCACTTTTACTGGTATCTTTGATCGAATCCAGGATATTGATATTCCTGAATATATATACAATCAGTTTGGAGAAATATAAATTAGCATACATTTATATACAGACTAGTATCAACCTAACAATTTAATCTAATATTTATTTTACTTATCTCCTAGGCTTTGTTCAATGAATTATGCACAATTACATACCAACCGTATTAAAAAAAAGTGTCTATTAAATGTTTAAGAATCCTATTATATTTTTTACGAAGTTTTAAATTATGTTTTTCTATTTTCATTCATAACCACATTTTGCTATGTCACCGAAAGAGTATATTTCACTAAATATACACAATCAATGACTAATAAATATAAATTGGCTATCTTTATTGGCCCGAATTTCGTTATACATTTTATCTCATTGACACTAAAATAAATCAAAACCCTGGAAAATATTAATTTAAATTATTGTTAATTGTGTACTTATATTCACCCTTGATTAATTCTTTGTAGCTCTACAATGTGCATCTATCAAGAATCACATAATTATTAGGAATATAATTTGTTGCATTGCCTAGTACCTATGGCGTAGCTTAACTAAAACCTGAGCCAAAAGTAAAATCTCGGTGGAGTGGGCGCTGCCAGTGGTTTAGCAAACTCTCAAACATTTTGCCGTTACTGTACCGCTGAGTGGTGCAATGATGAAAATACTTTTAATACACAACTGGTTCCGTTTCAGTTCAACTTCCTGTTTCTGGGGTTTCGTACCATTGTCCGCTCTAACTTTAACTCACATGCAAAATTGGAGTGTTAGACTACTCGGCCATCGGCACTTACTAATTTAAGTGGATAGTAACAATTAAACAACTATGAAACACTCATTCAATTCGGTTCTTTACTATAGTTTGTAATATCTTTAAGGTTTCTTAGTGATGATTAAATTAAATAATCTGTCACAATACACACTTTTATATTAATACTGTCATTAATATATTTGAAATATAAAGGAATTAAAATAACGAACTTGTAATCAAGTTTGGAATATTTTCGAATTGTTTAATATAAATCTAACAACAGTTCAATATTTGGAAATTTTAATAGAGGGATTTTGAGAACATATCTTGCACAAAATCAACCCCAGAGAATCTCTTTAAAACAATTTCAATAGTGTAAAATACAGTGTATCCCAAAAGCAGAGTGTTCCTTGTTTGAATTCCAAATTTTTTAAATGTAGAAACAGACTTAATGTTGTCCACTATTGTAAAGGCCTTTACATCCTAAACACTGTAGAGAAGAAAACATTTAGTTATCTATAAAAATAACACTATGCACAGTAAAAGTAACAAAATAGTTCTCCAATACTTCCGTCCATTGCGTGTACAGACAGAAAGTAAAAGTGTGAATATACGTCTCAATATTTTCTTTCCTGATAGATGTGTTAAGGAATTAAAAGTAGATATAGTCCTTACAATACTTTATCCCAGCATATGTACATTTAGAAAGTAAAAGTAAGAAATAGTTATCACAATACTTTTTTCCATCATAATATGTATAGAGATGTAAATTAAAAGTAATATTTCACACAACCTAGCAATAAATGTGTTGTTTAGTTTTAAACGTTCTAAAAGGGTGTGTAGTTCTACATTGTTATAACTGAAATGGAGGGTATAAATTGTTCTAAGTGGGTTAGACACATTCCAAGCGCCCTTCCTTTCTACAAAGGGCTATTTTCAATCCCTTGGGAGTAATTTCATTCCCTAGCTATTTCACAGATCCTTACTCTCTTATATCGCATGTCTAAAGACAACACTTGATGTTTGTAACACTGACCTGCTGCAATTAACAGACTAATGTCTTGGGTGTTATTTTTTATTCATGATGGATTGTCATTAAAATTAAACACTTATAGGGAACCCGTCCAATATACATTAGGCTTGTTATCAGATCGTTACGTTATTCTAAATTTGGAGAAGAAGCGGATTAATATCTAATCTCCTCAACAATTTCTTTACGTTTAAGATGAAGTCTGTATCAAGAAAGAGTAATCCTAATATCCAATAACTTCAACAATATACTTACGTTAGAGATAGAGACTATATCAAGAAACAGTCATTCTAATATCAAATAACTTAAAAAAATATATATATCTTAAGAACAAGATGTATTATAACAGATAATATAATATATATATATATATATATATATATATATATATATATATATATATATATATATATATATATCTATTTAGTTATCTCATTAATTTACTGACGTTTAAATTGCAATGCTAGATTTCGTTTAAAATATATCTGTTATTATATACATAAAACTACATTTACCTATATATTAGATGGTAGCATTGACATATATCCAGGAATAAAGTTGTTACATCGCAAATGTTTGACAACATTCACTTCTTGATCTCATGCTAACACGGTTGCAAATTTATTAAATACTCAATCTTCCGTAGAATATTTATTTATTATAATTATATTAAAATCTACGAGGCTAAAATTATGAAACTAATTATATTCAGCATAATTTACACTACAAACACAATTGAAACAATGTTTTAAATTTTAATACGCTAGCGAACCTAAAGATTGTGTGTAATCGTAAAAATATTCACACCAAGTTTATTTAAGATGTATGTGTCTGTAAAACATTTAGACAATATTAGATCTTATATTAGATTATGTCTTAGTTCTTAGGCTTACGCTGTGGGTATCATAACTAAGTAGTAGTTATAATAGCACGTACCAATAAAAAAGTATTTCTGCAAGAAGAAAACTTTGTAAGAAAGGACAGTATCACTTTCAGGCGGTTTGTAAAGGAAATATCTGCAAGAAGACAACGAGTGTGTTTTAGTTGTATCAAAGGAGCTGTCCTTGCCAAACACATCTTTTTGTCCTCTGATTGTTTGTATGTGTTGCGGTGGAGGGGGGTCAGTGGGGAGTTATCCTCAGTAAACAATAGAGACAGTGTGTTGGTCATCGTGTGGTTCAGTAAACTTGGGTGCTTCAATATATTAGTGTTATTTTTTATAATGTTTTGTTAAATTGTACATTGCTATATCATAATTCTGTTCCATATTGTGATGCTGAATAAAGATAAATATAATAATTCGTTTATATAATATCGTTATGAAATGATTCCAACCAATCCCTGGATACAGAGCTTAGTTTAGAGGAATGTCTTCCAGGTTGGCACCATGAATATTAATCTGAAGAGAAGAATGATCGCTGTTTTGATCAGGTCTGAAGCACTTGGGCTAAAATCTATATCATAGTAAGTTATAAAGGCGAGGCCACTAAGTGCTGATTTTTATGGAGCTGGACTGATTTAAGTAACCATTAATCTTGGAAGGAAACAAAAGTCAAATTCAAAGAATATCGTATTTTATTTTGCAAAGGTTCTAGAGAACTGATGCTTGGAGCATACATTCGTCTTGTCGAAGGAAAAATACCAATAATTTTGTCCGTCCGAGGAACAGTCTTTGCCATAACACGTGATAAAAAAAAACTTAACACGAGTTCAATATTGATTAGATTGTTAGAAATTTCAATATTCGTTAAATAGTGTCCTTTTTTCATTAAAAACTGTCTTAAATTTGAGCGGCAGAGTTAAAAGGGAGTCCTTTCGTCTGTCTGTCTTCTGTGCGGATACCTCTTGACAGGAAAGTCTAGAAACTTGAAACTTGGTACCTTTGGATTTTTTTGGACGAGAAAGAATAAACTGTATAAGTTTTGGTTTAAAAATCTTAAGTTGCAGCCAAAAACTTTCCAAATGGTCAAGAGCCAAGCAACAGCTGAATTGATTTTGGAGTCAAAGTTAATGAATCTGCCTATCTGTGAGACAACTCTTTCGTTACATTCTGTCGGAACCTGTTATACTCCGTTGTAACATATATTGTTTAAGGGGTTGGGTTCTTTCATTAATTACACCGAAGTTCTCATAGTTAACTAGGAAATATAATATTTTTACCTGATATTGTATGTCTAATATTGCTCCAAAATTTGTATGAAGTTTGTATTAAATTATGCAGTTGTGTAACAGATCAGTGTCTTGGATGTGGTCTAGGAAGTAGACAATATCAATATAATATACTGTATACAAGGGAGCAACAGCATTGTCCTCCGTGTTAATATCCCTTATATTGTTCCCCTAACCGACAATAGAATGCAGTGAATGCTCCCAAATGCCATTCAAGCAGTTCAGTTCCAATGTGTTACCAATACTTGGAGTCGTTTACGATACATTTACCGAACTGTCGCCTCTTTTATCGGTTTATCGCAGCTTTATGTTCCATTGTGCCCTGACATTTATAGTACTTCAGTGTTTCCTTAATCCAGTATATCTTTTTGGAAAATGTAGCAAAAATTTTTTTTTGCAGGTAAACAAAAATGTAATTAATGATCAGTCGTTCGGAAAACAATTTCAGGAATTAAAATAGTTATATATAAAAATAAATATATATTTATAACTTAATAAAAATTGAATTTAAAGTGATAAAATATATTGTCAAGAGTATGTATTACCGGCGCCTATGTTTGACCTTTATCTGTAAACCCAAAACTTTAAAATCAAAGTACCCATCAAGTAGTGAATTTTTCAAGAGAAATAAACGTAGCTGAGTGAATAATTTGCCTATAATAGTCTATATAGTATTTTTATTTATTTCAAAAATATTTCATTAACCAAATTACTAAATTATTTCATTAAATATGTATAACTACCGTATGTATAAGTAAGTATAAGTACCGGTTTAAGTGTAGTGATTCTGTAGTTTGACATTGAGTAAGACATAGGTGCTATAGTTTATAGTTAAGTAAGCATTCTGGCACATCTATAACTTGCCAACAGGGTGAGTTAGTTAAAACAATCATCCAGATTACTACCCTTTTCATTATGCCTTCATATCAGTTATTCTGTGTAGGTAAAATAGTATGTTTCTACAATTGTTTTGGAAATTTCTCTTGTAGCGTTATGTTATAAGTTCATTTTAAGGAAAACAATAGTTTTACTGTTATTAAAATTGTTCAAACAATGTATCTAGTATATATATTTGAAGTAAAATTAAAAGAAAAACTATATTTAAAATCAACTAAAGTGGTGCTCTCGATCTATATATTCTATAGTAATATTCATTGCTGATTATTTTAAAAACTTCAATAATCTGGACTTTGTCACCACATATGTGTCTTAAACACAAAAACGATGTTCCAAATAGTAGTAAAACGTTCAATATGCGACAATATATTCAGTCAATATACTATAAAATCTTCCGTACAGAAAATATAAAAAAAACGTCCTGGAAAAAGAAATACTTCAAATTGAGAGATGAAAGCCAATTGAAAGGAATGTAGAAGCTTGTACATACTAAAACCAAATAACTACTAGTATTCGTGAATTAATTCTTAGTGGTGTTAAAATCAAGTTGGATTTAAGTTATTCGGGTATGAAGAGCTTATCAAATACAGTATAAATTTTAATTAATCTTTGATTCGGTATCTAAAATTCTATCATAGCTATTAAAGGCTCTCCACCACAAATTAAAAGTATTGAATTCAAATTTGCATAATCTGTTCCCGTTGATTTATGACAGAAATTTTGCAAGAGCTAAGGACGGGCAACTATGCCCGTCACGATTTGATTAAAACCCAGCTGATTCATGAGGTTGCCGTGGTAAATTTAATCCCAGAACTCGTCAGACAATATTGTGCTTGAGGTTGACATCTGCAAGTTTCAACACTTGAGCGATTTTAATTCTACTTTTGCCTTCACTCTCCTCTAAATAGTTTCCTTTCCAACTGATTCCCGATTATCTAAAATTGTAAATTTATATTAACATTTATTGGTTTTGAATCACTAATTAGTTATAGATTTTTCAAACATTGATTAATTAAGAGACTTTTTATGTATTCATGTTTTCTGCAATGTAATACTAATTGTATTACCAAATTAAAAAACTTCATAAAGTCACTAAGGTGTAATAAAAGATTATTATAACCATGAATAAAATATAATAGAAAACATTTTAATTTGTGCACCTACTTCTTTATGCTAAATAGTATTTACTGTTTTTAATTTAAAACTCAGTATGGACTTTACAAAGTTATTTTGAAGAAAGGTACTTTAGTAAAATAAATACAAAGAAATATGCCCCTCACTTAAAAACTCGCACATGCCAAGTAGAATAATGGACAATTACAAGTAATTTCAGTTTTGGTTTAAAATGTTTACTCGATTCCTCAATATCTATATATATATATATATATATCTATATCTATATATATATATATATATATATATATATATATATATATATATATTTATTTATTTATTTATTTATTTATTTTAACAATCAACGGCCTGAAACTAGGGAAACGATTTATTTATTAAGCACACAGGCCAAGGGATTTCTACTCATGTCCCCTATCCACCTTACCCATAAAATTCATGGGACCATTGATGTCCTGGGTGAACCCGGCATCTATATTGTGCAGAGGAGGACTCTCAGGATTGTCTGGGGTCTGGGTACTCAGGAGCGTGTCAGATCTGATGGTGTCTTAACGTTGCCCTCACTACTTATTTCACACACTTCACATCACACTATTATATTTGCCTTGCGCCTCCAGAAAATCTTTCTTAAACCAAAACCTAATTACAGTACTAGAAACAAATCCGAGCTTAGTGTATAAAAATTTAGATTATGTTTGATTAAACAGTCACTATATTTCTATGGTTCAAAAATATTATTCAAGCGCAAAGATATTAAGAAATCTCCTAATATTAAAGTTTTCAAGGCGCGTCTGAGAGTTATCTGATCGGAAAGGCTATTAGAGTCTTGGCAAATCTGCCACCATCGTATGAAAAATGTAGGCTTGGCTAGAAATATTTCATAATTACTTTTAGTGTGATAATCAACAGTGCTGTGACATGCACACAAAAATGTATATTGTAGTAATTGTGCCATTACATTATTTGGTATTCCGTTGGTAAAAATATCTTATAATTCTGTCTCGCGTAATCTAGATTTGTGTCCAGTTTCGTAATAATTAACTGTTCAATAAGAATTTCCAAATTTCATCTTAACCTGAAACAAGGCAGTGAGGTCAGAATTCCATTATTCAGCTCAGACGTGTAACATGTTCCATCTGCTGAATGTTGAGATCTACCACGTGTCCTGCATTCACACCAAAACTGTTCTGTATATCATGTATCCCTACACGGTGATAATTATTTATTTTTCCAACAATAAACAGTAGTTTTCAGTTAACAGGTCGGGTAAGTCACTCTCAACAATGATTTTATTATTTCGCTTAAAATATATTTATTGTCAAAAAACATTAAAAATTTCACAATTAATACTAAATTTTCTTTAACGGTTATCCAGATGTAAATAAACATGTATAAAATTATTTTACCTCTTCAATGGTCTGACAACTAACTATGTTTATACCAATATTACCAATATTTTCACAATGTGTTCCAAAGATGAGGAGCGTGATAATGCTCTTAACAATATAAATTTAAATAATTAAATCAGAATGAAGCAAACTGTTAACAATCATTGAACCGAGTAACCGCAAGCCCGCCCTCGTCTATGGAACTAATCACTTAAGTTGCGAGAGATGATTGTAATTACACTGGCCGCAGCCACAGATTTATTGACAGTTCTGTTAGTAACGGCTTTTACCGTTGGAAGTAATATTATTAGCTTGAATGTACATATACATGATGAAGGAAAAGATATGAAAAATAATTAACTATAATTAAAGCAAGTAACCGCAAGAATGCCCTCGTCTCTGGAACTAATAACTTAATTGGTGAGAGTTGATTGTAAATTACACTGGCCACAGCCACATATTTACTGACAATCCTGCTAGTAACGGCTCTTACCGTTGGAAGTAATATTATAAGCTTTAATATACATATACATGATGAAGGAAAATACATGACAAATAAATAACTATAATTGAAGCTAGTAACCGTAAGAATGCCCTCGTCTCTGGAACTAATAACTTAAGTGACGAGAGATGATTGTAACTACATTGGTCATAGACGCAGATTTATTGACAGTTCTGTTAGTAACGGCTTTTACCGTTGGAATTAATATTATGAAGTAATATTATAGCCATAGACGCAGGTCTGCTGACGGTTTTGCTGATAATTTATTCTATGATTAATTTATTTTTACGTTTTAATTCATTAAAATGTTTTGATTATATTAGAACTGATACGTTAGTAAACGCTTTATTTAATAATGTTTCGGGAAATTGCTTTAGTTTATTTTAATATATCCATATCATACCTAATGATACAACACACTATTTTTTCTTGCATTTGTAGGAATAAAAGGGGGAGTTGTGTCTTTCTAACAAGAACAATAAACAACTCCAAAGTGAACACCATATAATGTTATTAATATTATATCTTGTCAAGATATGTGGTTATGCAGGCCATAAATAATTCATTAGATAAAATAAATATATTACCTTAATATTTAAAGCTATAATTTTGGGATACGAAATAAATAGCTGTTTTTATAAACTTTACCATAAACGTTATTATTTGGAGAGTCATGTTCTATAATTTTGATAACGATTGAGTTTAGAGGTAAAATGTTTGAATATTGCTGGAATATAGGTTGTTATTAAATGCTGGAATATTGGAAGCTAACATAATTGTGGCTACAATCAGAATTTCAGAAATAAAAAATCTATATCCATCTCTGGACATTGAGATATTTAGAATATCCGTCACCCATTATATTTTATTATGCCAATATACGCTCAATATTTACTTATCGAGGAGAAAAAGAAATACATGGTATTTGCTCGGAAACATATTTTTTACAACCATTAATCGTTTAATGTTGTCAATTATCACGTTATCCGCGTATTTAAAGAAGTTTAAATAAATTAAAGTAAGGGTCCATATTATAGTGTTCTATATGGCGTAAATTTTTAAAAGGTAATGAAGCTTCAAACCATGTTTAATCAAGCCACATATGTACCTACGTCATATTCCATACTTCCATGAGAAATAAGTCAAAGTGGCGGTAGCTCTTAATCTGAAGGATAGAAAAGAGAGAATGCATATTGGCTAGACATAGAAGCATAGCAAACTTTTTGGTCCAAGTGTACTTTAATTCTTTAAAAAAACTCTTAATTTAATCTCTTAAAATTTCTTAAATTCTTCTTTAAATTTTAAAATTCTTAAATTTATAAGAAAAGTTATTTTTTAGTTTTATTATAAATAGTTTTTTTTTTAACATTTTGTTTTATTTAGTATTATCTTTTTGTCATTTATATGAGTAAATAAATAATTTCATTATTAGTATTAATATTAATTTATTCGTTTTTGTTTGATTCGTGATGCACAATAGAAATAAATTTGCAGATTAACGACATTGCTTTAACTCTCAATTTATTTTGTACAAATTAACAAGGATTCAAACTTATAAATTAAAAATTTCGGAAACAAAAAATAAATATTAACATAGAAAAACATTCCGTTTTTCCAAATCTGGGTAAGAATCAAGCTACCTCGAATCATAAAAAACACAATTACACAGGCCAACGAAAAATTTTTTTGTGAAAACTTTTTTTACTTTAATAGCTGATTTTTATAGAGTTTTATGTGCTGAATCCAAATCTGGCCTTAGTTTTTTTTGTATCACCCATAGTTTTTCTGCAATTTGGGTTTTTATGTAGTATACATTTTTATGTAGTTTCTTATGTAGTATAAATACGGTATATGGTGAAATTAATGAAACACTATGTTACATCATAATTATGAATATATTAATACAATAGGTTACTTGAAAGAGTTATACATGTGGTATAATACAGGTTCCATTAGTCATCTGGGATTGGTTTGTATTTTCTTTCCCTCTTTTCTTTGAAACTTCTTGTGTAGCTTTTTCTACGATGAGTCGCCTGCTGAACTTCTCTGTGAAGTGACCAACAGTAGTCCCCCATCATGTTAGTGTTCCAGCGGCCCTGATAGCGTTTTTCCATCAGTTTAATGTCCTGGTGAAAACGCTCTCCTTGCTCCTCACTTACATCGCCCAAGTTTTCCGGGAAGTAATCAAGATGACTGTTCAGGAAGTGAACTTTCAGGCTCATCAAACATCCTAACTTTTTAAAGTTCTTTAACATGTTAGCAACAATAGCAACATATTCTGGATCTTTTTTATTCCCCAAGAACTTGGTAACCACTTGCTTGAATGACACCCATGCTTCTTTCTCATTTGAGGTCATTGTCGATTCAAAGTTAAGGTCTAACATCATTTTTCTAATGTCTGGTCCGACAAAGACGCCTTCTTTCAGTTTAGCTTCTGAAAGGTGTGGAAACTTTAGGCAGAGATACATAAAACATGGCCCATCTTTAGGCAAAGCCTTGACAAACTGTTTCATGAGGCCTAACTTTATGTGAAGAGGTGGTAGGAGCACTTTTTTTGGATCTACGAGGTTTTTGCGAAGAATGTTCTTTTCACCTGGTTTTAAAGATTCCCTAGCAGGCCAGTTCTTTTTGCACCAATGTTGATCTCTAGCCCTACTGTCCCATTCACACAAGAAACATGGAAACTTGGTAAAACCACCTTGTTGACCAAGTAGCATACATGTTACTTTTAAATCACCACATATCATCCAACCATGATCACAATAGCCTATTTTATTCAGCACTATTTCTAGGTTTTCATAGCTTTCTTTCATGTGTACAGAATGACCAACAGGTATAGATGCGTACTGGTTTCCATTGTGTAATAAAACAGCCTTTAAACTTCTTTTGGATGAGTCAATGAACAGCCTCCAGTCTTCCTTTTTGTACTCAACACCAAA
This sequence comes from Homalodisca vitripennis, assembly GCF_021130785.1. NCBI lineage: Eukaryota > Metazoa > Arthropoda > Insecta > Hemiptera > Cicadellidae > Homalodisca > Homalodisca vitripennis. The sequence continues at coordinate 37,430,357 of NC_060212.1, forward strand.
TTCATTCATCAGACCTGGAATGTCTGTACAGTACACCAAATCACCATCTTGTTCAAAAAACTTTGAAAATTGTTGCTCTCTCTTTCTATACACATAAATGCTGGTTCTAGCACCCAACAAGTTCTTTTCTTTTAGTCTAGAGCCAAGCAATTCAGCTTTTTCTTTAGTTAAGCCTAGATCCCTAACCAAGTCATTAAGTTCAATCTGAGTAAACAATTTAGGCTCTACATTTTCTGTAATACATCGAAATTCTTCATCATCTTGTTCATCTAACTCAGATTCTACATCATAAGATGGTTCAGTTTGAATGGAATCCAAATCATCTGGAGGTTCAGGGACCGGCAAATCTTGACCGTGTTTCACTGGTCGGATGGCAGACATAAGGTTAGGGTAGCTTATTACCTTCTTATTTTTTGAGTTGTGACCAGTTACATCAACACTGCAAAAGTAACAATCATCAGAATGATTTCTTGGCTCTCTCCATATCATAGGAACAGCAAATTTGAAGGATTTTTTCTCCTTTTTTGACCATTTTCTTAGATCTTCAACACATACATAACATACCTTATGCGGCGCCCAATATTTATCCTGATCTCCAAGTAAAGTTCCAAAGTATGATCGATAAACCTTTTTCACAAAGTCCGTAATGTTTCTTTGGTGTTTTTTAATCACAAACTCACCACAAATATAACAAAAACTGTCAACAGAGTTTTTACAACCGCGGTTAGACATTGTGTTGAGCACGTGTACAAAAACCGTGAAAGTGAGGTTAGATTGACAGTAAACAAACATCAGCTATTAAAGTTCAAATGGAATCTACCTTTTTTGATCTTTTAGTGTGTTTCAGCAGTGCTACCAACACAATTTAAGTCCATTACCTCTACTTTTTTGATTATATTTAAACTCTGTAGAAATCGCTTAGTTAAAAAAATGTTACTTCAAAATGTGAAGAAATTGTGGGTGATACAGCTTTTTAAGCATCATATTTGGATTCAGCGACCTAAAAAACATTAGAATAAGGTATTTTTAGTAAAAAAGTTTTTTCATCGTTGGCCTGTGTTATCATTTATATATCAGTATTATTGCTCTAAAGCTTTTCAAAGACATTAAAAGTTTATTAATTTGACTAATTAAAAATTGTTTTTGTTTTATAAAATGACCAATAATACGATCCTCTATTATAAGTTCACATGTGATTAATTCAAGAATAAACACAAAAATCAGATTTAATTTAATCAAGTATTGAACTAATTGATGCTCTTGAAATATTGTACAACATGTTTAACTGAAAATTAAGGTGGATGTATATCCCATAGACAACAAAGATTTTCAGTGTAGATATTATAACGAAAAATGAAGGAACCCTAACGATAAACGGAAGGAAGAGCCTCTAATAGCCAACCTCCGTCATTTCACCGATATCATCGAAGCCTTCTGAATCTAGGATACCATTTCCCCTTTATCTCTATTGTGTATTACTCACATTACAAACAGGTTTTAATCTGATGAATTTCATAATACCAAAAAAATCCATGGTAACAAAAATACGCATACCACCTCTTCTTATTTGTTAAATTGCCAAATAAATAACAATGAATGTATTTTCAGTATTTGTACCATGGCATTGACATCGTCATTCAGATATTAGTAATCTCGAAACTATCGATATTCTTTATTTGTAATCAACCGTAGTCATCGATCAATTCAGGTTATTTCTACGTCTTTTGAACAGCAAATTAAAATTTGCATCTATTTCTGTGCTTGGTATAATTTGCTAAGAAAATTCATTTATAAATATTTTTTAAGTATGCGGGTACTAAAAATCGTCTTTTTAGACATTTGCATATATTATGCGCATGGTAATTACTCTTTAGGTGTGTTTTACTCTGTATCGTTACAAATTTAAGTTTAGTAAAATGTTATATGCAACAATACAAATTTAGCACAATTGATTTAAAACAATGCAATCGCCTTTTAATCAATAATATATTTTTATGAAAATCAAAAGAATGCTTCATTCATTCACATTTTACCTGTCCGATGTTAAATATTGGGAATCTTATAAATAAAAACTGTTAGAGCTTTACTGTTCATACTGACGGGAAGTGCTGGGGTCTAGGGAATTATTACAGTTAGTTGTGAGGTCCGTCGCAAGAACTGCGCCACTTAACGTTCGTTATTCCCGTCTCAATATTTACTCTGTCAGCCACTTGAGCCTCTCACTCCACGGATTCAATTTCTGGGATGAGTCATCTCTTATACACTAATACTATCAAAGTTTGAGTAAATAAAGAATTGCTGGTAAATAACACAGTGACTATACCACAATTATTGGAACTGGTCCGCTACTAGACGAGACATAATCTACGATCAGTTCTAATACGGCAATAAAGCTTCAACTGTTCTGAAGCTGGGTTTAATTACAATCCGTCCGCCTCGCCAATATTTCGATTTGCACTTAATCTCCAGGAAACCAATTTAGGATTATCCATGTGCAATAACCGGTGCGTCCCGCTAACGTACGATTATGAGGACCAATGTTTTCCTCGTCCATGTATTTGTTCTACAGCTTGAATGTTCTCTTCTAATGTAAAACACATATGCGCTTTGTTATAAGTTTGTTTTTGACGAGTGAAGTATTGTGAGAAAATCAGGATTGTTACTCAAGAAAATTACTAAAGGTTTATTCAAAAATCTTATTAAAATTTATTTCTTCAAAAACCTTTTTAGGTTGTAACAATATGAAATGTTAGTGAGTTGGTTTACTGTAAACACGCCTTGTTTACAAGGAAAACTATCGGTTTTATCCTTCGAGGGGAAGGCAGCAGCTGGCTGCCACCAAACACAATACCAAAAAGGGGCCCAAATCATTTATGCAGTGCAATTTGTAACAACTTGTCAAGGTTACATTAACAGTGAGAACTCGACAGCTGTATTTAAGATAAAATTATACTCTTTTAGCAATGGTTATACGAAGCCAGTACAAATTAATATAAATAAATACAGTATATCAATTAGAAATTATTTTACATATTTATTATTATAATTATATTACATACTTATATTTCTTCCTTTATTGGACGTTTTCAAATATTAATTGTTAAGTGACTATAGATAAGGCTGAATACAATTATTCTAGTAGAAAAATGATTAATCAGTTGTAGGAAACTTTTATCAAGCGATATTTTAGAAGATCCTCTCCACTTCTGGTAATTGGAGCATCACATCTTATCCAGAAATAATTCTAAAAGTCCAATATCGTTGTTTGCAAAAGATATAAAGTTATCTAGCCAGGAGTCCAAGAAAGATTAATTCGTAAATTGGATTTTAAATAAGTAGACATTGGTTCCTTGAGAAAATGATAACTGGGTCTCAAAACACTATTCCCACGTCACTGCCCTAAGAAACAATATTGAAATTAAAGACCAAAAAACCAGACGTTACTGTGGTTAGGAACTATAATCAGAATTCGCTAGTGATGCCCTACTTCTCGTCTATGGCAAGTATTAGATCTGGCCGTTAGATAACATGTAAAGAGTGTTCCAGTGGTACTTCCGTTCTCTGCCTTTTCTGTGACTAACAGCTTTGGGCTTCAAATTTCAATTAATCAGTTATTTTAACCTCCGTTGTATGAAAAAGTAAAAATTCATCAAGACTAATTAACTAAGAAGATATATTTGTGTTATAGTTTTTAAGTGTAAGGTCAAATGGGTTTCAATACAATGTCCTTTGTAAAGAAACATTTTTCGAAAAATTTCATTACTCCAGTCAAGGTGTAACAAAATGGAATTAAATATTTGAAATAGAACAATTATTGTAAACTCACCAGTGATATAAATGAAGACAGTGATAGAAACAAAGGAATTTGGTCTTTCTAAAAGGATTTAACTGTCAGTCAAGGATTTAAAAATGCGAAGAATTCAAGTCAAATCCCACGCGGAGTAGTTCTACACAAGCAAACCTCCATAAAAAGCTTGAACTACCGTTATACATTATTCATATACAGTTCAGTTCAACTCTCAGAGCTATTGACATTACAGTATGTAGAATATTCATTTTAGTAGATAGAATACTAATTCTATTTGTTAACATAACGTATCGTGAGTAGTTTTTACTCTTATCAAAGTAATACCAAAAGAATCAAATTTATGTACTTGTCTGCGGTAATACAAACATAAATATTGTACTTACATCTGAAATTCTCTGGCTGCGGTGAAGCGACTGACTATTTCTGTCTTAACTATAAAAATATTGGCGGCAAAAACTCAAGCTCCAGTCATAAGAGTATCTAATGTGTTATGAAAAAAGCAATTGTTTCTCACAAGTGCAAAAAATATATTTTTTAATACTTTAATGTTAGGTTTTGTGTAATTAACGAGAATCTTCGTGTACACTCCGTCATAAGAAAACATAGGGTTTGTAAAAATGTTGAAGACGTCTCATCGTTATATTTTACTTATTATGATCAGTACTGTGTTTTTTAGTATACCAGCCCTTCTCGGTTATTAAATAATATTCAATCTTTTAATGAATCACTATGAAGGGAGAGAGAATAACAGAGTATTACATTACTCCTTTGTAAATGTTCAGTTTAGCTTCAATTCATCCTGAAACAGTGCAGTATCTGAAATCTGACGCTGTCACAGACTTTATTCTTGGAATCTGGAGTCTTATCTGTATGAAAATATGCAAAAAAAAACGACAAAACAGCTTAAAACGAACCCTTTGTATTGTTTCGATATCAGAAATGATAAGAGGATAAAATATAACTCTACATGTATTTTATATTTAAGCATTTATTTTCATTTGTAAAACATGCATAATGTATGTTGGCCGAGGGGTTTCTTTAAAATATTCTACTAAAATAAGCCTTTTGTATTTCAATCGAAATCACATAAATTTTGTAACTTTCTAGGTTGAAATCATTCGAATACTTTGCATTTGATCTTCTTAATTCTTTGGCAGTAAGCCATAAGCCTGTCATAAAGAAGTTGTAGAAAGCAAACCATAATCAAGGGGTCTCATAACAAACATAGTTAATACATAGTTTGCTTATGCGGAAGTTTGCAAAGGAAGATATCATTCATAGCTACTTCCTGAGTATCATGTTCTTAATGATGTTTTCTACCAAAAGACCAAACTTTATAATAGTAACCTGTTAACGCTGTAAAAATTTTCTGTAGTTATTTTGGCTGAAGAAAGGAATGATTTCAGGGATTTTGTTATTAGAATGAACCTTTTTATGATCTTTTAAATGGACGTTAAAACAGCATATGAAAAGCAAATGGGGTCACTTCTTACACTTGGCCATCAATAACTGTGACAACTTGTGATGGACGATCCATCATTGGGTTCCGCCATCAGTTCATCACTGAATTTACCTTTAAATCGGATTAAGTTTTCGAATAAATACAATATTTTGGTAGTTAAACAATAACGGTATTTCAAAATGAAACAAAATAAGATATTATAAATTTATACACTATAAAAAATGCACCAGAGAAGTCTTTGAGAAATATCCAATTGTCTACTACTCAACTATGTTTAATACAATATTTGGACACAACAAATACTATCAGAACATAAACACTCAGTGCTAAACTCAAGCGGTGTTTCAACTCCACATTGGGATCAATGTGTTGTAATCGTTATATTCTAATCATGTTTAATAATAAACTTAAGATATTCATAAATTTATCAAAAAATTATCCGGATTACACACCTATAAATCATGACTAATTCACTCGATATATATATATCTTGCTTATTAGGTTGAAAAGTCAAATAAGATAATTGACTTTTAAATCATTAACATTTTTACTCTTTTAGAACATAAAGTAAAAATAGCAGCCAGCCAAGTACGGCAATGAAAAGGAAAGTTGTGGTACGTTAATATAGAAATTGCAGAATTTGGGAATTGTTTAACATTTTAGAGTTCCCAATCAAACATATCAATTCAATATTTAATTTCTGTAAGTAGTGAATCGAAATATATTTACTATTCTGTTGAAATTGGGGTCCATAAATGAAATAAAAATATGTCAGAAAAATTAAATTAATGCGTTACATTTTTACTAACACCATCTTCTCCAATCATACATGGTTTTAATTAGGACTTGCAGCTTTTTTGTGAGCATTTCTGAGCTGAAATAGAAATTTCCTGAATACTAGATAAGGAAAAATTAGAATGCAAGGTAAACCGATGTAATTGAGCACTGTAAACTACTTAGAAATTAGCTCTCGATTCCTGCTCAAATCTGATTATAAGGGTACAATAATTGTATTGTGCAGTGTAAAACTCCATTACTGGAAGAGGTTGGAGAGAACTGACATCGGGGTTTATTAGATAACCAAAGTTTTTCAGCGTTTTCGAAAACTCTGTCTGATATTTCAATAATAAAATTTTATCTGTGAAAATAAAGTTCAGTTAGTTTATTAGAATTTTGAATTTATTTGTCAACATTGTAAATTGGGATATTTCAATTGTTAAATTATATTATAGATATGTAAAAATAGTTATGTAAATTTCTTATTACAATGAATAATAACAAATATATCACTTTGTATATTTATATAAATAGTCCGAGAAATATTTTTCTATTATTGTGTAACAATAGAACAAGTACTCCTTAAGTAAACGCCTTGAAATGCCTTAATACCTTTTAAACAAACGCAGATAAAATCTAAAAACTTCACAGTGTTATACAACAATCTTACCTACTTTTTATGCAATAGCCATCACACTGCTACATTGGAGGAAGAGTCCGTGGAGGTATTATTAAAATCTTAAAAGCAAGTCTAGGCCAGTATGCGTGTAGATTAAATGTATTTATTATTTAAAGAAACTGCCACAAACCATCCTTCATGAGCTTCATTCGTAACAATAGTGCCTGTTAAATAAGACCAACATTGTACCTTTAAACAGCAGGATCTATGAATGGGAGAAACGTTTTAGGAAACATTCTAACAAAAAATAGAGTACTTTCATTACTTAAGGGTATTTAATTTGTAAAAAGTATTGAAACTAAATATCACAGGTGACAACGTGTGTAACAAATAAGGATGTCTACAACACGATACATACGAGGGTCAGCGGCAATATGGTGGTATAGTGGTGATTAATGACTGCAACACATATCTTGCTCTATTGCCAAGGACGTAGCCAGAGAAGGGTTCAAGGGGTTCGAACCTCCCCCCCAAATTTTTAATTTGTTCAATTAATTTTTTAGTAAACGATTATAATTATTTAAATAATTTTGTTTTACTGACATGTACTACTGAAGGATTTACTACAGGGTCTGATCGTAAATGCATGAGACAGCTATTAAGTATTATAATTTTATTTACATAAAGATGTATTCTTTAGAAAAAAAAAGGTTGAATAAAAAACCTAGCTGACCAGTTCAAATTTCTTTATTAGCTGGGCTTTAGCGAAGCCTATCCCACTCGTGATACTGAACAAATTTCATTTCTGTCTGTCTGCCTACCCACTCGATATTTTAAAAACGAAATAACCTATAGACTTTAAATATGAAAAACCTGTCCACACAAGCCCATAAACAACCTCATCCGTCGTGCAGTCATTACAGTAACATGATAGAGGTGTACAAAGCAAAGGACAAACCCAGTTGACTCTCAGGCCAAACACAATTAATTATTATCTCGTCTCAAAGTTCTTGTATGAAGATAACAGGTCAGAGCCACTTCCTGAGTATCTTCATGTTGTTAATATACCCTCTGTAACACAAATGATAATAAAAGAATTTGCGATACTCACATTAAAAAGCTTTGATGAACTGACTTAATCAAGAAAGCAATATTAATATGTGACTCAGTATTACGTATGAAATATTTTATGATCTGTAAAATGTGCTTCGATTCACAACAAATACTGAAAAGCCCACATTCAGGTAGTACCTCTGCCCATCAATAACTTCGACACTTGGTGACGGATGACATCAGTTCCATCATTGGGGTTTCGCCATCAATACATCTCTCCATTATTATGTTTGTAATGCCATTTCCTTTAACCAAACACACCCCATACAATTTCGTAGTATTTTTTAATATTAATATTAAACATGAATTATAATATTTACATGCTAAAACCACGACAAGTATTTTTTTATTTCCATTCATGTAGGGACATCCCATGAAATTCTATCTGCTGATGATGATACCCAGGAAGGAATATGACTGTTTTGTTACCCGTTACATTTCTTTTTTATGTTTCTTTTACTACAAATATTTAAAGGAGTTTTTAAATGGATTAAACATTAATATTATAAGTGGATACGTAAACTGTTTGAAAATAACTACAAATATTTAGGAGATTTCTTTATCTTTTCTCATTAGAATAACAACTTGAAATTACATTTTTATATATAAAACATTTTTTATACTTAATATAAGAATATTGATGCTATAGATGATTAATACCAACTTTGTGATGTTAAAAATATGAATATGGAATGAGTTTAAGACCAGTTGCCACTATCCTCATTGAGTGAAGAACGATACAGTTCTGATGTGGACCACGTTCCACCTCTCTTAGGTTTGGTGGAATCGAAAAGTGAGTTTTGTGTTCAACAGTCGTAAACGATTTTAGACTAATGGAATATTACAATCATGCAATAAAGAGGTATGAAGCATATAGGGTTAGGCCCGCGTATTTATTTCGCTATTCATAAATATTGATATGAAACTTTACTTATTTAATAAAGATGTTAATATTTGATATAAAAAGGTATCTCAAGAAGTATTTTATCTGTAGGCTTTAAATTTCATTCAGAAAATTACTTCCTATGTGGGCATAATGAGTTCTATGCTGGTGGCCAGATGGAGTTATTCTGAACGTCATCAAAACCTATCACACTGAAAAAATTTTTTCTGCAAAACTACAAAATCCTTGAAAAAGTTTTCAAGTATGAATGGGTAAAAATATTCATAAATATAAATAATCAACAAATATGTTTCAATTTAATTGCAAATGTCCAATCAGAGTGAATTTTTTGTTACAACTAATGTAATTGCCATCGAATATATTCCGTGACAATTGAGTCATCGGTTGCATAGTCCTATACTTTAAATTACATATTTATTTCGTAGTTTAAAATTTAAATTAGACTTCTGTAATTGACTGAATTGTTGGTTGTGTCCGTATCATATCCTAAGCATTCAAGTCGATCAGTTAGTTACACATGGTTGGATTTAAATTTAGAAAACAATGAATCCATTTGTAAAAGACACATGTTTCATCAGACGTGAGGCGGGGCTTTGGTCAGCGATGCGTGTTGAGAGACTCCACGCTCACTTATACCCGTACTTTGTCGTGTGATGAACAAGAACCATTGATCACTTTCACTAAAAGCACGTGTTCATCTAGCTTTCAATTCTAAATAAATTAGTTTTGTACTCTGATCATTTGTTATGGTAATGCATACTCCAAAACATTTCATACGCCTTTTGAAAGTGTTACCTTTTACAAAAGTAAATCAATTACTTGTAACTATACTAAATTATATTATACTTCATTGTTATTTGGTAATTATATATTATAAAGGTTTGATAATTATTCTCTTATTCAGTTATTAATATTTTTAAATATAAATTAATGTCAAGCATAAGTAAAAACAATGTTTATCAATAGTTTTAAATATATCTTACGTAGTGAATAGTTAGATGTAATAAAGTAAACACTTAATGTATTTAAAAAAACGTAATATAAAATAGCGGACCACACATATATATTGGTCTATATCACTGAAGATAAGTTTGAATTTGGTCGCTATAGTTTATGACGAGTGGCGAAAGCACTTTTAAAATAAAATGTTGTGATAGTAATAAAAATGTCTTCACTAAAAAAAAATAATGATATATCAATTTTTCGGTTTACCTAATCGTTTTCCATGAATGTTTTGGGTTGTATATGTTCGAATAATAAATTTAATGTATGATAAAAATGTGTGGGAAATTATATTGAATTTCTTTTCGTTTACAAATTTAATAACTAAACGCTCTTTTACTGTAGTTTGGCTACTGTAAGCTAGCAGTATAATATTTTATAAAAGCCGCGAAGGTTTGTGTAAACATAAAATAGGTATCGGATCAACACTTTTTTTGTAAAATAAAAATAATGTAAATCTTCAGATCCAGTATTATGATGGTAATATGAAAGAAATCAAAACATGACAAATTATAGTTTTGTTGCACAATTTAAAAAGTTAGCATACAATATATTCCTTGTTATAAAACAGATTTATTCGAATCTCCTAAATGTCTTGGGTAACTAAAGAGTACTGCTGGATGTTTGTAAATATTTGTGACTCACCCACTCCCCGGATATCCGCAACAATTATTACAACCATGACAAATGCTCCCCTGTTTAACGCCGCGGTAATTTATCATCCTAACGTTTGTCTCAACATGCTTAATGTTTTCACAGTCACCTAGATGATTCAATTGTGTGTTTAAAATAGTGCAGTTTTGTTGACTGCATCCCTTAAACAATATATGTGCCAAAAAAAGGTTTTTGCAAAGAGAATATATCTGTTTATTAAATTTTTATATAATTTATACCTCATATTGAAAAAAAATATACACAATAATATAAAAATTATGTATGTAATATTCTAAGTTACTGAATGTAACTTAGGACCTTAATTTAAAAAATGATCCCGTCATCGCGTTTGTCTCCAAAAAAAACCTCGTTCGTAAAACCGGTTCGTTTTTCATCCAAAGACGTTTGCTCAGAAGAACGATCCAAGAAATAAACCTGTCTTGTAAACTGTAAATAGTGTATAATATATTAATTAATCTTAATGAATTGTGTAAATGAAATAAATATAGCTTGTACCTTAACACAAAAAAACCATTTCTAATTCCTTGGAATAATGGAGAGTTCCTTGATGTAACCAGGATGTACTTCATATTAATTGTGTGACATAAAAATTATTTTAATATTATTTATTTATGGAACAGTGATTACATCAATATACTCTATAATTTACAACAAATAGAATTTTCGTTATTTGCAGCGAGTTAACGAGACCAGTCAGCGTATAGATGGGCAAAATTTCCTCTTCTGCCTTTATGTATGTCTCACATAATTACCTGGAGAAAAAATATGAACGATCTTTTATTCTGGACAGACAAAATCAAGTTTGATGATGGTGCATTTCTCATAATAGGATTTCCCTTATTCTAACGTTAGAGAAGGCTATTACACGACAATGTAGTCTGGGCTACCCCTAACTTATATAAGATGGCCACACTTATTAATTATTATGTATTCGTAGTTCTGTAGAGTAAAGCAAATTAGAAAGTAAAGCATAATTGAATCACTTTACTCACACCAGGAGTCTAACCAAATCCCAACCCAATTACTTTTAATGGTTTAACATTTTTAAATTTCTTTCAAATATATCTAATACAATCATGTGAAGACGTTTTAGATGGATTTTGTTAATCACTTATTTTGGGTAATTTATTTTAAAATCACTTCTTGAGTGGTTTATAAAATTAAAGGTCTTTTTGTACTGTTTTCATAAATGTTAAACTGTGACGACTCCAGATGGATAATCCTGCTTTTAATATCTATTGACACCGACACCAAAAGTGACTTATTAAAAGTCGAAACTATAGTAGTGTATAACTACAGTTTGTACTGTTTGACGAAGGGACGTAGCTATTGTGATTATTATTAATAAGATAAAGCCAACAATATAAAGAAACCAATCTTAGACTGTTCCATCTAATATGTTTCAACATTAAGAAGTTTTTTTATTGAATTCGTATGAATATTAACTGATAACATAAGTAACATTTAGGAGGTTCCTGAATAAAGGGCTCATAGGCCTTACTCCTGAATGTATTAAAATGTGTGGGAAATCTTTTAATGTAAGTTGGTACACTTGTTTTTGGGCATTCCGTGCGTTTTAAGTCATTTTAGAATAAACTAGTAGTATGTATATACGGATATCGTATCTGACGGATATATGTAAAATGCACATGTTTTCATTTCTATCTGAATATTATTATCTTCCCTAAACATTTTCCGCAAACACCGCAGTACGCAGTACACACTTGCTTGGTTTTCTTTATGAATAACCAATTACATTGTGTAATTCTAAAAGGAATTTGAATATATTTATCTGCTATTTAAAAGACAATGTATCTCATTTTGAAAAACTAAAAAAATGTATAACAGTTAACAGAGAAAGTCTATTTCGGAGAAAGGCCACATAACGTCAAACTAAGATAATTAATTTGCAAATTAAATACTGACGATAATTCTCTTGTTTCATAAATATTATTGGTTCTTCATAGTGTTTAAGCAACGACATATTACAATGATACAATATTCATTACGATGAATGAAATTTTAGTTTAAAATTACAAAGTATCCCTCGTTTCTTTTTATTTTTAGCTTAAAGAAGGTTGCTTGAAGAAATCCTTAAAACATGGATAAATGTGACAGGGAAGCATTGTGACAGGGAAGCATTGATATAGACGCCAGGCTTACCTTTGTTACTCGACATCAAACGCCTTTCAGTATGACTTTGTCTTAGTGACACCTTACGTTTGCCCTGAACCTCTCTTTTGGAAGTATTTTTTCGGATGAAAGAAGAGAGACAAGCGCTTTCGAAAAGCGACATTTTATTTAGAAGAATACAAAACAATATGTTCTTAATACTGACAGTTTTATTCTACACACATAAAACTTGTTTGTAGTTCCTCCATATAGTTCTCTAGACTATTTAAGAATACTACTTTTGGATCTATTTTTAAATTTCTTCAGCATAAGTAGGTATTTCAATAATCCTTGTTGGATTTAACGACAACGATGAGTTCAATTATAAAGACATAGATTTAATGTTAATTCTTCCAAGAATCTCATATAACCATTAAAGAGCTGATTGACAAGTAAAAAACGTATACAATCCCATTTTTCTGAGTGAGACTTCTTTCATATTGTTTTCATTACTTAATGACATAATTGGCAAAGTAAAAGCAAACATTATGACACGAGTTGCTGGAAAACTTTTATTTCTGTCTATCTGTCTGTCTACAAGATATCTCGGCATGAAGCTTCCTTTATGTATACCATTACTGAGTTCTATGATCGTGCATGCCACTCCACGAGATTTGGCTGAGCGTTCCCGAACTTATTACATTGATCTCATCGGTCAGCTTCTTTAAAGTCTATCAGTCAGTACCATGGCACAATTATTCATCTTACGTGTGCTGAGAATTCGTAAAAACTTGTAGGTAATCTGTATGATTTTATGTCTTCCTCTCTGTATGTGGGCCATATAAAAATTGTAATAAGCCATAGACTTGCATGTAACTACAACAAAACGTGGTGTCGAGTAATTCTACTTTGTTCGATATAACAGATTTACAATTTTCAATTCGACTTTGCATGAATCCTGCTTCCAGAGACCGGAAAGTCCAATAACTCCAAAGCATCTAAAAGGTGCCATACGATTTGTGTTCTCGTACACCGGAAGTTAGAGTGCCAGAGATCCAACAAGTTAAGTAAATCAGAAACGGATACGTCTAGGCGTTTTTCCCAGAGGCAGATACAGGATATGTACTGCTTTAATCAGTCCAGAAGTGGTCCAGATATTTCTACAGTTTAGGAGGAACAATACCTAAATAATAAGTGCCTAATTAGAGCCTTGGGATTCCAAACATTAGGATGTTCCAGAAGTGGTGTATTTTATACTTCAGACACTTTCAGGAACTAGGTGGTTCACTCCCTGAAATTTTATAAACATAAGTTCTCGTGAACTGGAACGAAAATCTGCCTTAATTTTAGCCTGACAGAACCACTCGATGATAGAATGCTTATTTAATGTAATGTACATTATGTACATTTAGATATGTACAAGCGTATTTAAATATATTTATAATAAGCTTATCCAGTAATCGCAATCATAGATTTGCCCTTTCGTGAGTCAGAGGGAATTATACGAGCTCAAAGAGGATTTGAGAAAGCGCTTCGCCTGTATTCTATGAATAAGACATGATTATAAAATATGGGAGCTCATAGTATTACCTATGAGCCAACGGCGCAGTGTAGCGGGTACGGCGGCGGTTATCGCAAAGATAACCAGATCAAGCAACGCCGAGCGTGGCCGCTGCTTGGACAGGTGACCGCTGAGCAATCCTGTCCTTGCAAGCGGCCCGCCTGCCCCATTGGTGGTGGTTCGGAAGTCACCTTTAAAGCCGTTGGTCCCCAGGTTAAGTGTTAGAGAGGGCTTCTTAACCCTAACTTCGCCTGGTAAAATAAGACATTCTTTTACTTTTTTTTATTACCTAGTTAAATAAATACCAGCTTCTGTCTGCATACAAATGTGTTCATTGAATATTCTAGTTCTATCGTGAGATTTAATCTATTAATAAAAAGGTACATATAGTTTTTTATGCAATAAACATTCAGCAGTGGGATAGAGTGCTGTATTATCAGTTACTCACATGATTGTCAGTTAAAAATCAACAAATTACCAGCCTAGTGATAATTCATACGAGATTCACCTCGTAGATTCATTCTCTGTAAGACGGAAGGGAAAACAATCTAAAGTATCTTATATAAATTTTCATCAACACCTACGTTTACAGGTCAGTATACTACGCCTTGACAGTAGATGATCTGAGGTAATAACAGTATTACGGTCAATTGCCTTTGTTAAGTTTTACTATTAAATAAACACGCCATTTCAAGAAATGGGATCTGCCCTCTTTTTAAAGTAACAAATACTAAAACATAAGTTTCAGCATGCATAACAGCAATGAATCTTGTGCTGTATGACGTTTTATACACCAAAACTTGATGGCGAAAAATTAAAAAATATATAAATACAAAACACTCTTCTCTTTCTGCATGCTTAAATATGTTTTAGTATTAGACGCCTGAAGAAAGGGATGGATTCCAATCTTCAAAATTTTTGTTTCTTGTATTTTAAAATATATTGTTAAAAGGCGGTTTTTATAAAAATTATTATACTCCGCAATGTGTAACATAATATACCGGTGTCACTTGTTAAATAAAAAATTATTTTTAATCTACTTGAAAATGTTTGTATAAAAAAAGGAAACGAACATTTTATACTTGCATTTAGTTAAGAGGATTGTTAAAAAGTAATATAAAATAATATTTTTTTATTTTAAATGTATAAGAAGGTAATTAAATAACATCAAACTGTGTGAGCATATAAAGCAATACCATCCACATAAGATAATGTTTGGAAGGGGTGTGTCTGTTAAGATCCCAACTTCAACTAAACTCACTCTAGTAACTGTGCACTATAACCAAAAATGCCTTTATTACTAAACAAAAACCAATCACGCTTTAACCCAAAACTGAATTTGGAAATAATTTATAGAATCCGCTTTCTAAATATCGAACTTCAGCGCCAGGCAGAATCCTATACTTCGTTCATATTACAGCTTTTTACGTCTTAAATTCAACGAATATATAAAACACAAATTCTGTCAAATCCAGGCATCACTGTATACCAGTTATCAACTATCGTCTAATGTGACATCGACTACGTACGATGTGACACCTACCATCGTCTAATGGAACATCTACCATCGTCTGATGTGACATCGACCATCGTCTGATGTGACATCGACCATCGTCTGTTGTGGACATCGACCATCGTCTCATGTGACACCGACCATCGTCTGTTGTGACATCAAATGTGGTCTAATATTTTAGTAAAATAAAAGTTTTACTTTTTCCTAATATTGATTACTTTGATTAGTTATATGCGTCACAGTTCGTATTTTCACTTTTATTGGAGCAGAAATGTTGACAAAACATTGAGTAGAAGGTCACAATTTTTGGATGTTGACCGCCAAACTTGTTGGTTGTTTATTACTACTCGTACTATAGTACTGCTATTTTAGTCTTGTATTAAATTACTACTGTTGTAGACTGCCCAATTCAATACAAAATGTCCCAACTCTAGAAGGCGTTAAAAACTCACCTTCATAGCATTTACGGTGTCAGAGGCATTTTATAATACTGGAGATTTTGGAATTTGATTGGGAGGCCGCTCAATTGGAATGACCAATTCCCTGTTTATAAAGTGGGTTAAATTGGCAGAAATAAAAGACGCGTGTTTGTAATACTGTACGTCTGAATGAGAATGATGTGGCTTGAATGTGTACAATTTTAGGGTATAATAAATTCACATTTGCTATAAAATTGTAAAATGTTGTCTTAGCAAAACAATATTATTTGATTTAGTCGCGTACTATTGTATTAATACTACTACTAGCTTCGTACTATATTACTGCTATTGTACCTCGTGCTATACTACTCTGATAAATATTTCGTAGTCTACCACTACCGTATTCACAAACAATATTTTGAATTGTATTTTATTAATGAAATCATTTTAAAGGAGCAAGAAACCATGTGTGAAATTTGAGACGTGAGTAAATGCCTGATAAAAACATAAAATATCTCCCACGTATCTTGTTTTCATACCTAGAAATATATGATACCTCCGCGCTGATAATTTAGAGCAAACAGCTTTCATCTCGTACCGGAATTAGCTTAGTTTACAATTCAAACACAGAGACTGGCTCCGATTTCAGAACCAACATTAGCAAAGCAAATTGATGTTGTTGGTAAGGTACGAATACTGCGTAAAATTATCCTGTTTTTAAGAGACTGTGGTTTCTGGTTGGAACACCGTCTATAGAAAACAGTTAAGCAAGAATAAGTGGCTGTAGGTGAATCTGAGGTCGGTTTTGTCCTGCAGATGTTTTAGCAGACCTCGGCTTGCCTAAAAATTGTAATATCATAAAAACGTAATGGCACAAAATTCATGCTTTAATACAAAAATATGTTTTACTTCCTATGATGGGAACAACGCAGGACTTTATTTGAATTATTTCAAAGTGTTGAAAGAGAGCTCTGTTTAATCTTGATCTCAAATGGAAGCCGTGAATATTCCTGTGTTTTTTTCCCGTGTATGGTAAGGAAATATAACAGAAACGTAAGGTAAACAATGTTTTATACATAATTACTTCATAATACACCAATAACATCTGTGTGCCAGGCATAAACGTTTAAACCCTACAAGTTTAAGACTAAATATTACTGCCAAACTATGTAAATGTATATACATACTTTTTTGCTTTTTTGTCAATAAGGTAAACTTTTTTATTGCGTGTTTTATATACTTTGAATTTGGGTAAGAGAACTATAATGTTTTTATTGTAATCCTTTTCTTAAATAGTCAAACTTCTAAAATAACAGTGAAAATTAAATACAAAAAATACAAAAGTATTCACTATAATTTTTCTTATTGTCAAATTAGTTACAAATGAGTGTATTCATATTAATTTCAAATTTGTTAAAAGAATTTAAAATTACTTCTTATTCACATTCAGAGATTTTCTATAAAAGGTTTCTGATTTAATAATGGTATTTAAGCTTTATGTAAGTTTTCTGTAGACTTTACTATGGGATTTCGAAAACATCTTTTATTCTTGGTTTTTTTTTTATCTCCGTTAGACTCTTAAAAATCTAACTTAATAATCTAGTTATAAGTATATAGAAGAAATTCAATAAACTGTAAGCAATAATTGACTCAGTAGCCGACAATGGTACCAGCAGACACATTTGCATAGCAAACGTTAGCAGTTTTCCTAGCAATATTTGCACACCTCTTGGGCTCCCCACGTATGTCAAACATCGCTCTGACATACAAGTCAGTCACTTGTTGATTTATCCTGCAGTATCCATGTCAATGTTTGTACTTCACAAACGTGTACATTTTACCGTTTTATTATAAATATTCTACCCATTTACTCTCTTCTCACGAAGATAAACAATGTTCTGAAATACAAGTCAGCAATACAAATATTCGAGCAGTCAAACTTGTTCCGTTGTTTTCGTCGGTTTACTCTTCTTGCTCTCATGAAGTTAACAAAATGACGTTGATTAAGGAAAAAGTTGCAAACACCAATAATCTGTTCACAAATAAGGATACTTGTTACATTTCTTTTCTATGTTTATCCCTGTGAATTTTGAAACTTTCAAAATATACTATTAATAATAATGCCAGCTTTACAATTGTGATGATTAAATGATGTTTTGAGAAACCTGTATATATTCACGACAGCATTTTAAATTTTAGAATATATGTGTATTTAATGAGAAAATAAATAGAAATAAACAGAAAATTGTTTGAAAGGTTTAAACTAATTATAGACTTTTTTGAGTAATTTGTGGAAAATAAAACAGATAGAATGAATGACATACAGCATCAGTAAGGGAATTTAAAGAACACGTCATTTTAATATAAATAACCAAATTGTTTCTTCTTCAATTCATACTAATTTATTTTGGATATTTAAAAAAAAATTAATATTATTAACTTACATTTTATTAATATGTCACTCGTTGAAACTATAACTTATAAACTTTTTTTTTTTCAAATTTGTATTTTGGCTTTATTACAACTACCTACTATAATTTAAAATCGTGTCATTAAAAACATTTCTTTACCACATGCACATTTATTTTGAAGGGCTATAAACCATAAATAAATATTTACTGAACCAAAAGTCATAACGGTGGCCTAAACTCTGTCTTTATAAAAATATACTATCACGTTTTAACTAATATAAAGAATATTGTTGTTTTTTAGAGGGAATCTAACTAAATAAGTATATATTTTCTTCGAAATCTAAACAGATGGCAAGTATTGTGAGTGTGACAGTACTCGAAAGTTTCATTTCCAAGTTCTAGCGTTTTTTAAAGGTTAAAGGTTTTAAAGGTCCTTTAAGTGAAATGGACCTTCCAAAGTTATAATGCTGGACTGATAAAAGTTTATAAAACGCAGACATAAAACGTGACATATACACCTATTGCACTTTATACCCAACAATAAAAATAAAATTATACACAGTGTCCTCAATTTTTACAATAATGGAATATAATTATGCAATCCTTAAAATAAGCTATCACATAGTTCATGTTTACATTAAGACTTGTTTAATCCTCAATTTAAAATGGGGTGGAATAATACTCTACATAAATTATTATAAAACGTTTTTATGTTATAAAGGTCAAATGAATTAATAATCTCTTTTTCACAAATATTTCAAGGATAATAGGATTTCGGACATTTGCCATCCTTATATTTTACATAACGTATAACACAACGCTTACAGGATTATAATCTTGCGTCTTCATCAGGTGAGCATACAGTTAGTACATACAAGTTAAAGCATGGAACTTTCGTAAAAGAGTTTCGAAAATTAATAAAACAGAAAAAACTATAAAGTTTTCGGTTATGTTTAATATTTTATTTCTCTATTCCTTCTTTTTTCTATTATGAGTAACAGTCCATTACTGCACGTTTTAACCCTGCATTTCGGCAACTATCCTAAATGCTAGTATTTTTTCTAACGTTTCATCGTCAATAAAAAACTTTAAGCAAAAGAATTTCTCTTTAGTTGAAATATTCAGTAAAAACAACTGCGTGGACACCTGGTATAGACGGATTTACAGATTTTTAATTACAAATATCAGTTTAAAACTACTATAAATCGTGTTTGAACTATTATATTGATATTAATAATTTACGAATACAAATATTTTGCATTATATAAATTTTGAATTGAATTAAGTATTACAGTTACCGGTGTACCTCTGTGTAACTAACAGTGAGCGAAACACGGACACTGCGACGCGACGGTGCGGTTTGGTGGTAAACAATGTGGTTTAACAGCTCATGTTTGGTCTATTGTGTTTGTTTACAATAGTCACACTGTTTCACTTTGAGCTACTCATGCTGTTAATACATGCATGGAACCACACTATGGGTATTTATTTCTGTTTTAATACCTTATCAGAATGTAATAGTTTACTAAGTTACATTAAGTATTTCAACTGACATTAACGATCGAAAATTTAAGGATAATTGTTAACGACATGTACAGTATCAGTATTTTAACATATTCTTATTACAACATAGTTTGCTAAATTATAATGTTTTATGTATTATTCTAGATCATACTGTAGCTCTCACATTTTGTGTGCACAACTAAGCATTTACCACTCCTGGCACTGCATGCAATTACTCGAAGTGTAACAGAAGTGACATAGGCTCCTAAAATGAGTAATGCATTGGAAATATCCCAATATCTAGAGAAAACTATGAATCTTTGAATAAGCTTAAATGGTTAACTGGTCAGAGTTCAAAACTTTTTAATCAAAGGCTGGATTAATTATAAAATAAACTTGAGCATTTGTGAAAAATTACATACAATCTTTGTGAATAATTCTGAGATGTCGGTATTTGCTCTTGCACTTTTTAAGGAATTTATATTTTCTTATGTTGTTCTTATTTTGATTTTGGATGCCTTTTATATATATATATATATATATATATATATATATATATATATATATATATATATATATATCTTCTGTGAAGAAATTTGTAATGGGGACCCTGAAATCTGAGAGCAAACCCATTTATTTCTTATCATTACGTGGTAGGATGAACTGTCTCATCAAAGGCCAACAAGTCACAAGTGAACAAAGTCACAAGATATTGAATATTTTGGCTTATGATATTTCGGGGATCTATTCTACTACACGACCTCACTTAAACAATATTTTCGGCAAGCACACTCATATAAAAGTATGAAATATTACTGTCAGAACTGTTTTATGGAAAGGCTGTTCAAGAAATACGATCGAATGATTCCTCCGCCCATTATATAAATTTTATCTCTAAAAAGATACACCCACAATTTTATGATGAAAAATTATGGAGTAAAACTGTATGAAGTTTAACATTTTTCTTGTGGGGAAAACCCAAAGTCATTTTACTATAGCCGCTGTTTAAGTTACAATGGCATTAGTTCTGAAAAGCTAACTATTTATTTTGCCTTTACGTTGGAAAATAATGTTTTAGCAAATATCCTTTTTTGTAATCATAAATTGGAGTCAACTGTATTAGTTATTAGCCATGGATTCAAAAATATACTTACCTAGAATAAAAATATAACAAAACCTTTATTAGAAACATTTACATTTGTTCAGTATCCAAGTACCGTATGTCTTAAATAGTCTGAGTGAGGTGTGGGCCATCAGACCTCAGCTGTGGCTGTCAGTCGTTCTGTAAACTTTCTGACTTTGTGCCGAGTGTGGGCCAATAATGAAAATACTTCTGGTAGACAGCTGGTTCTGTTTCCCGTTCAACTTTGTTTTGGTTTTATATTTTGTGTCTATAACAAATTTTATTTTCGTAATGAAACAAAAATTAAATTAATGTATTAGGTTATATTTTGTAAATAAAATTAAACAAGTTCTTAATTCCGAATAAGGGCTTTTGCTTTTGCCTCTAATTTTAATCCACACAATAAATAAAACCACTACTGTCCAATATTTCCATTTTAAACCATTTTGAAACATAAAATTAAAAGAAAAATATTGAAACCTTTAGTCTTACCTTAGATAGTCTTCATTAAATAGAAGATAAACTGTAACTACCTCCAATACATATCCGCTATACATGTCAATCAAGTGTAGTAGACCTGTATCATTATTGGCTGAATCTTGACCAGGCAAGGAACTATGAGGACTGTAATATTATTAATATCAATTCTTTATACCAACCTACTACGTTTTTAATTATCTATTGTTATCTTGTTCATATCAGTTGTTATCTTTGTTGATTGTTTTTTTTTTTTAGAAAATAAGTTTTCTCTTACTGTCCTTGTATAATTTTAGTAGTACAATGTAAAAAAACATTTGTTTAGAACAATTCTATTATTTGATTATTGTTAACAATAATCAGACTAATATGAAGAATTTGATTTCTGTCATTTAAAAATTTGAAAATCCTATTTAGAACGTTTGAAAATTCAGTTTTATAGATCACAGTCACCTTTTTAACTAAAATCAAATTGATACCTTCCTGGAAATAAAAGCTCTGCTTATAAAAAAATTATTTAAAAGTCAATGGATTGCATGGGTCGGAAAATAATAATAATATAAAAGATTCTGATTTTTGAGAACCAATTAAATAACGAAGTTAGTTATGAAGAAAGAATAATGAAAAATCTTACTATTTCATAAAATATATGGTTTAACAGAGAGAAAGGAGAGAACAAGTAGCGGAACGAACAGGTCGGGCCAATTAGTGGAGCTGAACTGCTTTATCGGCCGTGCTGAGCCTTAGAGTATTAGACTTACTTTCCGTTATTTAAGTTCTCTTTAAAATTTAAGTATCATTCATATTATTAACACTTTAAAATTTAATTAAAGTGTATTTATATCTTTAAAAATACATTAAAGACGGAAATGATTACAACTAATATTAATGATAGAGCTTTTCGTTTGTGAACGTAATTCTGAAACGTAACACAGTACGTATATATTGAGAATAATCCAGTAACAATGGACCCTAATTTACTATCTCAAAATAATACTTCCAATCAGTCGATTAAACTCAATTTTATACAAAAATTCAAATCAACGATTGGTAAGATGAACTGCACATAAAAATTTTATGGAATGAGGAAGAGCGAAGCCTCTCTCTCTTAGGGCTGGACAAATTTCCTTTATGTCTGTCTCGATATCTCGAAAACGAACTGACGTATAGATATGACTATTTCGTGAAGCCTTATTTGTATATAGGCATCACTGATTTTGATTTCGGTGTATGTTATTTAAAGGGATTTAGATGAGTGTTAGCGAATATTTTTACACTGGTTAATTGTATAACCGTAATGGGAGTGAAAACTGTCAGAATAACATTGTAAAAAACTGGAATACAATCTTATGGGGTTTTAACATAACTGTGACATATTTAACACGTAGTCTAATTTTCTCAAAATATACTATATCACCTGTTTCTAAATTGGATTAAATTAAATGAGCTATAGAATTTAAACGTTTAATTGAAACTATTACAATAAATTTTGTGTTGTACTTCTACCTTGGTTTTCAACTGTGTTACTAAGGTTTCTTTAAAGAAAATATACTCCAAACTTCAATTAAACAAAGGATAAAATGTAATAGCAATCGATTAAATATTAAACATATTGATGTGAAAATAATAAACAATATATTGCTATATAACGTTCAGAAAGTTATGAAAATTGTGAAAATATCTACAAATCAAATATGATATAAGGTTATACATTTGTGAATTATAAAATTCATAGTGTACACATCGCATATTAAAGACCTTAGAACTGGCTCGCCAATTCGTATTATATGACGTCTACTGTTTGGTCTAAATATGAGATAAAGTTTCTGATTATTCATTTACTTTCATTTTCACCTTAAGTTAATATATGATCGTTCTAATATAGATTTCTGATAATGTTCTATTTGGATGCAACGTTTCCAATCAAGGTTTAATTACTGTGGAATTACTGTGGAATCACGAATATTTAATCAAACGAGGATGTACCCCGACTAATTGACACGGAGTTATATGATTTAATTTGCTAACATTACATGTGAAAATACAATTAAAGATAAAATACATATACTTATAAATTGTAAGTAAATTATTCACTATTTCATAGGAGACACTAATTTAATTAAATCGTCTCTCAACTTTAAGGTATGAGTTCAAAAGTACTTCAGTTAACATAATGTTTGACACCGCCTTGCCTGCAGCCATTTGTCATCAAACCTCTCAAACAGATTGAAAACTCCTCTTTCAAATACATCTCCTCATACAGCTTACATATAAGTCGGGTTCTTCATGAGTCGGTCTCGTTTTTAGATTAAACTTTTCAAAAACATATTAAAAGTTCAAATAAACAATACTGTTATTTCTAAACTATGAAAAAATTACGTAAATGACAATCCACCTGGCAAAAACTACTGGAATTATATTCAGTTTTTAAAATTATATATTTTTATAGTTTTACGTTACTCCTACTTTAAGGCTAGTGTAGTTTTCGCTGACGACTTATAGTCAAAATACCATTTCTTCGTACTTAATTAAGCAAGGTACAAGTACGCCACACCACGTGTCAGGTCCAATGCCGCGTAGCAGCCTTCACGGAAGTTTTACGGAAAACTTCAAGATTATAGCTCATTTTATTCTGATAATTAGGCGACGTGTGTTACTATGCTTCATGTGAAAATGGCGTATGGTTGTAGTCAGTGTGTTTACAAATGTATTTATGCTGTGGTATACTCGTTGCCACCTATTAAGATTAATTTAAAAAGGCTCACTAATTCTTCAATGACATACACTATTATCACACTCGTTGTTGCCTTTATAACAATGGAGGTACCGACAAAATTTCAATTCTATGGAATTAATTTTTGTACTTTTATTCAATGTTAGATTAACAACTAGTGTTTAAATACAAACATATTTTGATAATCATATAAGTTTAAAACGGATTCATACACCATTAAGAATAAAAAACGAGATCTCATTAATACTTCTGCCTTTTAATATGACATTTACATTTTAGTACTTCTTTCTGACAGGTAAATAATTAATATTTTTCATTATACAGTAAAACCGTTTTCTTCATTCTTTCGCAAAACAAATTAGCATAAAACATTTAATTACAAACAGAAGTTACTTCCAAAGTTTAAAAGACCTTAAAACAGCTGTAAATTAAGAATTCTTTCATCACAAGTTCTCGAGTCGCAGTTTATAGCTGTAATTGTACATTTTGATTGAAATAAGCATTTCCCCATCTATTTGACGTCGTTAAGACAAACTTTCGTAATGAATATAACTTCATAAAATTGTCTTTCTTTTTTATATTCTATAGTAAATCTCAGTTACAAACTCGGTATTTAAGATAAAGCTGTAATTAAATCTGCCTTTTGTCGTGGCGCGAACTCGTGTATTCAATATAAAACTTCTGCAATCTCTCAGAAAGGTAGCAAAACACGACAATGGTTCGTTTATAAACGTTTGCAAAGAACTCTTTCCCGGCGTCATTATTAATAAACCTTCCAAATATTGTTTCGTAGTCTGCATTAGCCGATTGTGTATTATATTTAGTAATAAATAAAAACACATGACATGATTATATTTTTGTTTTAACTTACATTTATTACTAGTCTGAATAAAAAATAATTATTTGGACGGAATAATAGGTTTTCGAATATTAGATATCGTTTATGCTAAAATAAAAGAACACTAAGTTTCGAGGATTGGAATCTAATCCCTTCCTCAGGTGCTAATATAATAACTTATATAGATTTAAGCATACACAAATTAAACATTGAAATTAACATATGGTGATGAAACTAACCCAAGGCAAGGTATACAACAGAAAAGTTGTATGTGTAAAAACCTGAGTATATGCCTAATAATCGAGAGTGATCAGATCAAGTACCAACCATGTCACAGAACAAGCGCAGTAAGTAACGAACTCTCCGTACACCAAAGAGACCATGAGTTGATAGGGGCATTTCCTGTTATAGAGCGATCCGTAATTTGAAAAAAGGTGTGAAATTGACGATGATTTGTGTAGTGAGGGGAGTACAAGGCTTTAGGACTTTCCTTGCGCTCAGGGTCATATATTCGGTGTGAACTTTATTTGGTGAGGTGTCTATGAATCTTAGTTCATGATAAATTCACTTTTAATTAAATAAGCGTAACAAATTTATTCTTAACCGTACTTTAATTTGTCTTTGATAAAATTCTCACATTTGCCTAACTTTTGTATAACCTTTATTATCCCTCACATTGGCACTGTATTAGCACTTTCGTTTTGTTAAAACTATACTAATGAAGTGGTATTGCAGTACTATGATCCTCGCACTCAAGTTAGCCTATGTCATTATTAACTCACCTGAGTAAAGTACCCATCATCACGGTACTCTACAATGTACCAAGGTACATATTGGCTTTATACTCCAAAGTCAATTAATCTTACTAAACCATCTACCAGCTAAGAGCCTCAAGGCAAGGTTTTAAGTTACTCGATGAATAGACTCACTCTGGAGGGAGTTTATGAAAGTTTCCAACTTCAACAGTGTTCTTAACGTGAGGATGCTTTTGCACGTAAATCTTATTACAAAATTTAAGGGTTTTCTTTACGATGAAACTAGTATTATTTTCTTATTATATGTGGTGAGAACTGTTATATTAGGCTAACTCTAAACTTAAGACGAAGTTTAATCTGTAATAACAGTTTTTTCCACTAAATATAACACACAGTTACTAAGTAATTTATAATTATTATAGTTATAAAGTACTCATAAATACATTATGTACGTTTCTTGGGGGTATTTATCATTCAAAATTTCAATATATCCAATAATTAGCATCTTAGATTCTGTAGAAATGCTCTAAACCATTAAATGTATCGCTGCCTGTAAATTTAATTTAAGACTACAAAACCACACCATTACAGGTCACCATTATTTTTAACTATATTTATTTAATTATTCCAACCCCAATTTAGAGAATTATTAAATCAATATGAGCTAGCTTGGTCGATAAAATAGGAATAGACAAAAATCGAACGCATGTAAACCGAAGAAACGTTTAATTTCATACATAGTTCGTAATTGCTCTTGCCATCCGGGAGAAAGAAGTGTAATTGTGTAAATTTAGTAATATTTTAAGTTGCTGAAAAATTATTGAGGTATTATTTATAAATAATAAATCTGCAAAGCATTAATGGAATGACTCCAGAAATCATAGCCGATAGAAGATAATCGATCTCTGTCTTGTCGAAAAGACATAATGGAGATGGCAATGAGATCGATCACAAAAATATGTTATTCTTTTGAGTTCCGTCATTTAAGGAAAACCCTTTTCCTTTAAATTATTACTCCATTTTGAGGACATCTTGTTTTGATTATTTAATATAATTCAAGTACGTTCACCCTTAATGTCATCCTCTCCAAGATACTAAATTAGCTGTGGTTCACTGATAAGTAAATATTCGATTACCACTCAGGGGGAAAGTTTGTATTTCTATTTGGTTTGTATGTCTGCTTGTCAGCAGGACACTTTGAGGACGAACTAAGCAATATACTTGAGATTTGTTCATGTTTTCATCTCACTCCTGAGGGTTGTTAAAATACCTCTTCGGTATGTCTTTTTCATCAGGTCAGCAGCAGCAGCGTTCTAACTAGCAAAACAAGCTTTCTATTATTAACTGGGACAAAATTGGAGAAATTGATAATTGGAGCGTGGTTGAGGGACAAACGAAACGGAGAACTGAATTTAGATTCTCTTCTTGGAACAAAACATTTCTAAATTTATAACTGCAAGGTGTATATGTTAAAACATAAAATTAAAGTGGTTCAACTTTGAACGTTGAGTTTAAAATAATTTTTAAATATATTTATGTGCGCCTTTTGTCATTGATATTATATATATATATATATATATATATATATATATATATATATATATATATATATATATATATATATATATACCTAAACAACTATAATACTGCACTGATGTTTCAAAAAGTACCAAACAAATTTTTGTACGTCAAGTGTCTATAAAAGTTATTAATGTCAAAAATACAAATGATGTGGAGTTAATTCAAGTTACTTAATGAATTTAACAGGGAATTTGCTTGTTTATATTGTGATTCTGTCACCACAAAAGCATTAAACAGTCAAAATAGAAGCAAATATTGTGCCTTAAGACCTAAGTGAAAAAGCATTTTCTACTGACTTTTTAAACTTAGCTTTGTACCAATTAAGGTAACCATGTACTTCCAATTACAGTAGCTTGATCTTTATCTTCTTTGTTACCTTTATTTTTTCTTTGAATAGTATTATAATACTTAGCCTCTTATAATCCTTATTTTATGAATATTCTGAAGGCCTATATCTCATCTCCTACCAGTTGCATTACATTCCTGTAAAATGTAATGTTTTGAAAATAAAAACTGTTAAAGTATTTTTTTTACATTATTAACATAAAATCACTGAAATTCTAAGGTACTATAAAACCAAAAACGTTTAGTACTATAATATTCTAACAGATATTAATATAGATTAAAAATCAGAAAAAGCCAATATCAATTACATACAATGGACGACCTTACTCTTGTTACGATGGGATATCAAGAAAAATACTAAAAAAATATATTTAAAAGATGATTCCAAGATAAACTAAACTAATAAAGTAAATTCTTTGTAGATCGGTAATGATCTACCGATATACTATGACACAGTCATCCAAATTAACTGTCCGGAAATTTTTTGGAATGGATGTGACAATTATGTAAGGGACCAGCACTTCTGTCAATGACCACAAGAAAGCTTCGTTATGTCATCCTTACAGATTATATGTGCTTTATGACATTTCTCCAAGAAACAATGACGAAAGGTGGTGTTTAAAGGATGTAACATGGTAGAAATTGCATTTTATTACAATTTAAAATTCATGTATTGTGGTATTATGTCGAAGACACTCTCTCCACTAATTTTATATTACGTTATATAAGTATTCAAATGCATATTTACCTATTTTAGACAGAAAAATGTAAATTCACCCTTCACGAGCGCTCGTTTGATAGGAAGTTGCCTCGAGTGTAGCTCGGACATCGCTGCAGTCCAGCTTCCACTGTTTGGTAAAAATAGTTAGTTTCTAACGCGATTCTGTGATCCGGTTTTTGCAATAAATTGCCTTGTCTTATAATATTCTCAAAAAGGGTTTGTATAAACGTGGTATTAAAACATGAAATGTGTTCTTGAATTTCTTTTAAACATATAATGTCTCTGAGTAAGATTGTGTTTCGTTTAGTGCAATAAACTGCACTTTTTAAATAGAATTCATGAACGCGTGTGTGTTTAATATATATTTTTCGTTTTGGAGGATGACAGACGGATGAGAAGATTCTCGACTCGAAGAAAGTATAGACATGTGTAAAATATCATACAACTTCCTGTTTTACCGCCTATACAACCACATGTGCAATGTCATGTTACCCTTCCTAGAACTCTCAGGAGAAAAGTAAACTTCTGATCATGAACTTTCTGTACTACTCATTCTGTATTAAACTATTAACAAACAAACACGAGATTGCTTTATTACTTAACAGATTTTATTACTTTGTTGTTTCTAATGTCGGGCGATGCCTCCACAAGCTCTTGTACCAAAAATGGCGGAACATTTGGAACCGGCATCGCCAGTTCTCCCTCCTTCTTCAATGGATGAGTCGGGAAGATAGCATGGACGATTGCCGTTATCAATTCAGATAGGAAGGCCGTAATGTTGGACACCATTCCCCTGAGCTTCGTGGTCACCAGCCTGCAGCCCTTCCTCCAAGGGTCGGAGTCCACATTCTGGCATAGCTCTCTCTAGCACCTCTTAGCTCAGGCGGTGACGTCTTCGGACGCACGACCGGGATAATCATCCTGACTGTGCTTAATCATAGTTCTGTGAAGCACTCGCGATATACTGCCGATTAAAGAGTTAGTATAATATCGCTTAATATTGCTAAGTAACCAATCAAAGTGTTCTTATATTACAATGTTAATCGTTCAAAGACTTAAATTTGTGTATACATTTTCTAGTAGTCTTATAAATAACAAATGCAAGTTTCTTTCAAATAGCTTAAATTAACTGATTTGGTTTATTGTTAGTTTCTGATGACAGAATTTGAGAATTTATCATAATTAATAAAGATAATAACTTCCATAAAATTGTATCGCAATCTGCAGTAAAATAAAATTGATTTAAATATACTTTCAAATTTTTATTTTTAATACGATCTAGATGTATGTAACTTTGTCAACAATGTTTCGACACAGTGAATTTAGGTGATCCATTCCCTGGATTTCACCTGATTTTTTAAGGACAGATTTTAAGTATTTCCACACGACATCAAAGTATCTAAAAACGGGATGCCAAATCCCGAAACTCTATTAATCTAGTATTATGCGAAAAGATTGTTACGATCATGTGGATATCTACTTAATTTACTTTACATGCCATAACCGCTTAGCACGAAAATAGTATTTTATCAAAGGTATTATTTTGTGTATGTATGAATAAACTTAACTTTATTAAATCTAGTCGGCTAAAAATATAACAAAACTTTTCA
Source organism: Homalodisca vitripennis (assembly GCF_021130785.1). NCBI lineage: Eukaryota > Metazoa > Arthropoda > Insecta > Hemiptera > Cicadellidae > Homalodisca > Homalodisca vitripennis. Next base: position 37,460,420 of record NC_060212.1, read on the forward strand.
TGTTTAACAAAAGAAGAAGAAGACTTTAAGTAACCTTCTTAAACTTGTTACTAAGAAGACAAGAAAAAGATTGAAGACGTCTTGGAAACTGAAGAGGAAATCGGCTTTGATATTGAAATGTTTTCTGCATTTTCTGTTCTCAGATTAAATGATACTCATACAGCTTTATCTCTGTTAAAATATTAGCTGTCTCTCACAAAGTAGATGCTAATTTAGGCTACTTTTTTGGTATTATAAAATAAACACACAAAAAATGCAATATTAGTGTATATGTTTCTTTTATTAGATATGGAGGATGTTTCTTATTTACCACTTAGATAAACCAAAGCGGCTTCACGTTTTAAAGTTTTAGCCTCAAGTTTAAGTTCTTTTAAGTGCATAGCAACTTTAGCAAAAAGTAAAAAGTACAATCCTTTTAGTAAACGTTTTATTGTGCAATCCCGAGCATCCAAAAGTATCTTCCAAACAAAAAATAAATCAACCATTGAATTTGGTACTAAACTCAGGATGTATTTTATATCCAGATATTATTTAAGAACTCATCCAAGGAGAAAATGGCATTTAACACAACCATATGTTCAGAGGAGCTTTAAAATAAAAAAAAGAATAAACCGTTTTTGAAATTTATAGGGAGCTGAACATATTATTTATGTGCATTTATAATGCATTCAATAATATTTGCTTTCTTTTTAACTTAATCAAAAATGTTAAAAATGTCCTTCCAGGTCAGTCGGAAGAAGTACGCAGATGAATAGCTGTCCTATTGTTAATTTATTCTCTTGGTATTTGCAATGTACCCAACATCTCGATAACCGATCCAGATACCACAATACTTTTTAAACTAGAAAAGGCTTAGTAAATATTAACATCATTCCAGACCACTTTTTTCACAAATAACGGAGTTTAAATTTCTTTTAGTTTCAAGAACTGCTGGTAAGAAAACATACAAAGCTGACCAACGAACTTTACTTATTCGTAATATTCAAAAAGTCAATTTTGGTTCAAAACTTCAACTTATCTGATTAAAGTCTTTAATTGACCATCAATGATTTTAAAGCATAATACAATTTCAAACATTTTCCATCATTATATATTACAAGCTGTATCTTTAACGTTGTAGATTTTAAATACATGTTAATATATTAAGAATATTACACATGGGTAAGACAGTATATTTCTCTCCCCGAAAACGTATCTTTCAAGTTTCAACTTGTTTAGATTTTTATGGGACAGTGTTCGATTCCAAAAGCCGTGTTATATAGCTCTGGGGATCATGTTTTGTGATGTTATTTAAAAATTCGATCTTCAGCACTACCGTAAGAACAATTGCAATAAGTTGATTTTGTATGCAACACAAAATATTAATTTTACTGTGTACATTCTGATGTTACATCATTTTTCCTCATTATGAAAAGTGCGTCATAATACTATTACAACATAAAATTCAAATACATCTGGGACTTTTAATTTAGGATAAATAAGCTTAAGAACCAAACTTATATCCATACAAATGAAATTGGATAAAAAGGTACTAACAATATGTATTTATCCCTAAGGTATTGTAAAGGTAAATATTGTAGTGTCATATCAACCGATGTAGCATGAACGTATTAAAATGCGTACCAAGTTTCCAGTGCCTTGGCTTCTGCCAAGTACATTAAATTAAAGGAAAACATTATCATCATCTCTCATCTTTAAAAGCAGGGTTTAAGAGAGTAATTTTTTAACTATATATATTATTAACTATAAGTAACAAAACGTACAATTGTTTAATATGTTTGAAAGAGTTACACAAAGTTTTTATTATGAGACCTGCTCATACACGAGAGAAATTCAACTTAATGGCAAAAAATCCAATTTTTAATTTCTTTGTTACCAACATCTGATTTCACGAAAGGATATTGCATAGTATTCTATTTCTAGATTTGCGACCGAAATAGCTAAGTATCTAACTTTTCTTTTAACAATTGTTTATATAGAGTTTAAATTTATATTTTATTATACTTTATTAATCAAATAAGTGAACGTGAATGACCAATTTGGTCAATTTCAAGACCCTAACGTGACAAAGTGGATTTGCAAGAACCTCAAAATGTATTTTACGAATTTCAGACTATTTATACTTTGAAATGTAATGATTCATAAATCTTAATTACATGCTACTAAATGGTTCTAATGTATTGACTATTTTTTTTCTAGATGAACAATCCCCATTCTCCAATCATAAGAGGCAAGTGCTATGGGAATTATTTACAACAAAGTGTTATCTCACCCCTAACGTGGCAAAAAGCGTTTTTGAGTAACGGATCCCAAAAAGATAACCGAGCTCTTTACCATATCCATCTTGTCCTAAATTACCTACCGTAGGATAGGGTGCAGATGGTAGAGGTCGATCACAAAGAGATAAGTTACTCTTTTGCGATCAAGTGACTGTCACAAAGAGATCGATTACCCTTTTTGGATCCGTTATTCAAGAAACACCTTTTGCCAAAAATTATTACTGCACCTTTCAAGTACGATCACATCTAATGTCATTCCCTCCAAGATAATAAATTAGTTGTAGTTCGATGATAAGTAAATAGTAAATTATTTGCTGAGCTTTAGCTAAGCCAACCACTCAGGGTGCTGGAAAACGCTTGGTTTGTATGCATGTCAACTTGTTCGCAGGATACTTTAAGAAAGAATTGAGCTATAACCTTTAAAGTTGTTCATGTTTTGTATCATTCCTGAGATATTGAAGTGGCTTAAAGATAACTCTTGTATAAAACTTCAGCGAATCCTGTTACGTGACATGTATTTTGGCAGCTTTCTTACATTGTTTCGTACACTAATTAAATTTGTCTATCAATATAATAAACCTTTAACAATATTTTATTGTAAACATAGGAAGAAGAATCATATGTATGCAAAGATTTTGATGGCATCTTTTTGTTATAAAGCAGCATTTTAATTAGCAAAAAAAGCTTTCCCTTATTAACTGGAACAACATTGGAGAAAATCATAATTGGACCGTGGTTGAGGGACAAACGAAACGGAGAACTTAATTATATTTCGTTCTTGGAAAAAACATTCTTACTTTAGAACTGAAAAGTGTATTTGTTGAAACATAAATGATATGTAGATAAATATTACAGTTTATGAATGTAATAGAATTAAATAGTTTCATAATTATTTCTGTGTAGTTTAAACGTAAAAATGCATTTGTAAATGCATAACTCCGCAAATTCGAATAAAAAATGCTCATATTAAAAGAATTTCATTAGTTTGATATTGATTTATAAAACCTCGGAACAGGCTAAGTTGTACTATCAGGCGTAAAAACTTTGGTCTTTATTATCAGCAACGAGTGGACAAGGATCAGAGTGACTAGACTAATTTGTTTCCTTTCTCTTTTGTTAGCCCCTGGTCTGCCGCTACCAGCAAACAGCTGGTGTTCTCTCCAAACAGCTGATCTAAGATAAATTAGCTTAAAACATTGCCCAGGGCCAGGCGATGAAACGTTTGAAATTGAAAACACTCTTACCTGAGTGTAGAGATCAAAATTTACCTAGTGTGTTATATTTTTCTTTCCTCTCCCATCCCTTTACCCTAAAAAATTTCGTCTTCTTGAAGTGCCACACATTCACCAGGATGTCGATGGGATGCAACCAATGAATGTGTCCACTCATTGGAACTAACTACAAGCACCTTTGGTCCTATTATTTTCTTCGTGTTTAAGTAGGCTAGTGTATTTGTATCTGATAAAGAATTGAAGAATTTCTCTTAAATATTGAAATCACGTAGTTGAAATATTTACGATGTAAATGATAGATAAAAACATAAATTTCAAACAAAAGTACCTTATATGCTTAAATAGTGTTAAAACCGCTGGTTTAAATAATTGTTCAAAGTCACCTTATATCTCTTGTTAAATAATAAATATTTTATTTCTTTTTCAGTTTGAAACGAGTTCACCTACTTAATTAGTTGATCTGTTTGCTCACTTCTTCCTTCTGAATTAATTATAAATTTAATTACGTTCTTTTCCCTAACTGTATTAAATAATCTCTATTAAATAGTAACTGTATTAAATAGTCTCTCAGCTAATTATCAGATATTTACTAATTAATTCTGTTCTTGAAAACGTTTTCTCTCTGTAATATTCTCTTTACTATAACTTCGTGTTTCTGTTTGGTTTCATACAACAGCCGATGGTTTTTCAGGTAGTCCTGCACAACGACCAGGAGATAGTCGGGCACGCTGAAGTCCCGCTGCAACGCCTCTAGCATGTCCTCCCACTGAGCAGAGTTAAACGCGTTCTTTACGTCGAGGGTAACCAACAGTACAATCGGCAGAGCCTGGTGACAAGCTGTTTCGGCTTGCTGAACGGCACTGACCACCTCTGTAATGGCGTTCAGAATTGAGTGTCGCTTTCGAAAGCCGTGCTACCTGGGAGAGAGATCTCCAGCGGCTTCGATGGACGACTGCAATCCCGGTTTCAGCAACCTTTCATAGAGCTTCCCCACGGTATCAAGCATACAAATTGGCCTGAATGCTGACGGGGAGTTCGGGTCACCATTGCCTTTGCTTATCAGCGCCAACCTAGCAACCTTCCAGCGCGACGGGAACATACCCGCTACCAAACATGCATTAAACAGAATCAGCAAGATCGGATAACTCGCCGCCACAAGCTTTAAAACCTCAGCTGGAATGCCATCAGGTCCTGGAGCCTTCTTGTTGCGCATGGTAGACACCACTGTTATAAGCTCCTGCTCCGTAAAAATGGGAACGTCTGAAACCGGCCTCGCTACTCTCTCCTCCCGCCTAAAAGGTTGACTTGGAAAGAGAGCTTCCACGATCGTCGAAATCATTCTAGCAGGAATTTCCATGTTGTTAGCCCCCATTCCTCCCAGCTTTCTTCTCACAAGTCTGTATCCTCTTCCCCAAGGGTCCTAGTCCACCTCCTGGCAGAGCTCACGCCAGGATCGTGCCTTGCTCAGACGGATTGCTGCACTCAAAGCTTTCTTAGCAGCCTTATGCTCTGCCGACCTAGTTATAGCTTCAGGCCGGTTTCGAGCTCGCTGCCCTCTACGTCTGCCCATTAGTGCAGTTCTCCTGAGCTCGCCGATTTCGTCCGTCCACCAGAAGGATTGGCGACGGCCCCACCGTTTCCGAGGCATTCATGGAAGAGTAGATATAAGCCTCAACCTCAGCTGTTGCCGTGGACTCGGGAAACTCCGGAACACCAGTCTCGATACTACGATCTAGCTGCTCGACGAGTTTTCCCCCTGTCCAGCTTAGCCAGATTCCAGACAAGAGTGTTTCGGGTATTCGCTTGCCGCGGCAGCCGATTATCGATAAGATGGAAAGCGATGAACTCGTGGTCACTAGCAGTGTAGGCGTCCATCACTCGCCATTCCGCTACTAAAGGGAACAAATCGGCCGATACCAGCGTAATATCTGGTATTGACTCACCGAGAGTGCTTCGGAAGGTCGGCCTTGTCCCTCTATTCACGACTTTCAAATCGAGTCTCGCGACCATCTCCAAAATATGTCTTCCCCTCACGTTAGTCACGGGCATACCCCATTCGACCGCACGGGCGTTGAAGTCACCCGCCACTTAACACGCTCAGGGATGCTCAAAGAGTGTCTTCCAGCGCTTCCAACCTTTCCAGATACTCTCGCGCGGAGTAATTGGGGGGAGAGGTACACACTGTAAATGGTAACGCTGTTCACCTTAACCCAGGGATAACCGTCACCGGAACCATGACTCAGAACACGGACCCCACGACTGTCTCAGATCCAAACAGCCGCAGTGGGCGAGCGTAAAACCAAGATGAGCTGGTTTTGGTTCAGACGGGTTCACTGACGATCACTATCTGGGATTTGGTCTCATAGGCCAGCTGTTCAAGTATTGCGTCCGCAGCGTGACATCTCTGCAAATTAGCCTGGATAAACCCGATCATTTTCGTGGCCTAGCACGGGACTTCCTGTCGTCCACGGCTTTCTTAAAAACCCCGCAGGCACCTGATCCTGGAACTTGATCCGTCTTTGCTCCAGGTTTTCTGGTACATAAGACGCAAGAAGGAGCCCCCGTGCAAACCGCCGCCTTGTGTTCGGTACTGCCGCATTTCCAGCAGTCACTGCTCCTATCGAGTCCGGAACAGTTCTTCTTGGTGTGGCCGTAGTCGATACAGCAGAAGCATCTGTCCGCCTCCACACGGCCCTGAATCCGGCAGACGACCCATCCGACCTTTATCTTCCCCTTTCGGAGTACTGTCAAGGAGTCACTCTCGAGCAGCTCAACCACGGCGTCCAAGATGTCGGCTTCTGTGGTCAAGGCGTCCAGATCTAGAATCTCTAGCCTTGCCTTAGGAACAATGGAACGAAAATCGTTCCTGTCACCCACCGCCTTCTATATCGCCTTCTGTCGTCGCATTTGCGAGTTCCAGTAATACTCCTCCAGTGACAGTCTTCCTTATGTGGCGTACCACGGTGCCCGACTCTTCGGGAGTAACTCCAGCCCTCATTGCACCAAGAATCTCGGCGTATGACTTGCCAGCTTTGGGCTTGACAAGCACCACCTGCCTCCCAGGCCTGGAACGCGGGAGTTTCTCCGGCTTCTTTACTTGTGGGGGAGGAGGTGGAGGTAGGTCTTGCCTCTTCCCGCTCTTATCTACGGCCTTCGCCTTTCTTTTTTTATTTTTTGAGACCACCGGGAGAAACTCGTTCTCTTCTGTCGCGTCGACAGAATCAGGCTCTTCGGTTTCTCTCTGCCACTTTTCCTCCCTATGATGTTCAGGAGGACTTCCGGCCGTTCGTTTCCCAGCCGTGGTAGAGGTTGCTGCCACCATAGACGGTAATGGGGCCTGAGTATCTTTTTCGCGGCTTTCTCTCTGCAGTCTCTTCATCGATATCTTCCAGACCTGCCAAAATATATCGATCAGATCTAGAGACGACTCCAGAGAGATCATGCCGTTCCTGACTGCCGTGCTTAGGCTCTTCTGTCTCTACGTAGTTGCTCGCATGTCGAGAAGAACGGCTTTCATCATCTTTACCTCCGTAAAGGTGGTGTCCACCGCATACTCCATGTTCTTCCCATCGGGGGAAACCAAGGGACATTTCCTGACTTCTGACTGGTGTCTCCTCAGACTGAAACCCATCAGAGACAACCGGTGTACCTGTCTCTTGAGGGTCACAGGAAGTTATGGTCTGCAGAGTCGCCGAAGGAGTCTCTCTATGACGTCGCAAAGGAGGGGACCTCAATACACGACTACTCTTAGCAAATGGGTCTGCAGTGGACGAAGGGAGAGGGGGGAATTCCTTCCTCAACCTCTCTGTATCGTTGTCGATGGGTTTTTGCGATTCCATTCTTTAAGTTTACCAGCGCATCGTGCGACAAGGGCGGCCCGGAAAAATCGGGAACGGGTGTACCCTCGAGGACTGAGCCTCTACCCCAGTTCCCTGGGGCCCGAGCTCCGTACTCCCAGCACCGGAACCCAAACGTGCCGGGGGCCGACCGTAGCAATACACAATCCGACCTCTGCATTCATGGCGCACTTCTTGACTCGGCCCCGAAGGGGCTGGCTCCTGGCGTCGTACCAGAGAAAACACCATCGGCAGGCAAAGCACACATCAGTCACTGCGACAATTCAGGGACACTCCCCGGGTTTTTCCGGTATGCGCCGGTCGAAAAGAAGGAGGAAGTGACAACCACTTGGGGTCGAAGAAAAGAAGAGGTGGGCGAGATTAGCCCCGAAAAGATAAACGATGTTGAGCCAAGATCCGAAAGAGAGAAGAAAGACCTTAGCTCTAGAAGGACTGTGAGGAGAATCTCACAACTAGGCTCAGGTACCTTGGGGGTTGGCAGCCTCCCAGAAGAAAGGGGAGGCCTCCCGTGTAGTCGAAAGCCGACTACCCCTGAGGAGGAAAAAAAAAAGAAAAGAGAGGTTAGTTTACAGAGCCATAGCAACACTGTGTTTCAAAATTTATATTATAACGGTGACAGTTTTAACATCAAACTGTTACATTCGGTATATGAATTGTACTAGATTTCTACTAATATTATAAATACAAAAGTTTGGATGGATATTTACCCCTCGCGCAAAAGCTATTGATCCGATTAAGTGCATTGTTTTATTAATTGATCGCTGAAATTACATAAATGTATAGAAATTATAAACGGTTACGCCCTGTTCGAATTTACGTGCTTGTAGGCGAAAAATTTGTTGAGAAAATCTACATACCTTTTAAGTCGTAAATACTAGTTATACTAATAATATATGGTTGTGGTTTAGACACGCAAACACGTTTTTGAGATTAAACGTATAAAATATTACAATGGATGGTTGGTTACATGATCTTGTGAAAGTACAAGAAACTCGACTAGGAAGTCTACAAATATTAAAGTTCATTGTGGTGAAATATTATATTATAACTACTAGTTACCATGTTCACAAATTCTTATTATATCAAATAAACCATATTAGGTATGCAAATAAGTGTAGACGCTTTAGAGTTTATTAAATTTATCACGTAACCTATAGTAAAAATGTGACTCTGTAGAAAAATTTCGAGTTTGAGAACTTAATAACTAGGACACAATAAGACAAAGGCGTGTTATGTAAAATTAGTAAATTTTTCTTCTTTAAATGGTTAAAAAATCATGTATTCCATTGAAAACCCTTATTTCTTACACAACCTCATCTATTTATAAATAATTATATATAATAAAAACAACCTAAACTTTTTGCATAAAAAAAAAGATTTTAATACTTTATATGTATTTTGAAAATATAGGTATAATTGTAATTTCTTGGAAGGTATGCATCAGAGAGCAGACAGTTTCATTGAAATGCAAACATGGACGGGACTCGCAGATACAGCGCCAAAATTAGCAAAACAAATTGGCTATCATTTGTAGCCCTGCAGCGGACACACAGGCCTTCAATATCCTAACTATCTCTGCTGCTCGTCCATCTCGTCGTGTTAATATCTCCTCTGATACTCTTATGGCTCGATTGTAGCCCTGCAGCGTACACAAAAGCCTTAAATTTCCTAGCTCTCTCTGCTGCTCGTCCATCTCGTCATTTTAACATCTTCCCTGATACTGTTAGGACTCGATTGTAGCCCTGCAGCGTACACACAGGCCTTCAATTTCCTAGCTCTCTCTGCTGCTCGTCCTTCTCGTTGTGTCATCAACTCCTTGTATGTCCTGAACCTTCTCCCCATTTAAGCTCAGCTTATTAGCACTACACCAGTCATGTATTACATCTGATTTACAGGTAACAGTTTCTTTAGCTGTCTGAGGACCAGTACCTTGAACGCACACGGCCAGATCATCTGCAAATATAAAACACTTTACATGTTGCTCCATGATGTTACTTGGTAGATCATTAATGTAAATTATGAACTAGGTCGGACCAAGTATAGACCCCTGTGGTTCACCTTGTAAAATCTGCAAAGGATTGGTAAAAGAGACATTGACATATACAGACTGCCATCTATTACTGCTATCAAACTAGTAAAATACAGCTTATCTAGCAACACATCATGTGTTAAAGTGTCGAAGGTCTTGGCCATATACGATCTAAAGAGAACACTCCTTTTGCCTCCAGACCTTTAAAGCAGTTTGTAATTAGAGCTTAAGTGGCTTTAACAGTGCTACGCTTAGGCCTAAACCATTCATATGATTGGTTGTCTCTGTATACCTAAAATGAACAATAATTAACATCAAAACATACTGTAATAATTGATGTAGCTCATTCATCTTCGAGATTTTTGAAAACGCGTTAGACTCCCTCAGTTCTAGTCTTCCACTTCTGAGAAGTCACGTCGTTTGGCTCCAGGATTACTCTTCAGAACTCTTAAAACTGTTCACCTGATCCTCCGCCAACTTTACATATTCCTTGGCCACACTCAGAACTACATTACTGCTCTTAATTCTTCGACTTCACACTAGTATTATAATTGATTGGTTTGATTTTTGTTAAGGCAATATTACAAAATCTTGGGCCTGTCATTCAAAGAAGCTTTACGACCGTCAAGGTTATGATATAAAAGTGGAAAGCCTAAAACTCGAAAATAAACGTTTATTAGAACACTACGCATTAAATTTGTTTCTAATGTATACATTAGTTATAGTTTTTAAAACCTTTTACAATTTCATGGCAATCAGAGAGAATACCTAGAGCGAATCCGGGGCTATTTTTCATCCTATAAATACACAGCCTTTTAATACTTTTATCCGATCTTATATTTTAGAAGCCAAGCGTCATACATGTGTATTAAAGTTAATTGAACCAACGATTAAAAAGAATGATCACTGCTATTTTCAGCCAAATAATTTTGATATGGTTGGCTGATGGAAAAACATTTTGTTTACGCGTCTCATGTTTAATTTTAAGAGTATTACTCTAAAAATGTCTTCTGAAGCAAATTAACATAAAGCCTTTCAAACCTCCCATTTCGATTACCAATAATAATTTTCTGATTTCACGAAAATCTACGTAATGTAGATTTCATATTAGGTTCAGCTTTTATCCTAGAATTTGATAATAACAATAGCTGTTTACAAAAACTTACTTAAGTGTTTTTTTACATAATCTTACGAAGTTTTTACCGTCGAATAAAAGGAATCATTTTTCTTGAGCATGGTACAAAATATTTTACATCACGGCCTCTAATTCTTCCTCTGCTAGGGATAATAAAATTTACCCAAATTAAATTAAATTAAATCAACTTGCGCACTAAACAGACTTCAACAATGTATTGATGACGTTCCCAATTGGCTATCTGCAGTGAAGTCGACGTGAACTTTTAAAAATATGTCTTTATTACATATTTACCGGTGAATAAAAGGAGAAATATTCCTGCAAATGACACATAACGTCATGACCTTTAATTCTTTCCTTGTTTGGGTTAAGTTACAACAAACCCGAGTTAAATAAACCTGTGGACTACGTATTGAAGACGTTCCGAATGAGTCCTCGGCGGTGAGACCCCACTATAGTCCATTCACTGAGTGTTGAGAGTATAGCCCCGCCCACAGCGCGGAGAGCCTCTAGGGATGAGACCAATTAGAGTCCACGTGGGCCAAGCCAGTTCCTACTCTCGGATCAATAAGTGTATATACCCATGTTTGAAAGTGATACAAAACTAATCCAGTATAGTTCCAATAACGGATGAAACAAAACTTAGCTTTTTAATCTAAAAATTTACAAAAACAACAACAAAAATTTATATCTACGTGTAAGTATGAAAGCTAATTGGATTGCAATCATTCTGCGCACTGAGCAGACTTGTGCAATGTGTCGATGATGTTTGGTTGCAGATAACGGAAAGTTAACAATAATTGATCTCACCACAACACAGGCTATCGGTGATAATCTAGTGGCGGTGGCAACCAGTTAATCATTCATCATCAGCACGTCATGTTTGCCTCTGATTAAATCCAGAATAGATGAGATGCGGCCAAATGGGAATGCTTGTAATTATACTGAAAATAGCATTTCATTTGGAGCGGACTTGGACTAATTACATTTATTACATATCCGTATCGCAAGATATACTTTAAGATTAGTTAATTTTACCTTCACTATAACAAGCAGGAGTACGCCACAGGCTACGCGTAACAGGCTACGCGTAATAGGCTACGCTGAGGTTGCATGTAAAATTTCATATAACTCAACCTATGATTCATGTCATTCATGGTATTCTGCTAGCAAATAGACAGACTTGCTGAAATCTTGAAAACTTTTCGGTCTGTCTTCTCTTCTATTTAAGTAAAAAACACTAAAAGTTTACTTAGGAGACGTAACGGACGTAAGGGTGGAAAGGAGGGGTAGTTGTTAGAACAAGATGACTACTAGAACTGCAGGATCTGATATTCGTTGTTTAGTCGTCTACCTCTTCCACGTGGGTAGATACCTACTGTGGGAACTTATTTCTTTCAACAACTGTATTTACTTTCGTTCAGTTGTTTGAGTTTATGTTGGTAAAATTATTATAAATATATTATAAACAATATTTAATGATTGTAATTCATATGACTATTGTTAGGTTATCAATAGTGTTCTGACGCAATTATACAAAAAAAATATTATAATAACAGAAATAATAAAGAGAACATTACAAAGAATAAAAAAACATTTTTCAGGAACAGAATTAATTAGCAAATATTTTATAATAAGCTGTGTTTATTACAATTAGGGGAAAGATCGTAATCAAATTTGTAACTAATTGAGAAGAAAGAAGTGAGCAAACAGATCAACTAATTAAGTGGGTGAACTTATTTCAAACTGTAAAAGAAATAAATATTTGTTATTTAATTAGATGTACAAGATGTCTTTGAAAAATTATTTAAATCAACAATTTTAACAATATTTAGTCGTATGAGGTACTTTTGTTTGAAATTTATGTTTTTATTTGTTCCTGACACGGTAAATATTGCAACTACGGTATTTAAATATTTTATAAAAATATTAAAAGTAGATAAAAATATCTCAGTCAATTCTTCTTCAAGTATCCTATGTTAATAACTGTTAAAAACTAAACTATTTTTACTTTAATTTAGCGTAGTCTTTCTTTCATTTAAAGTAACAATGTACACAAACCAATTTCTTGGTTTTTAAATATTTTTTTTATAATTTTTTGAACGTTTTGATGTATAATACATCTTGTTAGGCAAAGAATCAAGATTGAAAAGAAAAGTAAACCATTCTGCTAATCAGGTTTTTGTTGCTCATGGAATGGCTAATAGTTTACGAAAGTTACTTTTTTATAGAAGCTATTGCACTAATAATCACTATATTTATATTATACATACTATACTAATAAAGCATATATTTAGACGTATCACATAGTTAGATTTATTAAAAAAGAGTGTAAATGGTCAAACATGAAATTGTAGTGAATTGGTAAACAATGTTTAATGAAGGAGCAATTGTGTAAGCTTGCCCACATTGAGAGTAGGTGTGTGGGAAGCTATAATAACACCGTTTACATTATCCAATCTGATTTTGTATCCTGCAATAATACTATCGCAGGATTCGAAGGATATTTAATAATGTAAACTTTATTTATAGTTTAATGTGTTATTAATAAAAGTATCAAAATGTTACAAAATGACCGATATGTTTATAAGGTAGATAAATGGGTTAACATTGTAGATAATGTACATATGAAAGATTTCTGCCTGTCTGCCTACCCACTCGATATTTAGAAAATGATATAACCTATAAACTTTAAATATGAAAAACCTGTCCACACAAGCCCATAATCAGCCTCATCCTTCGCGCAGGCATTATAGTAACATGATAGAGGTGAACAAAGCAAAGCACCAATCCAGTTGTCTCTCAGGCCAAACTCAATTAATTATCTCATCTCAAAGTTCTTGAATGAAGATAACAGGTTGGAACCACTTCCTTAGTATCCGCATGTTGTTAAAATACTCCTCTGAAACAACGAACACTAAAAGAATTTACAATAAGCACTTTAAAAATTTGTCGTGAGAGCTTAAACCGACTTAATCAAGAGATAAATATTAATACATGACTCGGTAATACAAGTGAAATGTTTTATGATCTGTGATCGTAAAATGAATTCAACAAATAATGAAAGGCCAACATTCAGGTAGTGTCTTTGTCCATCAATAACTTCGACACTTGGTGATGGATGGCGTCAATTCCATCACTGTGTTTCGCCATCAATACATACCTCCACTTATCTTTGCATTGGCATTACCTTTAACCAAACAAACCCCTCATACAATTTCGTAGTATTTGTTCATATTAAGATTACACATACAATTATAATATTTACATGTTAAAACCACGTCTAACAATTTTTATTTCCATTCATGTAGGGACATATGTAACTCACTTGAAATTGTATCTGCTGATGATACTCAGCAAGGAATATGAAGTGTTGATAACCATGAAATTTCTTTTTTATATATTTCTCTTCCTAAAAATATGTAAAGGCCTTTTAAAATTGTTTAGAAATTAACAAGCAGTGGATATGCAGTTTTTTCTAATAACGATTAAAAATTTTTTGAAGGTTATTTATCTTTTACCATTTAAATAGCAATTTGATATTACATTTTTGTATATAAAACATTTCGTTTAATTTATATCAGATCATACAATTTTATACAATAGTATAGATGATTGATATCAACTTTGTGGTGTAAAACATTTTAATATAGCTTGCGGTTAAGACCAGTTATGATGTGGACCATGTCCCACCCTCCTTAAGTTTGGTGGAATTTAAAGGTGAGTTTAGACTAATGGAATGTTACAATCTTGCAATAAAGTTTTATGAAACATGTACGAATCGGCCCGCATATTTATTTCGTTACTCATTAAAATTGATATGAAATTTTACTTATTTAATAAAGTGTTAATATAACATATGACAAGATATCTCAAGAAGTATTTTATCTGTAGGCTTTAAATTTCCTTCAGAAAACTCATTTCTACGTGGGCAAAAATGAGTTTTGTGCTGGTGGCCAAATAGAATTATCCTGAACGTAATCGAAACCTATCACTCTGGATACAATTTTTCTACAAAACTACAAAATCTACGAAAATTATATCAACTATGAATGCCAGAAAATATTCATAAATATAAATAACCAACAAATATGTTTCAAACTAATTACAAATTTCGAATAAGAGTTGACATTGTGTTACAACTAATATAATTGGAATATATTCCATGACAATTGAGTCATCGGTTGCACAATCCTACACTTTAAATGATATATTTATTTCATAGCTTAAATATTAAATTAGACTTCTGTTACTTACTGGATTGTTGTTTGTATTCGTATCATATCCTAAATATTCAAGTCGATCAGTTACACTTGGTTGGATTTAAATTTAGAAAACATTGAATCCATTTGTAAAAGTCACATGTTTCATCAGACGTGAGGCGGGGCTTTGATCGGTGATGCGTGTCGAGATACTCCACTCACTTATACCCGTACTTTGTCGTGTGATGAACAAGAACCATTGCTCACTTTCACTTAAAGCACATATTCACCTGGCTTTTAATCATAAATAAATAAGTTTTGTACCCTGATGAGTTGTTATGAATACTCCACAAAACACTTCATACGCGTTTTAAAAGTGTTACCTTTTACAAAAAATAACTTAATTATTTGTATCATGTGCGTTTGGTTTGGTTGATTGGTCAATAACCAATATAATTATAATTAATTTTATTAATATTTTTTAAGTATACTATATGTGTAAATCAGTTAAAATAAAAAAATACTGTTTTGACAATAATTTCAAAAACATTTTATTGGTGGATAGTTTGATGTATTAAGGTAAGCACTTAATGTATTTTAAAAAGTAATATAAAATTTGGGACCAAATATATAACTAAAGACGAGTTTGAATTTTGTCGCCGTGGTTAGTAACGAGTGGCGACACCTCTTTTGAAATAAATTGTTGTGATAGAAATATAAATGTAGTATTATAACACTAAAATATTTGATTTGTATAATCGTATAGGGATGTATAGGTTGTTATCAGTTGCTCGTAGCGGAAGGTTGTGTGCTGTGTGTGCTCCATCCTTCAAGGTCACACGCTACACGTGCACTACTTACAAGTTTTAGTTTGTTTTATACCGTACTTTTTCGCTAGTTTGATTAAAGATACTTAAATAATGTATGGTGACTGTGGCAAGTGTAAATTACCGATCAACATCAAGGAGTGTATAAAGTGTTCGGGAGATTGTGAGAGTTCCTTTCATGCAAGCTGCCTGCCTTTGGACAGTGTGAAGACACGCGGTTCAAGAAAGGAGTGGTTTTGTGAACAGTGTAAAAAAGGGAAAAACAAGTCTTCAGTATCGGGAAGTGCTAAGTCCACGGACAGTACTGGAGTAACGAAAGAATTCCTCGTGAGAACACTGGAAAGCTTTAAAACTGAAGTATTCTCCGAAATTAGAGCTAGCAGTAATGAATTTTAAAAATTTGAGGAGTCGCTTAACATGTTTTCTGATGTGGTGGATAGAGCTACGAAGTTGATGGAAGAGACCAATAAGAGGCTATCAGCGTTTGAGAAAGAGAATCAACAACTGCGAGAGAACAACGCTGAGCTACAGGGACAAGTGAGTGAACTCAAGGTGCGAATGCGCAACATGGAACAATACTCAAGGAAAACCAACATAGAGATCTCTGGAGTGCCTGTTACCAACGGTGAAAACGTGATGAACATCGTAGAAGATATCGGCGCTGTCCTCGGTGTGGAGTTCAAAGAAGAAGAGGTTCAGGCGGCCCACCGAGTTCCGACCTTCAAAGCGTCAGGAGCACAGCCTTTGGTTGTACAGTTCAGCAAGAGAACAACAAGGGATACCTGGCTGACAGCTTATCGGAAGAGCAGGGAGATAACAGCTTTCGATATCAACAGGAACTTCCCCAAGCGTAAAGTGTTCATCAACGAGCACCTCACACCTAAGAACAAGGTATTGCTAAAAGACACTAAAGAAAAATGTACAGATATAGGATACAAATTTGTATAGTGCAGGGAGGGCAAGATTTTTGTTAGAAAAAGGGAGGGAGAGAGATGTGTTAAAATTGATAGCACAAGTGATTTGGCCAAGCTTGGGTAAAACACAAGGTTGAGATGTTTTAATGCAATTATGGTTCATGAAATAATATTGTTTTTCTTTGCAATGTCATCTGTACAAGTATATAATTTTAAAATATGGAAACAATAGATAGCACTAACTGGCCAGTTTTTTACTCTCTTAAAGATTGTTTTTTACAGTTAAACTCACAGGATACCGTTTCTATTATCCATTGCAATATAAGGAGTCTTAGAAATAAATTTAATATTTTTGAAGCTAATATTAATACTTTAGATGGTAAAATTGATATTATTTTATTGAGTGAGATATGGATTAATAGTTCAGAAGTTAGTTTGTACCAAATAAAAGGTTACACTTTGTTTAGCTTCTGGGGGTGTTTTAGCATATGTTAGAAATAATTTAAATTGTACAACTAAAAACTGCATAATGTCAACAGCTGATACTTTACTTTTAGAGTTAAAAGTCAATAATAAAAGGTTTTCTATCGTTGTAGTATATAGATTACACGAGTACTCAAAAAAATGTTTTTTTACTGAATTAGAAGAAGTACTAAAGAATGTGAGTTCAAATGCTATTTTAATTGGTGATATAAATATTAACTTATTAGATAATCTGGCTGATACCAAAAACTACGTTTCGATATTACAAAATAATAGTTTTACTTCTTTAATCAAGCAGGTTACTAGGGTGGGTCCAAATAATACAAAATTATGTTTAGATCATGTTTTTGTTAGGTATAGACACATTAGTGCTTTCAAATTGGGAGTCTTTGATTTAGGACTATCTGACCATTATTTGGTGGCTGTAAGCTTTAACGCTCAAAATGCTAATTGTGAAACTAATAAATCTATGTTAGTTAATAGTAAAAATTTTGTAGATAATGATAAATTAAAATATCAGTTACAGAATTGTGATTGGGATGTAGTTTTTTCTTGTAGGGATGTTCATATGTGTTTTAGAGTATTTTTATAAAAATATAAATAATGCAATTCAAAATAGCTCCTACACAAAAGAACTTTCAAGTAGATTTAAAAAAGCAAAATTAAAAAGCCCATGGATAAATAATAGTATTTTGACTAAGTTAAAAAAAGGGATAAGCTTTATAGTATTATGTTAAGAAGACCCTATGACGACAGATTTAGAAACTATTATGAAAATTTTAAAAAAGAACTCAACTCTAGTATAACTGTAACCAAACAGAATTGTTACAGAAACCTTTTAAGTAACTCGAATACTAAGAAACAGTGGAAAATAATTAATAACATAAAAGGTAACAGTAAAAAACAAACTTTTGATAACACTATTTTAGAAAATGGGGAAACTATAGAAGATCCAGAGATAGTTTGTGATGAATTAAATAAATATTTTATTAATGCACATGCACGCTTATGTGAAGACACTACAAAGGATATCGACTTGTCTTACATACCCAATATAGCTAATTCTTTTTTTTTTGTATTACCTACTTCTGAAGACGAAAGATTTAGTACTATAAACGGTTTAAAAAATAAAAATTCATGTGGAATCGACAATATATCAGTGAACCTCTTAAAGTTTATAGCACCTAGTGTAATACAGACTCTGAATTATATATTCAATTTAAGTTTTGTCAGTGGTAGGTTTCCAACTGTATTTAAAACTAGTTTAGTTGTAGCTATTCAAAAGAAACCCAATGACGTAAATTTCGATAGCCTAAGACCAATTAGCTTGCTACCAGTATTGTCTAAAGTTCTAGAAAAACTAGAAAAAAGGCTTGTACATTTTTTAAATTCAAATAACTTTTTTAGCCTAAATCAATATGGTTTTACAGAGGGGAAATCAACCGAAATCGCGCTAACAAATTTTTTTGAAGTACTTTATAACAGTATTAATTCTAAAAAGAAAACTTCTGCGGTTTTTATTGATTTTAAAAAAGCCTTCGACATGGTTGACCATGAATTATTGATTGCAAAAATGGAAAGGATTGGCGTCAGTGGGAATACATTGGCGTAGTTTAAAAGCTATTTAGTGGGTAGGGAACAGAAATGTAAGTTTAAAAAATATTATAAGTGCTAATAAAACCATTTTTAAGGGTGTTCCTCAGGGCTCAGTATTGTCAGCGACGCTTTTCCTGATATTCATTAACGTCCTCCTAGAAAAGCGTTTTACAGGAAACATAACAGCTTTTACCGACGACATTGGATTTTCTCACTCGCATAGCGATAAAATTTTTATATTTGAATCAATTAAAAAGGATTTAAAATGTTAAGTGAATGGTGTTATTGTAATAATATGGTAGTAAATGTCTCAAAAACTAAGTATGTCAATTTTGATACTAATCCATTTGATTTTGATAGGCAAATAATATATCATGACGTTTATTGTCAAATTAATGTATGCAAATGTAATCAAATAATAGAAAAAGTAAAATACTTCAAGTATTTAGGAATTTATTTGGATGAAAAATTGTCATGGAAGAAACATACATCAGAATTGAATATGAGTTTAAGGAAAGGTCTAAGAACTTTCTACTATTTACGGAATCTTTGTGAAAGTGATTTATTAAAAGCATTATATTACGCACTTATACATTCACGATTACAATATGCAATTCACTGTTGGGGAGGGGCTTTTCAAAATTTAATGGGAAAATTAGCACAAACTCAAAAACACTTCATTCGTATAATATTATTTAAAAAGAGAAGAGAACCATCACTGCATTTATTTAGAGAGCTTAAAGTATTGCCACTCAAACATCTATTTGTTTCAAGGTTTTAAAAATATTTTTTCAAAGGAGTGGGCAATTCGGAAATGAACAACGTTACGATCATCATTATGGAACTAGAAACAGACACATGGGATCTTTTCGCACACCCAGAGTAAACAGAGCATGTTTTGAAAAATCTTTCGTATTTTTGGGTCCAAAGTGTTATAACCGGTTACCTCTCGTCATTAAAAGTAATAATAGTACAAACAAATTTTCATTGGAAATAAAATTATAATTGTTAGCATTATATAATATATATGACTTTTTGAAGGTGCAAAGGTAGATGAGCTATTGTTTTGTTAATTATAAGAATGTAATAAAGTAGGATTGTTAACGTAAGTTGAAGGAAATGTTTAGTTTTTGCGTTATCATAGTGTCCATAGATAAGAGAACGAAGTGCAGTGATAAGGTTTTTGTTTATTCTTGTATTTATTGAGAGTGTTTGAATGCCCGCCACAGGAGCCACACACATTGTCATGACATTAAACAAGCAACTGTAGTTATAGTAATTTTCGTTTTGCAGCTGCTATCATAACTTGTAAGATGGCAGTATTTCCTTATAGTTTTTTGTTTGTTATTTGTGAAAATTGTTCGAAATAAACTATTCTTATTCTTATTCTAAAATATTTGATTTGTATAATCGTATAGGGATGTATTGAATTTTATTTTGTTTCTTTTAGTTTACAAATTAAATAGCTAAACGGTCTTTTCCTGTAATTCGGCAACCGTAAGCTAGTATTAAAATATTTTATAAAAGTCACGAAAGCTTGTGTGAACCTAAAATAGGTATTCTCTCAAAACTAATTGTAATAATAAAATAATATTAATATTCAGATGCAGTATTATGAGGATAATATTCAAGGAATTAATACATGCCAATTTTAGTTTGGATGCACAATTAAGAACAGCTGGCGTACAGTATATAAAACAGTGTTATTTGAATATCCTCGATGTCTTAGGGAACAAAAATATGTTACTGGAGGTTTGTAAATATTTGTGACTCCCTCACTCCCCGGAAACCCGCAACAACAATTATTACAACCATGACAAATGCTCCGCTGTTTAACGCCGCGTTAATTTATTATCCTAATATGTATCTCAACATGCTTGATCTTTTTCCTGTGACCTATATGTTACAATTTGTTTATTTATTTACACATATTGGCGTACTCTAAATTCCGTGTTATTCTAATCCTATCGATGTCTTAGGTAACATAGAAATACTGCTAGTTGGTTGTAAATATTTGTATCTTCCTCACTCCCTGGATACATGCAACAATTATTACAACTATGATATATATATATATATAAGATGGCCATGCTATATCTTCTGCATCAGTCTTAAAAACGTACACACGCAAATCTTGGTCACACTTTTTAATGATTGTGTATTCATAGTTTAGTAAAATAAAAAAATATATAAATAAACCACTTTACACACACCAGGTGACCAACCAAACCCCAACGCCATTACTTTTGAATTGTTGAGAACTTTCAAATTCCTTTCGAATATATGTAATACTGTCACCTGAGGACTTTTTAGATGGATTTTTAAATCACTATTTTTAGGTGTAAGTAAAAATTTTGTTTTTTAAATATAATCACTTCTTGAGTGATTTATAAAATTTAAAGTCTTGATAAGATAAAGCCAACAATATAAAGAAACCATTTCTATCCAATATTTTTCAAAATTAAATGGTTTTTGTGATAAAAAGCTGAATTCGTATGAATCTTAACTAATAATATACTAAAATTGTGTAGGTTTTTTGAACAAAGGGCTCATAGTGTAATGGCCACTCCTGAATGTCTGTATTACAATGTGAGAGACATCTTTGAATGTAAGTTGGTACACTCGTTTTTGGACATTCCGTGTTTTTTTAAGTCCTTTTAGAATAACCTAGTAGTACGTAAGGATCTATGTGATGTCTTTTTCTTTTATTGTTTATGTTTGTATATTGTTTGTATATATATATATATACTTTATAGATATATAAACATAAAGAATATATTTTTATTTCTATCTGAATATTATTTTACTTTACTCTAGGCAAGAGGCTACTCTTGGCTTGTTTTTTTTAAGAATAACCAATTAAATTGTGTAATTCTAAAAGGACTTTTAATATATTTATCTGCTATTTAGGAGACAATGTATCTCATTTTGAAAAATTAAAAATATATAATAGGTAATAGAAAAAGTCTAACGTTAACCTAAGACACTTCATTTAGGAATAAGATACTAAATATTAATAAATATTTAAATAAAACAGCTGCTAAAGATCCATTCAACTACTTCATAAATATTGTTAAATAAATTAAACCATTCTCTACCTGCTGTTTCTCAAAACCCAAATTTTAAAGTGCCCTTTGCTTGGAAACCTCATCAATTTCAGCTTCTTTGGGCGATAATTCTCTTGTTTCATAAATATAATGGTTCTTCATTTTTATAAGCAATTGAATATTACAAAGGTACAATCTTCATTACAATGAATAAAATTTTAATTTTAAATTACAAAGTATTCTGCATTTTTTTGGTTGTTTACGCTTGAATAAGGTTGCTTGGAAAAATCATTAAAACTTGGATAAATATGACAGTGAAGCATTGATATAGAAGCCAGGCTCACCAGAAAGGCTTTGCTACTCGACATCAAACGCCTTTAAATATGTCGTTGTCTTAGCGACATCTTACATTTGCCCTGAACCTCTGTTTTCAAGGGAAGAGAGACAAGCACTTCCGACATTTTATTAAGAATACAATGTTCTGAGTACTGACAGTTTTTATTCTATATACATAAACTTGTTTGTAGTTCCTCCATATAGTTTTATATACTATTTAAGAATACTACTGTAGGACCTATTTTAACATTGTACAGCATAACTAGGTATTGGAATAATCCACCACAGTGAATTTAACGACAACGATGACTTCAAATGTATCGACTTTCAAATTTTAAGGTAAATTCTTGAAAGAATCACATAAAAGCATTAAAAAGATTATTGAAAATTGAAAAATGTATACAACCCTATTTTTGAATAAGACATGTTTTATATTGTTTTTATTCTCGAGAACAAATTGGCCTATATATTTTAAATTGTATAAATTTCCATTATATATACCATTACTGAGTTCGATGGCCGTGCATGCCACTCATTCAGATTTGGCTGAGCGTTTCCGAACTTATGACATTGATCTCATCGGTCAGCTTCTTTGAAGTCATCAGTCAGTATCATGGCACATGTCCTCTTCTGTGTGCCGAGAAGTCGTAAAACTTGTGTGATTTTCTGTCTGTCTCTCTGTATGTACGTATATCAAGATTGCAATAGCCATAGACTTAAAATGTAACAAGCAACTACAACGAAACGTAGTTTGTAGCAATCTTACCCTGTTAAATATTACAAATTTGCAATTTATAATTCCCCTTTCCATTAATGTTACCTAATTGCAATTTTACTTTAGAAACTTTTTCGTATATCGGATATTTACATTACACTAGCTGTTTCCCGCGGCTTCGCACGCTTATCGTAATCTTTGCCCTTACTATCAGCACTTCTGGTTCAAGCGAATTATATTTTAAATGCCGATGTAGAGTTTACCCTGTTGCCACGATCAAGAAAATCTGTTTGTTTAAAGGCAAATATACGTCAAAACCTAGTGCCTACAAATAATGTTTGGCTAATTAAAATACTTAACTGTCACGTGATTGCAGTTTATAATGCGCAGGCGCTTTGATAACTTTTAAATTTTGCATCGTCGCCTGGTGCTGAGTTGCATTGGTGGGCATAGCATATAAACATTCAGCGTGGTAAAATACATATACATAAAAATTTTAATAATGAGCGGTAAAATAGTTTCCGATTCCATAAAGGACAAACACCAAAACATTTTATATATATATATATATATATATATATATATATATATACAGGGTGTATATTATGTCTGGAAACACCCAAATATATCCTTTAATAATTTAAATATAAATTTGAAACCTCTTACAATCGTGATAGAGATTGGGCATCTACTTTTTGGAACAATGTTTTGTTATGTCACACCAACGGGGGACGTCCTGCCGAGGGTATCGTGAATATTCTTAATGGAAGCCTATAACTTGTGATACATAATTTTAAAGGTAATAGCTTACTGAATTGAATGCCACAAACCGCATCTCAAAGGAATTATTCTATCAGAAAATAGAGCATTTTTAGTATTGAAAATTTACTGATGTTCAACAATGTAATTTTAACATGGTTCTTGCCACAAAATGTGTTACACTAATTTTTTAGCATTTTTTAAATGTTCAATTAAAATAAAATAAACAATTTATTTTTAAGCTGGTTTCATTAGTACAAATTTACCAGTTTTTATTACAATGAATAAAACTTATGAGTCACTTTCTCTGATTACTTATGAATCTGTACTTGGTGTTTTCCAGTCAGCAGGAAGGTTTAAAGAGACAAAGGTCACTAGCCTATGAGAAACATTATTGTGTTATTAATCATCTGGTCTACAGGTTTCAGTTTGTTGAGCATGGAGCTTTCACTAGACATGTCTAAGCTTGGGAATTACAAATGGACAAAGGTCATATCATTCCTGTCGAGTTAATCAGTGTCTCTGAAGCATTGCTGTCAACAAGTTATCTAATTGTAGTAGTTCAGTTTTTATTTGGCATTTTAATGGAATTGTCTGAAAGAGAACGAATTACTCTGTTGATGATGCGAGGATATGGCGATCGTCAAAGATCTTATCGGGAAGTTTGTAATTTGTTTAATGACACTTTCCCAGAAAGGAATCCCATAAGTGTTTCAACAATATCAAAAACTATTGAGCGTTTTGAAATGACAGGGAGTGTACGTAATCGGCCAAAGTCGGGTAGGATACAATCTGCAACAGATGAAGAACATGCACTAGATGTTTTGCAAACATTTATTGAAGACCCACATACATCGCTCAGAAAAGCTGCACAGCAGCATGATATGCACCCTATGTCTGTGAGTAAGATTTTGAAAATTAATAAATACAAACCATTTAAAGTTCATTTAGTCCAACAGTTAAGTGAGGATGATTACGACAGAAGAGTTGAGTTTTGTGAACTTGTGATGCGCAAATGTGATGACAATAGAGATTTTCTGACCAACATACTATTTTCTGATGAGGCAACTTTTTTCCTAAATGGCAATGTTAACAGGCACAATTGCCGTTACTGGGCTAGTGAAAACCCACATTGGATTACTGAGTCACATTCACAGCAACCACAAAAACTGAACGTATGGTGTGGAATTTTAGGTAACAAAATTGTTGGACCCTTTTTCATCAATGGAAATTTAAATGCCGAACTTTACTACAATATGCTCCAAAATGAAATAATCCCAGCTATTCAAATTGCATCAGGAGAATATTTTGATAATGTATGGTTTCAGCAGGATGGTGCTCCACCCCATTATGGGAGACAGGTAAGAGAGTATTTGGATTTAAGGTTTCCTCATAAATGGATTGGCCGAAGAGGAGAAATCGAATGGCCTCCAAGATCTCCGGATTTGTCACCAATCGATTATTTCCTATGGGGTCATTTAAAATCCAATGTTTATAGAAGAAAGCCTCATAATTTGGAAGACCTAAGAAACAGGATTATAGAGGAGATTGCTTTGATAACTGAAGAAATGTTAGGCAACTCTGTCGAATCATTTTACACAAGATTGGCTCATTTTCAAACCGTAGAAGGAACACAGTTCGAACAATTGCTTTGACACCAAATGCAGGTAAAACGTTTGTTGTAAGACTTTTCTAACAGCATACATTATTTTTTATTTGTAATAAGAAATCAATAACATAAGTATTTCCATAATTGTACTGTAATAAAAACTGGCAAATTTGTGCTAATAGAACCAGCTTAAAATGAAATTTTTGTTTTATTTAATTGAACATTTAAAAAAATTCTAAAAAATTAGTGTAACACATTTTGTGGAAGGAACCATGTTAAAATTACATTGTTGAACATCAGTAAATTTTCAGTACTAAAAATGCTCTATTTTCTGATAGAATAATTCCCTTGAGATGCGGTTTGTGGCATTCAATTCAGTAAGCTATTACCTTTAAAATTATGTATCACAAGGTATAGGCTTCCATTAAGAATATTCACGATACCCTCGGCAGGACGTCCCCCGTTGGTGTGACATAACAAAACATTGTTCCAAAAAGTAGATGCCCAATCTCTATCACGATTGTAAGAGGTTTCAAATTTATATTTAAATTATTAAAGGATATATTTGGGTGTTTCCAGACATAATATACACCCTATATACAGGGTGATTCGGTTAGTGTTACCGGCACTTTCTGAGCTGATTGTACTATAAAAAATAAAGAAAAAAGTTCATATAAACATGGGTCCGGAAATGCTTCCTTACTGGGTTATGGCCAATTGAAGATTTCACCAAAAATTGTGTGCAGGAGGTCAAATGATGATTTGCCGCGTGTTTATGAAGAGATATTTATAGGCGAATGCAACTTTTTCTAACGGATTTTTAGATGAGAAATTGAATAAAGTTCATCTCATAGCTGTATCTCATTTAGTTTTTTTGTTATACTACAAAAAACAGAAATAAAATAATTTTGAAAACACTTTTTTAAGGTTTAACGGACAATTATTTTGTTAAATAGGCATTGAAGATCCACATTTTTACAAAGAAACTTGCAGAAAATTTAATTCTGAATAAAATTATGTGCCACACGGCTATTAACAGCGAAGTATTAGTTTCTGGAATTTAATTTTACAACAAACATTCTACCAAGCAAGAAATACGTATTTAGTAAATAAACACCGTAATGTAATGATATAAGGTACACAAATAATTGATTAGCATACAATTGTAAATACGATTTTAATAGATTAATGCTCAACTAAAAAACAATAATACTATTACTTTTTAGGACTATCCAAATGGTTACATCATGTACCTACATATCTTTGTCACGTTAGCTTTACAGAAGGTAAATTATGTTTTTATAAGTTGGTATCACAAATCAGCTGTTCAACAATACACTGCAATTTATTGAGGAATCCAAATTATTTGTTACCAATTCTGTACTAGTTTAATGAGTGCAATTTAATACAATTAATTTACTACTCGTTTGTTAGTGAAATGTATTTTAAAGTAACTTACTATCACAATTGCAATGCCTTTGTTATTTACAACGGAAGAATATGCCGACATGGTATTTGTCTTAGGCGTTTGTGACGGAAATGCAACCGCTGCTACTGCAGAATACCGAAGACGATTTCCCAATCGCAGAGTTCCAAACCCAAAAAACGATCAGTGGATCATTTCGTACCCTAAGAGTAACAGGTAAACTTCCTAGTATTAATAATTATCGGGATCGCCCTGCCCAGAATAATGTAGATATGGAAGAGGCTATAATCATGGCTACTGAACGCAGTCCTGGTGTCAGTACACGGCGTCTTTCTAGGCGATTTGCAATGTCTCAGTCTGAAGTATGGAGAACTTTGCGCAAAAATAGCATGTTCCCTTACCATAAACAACAAGTTCAAAGTATTCAACCAACAGATCCTCCTCTTCGATTGGAATTTTGCAACTGGTTAATTAGAAACCGTCAACATCATAGAACCATTTTATTCACTGATGAAGCTCAATTTACCCGAGATGGCGTCAACAACCTTCACAATGAACACACTTGGGCAGAGGGAAATCCACATAGTACAATCGTGCGCAACTTTCAACACAGATTTAGTGTAAATGTATGGTGTGGACTCATTCATGATCGATTAATAGGACCATTCATTCTCCGAGGACATCTAAATTCCCGCATGTACCTAGAATTCCTTACAGAACAACTACCACTATTATTAGAAGATGTTCCATTAGCAGCAAGGTGCAATATTATTTATCAACATGATGGTGCCCCTGCCCACTTTTCCCATAATGTAACAATGCACTTAAACGAGCAGTTTCCCGGGCGATGGATTGGTTGCGGTGGACCACACACTTGGCCACCAAGATCACCAGATCTAACTCCATTAGATTTCTGTATATGGGGTTGGATGAAGAACCTGGTGTACCAGGAAAAAGTAAATACACGTGAAGAGTTAATAAATCGAATTGAAGATGCCGCCGCACAAATCAAAAACAATCGTGCAGCGTTGCGGAGGATAACTCGATCAATCAGAAAGCGAGCTGCTAAGTGTATTGAAGTACAAGGACTGATTTTTGAACACCTGTTATGAAAGTGGTACGTAGTATTATAAGCTTTAGATGAAAAACAATAATTTATTTAAAACTTAATTTAAATTGCATCCTAATAAATCTTATGTGTAGGCTACTCTATGTCATTAAAATGCGGTTTTCCTTTGCTTTGGAATTTCTTGCTTGGTAGAATGTTTGTTGTAAAATTAAATTCCAGAAACTAATACTTCGCTGTTAATAGCCGTGTGGCACATAATTTTATTCAGAATTAAATTTTCTGCAAGTTTCTTTGTAAAAATGTGGGTCTTCAATGCCTATTTAACAAAATAATTGTCCGTTAAACCTTAAAAAAGTGTTTTCAAAATTATTTTATTTCTGTTTTTTGTAGTATAACAAAAAAACTAAATGAGATACAGCTATGAGATGAACTTTATTCAATTTCTCATCTAAAAATTCGTTAGAAAAAGTTGCATTCGCCTATAAATATCTCTTCATAAACACGCGGCAAATCATCATTTGACCTCCTGCACACAATTTTTGGTGAAATCTTCAATTGGCCATAACCCAGTAAGGAAGCATTTCCGGACCCATGTTTATATGAACTTTTTTCTTTATTTTTATAGTACAATCAGCTCAGAAAGTGCCGGTAACACTAACCGAATCACCCTGTATATATATTTATTTCATTGTTTACTTTAACAACGATAACGTTAAAGAAAAGCTTGATATTAAATTAATAAGAAATAGTTGAAGTTATATGACAGACACCTCGCTTATTACTATGATTTAGGGGAAATGCGTTTCGTATAAGTACATTCCTATTTTTAGCTGTGTCTTTTAAACGGTTTTTAATAACTGAAATGAAATGATTTTAAAATCCATCTCATTAAAATATATGGTAATGATACATTAATAGATTTACACACACACACACACACACACACACACACACACACACACACACACACACACACACACACACACACACACACGCATGCATGCATGTACATGTACATTAACACATAGTAATTGCGTATTTGATACGTGAGACAAGATCGCGCACATTATCCACATTAAGTTTAAATTAAAGAAACACAACGTTTCAAGTACTGGTATTGATCTCTTCTTCGAATGACGAATTTTAAACCCTGTCTGCATTGTTCTTATATGGTGTGTTAGTTAACCTACCCACTCTTACCCCTCAGATCAGATGATGATGAGACCAGATATGATGATGAAGAAGAACAATAAAGTATTATGACTTTTTAATTCATATAATAATTAATTCACACCATTGCAAAAAGTTCGGTAACGCTCCGCCAAATCCTGTACATGGGCATACACCATAATAGAACTCAGTAATGGTTTACTTTATTTGGACTTAAGGACAGCGTTTGACATATTGAACTTAAATATTCGACTATAAAGACTAGAAATGTGTAGCAGTTAGGGTAATATTTCTCAACTTTTCAGACTCAATCCTCCCTTTTGGTTTGTACTACTTTCCACGGCGATCTACCCCTCCCCCTCCATCTTATTTAACCTACCCACACTTACCACTTAGATCAGATGATAATGATATAAAAAAACAATAAAGTATTATGGCTTTATAATTCATATAATAATTCATTCACATTGATAACATATTTGCCTATAACAATTGCATGTTAATAAGGTGAATTATATAAAACTAGGTACTATACACTTTAAGTGATTTATTAAGAATTATATTAATACTATTCCTATAAATTAGTGGGGTGAAACTTCTCTCAGATATTTTAGGACATGATAAGAAGGAGATTTTAGGTGCCTATAAATGTAATAATACAGTAATGTTATTTTAAATGTGGAAAGTAATCAAATGAGGATTAATATAACAAAAAAACTCTTTTTTGTTTAAGTTGCTGACCGAAAGTTGTCAGATAATGTCCTTTTTGGTAATTCTTGAAGTGACCCAGCACATACTGCAAAATATGATGTTGATGATAGGCAATACTGGCCCATATTTGTGCAGCTAACATACATTACTACGGTTACATGACGTCACTTGGTAACTAACAGAGATTGGCAGATGTGGGTCGCTCTAGACCTGATTGACGTGTACAAACAACGCTAGCTACACGTCAAAAATTTGTGACGCTATTGTGCCAGTTGTTACTGAGTAAGCTACTCGGACTTCATTGACTTTGGGTGTAAGCTGTTAGCAAAACGGATGCAGCAGAGACGTAAATTGGCTTGGGGGGAGGTAAAATATATATGATTTAAGAGAAACACCTTACCGGCGCGGGTATGGAAAACTCTGGATAATTATGATTTAAAATAGACAGGATGATTTTAATAATCATTTATCTCTTGTGTTCCAAACAATTGAAATGGTGTTATACAAATATCTTTAAATTTTGTCGACTCTTTCTTGGCGAGGGAGTTTTATCCTCATCATCTACTCCGTAGTTAGGCCCAACTGGGAAGGAGCCACATATTTGAATATTTACGTAATAAAAAGTGAGATGAAGCTTGCACTATTGATGTGAAGAAATGTGATAAAGAAAATCTATCAAGGTTTATACACTATACTATTTAACCAACTGATTTGTCGACAGACAGGTTTAATTAGGTATATATATACACATAAAATAATTGCCGTTGTTTGAAAGGTGTGAGTACTGCGTAGAATTATCCTGTTTTAAGAGACTGCAGGGTGGAAATTGTTGTTCCGGTTGGGACACCGTCTATAATAAAGCAATTGCGCAAGAAGAACAGGCTGTAGGTGAATATGAGGTCTCTTGCGTTCTGCAGATGTTTTAAGCAGACTTCGGCTTGCCTAAAAAATGTTTATATATAAACACGTAATGGCACAAAACTCATGATTGACTTACAAAAATATTTTTTACATCCGATGATGGGAACAACGTAGAACTTTATTTGAATTATTTCAAGGTGTTGAAAAAGAGATCTATATGCTTAAGTCTTATCTCAAAACCGGAGCAGTGAAAATACTTATCTTTGTCCATCTATAGCAGGGAAATATAACGGAGTTGTTGCTTTCATTCAGAAACGTAAGATAGAGGACGCATCACGACTACATAATACACCAGCAACATTGGTGTGCTAGGCAAATAGATTTAAACCCTAG
Organism: Homalodisca vitripennis; assembly: GCF_021130785.1. Taxonomy (NCBI): domain Eukaryota; kingdom Metazoa; phylum Arthropoda; class Insecta; order Hemiptera; family Cicadellidae; genus Homalodisca; species Homalodisca vitripennis. The sequence goes on from NC_060212.1 coordinate 37,491,070, forward strand.
AAGTTAAGAGCAAATATTACTGCCAAACTTGGTAAATACAACCATTTGTTTTCTTTTTTTTTAATTAAGCAAACTTTTATGAATATTGTTTTTATTGTAATATTTTTCTTAAAAAGTCAAACTTCTGAAATAACAGTGAGAATTAAATAAAAAAAATACAAATTTATTCACTATAATTTTTTTTATTGTCAAATTAGTTGCAAATGAGTCATAATTCATATTAATTCATTATTCGTATTAATTTAAATTTGTTAAAGAATTTAAAATTATTTCTTATTCATATTTAGAGATTTTCTGTAAAAATGTTTCTGATTTAATAATGGTATTTAAGCTTTATGTAATTTTTCTGTAGATTTTATTATGGTGTTTCGGAAAGATCTTTCATTCATGTTTTTTTTTCTAAATTTCAGATAGACGCTTAAGAATCAAACTATCTAGTTATAAGTATATAGAAGAAATTCAATAAACTCTAAGCAACAATTGACTCGATAGCAGACAGTGGTATCAGCAGACACATTCACACAGCAAAATTTTGCAGTTTTCCTAGCAATATTTGCATACGTCTTGGGCTCCCCACGTATGTCAAACATCGCTCTGACATACAAGTCAATCACTCGTTGATTTATCCCGCAGTATCCGTGTCAATGTTTGTACTTCACAAACGTGTAAATTTGACCGTTTTATTATAGATATTCTACCTGTTTACTCTCTTCTCACGAAGATCAATGTTCTGAAAAACAAGTCAGCAATACAAATATTCAAAAGTCAAACTTGTTCCGTTGTTTTCGTCGGTTTACTCTTCTTGCTCCTATGACGTTACCAAAATGTCGTTGATTAAGGAAAAAGTCGCAATAATCTATTCACGATTCCTGGTTAACAAATCGGACAAGGATACCTATTACATATGTTTCTATGTTTATCCTTATGTATGTTGTAACAGTCAAAACATACTATTAATAATAATGCAAGCTTCACATTATGGTGATTAAGTGATTTTGAGATGACTTAAAACTGCAGCATATTAAGTTACAGAATATATATGTACTTAAAAATAACATAAACGCATAAAGTAAATAGAAATTTTTTTGAAAGGGTTTAAAACCAACTACTTATAGAACAGCTGCAATGACATACAGCAGAAGTTTGGGAATTTAAGGAACACGTAACTTTTATATTAATAACCAAATCGTTCTTTTAAAATTTATACAAATTTGATTTAGTTTAGAAAGGGATATTTACAAATACAAGTAAATTTATTCAATTTAATTCAATGAACGATCTAATTTACCACGTCACAAATGAAACTGTAACTTATAAACGAAATGTAACATATTTACATGCGAATTCTCAGTCGTTTTTACTTTTTAATTTTAGTTAAAATTTCTAGTTATTTTACATGGTGTGATTAAAAATGTACTTCACTATTTTCAAAGAGCTATAAACCGTAAACAAATATTTTCTAAACCCAAAATTGTAACGGTGGCCAAAATTCTGTAAGTTTAGACCACAAACATATAATATTTAATTTAATTTAATTTTAAATATTTTTACTTTCAGAGAGAGTTTAATAAGGTCGATTTGGAAATAAGTATATATTATCATCTAAATCAAAACAGAGGACGAGTATTGTGTGTGGAGATTTACTCGAGAGTCTGATTTCCAGATATTTCGTATTTTCTAATATTGCACCTTCAAATCGAATTAACCTTAGGTTAATACTGCAGTACTGACTGAAGTTTAGAATACATACACTTGCCGGATACACACATACACTAAAATGATACACAGTGCCGGTAATTTTACAATATTGGAATATAATTATCTCAATCCTTAAAATAAGACATCAAAAAGTTCATATTTATAATAATATTGATATAATCCTCAATTTAAAATGGTGTGCAAGATTTCTCTACAAAACCTATTATGAAACTTTTTTACATTTGAAAATCCAATGAAGTAATAGTAACTTTTTCATCAATGTTTCTTTTTAAAGGATAATAGGATTTCGGACATTTGCCATCTTTATATGTTACATAATGTATAACACAACGCCTCAAGGATTAAAATATAGCCTCTTCATTAGGTGAGTAGACAGTTAATACACAAAAATTAGAACGTGAATCAATGAACTGTCGCCTAAAGAAATAAAGAAACAGAAGAAAACAGAATAACCTATTAAGTTTATGGTTATGTTTATTATTTTCTTTTTCTATTTTCTTTCTATTTTGAGTCATAGTCCGTTACTGCACGTATTAATCCTGCATTTCGACTAATGTCCAAAATCCTAGTATTCTTTCAAACCCTCCTTCTTTAATAACAAACATAAAAAGAGACTTTCTTTTTAGTTGAAATATTTAGTAAGGAAAACTGCATGAATACGGACAGATTTACAGATTTTAAATTACAAATATCAGTTTAAAACTATCATGAATCCATTTTAAATTCTTATATAGATATCAATAATATACTGATATAAATATTTTGTATATATAAATTTGATATAAATTTGTGTTTTGTATAGTTTCTTATTAAGTGCATGTCTACAGAGTTAGTGAAGTTGACAAACAACATGGTGGTTGTGATTCCTGACTTAGGCGTGCCACAACGCTTTGGTAAGATTTGTTTATTTTAAACTAGTTTGTAATTATGTATTAGGTTAGTTCTTTACCTAAAGAAGAGATCAGATTGCAGATCTCGAAACGTAGTGTTACTGACATCTTGTTTCACTGAACGATGGAAAATGTCCAGAAAAATCCTATTTCCTTCACAATCCTTCCATCGTCAAAAATAACCTTCAAACGAAGGAAGGTCTGTAAAGTTACCTATTTATTTAGACTTTACGCCGAAAGATAATTTTTTAGCAAATACTTTTGTTTTAATCATAATTTTTATTAAAAGGTATTAGTAGCCATGAATTTTTACAAATATTTACTTAGCATAAAAAAGATTCGCAAATAGTCGCGTCCGTTAGAGTATTTAAATATCTTTGGCTCATGTAGGCTTATTTCCTAGATGACTAATATATTTTTTTAATACCTAATGAGGTCAAATTCTTAAAATAAATCAACTGCTGCTATTATCGAATGTACAACTAGTTATATAAACTGGTTCGTTAATTATATGTTATTAACTGAACGGATAATTACTATTTAATTTTTACATTCAGTTTATTTTTAAGAAGTTTGAATTTTAGTTTGTACACTGTTATATGTATCAGAATTTGATTCAATTCAATTCAATCTTCTGTCGTAAATAGTCTGAGAGAGGTGTGGCTGACAGTCGTTCAGTACGTGCTAATAAACATTATAAATATCAAATTAGTTGTTTCTATAATGTAGACTAAGCCAAAACAACGTTACATCTTCCAAACACCATTGTTGAAATTGTTCCTAACATCAGTCTCAAACAGTTCTTCCGTTTTTAAAATTTGAAATATTTAGTACGTGGTGTAAATCGGTAGTCTTAACAAGGTGCAATTAGTAAGATAAAAATAATCAGGCCAATATTAAGGAATCAGAGCAATCCAAGAATAGGTTACTACATCGAGTAACAAAAATATTTTAACAATTTAAACATTTGAAAATCTTGCCTGGAACGTTTGAAAATGCAGTATTATAGATCAGTCAATAAAAGTATTAAAAGTCAATGATTTGGAGGGGACGGAAATTAATTGTAATAAAATAAATTTCCTTTGTTATGAGAACCAAATAAATAGCAAAGACAGTTATAAAGGAAGAAATAATGAAAAATCTTAGTAATTTATAAAATATATGGTGTGTAGAGAGGAAGGAGAGAACTAGTAGCGGAATGAACAGGTCGGGCCAATTAGTGTAGCTGAACTGCTTTATCGACCGTTCTAAGCCTTAGAGAATTATGACTTACTTTCCGTTTTTGAAGTTCTCTTTAAACTTTAAGTATCTATTGCGCATATTATTAGCACTTTAATGCTTAATTTTTTAACTATAAGTATATATTTATGCCATTAAAATAGATTAATTACGGAAATGATTACAATTAATATTAATAATAAAAATTTTTGTTTGTAATCGTAAATCTCAAACGTAACAAAATGCGTATATATTAAGAAGTTGGTTATTTTTTAAGTTGGACAACAAAATGGTAAGGTCCATAATTTGTCGTCTCGAAAATTATACATCCAATAAGTGAATATAATCGCAATTTTTTTACAAATATTCAAATCTACCATTGGTAAGATGGACTGCACATAACATTTTATTGACTGAGCAATAGTGAAGGCCCTCACTCGAAGGGTTGGAAAAATGTTTTCTGTCTGTCTGTCTATCTCGATATCACGAAAACGAACTGATCTAGTAATAGTTATGACTTTGATGTTTTTTGATTATGTTTCAAGTCATTCAAAGAGATTTGGGTGGGCATTAGATAATACTTTTATACTGGTTTAATGGATATCCGTAATGGCAAAAAGGAAAATATTAAAATAATACCGTAACAAACTTGAGTAAAACCATATAAAGGTTTTAAAATAATTTTGACATTATACACATGACAACTACCTTTTTCATCAACAGTTTTATTAGATTTTCTTTAATAAATACGTACTACAAACGTCAAGTACACTGATGGTAGTATTTAAATATAGCAATCGATTACACATTAAACATACTGATGTGAAAATAATGAACAATATATAGTAATATGACGTTCAGAAAGTAGTGAAAGATTGTGAAAATACCTATAAATGAAATACATTATGAGATTATACATTTAGTGAAGTATTAAATTCATCGTATAAACAGCGTATATTACAGACTTAAGAACTGGCCTACCAACTCTTATTACATGAAGTCTAATGTTTGGTCTAAATATGAGATAAATTTTCTGATTATTCATTTACTATTCATTCACCTTAAGTTAATGTATGGACGTTACAATAGGGGGTTCTGATGACGTTCTATTGGGATGCAACGTTTCCAATCAAGATATAATTACTGTGGAATAATGTGGAATCACGAATATTTAATCAAACGAGGATGTAACCCTACTAATTATACGGAGTTACATGATTTAATTTGCTAACATTACATGTGAAAATACAATTAAAGATAAAATACATATACTTATAAATTGTAAGTAAATTATTCATTATTTCATAGGAGACACTAATTTAATTAAATGGTCTCTCAACTTCAAGGTATGAGTTCAGAAGTACATCAGTTAACAGAATGCTTGACGCCGCCTTGCCTGCAGCCATTTGTCATCAAACCTCTGAAACAAATTGAAAACTCCTCTTTTAAACACATCTCCTCATACAGCTTACATATAAGTCGGGTTCTTCATGAGTCGGTTTCGTTTTTTGATTAAATGTTTCAAAAACATAGTAAGAGTTAAAATAATCAATACTGTTATTTCTAAACTATGAAAAAATTACATAAATGACAATCCACCTAGCAAAAACTACTGGAATTATAGTTTAGTTTTTAAAATTATATATTTTTATAGTTTCACGTTACTCCTACTTTAAGGCGAGTGTAGTTTTTTCTGACGATTACAGTCAAAGTACCATTTCTTCGTACTTAATTAAGCAAGGTACAAGTACGCCACACCACGTGTCAGGTCCAGTGCCGCGTAGCAGCCTTCACGGAAGTTTTACGGAAAAATTCAGATGTAAAGATCTCATTTCATTCTGATAATTAGGAGACGTGTGTTACTATACTTCATGTGACAATGGCGTATGGTTGTAGTCAGTGTGTTTACAAATGTATTTATGCTGTGGTATACTCGTTGCCACCTATTAAGATTAATTTAAAAAGACAACTAATTCTTCAATGACATACACTATTGCCACACTAATTGTTGCCTTTATAACAGTGGAGGTACGGACAAAATTTCAATTCTATGGAATGAATTTTTGTACTTTTATTCAATGTTAGATTAACAACTAGTGTTTAAATACAACCATATTTTGATAATCATATAAGTTTAAAACTGATTAATACACCATTAGGAATAAAACAGTATCTCCTTAATAATTCTGCCTTTTAATATGACAATCACATTTTAGTACTTCTATCTGACAGGTAAATAATTATTTTTTTTAATTAGACAGTAAAACCGTTTTCTTCATTCTTTCGCAAAACAAATTAGCATAAAACATTAAATTACAAACAGAAGTTACTTCTAAATTTTAAAAGAGACCTTAAAACACTTGTAAATTAAGAATTCTTTCATCACAAGTTCCCGAGTCGTAGTTTATAGCTGTAATTGTACATTGCGATTGAAAGGAGCATTTTCCCATCTATTTGACGTCGTTACGACAAACTTTCGTAATGAATATAACTTCATAAAATTGTCTTTCTTTTTCGTATTGCATATTAAATCTCAGTTACAAACTCGGTATTTAAGATGAAGCTGTAATTAAATCTGCCTTTTGTCGTGGCGCGAACTCGTGTATTCAATATAAAACGTCTGCAATCTCTCAGAAAGGTAGCAAAACACGGCAATGGTTCGTTTATAAACTTTTACAAAGAACTATTTCCCGGTCGTTAGTATTAATAAACCTTCCAAATATTGTTTCGTAGTCTGCATTAGCCGATTGTCTATTAGATTTAGTAATAAATAAAACACATGACATATTTATATTTTTGTTTTAACGTACATTTATTACTAGTCTGAATAAAAAATAATAATTTGGACGAAATAATAGGTTTGTCGAACATTGGCTATCGTTTATGCTAAAACAAAAGAACGCTAAGTTTCGAGGATTGGAATGTATCCCCTTCCTCAGTTGTTAATATAATAACTTATATAGATTTAAGCATACACAAATTAAACATTGAAATTAACATATGGTGATGAACTAGCCCAAGGCGTGGTATACAACAGAAAAGTTGTATGTGTAAAAACCTGAGTACATGCCTAATGATCGAGAGTGATCAGATCAAGTACCAACGATGTCACAGAACAAGCGCAGCGAGTAACAAACACTCCGTACACCAAAGAGACGATGAGTTGATAGGGGCATTTCCTGTTATAGAGCGATCCGTAATTTGAAAAAAAGGTGTGAAATTGACGATGATTTGTGTAGTGAGGGGAGTACAAGGCTTTAGGACTTCCTTGCGCTCAGGGTCATACATTCGGTGTGAATTTTATTTGGTGAGGTGTCTATGAATCTTAGTTCATGATAAATTCACTTTTAATTAATTAAGCGTAACAAATTTATTCTTAACCGTACTTTAATTTGTCTTTGATAAAATTCCCACATTTGCCTAACTTTTGTATAACCTTTATTATCCCTCACATTGGCACTGTATTAGCACTTCCGTTTTGTTAAAACTATACTAATGAAGTAGTATTGCAGTACTATGATCCTCGCACTCAAGTTAGCCTGTCATTATTAACTCACCTGAGTAAAGTACCCATCATCACAGTACTCTACAATGTACCAAGGTACATATTGGCTTTATACTCCAAAGTCAATTAATCTTACTAAACCAGCTAAGAGCCTCAAGGCAAGGTTCAGGTTACTCGATGAATAGATTCACTCTGAAGGGAGTTAATCAAAGTTCCCAACTTCAACAGCGTTCTTAACGTGAGGATGCTTTTGCACGAAAATCCTATTACAAAATTTAAGGGTTTTCTTTACAAGGAAGCGAATAGCATGTTCTAATTATATGAAGTGAGAACTTATATACTAAACTAAGTAAGTCTAAATCATAAGGCAAAGTTTATTCTGTAATAACAGTGTTTTTAACTAAATGTAACACACAGTTATTAAGTAATTTGTAATTATTTAGCCTTTATAGTTATAAAGTACTCATAAATACATTATATACGTTTTTTGGGGGCATTTATCATTTAAAATGACAATATATCCAATAATTAGCATCTTAAATTCTGTAGAAATGCTTTAAAAACATTTAAATTATTGCTGCTTGTACATATAATTTAAGACTATAAATCACCACACAATTATTTTTAATTATATTTATTTAATTAGGCCAACCCCAATTTAGAGAATTACTAAATCAATAAGAGCTAGCTTGGCCGATAAAATAGTAATAGACAACGTTTAATTCCATACATAGTTCGGTAATTGCAATTGCCATCCGGGAGAAAGGAGTGTAAATTATTTAAATATTAAAATATTTAAGTTTTAGAACAATTATTGAAGTATTATTTATAAATAATAAATGTTTTAGGTATATGTATTACGGGAATATTAGAACGCATAAACACAGTTTTATACGGTAATCATTAAAACGTTTTGGTGAAATACGTTTTGGGCCTTTAACTGGGAAAGCCGTAATTTTTGACACCATTTTTCTGAGCTTCGTGGTCACCAGCCTGTAGCCCTTCCTCCAAGGGTCGGAATCCACATACTGGCATAGCTCTCTCTAGCACCTGTCTTTGCTCAGGCGATGACGACTTCGGACCCATCACCTGTATACACCACCCTGACTGTCTGTTATCATGGTATTGTGAAGCACTCGCGATATATTCCCGATTACACAGTTATATAATAACGCTTGGTATTGCTAAGTAACCAACAAAAGTATTCATATACTACAATATACTACAATCGTTCAAAGTCTTAAATTAGTGTAGTCATTTTCTCCTGGTTTTATAAATCATAAATGAAGGTTTTATTCAATTACCTTAAATGAACTAATTTGTCTTATTATTCGATTCTCATGACAGAATCTGTGAATTTATCAAAATGAATAAAGATAGTAACTTCCGTAAAATTGTATCGCTATCTGCAGTAAAATATAATTAATTAAAATATACTTTCAAATTTAGTAATTTTTATTTTTAATTCAATTTTGATTTATGTAATTGTGTTAACAATGTTTCGAAAAATTGAATTTGGATGATCCATTACCTGAATTTCAAGATTTTTAAAGAGTTTATTCTTATTTAAAATCTAAGGCAAGTCGGTTCAACTGTAAATGGAGTAACCAGATTACTCGTGCATGTATCTCACCACAGCCATTAGCTGCTAATTGACCTAAAGTTCCCTCAGTCACATTGTTTTTATTTAGCGTGTTTCTCAAAACTCTTATAACACAAGATATACTGGAAATTTCACATTTTAGTTCATCTACTAGTATTATGACAACAATCAATATTATAATTAAAATGTGCACAATTTCCTTTACATTATTTTTGGTTACACTGAATATATACTTATATCATCGTTACACTTCATGTCAGTTAACAAAATAACATCGATTAGATGTGTTTTATTTGTGTGTGTGTGTGTGTGTGTGTGTGTGTGTGTGTGTGTTGTGTGTGTGTGTGTGTGTGTGTGTGTGTGTGTGTGTGTGTGTGTGTGTGTGTGTGTGTGTGTGATTTTTTTGAGGACAGATTTTAAGTATTTCCACACGATATCAAAATATCTAAAAACGGGGTGCCAAATCCCGAAACTCGATTAATCTAGTATTACGCGAAAAGAATTGTTACGAACATGTGGATATCTACTTAATTTACTTTACGTGGCATATCCACTTAGCACGAAAATAGTATTTTATCAAAGGTTTTGTTTTATTTTATGTATGTATGAATAAACTTAACTTTATTAAATCTAGTCGCCTAAAAATATAACAAAACTTTTCATTTATAACAAAAGTAGAAGAAGATTTTAAATAAGCTTCTTAAACTGGCTACCAAGAAGACAAGAAAAATATTGAAGAGGTCTTGGAAACTGAAGAGGAAATCGACTTTGATATTGAAATGTTTTCTGCATTTTCTGTTCTCAGATTAAATGATACTAATACAACTTTATCTCTGTTAAAAATATTAGCTGTATCTCACAAAGTAGGTGCTAATTAGGGATACTTTTTTATTATAAAATAAATACCCAAAATAGACAATATTAGTATATTCTTCTTTTTTACCATTCAGATGAACCAAAACTTCAGTTTTCAGGTTAAACCAGGTTTCAGATTTAAAGTTTTAGACTGAAGTGTAAGTTCTTTTAAGTGCGTAGCAGCCTTAAGTAAAATTTTATTGTACAATCCTGAGCATCCAAAAGTAACGTTGGAAGAAAACATAGATTAATCAACCGTTGAAATACATTTCCAACATTATTAAACTCAGGATTTTCTACATCAAGTGATTATTTAAGAACTCATCCAAAGAGTATTGAACACAATTATAAATTTAAAGGAGAAAATAAAATAAAAAATAAACAGAAGTTCTTGAAATTTTACGAATATAAATTCCATCCAATTATATTTGCTTTCTTTTTAACTTTATTAAACAACGTTAAACCTGTCCATCCGGGTCAGTCGGAAGAATTAGGCAGATTTTGTGACAACTGACATATTGATAATTTACTCTCATGGGATTTGCATGTTCTCAACATCTCGAGAACTGTTCCAGATAGCACAACACTTTTTTAACTAGAAAACATTTAGTAACTCTTATAATCATCAAGCTCTTCGTTTTTAACAAAAGAAGAAGATGACTTAAAATAAGCTTCTTGAACTGGATACTAAGAAGACAAGAAAAATATTGAAGAGCTCTCGGAAACTGAAACAAGGAGACATTGGAGACATATTAAAATGTGTTCTGCATTTTCTGTTCTCAGATTAAATGATACTCATACAGCTTTATCTCTGTTACAATATTAGCTGTCTCTCACAAAGTAGATGCTAATGTTGGCTACTTTTTTGTATTATAAAATAAGCACACAAAAAATGCAATATTAGTGTATATGTTTCTTTTATTAGATATGGAGGATGTTTCTTATTTACTATTCAGATAAACCGAAGCGGTTTCACGTTTTAAAGTTTGAGCCTCAAGTTTAAGTTCTTTTAAGTGCATAGCAACTTTAGCAAAAAGTAAAAGGTACTTTAGTACCTTCAGTTAAAGGTAACTTTAGTAAACGTTTTATTGTGCAATCCCGAGCATCCAAAGTATCTTTCAAACAAGAAATAAATCAACCATTGAATTTGGTACCAAACTCAGGATGTATTTTATACACAGATATTATTTAAGAACTCATCTACGGAGAAAAATGGCATTTTAACACAATCATATTTTCAGAGGAGCTTGAAAATAAAAAAGAATAAACAGAACTTTTTGAAATTTATATGGAGCTAAATATATATTATTTACGTGTACTTATACTGCATTCAATATTATTTGCTTTCTTTTTAGGTGTAGTAAGTATTAAAATCATTCCAGACCACTTTTTTCCCTTAAGTTTCACAAATAACGGAGTTTAAATTTCTTTTAAGTTTGAAGAACTGCTGGTATGTAAACATGCCATGCTGACCAACGAACTTTACTTATTCGTAATATTCGTAAAGTCAACTTTGGTTCAAAACTTCAAATTATTTGATTAAAGTCTTTAATTGACTTTTAATGGTTTGAAAGCATAATAAAATTTCAAACATTTTCCATCATTATATATTACAAGCTTTATAATTTTACATTGTAGATTTTAATACATGTTAATATATTAAGAATATTAGACATAGGTAAGACAGTATATTTCTCTCCCCGAAACGCATCTTTCAAGTTTCAACTTGTTTAGATTTTTATGGGACAGTGTTCGATTCCAAAAGCCGTGTTATAGAGCATATATAGCTCTGGGGATCATGATTTGTGAAGTTATTTAGAAAAACCGATCTTCAGTACTACCATGAGAACAATTACAATAAGTTGATTTTGTATACAACACAAAATGTTAATTCAGCTATGTACATTCTGATGTTACATCATTTTTCCTCATTATGAAAAGTGCATCATACTATTACAACGTAAAATACAAATACATCTGGTACTTTTAATTCAGGATGAATAAGCTTAAGAACCGAACCTATTTTTATACAAATGGAATTGGCTAAAAAGGTACTAACAATATGTTTTATCCTTACGAAGTTGTAAAGATAAATATTTTAGTGTCATATCAACCATTGTAGCATGAACCTAATAAAATGCGTGCCAAGTTTCCAGCGCCTTGGCGTCTGCCTAGTACATCACATTATGGGAAAATATTATCAACATCTCTCATATTTAAAAGCATTGTTTATGAGGATTATTCATAACCCCTAATACAATAAAAGGTAAACTTATTTTAATATGTTTGAAAAATTAACTCAAGATTTTATCATCAACTTACTTGTACATGAGATTAAATTTAATTCCCGAAAAAAGAAACTATTTTTAATTTTTTTTCTTACTAACAGCTGATTTGAAAAAAATATATTTCATAGTATTCCATTTCTAGATTTAAGATCAAAATAGCTAAGTATCTAAGGTTTTATATTTAGCAATTGTTTATTTAGATGTAGAGTTTAAATTTATGTTTCAATATACTTTATTAATCAAATAAGCGAACGTGAATGACTAAAATCATTTATGGACCAATTTCAAGACCGTAAAATGACAACGTGGATTTACAAAAATCTAAAAATTTGTTTTGCGAATTTCAGACTTGGTTGTACTTTATATTTATAAATTTTAATGTAATGATTTATAAATAATTATTTTATGCTACTGAATGGTTCCAATGTATTGACTAATTTGTTTTTTCCAGATGAACAATCCCCGTCCTCCAATCATAACAGGGAAGTATTTAGCCTACAACAAAGTGTCATCTCACCCCTAATGTACCAAAAGGTGTTTTTTGAGTAACGGATCCCAAAAGGTTGACTGATCTCTTTAGCATCTTCATCTTGTCCTAAATTATCTACCGTAGGATAGGATGGAGATGCAAAGAGATCGACCACAATGAGAACTATTACTCTTTTGGAATTCATTAATCAAGTGACTATGCCACAAAGAGAACGGTTACCATTTTAGGATCCGTTACTAAAGAAAACACCTTTTGCTGCAAACTATTACTACATTTTGTGGACATCTTGTTTGATCAGTTAACATCTTTCAACTACGATCACATCTAATGTCATCCTCTCCAAGACACTAAATTATTTGTGGTTCACTGATAAGAAAATAATCAATTATTTGCTGAGCTTTAGCTAAGCCAATAACTCAGGGGGCTGGAATCACTTCTCTTTTGTTTGTATGCATGTCTGTTTGTCTGCAGGATACTTTGAGAACGAATTGAGCTATAGACTTTAAATATGTTCATGTTTCAATATCATTCCTGGGATATCTCCAAAGTGGCCTATAGATTAAAAGGTATGTATAAAACTTCTGCGAATCCTGTTACGTGCATGTATTTTGGCAAGTTTTTTTACACTGTTTCGTACCATTAATTAAATTTGTTTAACAATAGACAAATAATATATTATATTATAGTTAATAATATTTTCGTGTAAAAAAGGAAGAAGTGGAGGGATTTCGGTGGTATATATTTCTTAGAAAGCATCATTTTAATTAGCAAAACGAGCTTTCTCTTAATAACTAGGACAACATTAGAGAAAATTCATAATTGGACCGTGGTTGAGGGACAAACGAAACGGAGAACTTAATTAGATTTCCTTCTTGGTAAAGACATTCTAAATTTATAACTTTTTCAGTTATAATTAGAGTATAAGACATGTATTAAACATGACAAAATGTAGATAATCTTCAAAAGTTACAGTTTATGAATGTAATAGAATTAAATAGTGTCAGAATGTATTTGTGTGTAGTTGTACAACTTTGAATACAAAATACTCAAATTAACAATATTTCTTTAGTTTTATATTGATTTCTAATTAAAAACTAAATCAAATATGGTTTGTCGTGATATCTCAGGGTTACAGTAACAGTTGGCGTGTAGCTTTGTGCGAAATCGGAATAGGAAATAAGATGTACTATCAGGCGTAAAAACATTGGCCTTTCTTATTAGCTGCGAGCGGACAAGGATCAAGTGATAAGATAATTTTGTTTTCTTTGTCTTTGGTTTGCCACTGGTCTGTCGCAACCAGCAAACAGCTGTTGCTCTTTCCTAACAGCTGATCTAAGATAAATTCGCTTAAAACATTGCCCAGGGCCAGCTGATGAAACGTGTAAAAATGAAAACACTCTCTTACCTGAGTGTAAAGATCCAAATTTACCTAGAGTGTTAGATTTTACTTTCCTCTCACATCACTTTACCCTAACAAATTTAGTCTATTAGTAGTGCTACACATTCACCAGGCTGTTGATGAGATGCTACCAATGCATTTGTGTACTCATTGGAACTAACTAGAAGCACCTTTGGTCCTACTATTTTCTTTGTGTTTAAGTAGACTAGTGTATTTCTATTTGATTAACAACTAACCGATAGATATTTTATCAAGTTTTTATATTTCTCTTAAGTATTTAAATCACATAGTTGCAATATTTACCATGTTAATGACAGATAAAAACATAAATATCAAACAAAAGTACCATATATGCTTAAATAGTGTTAAAACTGTTGATTGAAATAATTACTCAAAGGCATATTATACCTCTACTTAAATAACAAATACTTATTTCTTTTACAGTTTGAAACAAGTTCACTCACTTAATTAGTTGATCTGTTTGCTCACTTCTTCCTTCTTAATTAATTATAAATGTAATTACGTTCTCTCTCCTAATTGTATTAAACAGTCTGTCAGCTCGTTATCAGATACTAATTAATTCTGTTCTTGGACAATGTTTTCTCTTTTTAATGTTCTTTTTAGTACAATTTCGTGTTTCTGTTGTTGTTAGAAGTATATAGAAATCAGAAAACTATTGATAACTTAACTCTCGTGTACTAAAAAATACTCGTTTGAATTACAATCTATAAATTTGTTTGTAATATATTAATATTCTATTTTTAATATTTTTACCAACCAAAATTCAAAGAACAGAAATAAATATATAAAGTTGTAGGAAGGAATGTTCCCACAATACCTACCCACTCGTAAGAGGTAGCGTAATATCAAACCCTGTAGTTCTAGATGGACGAGCAGCAGAGAGAGCTAGGAAATTGAGGTCCTGTGTGTACGCTACAGGACTACAATCGAGCCATAACAGTATCAGGGGAGGTGTAAACACGACGAGATGGACGAACAGCAGAGAGAGCTAGGAAATTGAAGGCCTGTGTGTTCGCTGCAGGGCTACAATCGAGCCATAAGAGTATAAGGGGAGATGTTAACACGACGAGATGGACGAACAGCAGAGAGAGCTAGGAAATTGAAGGCCTGTGTGTCCGCTGCAGGGCTACAATCGAGCCATAAGAGTATCAGGGGAGATGTTAACACGACGAGATGGACGAGCAGCAGAGAGAGCTAGGAAATTGAAGGCCTGTGTGTTCGCTGCAGGGCTACAATCGAGCCATAAGAGTATCAGGGGAGATGTTAACACGACGAGATGGACGAGCAGCAGAGAGAGCTAGAAATTGAAGGCCTGTGTGTCCGCTGCAGGGCTACAAATGATAGCCAATTTGTTTTGCTAATTTCGGCGCTGTATCTGCGAATCCCGTCTATGTTTGCATTTAATGAAACTGTCTGCCATTTGAAGCATACCTTGCAAGAAATTATACCTGTATTTTCAAAATACATATAAAGTATTAAAAATTATAATTTAGTAGTTATAATTTAATATTTCACCACAATGGACTTTAATATTTATAGACTTTATACTAGAGTTTCTTGCACTTTCACAAGATTACGTAGCCTACCATCCATTGTAATATGTTACTTGTTGAATATCAAAAACTTGTTTGCGTATGTTTACAGCACAACCAAAAATTATTAGTATAACTAGTATTTACGACTTAAAAGGTATATAGATTTTCTCAGAAAATGTTTCGTATACAAGCACGTAAACTCAAACGGGGCGTAACCGTTTATATTTTCTGTACCTTTATTTTGTTTCAGCGATAAATTAATAAAACAATGTACTTAATCGGATCAATAGCTTTTGCGTGAGGGGTGCATATCCATTCAAACTTTTGTATTTATACTATTAGTAGAAATATAATAGAATTCGTATACCGATTGAAGCAGTGAAAAATAACCTTTAAACAAAGAATAATTGATTGGTTGATTTTTGTTAAAAAATTATTACATCTTGGGCCTCTCATTCAAATTAAAACTCGAAAATAAAAGTTTATAAGAACACTCGACATTAAATTTGTTTCTAATGTATATATTAGTTATAGTTTTGAAAACTTTTTAACTTTTCATGGAAATCAGAGAGAATACCTAGAGAGAATCTGGGACTAATTTTCTTCCTATAAATACACAGCCTATCAATATTTTTATCCGATCTTATATTTTAGAAGCCAACGTCATACACGTGTATCAACGTTACTTGAACATCAGCCAACGAGTAAAAAGACTGATCATTGCTATTTTCAGCCAAATAATTTTGATGTGGTTGGCTGATGGTAAAAAACATTTTGCTTACGCGTCTCATGCTTAATTTTAAGAGTATTACTCTAAAAATGTCTTCCGAAGCAATTAACATAAAGCCTTTCACCTCTCCCATTTCGATTTCCAATAATAATTTTCTGATTTCACGAAAATCTACGTAATGCAGATTTCATATTAGGCTCAGCTCATATCCTAGAATATGATAATAGCTATAGCTGTTTACAAAAACTTACTGAAGTGTTTTTTTTTTTTTTACATATATTTACAAAGTTTTACAGTCGAATAAAAGGAATCATTTTTCCTGAGCATGGTACAGAATATTTTACATCACGGCCTCTAATTCTTCCTAATTGTTACCCAAATTAAATGAAGTTAAATCAACCTGCGCACTAAACAGACTCCAACAAAGTATTGATGACGTTCCGATTCGGCTATCTGCAGTGAAGTCCACGTTAACCTTTAAAAAAATGTCTTTATTACTTATTTACCGGTGAGTAAAAGGAGCAATATTCCTGCAAATTACACACAACGCCATGACCTTTAATTCTTTCCCTGTTTGCGTTAAGTTACAGTGATCAATCAGAGTTTACGTGGGTCGAGCGAGTTCCTACTCTCGGATTAATAAGTGTATATACCCAATTTTGAAAGTTATCCAACAACTAACCAACAGAGGTACAACAACGGATGAACCAAAACTTAAGCAGTTTATTTCTGCGTGTAAGTAAGCAAAACTAATTAAAGTCCAATCATTCAGTGCACTGGGCGGACTTGTACAACGTGTCGATGACGTCTGCTTGCAGATAATTGAGAACGGAAAGTTAACAATAATAGATCTCACCACAGCACAGGCTATCGGTGATAATCTAGTGGCGGTGGCAACCAGTTAATCATTCATCATCAGCACGTCATGATTGGCTCTGATTAAATCCAGAATAGATGAGATGCCGCCAAATGGGAATGCTTGTAATTATACTGATAATAGCATTTCATTTGGAGCGGACTCGGACTAACTAATTAAATTCATTATATAGCCGTATCGGAAGAAATACTTTATGATTAGTTGATTTTACCTTCACTATAACAAGTAGGAGTGCGCCATAGGCTACGCGTAACAAGCTACGATGAGGTTGCATGCAACATTTCATATAACTTAATCTATGATTCATTTCATTCCTAGTATTCTGCTAGCAAATAGACAGACTTGCCGAATTCTTGGAATCTTTTCGGTCTGTCTTCTCATCTATTTAAGTAAAAAACACTAAAAGTTTACTTAGGAGACGTAAGGGTGGAAGGGAGGTATTTGTTAGAACTAGATGACTACTAGAACTGATATTCGTTTTGTAGTCGTCTACCTCTTCCACGTGGGTTGATATCTACTGTGGGAACTTATTCCTTTCAACAACTGTATATGCTTTCTTCCAGTTTGAATTTATTTTGGTAAAATTATTATAAATATATTACAAACAATATTTAATGATTGTAATTCATATGAGTGTTGTTAGGTTATCAATAGTGTTCTGACGTTATTACATAAAAATTATCATAATAATAGAAATACGAAGTAATAATAAAAAGAACATTGCAAAGAATACACATTTTCTAGGAACAGAATTAATTAGTAAATATTTGATAATAAGTTGTGTTTATTACAATTATGGGAAGATCGTAATTAAATTTATAACTAATTGAGAAAGAATAAGTGAGGAAACAGATCAACTAATTAAGTGGGTGAACTTGTTTCAAACTGTAAAAGAAATCAATATTTGTTATTTAATTAGATGGAAAAGATGGCTTTGAAATTAAAATTATTTAAATGAACAATTTTAACAATATTTAATCGTATGAGGTACTTTTGTTTAAAATTTATGTTTTTATTTGTTCCTGACATGGTAAATCTTGCAACTATGTGATTTCAATATTTTATAAAAATATTAAAACTAGATAAACATATCTCAGTCAATTCTCCTTTAAGTAACCTATGTTACTAACTGTTAAAATACTAAACTATTTTTACTCTAAATGTAGCTTATTTTTCCATTCATTTAAGGTAACGATATACACAAAACAATTTCTTGGTTTTTTTAATATTTTTTCTAATTTTTCGAACTTTTTGTTGTATAATACATCTTTTTTGGCAAAGAATCAAGATTGAAAAGAAAAGTAAAAGTATACCACTCTGATAATCAGGTTTCTGTTGCTCATGGAATGGCTAATAGTTTACGAAAGTTACTTTTTTATAGAAGCTATTGTACTACTTATCACTATATTTATATTATACTAATAATCATATATTTAGACGTATCACATCGTAAGACTTATTAAAAAGAATGTAAATGGTCAAACATAAAATTGTAGTGAATTGGTAAACAATGTTTAATGAAAGAGCAATTGTGTAAGCTTGCCCACATTGAGAGTAGGTGTGTGGGAAGCTATAATAACACCGTTTACTTTATCGAATCTGATTTTGTATCCTGCAATAATACTATCGCAGGATACGAAGCATATTTAATAATGTAAACTTTTTTATAGTTTAATGTGTAACCAGTTATTAATAAAACTATCAAAATGTTACAAAATGACCGATATGTTTATAAGTTAGGTAAATTGGTTAACATTGTAGATAATGTAGATATGAAAGATTTCTGCCTGTCTGCCTACCCACTCGATATTTCGAAAATGAAATAACCTATAAACTTTAAATATGAAAAACCTGTCCACACAAGGCCATAATCAGCCTCATCCTTCGTGCAGACATTATAGTAACTTGATAGAGGTGTACAAAGCAATTGTCTCTCAGGCCAAACTCAATTAATTATCTCATCTCAAAGTTCCTAAATGATGATAACAGGTTAGAGCCACTTCCTTAGTGTCCGCATGTTGCTAAAATACTCTTCTCTGAAGCAACGAACACTAAAAGAATTTACAATAAGCACTTTAAAAAGTTGTCGTGAGAGCTTAAACGGACTTGATCAAGAGATAAATATTAATAATTGACTCGGTAATACGTGTGAAACGTTTTATGATCTGTGATCGTAAAATGAATTAAAAAAATAATGAAAATCCAACATTCAGGGAGTACCTTTTCCCATCAATAACTTCGTCACTTGGTGATGGGTGGCGTCAATTCCATCACTGTGGTTCGCCATCAATACATACCTCCACTTATATTTGTATTGGCATACCTTTAACCAAACACACCCCACACAATTTCCTAGTATTTGTTCATATTAATATTAAATATAAATTTATAATATGTACATGCTAAAACCACGTCTAACATTTTTTATATTTCCATTCCTGTAAGAACATATTTAGCTCACCTGACATTTTATTTGCTGATGATACCCATGAAGGAATATTAAGTTTTGACAGCGTTACATTTCATTTTTATATTCCTTTAAGTACAAAATATTTAAGGTACTTTTAAAATTGTTTAGAAATTAATTATCAGTGGAGCAGGTCAGTTGTCAGTGGATGATTGTATCGTGCAGGCGTATTGTATTCTATAGTTTAGCTTTTTGATAAGGGTCACCGAATAGGGTTGGAAAATTAATTTATGTTTGTTTTTATGTCCACACGATATCTCGATAAGGAATTTACGTATGGATTTAAAAGTGTGTATGAAGCTTCGTTTCTATTTAGGCAACACTGAGTTCGATGATTGTGCACCTCACTTCATAGGATTTAACGTTAGCATTGAGCGTTAGCGAGAATTTTATAGTGGTCTTATGGGTATTTATTGCCGCAGCGAAAAAAACAGCAGAATCAATAAATTTGGAAAGAAACTGATTAAAACGATATGATGTAGTAACACGTGTAGAGAGTAAACAATAATAACACAGTGGAATGTCAATGTTAAAAGTTGGTGAAGATTTTATTTAAGCTCATTGTTGCGTTCTACTATTATTTTAGCTTACCGGAACTATGACTTAAATATTGATATGTAATTTTACTTATTGGACAAAGGTGTTAGTTTGTTCATAGTTTGGCAAGGTATGTCAAGAAGTATTTCATCTACAGACGTCAAATTTTATTCATAAAATCCATATCTACGTGGGTAAAAATAAGTTCTATAATGGTTCTCAGAGGTAGTCCGATCTGCGACTCACCCAGCAGCTGCTAGAAAGCCAAAGAGAGCAAGGCATCCCGATCGACCGGAGAGCTATTAAGCTTGTTGCTCAGAAGCTGCCTTAAGACGATGAAGAAAGCTCATGAGGCCATTCAAGTTTAATATAACTTTTATTATTTTATCAGTGTTATGAATTGTACTTATTGAACAAAAATGTGAATGCATCATACGGCAACGTATTTCGGAAATTATTTCATCTGTAGTTTCTAAATTCATCATGAAACTTCGTTTCTACTTAGACAAAATGATTTCTATGCTGATGACCAACTGGAATTATCCTGAACGTCATCGATACCTATCACTTTGGATACAGTTTTTCTACAAAACTTACTACAAAATCCTAGAAAAAGATATCAACTACGAATGTCTAAAAATATGCCTAAATATTAATAACCAACAAATATTTAAGTATTCAAGTCGATCAGTTACACATGGTTAGATTTAAATGTAGAAAACATTGAATCCATTTGTAAAAGAACATCTTTCATCAGACGTCAGGCGGGGCTTTGATCAGTGATGCATGTTGAGAGACTCCACTCTCACTTATACCCGTACTTTGTCGTGTGATGAACAAAAACCATTGATCACTTTCACTATGGCCACGTTTTCACCTGGCTTTTAATCCTAAATAAATTATTTGTTGTACTCTGATGAGTTGTTATGATAATGCATACTCCAAAACACTTCATACGCGTATTAAAAGTAATTTTATATTAGAGAGGTTTGATACTTATAATTAATTCTCTTATTCTTTAAATATAAAATAATGTCAAATAAGTAAAAAGAATGGTTTATTAATAGTTTTAAATATGTCTTACCTAGTGAATAGATAGATGTACGAAGTAAACACTTCGTGTATTTATAAAATGTAATATAAAATAGCGGACCAAGTGGTCGCTGTGGTTTGTAACGAGCGGCGAAAGCACTTTTGGAATAAAATGTTGTGATAGTAATAAAAATGTCTTCACTAAAATGAATTTTATTAATGATCTGTCAGTTTTCAGTTTACCTAATCGTATCTCACGAATGTATTGGGTATTATATGTTCGAATATAAAATGGAATATATTATAATGATGTAGTCAATTATATTTAATTTCGTTTCGTTTACAAATAAATTTAATAACTAAACGCTCTTTTACTGTAGTTCGGCGACTGTAAGCTAGTAGTATAATATTTGATAAAAGTCGTGAAGGCTTGTATGAAGTTTTAATAAATATTAGACTAACACTTTTTTGTAAAATAAAAATAATATAAATCTTTAGATCCAGTATTGTGATGGTAATATGAAAGAAATCAAAACATACAAATTTTAGTTTTGTTGCACAATTTAAAACGGTTAGCGTACAATATATACCTTGTTATAAAACAGTTTCATTCAAACCTCCTAAATGTCTTGGGTAACAAAAGGGTACTGCTGGATGTTTATGAATATTTGCGGCTCCCTCACTCCCCGGATACCCGCAACAATTATTACAACCATGACAAATGCTCCGCTGTTTAGCGCCGTCCTAATTTATCATCTTAACATGTGTTTTAACATGCTTAATGTTTTCACAGTGACCTAGATGATGCAATTGTGTGTTTAAAACAGTGCAGTTTTGTTGATTGCATGCCTTTTTTAACATGTGCCAAAAAAGGGTTCGTTCAATGAGAATAAAGATCCATTCAACGAACTACTTCATAAAAATTACTAAATAAATGAAACCATTCTCAACTTACTGTTTCTCAAAACCCAAATTTTTCAAGTGCCCTTTGCTTGGAAACCTCATCATTTTCTGCTTCTTTGGGCGATAATTCTCTAGTTCCATAAATATTTCTTTTTCACATTTTTTAAAGAATTACATATAACAAAGATACAATCTGCATTATGATAAATAAAATTTTATTTTCAACCTGCAAAGTATTCCGCGTTTCCTTTGATGTTTTCAGCTTAATGAAGGTTATTTTAAAGCCTTAAAACATGGATAAATGTCACAGTGAAGAATTGATATAGAAGCCAGGCTTACCTTTGTTACTCGTCATCAAACTTCTTTCAGTATAACTTTGTCTTAGCGACACCTTACATTTGTCCTGAACTTCACTTTTGGAATTATTTTTTCGGATGAAAGAAGAGAGACAAGCGCTTCCGTAAAGCGAAATTTTATTTAGGAGAATGCAATGTTGTGAGTACTGACAGCTTTTATTCTACAAACATAAAACTTGTTTTAGTTCCTCCTTATAGTTTTATATAATATTTAAGAATACTACGGTAGGATCTATTTTTAAATTTCTTCCGCGTAATTAGGTATTGGAATAGTCAAACAATCCATCAAAGTAGATTTACTTGAAATAATCATATATAATCATTAAAGAGCTGATTGACAATTTAAAAACGTATACAAGCCCTTTTTTCTGAATAAGACTTCTTTCATATTGCTTTTATTACTTAACTGCATAATTGGCAAATTACAAACAACAATTATGACACGAGGTGCTAGAAAACTTTTATTTCTGTATATCTGTCTGTGTAAGCGATATCTCGGAAACGAACTGGCCTATTGATTTTAAATTGTGTATGAAGCTTCCTTTCTATATACCATAACTGAGTTCTATGATCGTGCATGCCACTCCACGAGATTTGGCTGAGCGTTCCCGAACTTTTTACATTGATCATATCGGTCTGCTTCTTTGAAGTCATCAGTCAGTATCATGGCACATGTCCTCTCCTGTGTGCCGAGGATTCCTAAACCTTGTAAACCTGTATTATTTTCCGTATGTAGGTCATATCAAGATTGTAATAAGCCATAGACTTACATGCAACTATAACGACACGTAGTGTGTAGTAATCTTACATTGTTCGATTTTACAAATTTGCAATTTATAATTCCCTTTTGAACGAAGTGTAAATTTAATCGATATATATGACTGCCCGTCTTTACCTAATTTTAATTTAACTTTAGAAACTTTTTCGTATTTCAGATATAGACATTAAATTCTTAAGGTAACATATCATTTTAGTATACACCTTTAAAAATAAATACATAGATCAGAGAGAACTGTAGTGCCACATTTTGGCACAATTTATTTCTTTCATCATAAAATAATGATTAGGTTCTTAAAAAAATAAACGTAGGCAACACAAAGTAAGTTTTGAGTCAGAGACAGGATGTTTCTTTCATCATTTTTATACTTTCATCATTCTTATCGCACGTTGAACGAAACCCTGTTGTATTTGTGCACAATATGAAAAATAATACTACAACACACATAGATAACATTAAAGAAAATCTTGATATTAAATTAATAAGAAATGATTGAAGTAATGCATGACAGCCAACTCGCTTATTACTATCTAAAATGTGTTTTTAGGGAAAATACGTTTCGTATTAGTATATTCCTATTTTTAGCGGTGTCCTTTAATCGGTTTTTGATAACTGCAACGAAATTATTTTAAAATACATGTTACTGTAATATATGGTACTGACACATTAATAAATGCACACATACACGCACGCGCTTGCGCGATTAAACGAACATTTACATAAATACCTGTTAATAATTTACTTGATACGTGAAACAAGATCGCGCACATTCTCCATGTTAAGATCCAGTCAAAGAAACAACGTTTCAAGTATTGGTATTGACCTCTTCTTCGAGTGCAATATTTTAAACCTTGTCTGCACTGTTTTTAACGATGTCTTAGCTAAACTACCGATTCCTACTCCTCAGATCAGATATGACGATGAAGAAAAGCAATAAAGTATTATGACTACATACAGGTTAATTCACACCAATGCAAAAAGTTCGGTAACGCTCAACCAAATCCTGTAAATGGGTATAGACCGTAATCGAACTCAGTAATGGTTTAATTTATTTGGACTTAACAACAGCGTTTGACATGTTGAACTTAAATATTCGACTATAAAGACTAGAAATTTGTAGCAGTTAGGGCATTTTTTCTCAACTTTTTAGACTCAATCCTCCCTTTTGGATTGTACTACTTTCCACGGTGACCTACCCCTCCCCCTCCCTCTTATTTAACCTACCCACCCTTACCACTCAGATCAGATGATAATGATAAAGAAAATCAATAAAGTATTATGACTTTATAATTCATATAATAATTCATTCACATTTATAACATATTTGCCTATAAAAATTTCTTGCTAATAGGTTAAATAATATAAAACTGGGTACTATACACTTTTAGTGATTTATTAAGAATTATGTTAATACCATTCCTATAAATTATTGGGTGAAACTTCTCTCAGATGTTTTAGGACTCGATAATAAGAGAAGTTTAGGTTGTCAGTTGTTACTGAGTAAGCTACTCGGACTTCATTGACTTTTGGTGTTAGCTGTCAGTAAAAAGGAGGCAGTAGTGACGTAAACTGTCTTGGGGGGAAGGTAATAAATCTGATTTAAGAGAACACCTCATAGTAGTGGGTATAGAAGAAATCTGGATAGTTATGATTACAAAATATAACGGATGATTTAAAATAATCATTTTATCTGTTGTGTTTCAAACAAGTGAACTAATGTTATACAAATATTTTAAAATTGTTCGACTGTCTCTTGGCAATGGGGTTTTATCCTCATCATCTCCTCCTTAGTTAGGTCCAACTGGGAAGAAGCCACACATTTGAACATTTACATAATCTAAATTGAGAGGAAGCCTGAAAGATTGATGTGAAACTTAAGTTTTATAAAGAAAATCTATCATGATTCATCACTAAATTAGCTAACCAACTAATTTGATAACAGTCAGATTGAATTAGGTACATACGTACATATACTCGCTGAAATATAATCAAAATATATTATAAATAGAGCGAGTACGGGAGACTTGATCACTTTTTTTCATTTACAAACGAAATAACCTTCAACCTTGACCTTTATGGCCATCCTGTAACTTGCCTGAACCTGAAAACAATTTCAATTTATTTGGATATATTTCGTCAATTTTACTCTTGTATATATGCTTTTACTCATCGTAAAATGTATACATATTATATAACAGCAAAAAAGTATATACATCATTTGTATAAGTAGAAAGGACGTGAGTTCTGTAATCTGTAGTTTATGAGTACTAAACTACAGATCACAACTGTAAATATAAAAGCAAATAAAAGTTTTTATTTATTCCAAATATTGAAGTTGCGTTGATTATTCATGTGAGTCACAGCTTGAAATTTTACTTTTATTGGAGTAGAAATTTTGACAAAACAACGTTCTGAAGGTCCCAAATTTGGCTATTAACAGCCAAACTTGTTGGTTGCTTATTAATGCTATTGTAGTTTGTACTATATTAATGTTATTGCAGTTTCGTACTATATTACTGCTATTGTAATCTCGTTCTATATTACTGCTATTGTAATCTTATTTTATATTACTGAGAAGAATACATAATAATCTATTTATATGTTTATAAAAGGAATTTAATAAATTCTAAGCAATAATTTATTTAGTAGCTAACAATGATATCAGCAGACACATTTGCATAGCAAACGTGTGCAGATTTCCTAGCAATATTTGCACACGTCTTGGGCTCCCCATGTATGTCAAACATCGCTCTGACATACAAGTCAGTCACTTGTTGATTTATCCTGCAGTAGCCGTGTCAATGTTTGTACTGTACAAACGTTTGCAGATTTCCTAGCAATATTTGCACACGTCTTGGGCTCCCCATGTATGTCAAACATCGCTCTGACATACAAGTCAGTCACTTGTTGATTTATCCTGCAGTAGCCGTGTCAATTTTTGTACTGGACAAACGTTTGCAGATTTCGTAGCAATATTTGCACACGTCTTGGGCTCCCCATGTATGTCAAACATCGCTCTGACATACAAGTCAGTCACTTGTTGATTTATCCTGCAGTAACCAAGTCAATGTTTGTACTTTATAAAAGTGTACATTTTACTGTTTTATTATAAATATTCTACATGTTTACTCTTCCTCACGAATATCAACAATGTTCTGAAAAAGTCAACAATACAAATATTCAAGCAGTCAAACTTGTTCCGTTGTTTTCGTCGGTTAACTCTTCTTGCTCCTATGAAGTTAAAAACATGTCGTTGATTAAGGAAAAAGTCGCAATAATCTATTCACGATTCCTGGTTAACAAATCAGACAAGGATACCTGTTACATATGTTTATATGTTTATCCTTATGTATGCTGTAACAGTCAAAACATACTATTAATAATTATGCCAGCTTCACATTATGGTGATTAAATATTTTTTTTCTTTTTTTTTTTTGAGAAACTTGTAACTATACACTGCAACATATTGAGTTACAGAATATACGTGTAGTTAATGGGAACATAAACACAGGAAGTAAACAGAAAATTGTTTGAAAGGTTTTAAACTAACTACAGAAAGGATTTTTTGAGAGTCATTTGTGAGATGTAAAACAGCTGCTTGGGCATACAGCAGCATTTTAGGATTTCAAGTAACACATTATTTACATATCAATATCCAAATATCTCTTATAAAAATCATAAAAATTTCATTTATTTCAGAAATAGTTATTTAAAAATTAATTATATTAAATTACATTCAATTAAAAAAGTAATTTACTGTGTCAATAAATGAAAAACATGTCACTTCCTGGGACTGTAACTTAATAAACGTTCTGTATTTCTTTCAGAATTTTCAGTCGTTTTCATTTGGGCTTGATTACAATTGCCTGTAATTTAACATGGTGTAATTTAAAAAAATGATTTTAATATATCCACAAATTATTTTAAAGGGCTATAAACAATAAACAATTATTATCTGGACCAAAATTCGTAAAGGCGGCTTAAAATCTGTTAATTTTGATCGCAAAAATATAATATTACTTTTAATTAAATTTTAAATAATATTGATACTTTTATAGGAAGTTTAATTAAGTCAAAATGGTAATAAGTATATATTTTCATCAAATTACGAACAGATAAAACAAGTATTGTGGGTGGGGCAGTATTCGAGTGTTTTATTTCCGTTCTAGCGTTTTTGAGAATTTTGCACCTTTAAAATGAAATGAACTTTCAAATTAATAAAGCTGGACTAATAGAAGTTTATAAAACACCAGATACATACACTTATTACTATAAATAACTAACCAAGAATTAAAATAAAACTTTACACAGTGCACTTAGCTTTTCAATAATGAAATATAATTATTTCAATCCTTAAAAAAGGTAACACAAAGTTCAACTTTACATTAAAACTTATTGTATAATCCTCAATTTAAATGGTGTGCAAGCTTGCCCTTCAAAAATATTTATGAAACGTTTTTATGTTATGAAGGTCCAATAAAGTATTAGTCACTTTTTCGTCAATCTTCCTTTTTAAATGATAATAGGATATTGGTCATTTGCTGTCTATATCTGTTACATAGTGTGTAACACAACGCTTCGAGGATTACATTCTAACCTCTTCATCAGTAATTAGACAATTGGTAGATGAAATCTAAAACTTGGAACAATAGACAGTCACTTAAAAAATAAAGAAAATTAGGAAAAAAGTAAGAAACAGTTTTCGGTTGTGTTTAATATATTCTATCTCTATTTTCATCCTTTTCTTTAAATTTGCGTGGTACCTCCATTACTGGAAGTTTTATCCCTGCATTTCGGTAAATATCCAAAATCCTAGTATTATTTCAAACATTCGATCGTCAATTCCATACTACTTTAAACAAAAGACTCTTTTTAGTTGAAAATTTTAGTAAGATAAATTATATAGACATCCAGTATAAACGGATTTACAATTTTTTAAATAAAAAATAGCAGTTTAATAATACCAGGAATCGATTTAAAATTCTCATATCGATACTAATAATTTACCTGTTTAATTATTTTACATTACATAAATTTAAATAGTTTAATAATGTTTTTAATTTTGTCTTTTAGCCCATAAAATTGACTTATAGTAATTATTTATCGTAAGCCAAAGTAGCTGCCATTGAGTCAAGTATTACAGTTACCGGTGTAACTCTGTGTAACTAACAGTGAGCGAAACACGGACACTGCGATGAGGCGGTGCGGTTCGGCGATAAATAATGTGGTTTAACAGATCATGTTTGGTCTATCGTGTTTGTTTACAATAGTCAAACTATTTCACTAGTCACACTACGGGTGTTTATAATGTCGTATTACCTTATCAGGATGTAATAGTGTATTCACCACCTTTTTAGTGACAAGGCCATTAGGTCTGTAAAGTTACCTATTTATTTCGACCTTATGCCGGGAATGATTTTATCAAATACTTATTTTTAATCATAATTTAGAGTAAAAGGTATTAGTTAGTAGCCATGCATTTTTACAAATATTTACTTAGCATAAAAAGATAAAACCTTCGACAAAAATAGTCGCGTCTGTTAGAGTATCCAAATATCTTATGTCGTAAATAGTCTAAGTGAGATTTGTCTGTAAGTCGTTCAGTATGTGCTCATAAACTCCTATAGATATTAAATTTGTTTCTATAATGAGGACTAAGCCAAAACAACATTACATTTTCCGAACATCAGTCATAAAATTGTCCCTAATATTAGTCTCAAACAGTTCTTCGATCTTTTAAATTTGAAATATTTTTACGTGGTACAAATCGGGAAACTCAACAACGTGCAATTAGTATGATAACAATAATCAGGCCAATATGAAGGCATCAGAGAAATCCAAGAATAGGTAACTAAATCGACTAGCAAAAATATTTTAACAATTTAAACATTCGAAAATGTTGCTTGCAACGTTTGAAAATCCAGTATTATAGATCAGTCATCTTTTATTTCTAAAATTGAAGTTATGCCTTCCTGTAAATAAACGCTCTGTCTAAAAAAAGTATTAAGAGTCCATGATATGCAGGGGACAGAAAATAATTGTAATAAAAGAAATTTCCTTTGTTATGAGAACCAAATAAAAAACGAAGATAGTTATAAAGGGGAAAAAATTAAAAGTACCGGAACGAACAGTCCGGGACAATTAGTGGAGCTGAACTGCTATATCGGCCGTGCTGAGCCTCAGAGTATTAGACTTAATTTCCGGAATTTAAGTTCTCTTTAAAATTTAAGTATCATTCATAATATTGACACTTTAATTTTTAATTAAAGTATATTTATATAATTAAAAATGCATTCTATCTACCTTTTTCATCAACAGTTTTATTAGATTTTCTTTAATAAATACATACTAAAAACGCCAATACACTGATGCTAGTGTTTAAATATTACCAATTAAACATTAAACATACTGATGTGAAAATAAAAAAATATATTGTTATATTACGTTCAGAAAGTAGTGAAAGTTTTGGAAATAGCGATAAATTAAATAGAATATGGGATTATACATTTAATGAAGTATTACATTCATCGTATAAACATATTACAGACTTAAGAACTGGCCTACCAACTCTTAATACATGAAGTATATTGTTTGGTCAAAATATTAGATAAATTTGCTTATTTTATACTATTAATTCACCTTAAAATAATATATGAACGTTATAGTAGGGGGCTCTGATGATGTTCTATTTGGATGCAACGTATCCAATCAAGGCTTAATTACTGTGGAATAATCTATCACGAATATTTAATCAAATGAGGATGTAACCCTACTAATTATACGGAGTTACATGATTTAGTAACATTACTTAAAAACATAAAATTAAAGATAATGTATAAAATTATAAATTGTGAGTAAATCATTCATATTACAGACTTAAGAACTGGCCTACCAACTCTTAATACATGAAGTATATTGTTTGGTGAAAATATTAGATAAATTTGCTTATTTTATACTATTCATTCACCTTAAGATAATATATGAACGTTATAGTAGGGGGCTCTGATGATGTTCTATTTGGATGCAACGTTTCCAATCAAGGCTTAATTACTGTGGAATAATTTATCACGAATATTTAATCAAACGAGGATATAACGCTACTAATTATACGGAGTTGCATGATTTAGTAACATTACTTAAAAACATAAAATTAAAGATAATTTATAAAATTATAAATTGTGAGTAAATCATTCACTGTTCATGGAGTCACGGAGACACTAATTTAATTAAATGGTCTCTCAACGTTAAGGTATGAGTTCAGAAGTACTTCAGTTAACATAATGTTGGACACCACCTTGCCTGCAGCCATTTGTCATCAAACCTCTCAAGCAAATTGAAAGCTCCTCTTTAATACACATCTCCTCATACAGCTTACATATAAGTCGGTCTCGTTCTTAGCTTAAACTTTTCAAAATGTATACTAACTAAATGTTTATATAAACAATTCTATTATTTTTATATTAATAAACAAATTCTTTATATGACAATCCACATTTAAAAAACTATTGTACTTTAATTTTAAATTGATAACTATATATATATATTTACATTACTCCTACTTCAGGGCAAATGTAGTTTTAGCTCACGCCTTACACGCAAAGTACCTCAACTTCGTACTCAAGTAATCAAGGCTTAAGTACGCTACATCACATGACCTAACAGGCTTCGCTTAGGTTGCATGTAACATTTCAAACCTAGAGCTCATTTCATTCTTTAATAGTCCGGCAGATAGGTGGACAGAAATAAAATCATAAAAACAATAAGTTGACAGGAAAATGACGCATCACAGAAATTATTCTCGTAGAAATAAAGTTTTATTTAAAATTTAAATCTTACATATAAAATAATTCTCGTCATATTTTGCCACGTGATATATTCAGATTTTTTTAAATTACATTGGGTTTCATATAGGTGTTTAAACAATAAAAGTATACTCACGATAAGATAATGTTGTATGTTGTATGTAATGTTTAGTGATAATAGGATATTTGGGCTAGATGTGTTAATATGTCACATTTTTATGTTGTCTTGTGGGTAACAATAATGTGAACGAGAAATTACAGAATAAAAGAATATAAAAGCAAACTGAGACAATCAAATTAGATTTAAATATGTAACTCCTTTTATATTTGAATACTGATATGAAATTACGTTGACTAAATGAACTCTATAACTTAATGAACAAAAATGTCAATCATAAATTTCAAAGAAATTGTATTTCTACATAGGCAAGAAGGTGTTCCAGGATGGCGCGTGTCCAACCATTGAAATTGGCTGAGCGTAAATTTTGTGTATTTTTC
Source organism: Homalodisca vitripennis (assembly GCF_021130785.1). Taxonomy (NCBI): domain Eukaryota; kingdom Metazoa; phylum Arthropoda; class Insecta; order Hemiptera; family Cicadellidae; genus Homalodisca; species Homalodisca vitripennis. Next base: position 37,522,573 of record NC_060212.1, read on the forward strand.
TGTTCTCTATATCAGACTATCTGCCCGTAGGACATCTCAAAAATTAAAAGAATTATAGATTAGAAGTTTTGCATGCGACCTCAGCTCAGCCTGTTCCGCACGACATATGGTATGGTGTACTATTTGCCTTGGAGTATTAATAACAGAAATCACTATTGTATACTCCTAAGTAGTATAAATTAAAATATTATAATGAGATTAAAATTTAATAATGTTACCGTTGTCGTGTACGGTAATTTAAACATTTACCACTGCTTTCTTATATTTCTAAATATAATTTTACTATGAAATATTGTAACACTGAAAATGTTTTCAAATTATTGGAAATTTGTGTATGAGTGTAACAGTTGGTGTTCTTGTTAGTTCTAACTTTCCCTGCAAAATAAAACATTCTTTAACTTTAACTTTCGTTTACCAAAAAGTTATGCATAATGTTTATACTTGAGTACATAAAAATAACAAATATCAAATTATTATTTCTCTCTCGTATAAACTTCCTCGCTATTAAAAAAGCAAGACCGTTCACTATTCGGTACTGAAAGACGGGACAATATTCTACATTGTTCGTATATAAAATAACAAGAAACGAAGTAATGACGTTCCTTCTAGAAGGAGAGACACTGTAACCACATGGGTCTATGACAGTCCAATATACTCTCTGATGAACTTGTTACATAAAATTACTATAAAACCCTATACATTTATGAGCTTAATCTAAATATATATATTTAATGAGAAAATTCTGTGAAACTGATTTTAAGATAGTTAATATCTAATGATACTTACTTTGCATAGCCTTGTATAGTACTATGGTTTCCCAAACATTATTTACTTATCATTTTTTTCAATTCTTGAGTTATAAAATTTATATTTTTGGTTCCGAGTCCTTAAAACACCTATAAAGAGGTACATATTCTTTTCACTTACTCTCAAATCAAGAAATGTTTTGAAAGACATTAACATTAATTTTCTTGTATCAAGGCATAAATTAAATATTATATTATACTTTATTAGTTTATTACATTAAATCATTGAGGGTAACTTTTAAATTAGCAGTATATTAAATTTACTTTGTAGTTACGGTTGAAGACATTAGTTTATTTAATACGGTTCAGTGTACATTTATTGTCAATTCTAGTAAATATTTATTTTTCGCGCTATTTCTTTTCGCAAGTTTACATTAGATTCGTAGTGATCTAAAAGTAAACATGAAATAATACATGTTTTAAATCAACTTGTCCATTCAATTGGAAAAACCTTTTGATTATAAAAAACAACCAACAGAAAAGGCGGTTGTAAAATTCAATCAGTTGTCCCATCACTGTTGATCAGTCGGAATACACTTAGTTCTAATTTGACTTCGATTCCCTGCTCACTTCACTTGCAATAAAGTTTTTCACTTTGCTCCCACACTAGACTGAAGATTCAATCTAATTTATCACCTGTGCACAACCTGTCTATGGTCGTAGTACTTATCTTATTGTACTTTATATCAGTAAAATCCACCTCGTACTCTACAGATTTTGCTGCTTGTTCTATTTGATAAGATCCTAAGCCTCTAAGGATAGAAAGAAGACTGACCTATCCTTGAAGAAATCCTTGAAATTTAGCTGCTAAGAAAAACATTTCGATCTACATCACGACGAAAATCGTAATACTTTATGAAAGCTAACCCCGTGAATATTAAATACAACAAAATAATCATAAACACTAGTAATGCAATAACGACAGTTCAAAATAATTAATAGGATTTCAGATATTACCTATCGTTATATGTTACAAAATTTATAACACGACGTTTCGAGGATTGAAATCTATCTCCTTCGTCAGGTGAGAAAGCAATTAGTACATACAAGTTACGACGTGCAGCACTGGACTGCCACTAAAAGAAGAATGACAAGAAAAAAAACAGAATATTAAACGTACCCGAAACTGCTAGGACTCCAGACAGGAGAAAACGAACTCAGACGTGTCACACTTTCGCCTGAATTTGGTTTTAGTGCTCTTGACTTCTCGTGCACGTGACTTGTACTCGTTACTTGTATCCTGTGCAGTGACAACGCGTGAATTTCTCTCAGTGAATCTCTTTTTTTATTAGCTTACCATTATAGAAAAAACCTGTTATCAACTAATTATCTTCTCACCTCACGAAGAGCATAGATTTCTACCCTTGAAATGTCGTGTTACACATTTTGAACATTTAACAGTGGCAAATATCCAAAATCATCCTTTCAAACATTTTATTTTCAATAACATGCTTTAAACAAAGGGCTTTCTTTATAGTTACATAAGGTAGTAAGAAAAGCTGCATGAACGTATGGATGTTATCAACAAACTTTAAATAAAGAATTACAGTTTACAATCTAGAGGGTTTGTCAGCCATTTTTATAATTTTTACAACCGTTTTTGGTTACTGTAATACCTAAATTACCCAGCGTTCACTCTTCTAGACGTTTCGGTAGAAGTACGTAATACCAGTGTCAAGTTGCAGTCTTCGCGGAGGTTTTACGGAAAACTTGTAGCTGATAGTTAGTAGTTTGACATGTGTTACTAAGATACATGTTCAAATTCCATATGATTGAAATCAGTTTGTTTAAACAATGATTTATGGTGCGGTTATCTCGTTGCCATTATAGTTACCTATAAGGTGATGTAACAATGCAGACTAATGCTTCATTCAAGTGACATGCACCATCATCTCACTCGATGTTGCCTTTATGAAAATGAAGAACCAGATAAAATTTCAATTCTATAGAATGGATTTTTTTACAATAAATTTTAAAACACAACTCATTAATAAACATTTAAAACTGATTAATAAACCGTTAAGAAATAAATAATCTAGATTACATTTTAATTTAAAATCTCACTAATACTTCTCTGCCTTAAGATTTTAAATTCATATTTCAGTTGTTCTTTCTAAGAGGTAAATAATTTTATAATACAGCAAAACCGTTTTTTCATCTTTTCGCAAAACACATTAGCATAAAACATTAAATTACAAACAGAAGTTACTTCCAAAGTTTAAAGAACTCCTTAAAACAGCTGTAAATTAAGAATTCTTTCATCAGAAGTTCTCGAGTTGAAGTTTATAGCTTTAATTGCACAATGTGATTGAAAGGAACATTTCCCCATCTATTTGACGTTGTTACGACAAACTTTCGTAATGAATATGGCTTAATAAAATTGTCTTTCTTTTTTTGTATTTTATTTCAGTCACAAACTTGGTATTTCAGTTAACGCTGTAATTAAATCTGCCTTTTGTCGTGGCGCGAACTTGTGTACTCAATATAAAACTTCTGCAATCTCTCAGAAAGGTAGCAAAACATGACAATGGTTCGTTTATAAACTTTCACAAGGAACTCTTTCTTGTCAGTATCAGTAAACCTTCCAAATATTCTTTAGTAATATGTCTTTATGAAAAATAATGGACCTTCATAGTGATGCTGTAAAAACGGCTTTTTTCCACGATAAAGTTACATCTATTCATTGTGAATAGCAACTAACTTTAGACAGTAATAAACAAGTATACAAGTAACAAAACACTAATAGACATGGCTTTCGCAGTTTAATAACTAATTAATTTCATTTACAAACGATGGTTTTAATACGTTTTTTTTTAATTATTTGAGGTTTATTGTATAAATTATAATCTTAGCATCTACTTCTTATAACACATTTCTAAATAAAACAGAACACGTTCAAAATCTTGCTGATGCGCTATTGCATTGTAAAATTGATCCTTCTGTTAGTTAAATCAAATTATTGTCATGCATTTTAGAATGATTTACCATTGTTAAGGACTTTTCTATTTTGGTACAATGATTTTAAGCGATGTTTAGGTACACGTCAATGCCAATATTAACTTTATTTCATTGATAATGCAATCAACACTGTTTGTGTAGAATGCATCATTATTAATTTGCAGTTGTAACAATCTGATTTACGTATTATGATTTACATCAGATAATTTATTTATTTTTTATATAAGTGCTAATGAAAGATTTGGAAAAGTATCGTGTATGATTTTGCTAAGTAATATCTTCTAAAAGAAATATAAATCCTATGTTTAAAAGTTGGGAAGTTCGCATATCTAACGTTCCTGCAGAACATCTTCCAAATTCGATAAAATTGCAGTGTATGCGATACTAGAAATTATAGCAAACGAAATAACAGACTCAGAACACTCTTTGTACAGTTATGTGCATTCTTTTGGACTTTCGTGGTAAAATACTAGGTAGGTACTCCATAGTCAAATTATCTTACCCCGCCATCTACACGCTAAGAGCCGCCAGGCAAGGTTCAAGTTACTCGATGAATAGATTCACTCTGAAGGGAGTTAATCAAAGTTCCCCACTTCAACTGTGTTCTAAACTTAAAGATGCTTTCGCACGTAAATCTTATTATAAAATATAAAGGTTTTCTTTATGATGAAACTAGTCGCATTTTCTTGTTATATGTGGTAGGATCTTATAACTTGACTAATTACGTCTAAATCATGAGGCAAAGGTTTCTCTGCAATATCAGATTTCTTCCAGTACATATAACAAATATTTCTTAAGATATTTTTAATTATTTAGCTTTTTTACTTAATAAAATAATGTTAAAATATTATTTTGTACGTTTTTGGGGCATTCTTCATTCAAAATGTAAATTTAGTCCATAACCAGGGTCATACCCTCAACATGTAAACAATGTAAATTTTAAATGGTACCCTAAGTGTACATTTCTTTTTTAGAAGAGAAATGAACCACAGTGAACCGTTTCTTTATTTATTTTCAGCAACGCCTATTTGCATAAATAAGAACAGCGTGGTTTTGTTTCAAGTATGTTATTGACGATGGAAGGTTTAAAAGGATAACAGGATTTCGGACATTTTACATCCTTATATGTTATAAATGATATAACACAACGTTCGAGGATTGGGATCTATCCTCTTCGTCAGGGGGGGAGGTATTAAAACATACAAAAATAAAGTATACAAAGAAGTAAAGAAAAGAAAGAAAAGGGTTCAACACGAAAAAGAGTTTAGCGTGTATATATTAATACATTCTCCTCCTGACAAAGATTGTAGATTCCTATCCTGGAAACGTTGAGTTATACATTTTATAACCTGTAACGATGTCAAATGTCCGAAATTCTGTTATCCTTTCAAAAAAAAGCTTGTCCGATGAAAGACGAATAAACCAAAATGCATCCCTTACAAACCGAAGAAACGCTTTAATTAATATATAGTTTGATAATTAATTGTTTCTTAAAAAATGCTATCTACGAGAAAGAAGTATAAATTATTTACTAATGTTTTGTAAACTCTAAAACAATAAAACATCAAAGTGTTTTAATATATTTGAATAAGTTACTCAAATAACTTTTAATATTCTTTGCAGTAAACAAAATAAACAACTTCGTAATTAAAAATAACTTAAACAATCGTATTCTATAATGATACTAACTAGTGTAACTAAGAAGACAAATGTTATTATATTTATATTCAGTTTATAGCTATGTAAATACGTTCGCCAAATCATTCAATTGTTGCTATGCAAGTAGCCAATGTTTCAACTAGAATAGAAACTATTTTAATACCTTATTTTTTTGCCTAGTTAATGTTGGAACTTATATTTTTGGACCTAAGAAAATGTAACTTTTTCTAAGCATATTATTATATAATTAAGTTACTGTCAAATACCACTTGTCTTTCACTTCTTTTTCAGGGATATATTCTGTCGGTCACAATTTACCGCAATTCTATCAAACTATTGTAAATTTACTGTTTACGATATGAGGTTTAGTGGTAGAGAGGGTTTGATATCCCTAACCCCCCTCTTTAATAAAGAAATTTTCAATTCATATAGTTTTATTATAAAACTAGTAGTTATCCGCGGCTTCGCAAGTGATTTCGTAGATTTTGCACATGTATGTGTACTTCTGGTGAGAGTGAATTATATTTCTGACGGCAATGTTGAGCTTGCGTTCTTCCCACGATAAAGAAAATATTTTTAAAAGTATATATAATTATGTGTATGGTCATTGCAAGTTACCCCGATTTTTATATTTTTTGTTAGATAACTGATTTTGCATCTCCCAAGTAATAACATATATATATACTTACACAGCTCCAAGAAACCTATTTCTGTCATAGGACAACTAAATTAGGTTTCATAACAATCTTTAACTGTAAAGTAAAAGTTATATTACATTGTCTCCTATATGAGTATGATGAGTTTGCCTTCTTGTGACGACCAAGAAAATAAGCCCAAATATTTGTAATTGTAATTTACTTCGTTCTTAGTATGTTTTGTTTGAGAACTACGATCAGTTTTATATCAGTCTTTAAATTTAGAGTTAAAGTATTTTTTAATGTTTTAGAACATTCGAAGCTGGAAGTTTTACATTAGTTCAAAAGAACAGTGCAGCGAAATCTCAATTAGCATAGTTCTTGTGAACTGATGGAAAGGGGGTCTTTGGAGTCAAATACCTTATTATGCTTAGAATGCTCAAACAACCTAATCGCTAAAATATAAATTGGCTTAAACAACTTATAGTTACTCTTTTGAGAATTTGCACACTGTAAATTTAAACAATATGTATATAATAAGCAATATTTAAAAAAACAGTTGATTAAATTTGACAGGCTCATTCAATTAAGGAGGTTTCATAAAAAACATACATTGCATAATGGATTTCCAAAATGCGGCAGTACATTTAGGAGCAAGCTTAGAGATGACGCCCCCGAATATGAGGGATGCAGATAATGTTCTGCAATAATGTGATGTATTGGGTTAGAGCCAAGGCGCGGAAAAAAATTGGCATGCCTTTTAATATCGCCTTGGAACGTAAACGACTTCCAAATGCGAACATATTGATACCGGTGACATTATTACTGTCATGTACGAAAATGCAGTTCAATAATAATATTTTCATAAAGTAGTAGTTTAATATTCCATATAAAGTATCAAATAAATAATACTTAATAATTCATAATATTATTAATGTATGGTTTATGGTGGAAGTAAGAAATTGTGAAATTAACAACTACTGTAAATGATCACAAGGAAACTTTTGGAATTAATAGATGATTAGTTACATTTTCCTCTTAACCTACATACATAGTTGTGTTAGCAAAGACAAGTAGTATTCAAGATTCTTAGCCAAAATTTCCAATCTTTTTCTATTACGATTTATATTACAAAAGTGACGTAATTTTAGAAAAATAAAACGTAGTTTCAACACAAAAATGTAACTGTTAAAGCCTTGAAATCTTTATAATAGTGTCAGAGAACAAATTGAATTGTTTTATTGCAAAATGATTATATTTTTGTTTATTGCAGGTTTTGCCATGGTAACAGTCAATGTATTTTGCGGTATTCCATCAAAGGTAACCACATTAGCTAGGGACGCTGCGTGAAGGTCCGCTAATAATAATCAGTTTACTTTGTTAATTTCAGCTCTGCCCCAGGAGGCCCTTGCTCACGTTTGTATTCTGGTCTTACAAACGCCCATTCATACCAAATGAGGAAACCAATTTATTATCACTGCAGTGTGCACACATTGCTGTTATAGTTAGTGATGTAATAACAAGAACAAGTAATATCTGATAACTTTGTTAACAGTGCAGTAATTTTCGTATATACGAAACAATATTTAACACAGTCCCCAAAAGAATAATATGTGTATATATGACATCTATTTATTGTATCTACCTTATTAATTTTCAGAAGTGAAATTATAGACAATAATATCAGATGGGTGGTAATCACGTAGACATTTGTATTAAAACAAGTCTAGTAAGAAGGGAATTTAAGAGAAGTACAGTACGGGTGTCTCGTAGTACTCATTTTCCCGACGTCTTTTATAATCAAACTTCTTAATCTTAAACTTTCTTAAACTCCTAGTTGCCCCTTCGTTGTATTTTATGATTTATCTGACAACTACTATTCTTAGAGTAACACCTTACTCTGGCTATCACTGGCTCATACTTTTCTTCAGATTCTGGTCTCAGTATCTGCAAGCTTTCAGCATATAACATTTTCAAAATAATAATCTACCGAAAGACGATGCTCCAGGCTGTAGGAACTTCAAACCCCTAAGTGTCCGAGGGCTTGGTGTAAGCGAGCTGAGCGACTTAATTATCTCCAACACGAGTTGGAACTTGCTCGACGATACTGAGCTTCTAGGGTCAGTCTGACTTGAACGTACCAAGTGATAAGACATACGAGCGCCGCAACTGAGCTGAGCGACTTACTTATCTGCAACACGAGTTGGAACTTCCTCGGCGATACTAGGCTTCTAGGGTCAGTCTGACTTGAACGTACCAAGTGATAAGACATACGAGCGCCGCAACTGAGCTGAGCGACTTACTTATCTGCAACACGAGTTGGAACTTGCTCGGTGATACTGAGCTTCTAGGGTCAGTCTGACTTGAACGTACCAAGTGATAAGACATACGAGCGCTGCAACTGAGCTGAGCCTACCTTGACCGTGGCAAGTTAGTACAGAGTAAGTGAACTACTGATTATGATTGATAATTTGTATTTATTCTAACCTTTTGATTATTTTAGGTGACTCAATTATTTAATGACAAACCAAAGTTATCGTTGCCCATTTCATAACCTGCCCTTAATCGCGAAGAATTGTCGTAGACTTCTGTAAACTGTAATTTTTGCCCACAGGTGTTCTCAACGAACTGTTCTAAAATATATATTCACTCAGTTAAGTGCCAATCTAAATATATTGTTGCAACAATATAAATGTATAAATCAATTTATTACAAGGGAATTTTAACTTCTATTTATTTATTTAATAACAAGTTCTTATTGAGAATTGTTAACATTTTCATTTTCATTTTACTTTCATAAAGTCCTTTATTTTCATAGCAAGTATAATTACGTTTTATTTTATCAACTAATAAAATCCACGAATAATATAATGAAATACTCAAAAAGTGGATTATAAATCCATAGACAATCCTACAATGTTCCCTGAAATTTAAAAAACCATACGCATCCACTGTAAAAAGAAAAGTACAAAATGTATTTCTGGGGGTCTCGGTACTTAAAGGCCTGTCTGACACTTCACTTGGAGACCCATGGCTTTGACAGATTGAAGCCACGCTCGACGTACCCATACCCGTTACATTACACCATTTACATTACCTCATTGTTAAAGAGAAGACATCTTTCTACGTCTATTTATATACTATATCAGCCCGTAAAAAATAGTCCGATGATATTTAAGGCGCTGTTACCATATCACTGCTAACCTCAAACTGTTCCCTGTTGCTGATATGGGCCGTGTTGCGGGGAGGGATTAAAACGCAAAGCCACTATCGGAATATCTAGGTGTAGGCTACTCTAGTTCTGAATAATTAAATATTGTATTAATTATACAATAACATTTTATAGATAAATAAGTTTATCTTAAACAGACTTCTCTATATTATAAAATAATACAAGTTTAAATAATTAGCTAAAGTCTCTAAAATGTATTCACCAAAAATTTTGTGTAAATGCTCTGCTCCAAATCGTAAGCAGAACTGAATAAAGAACCACCACAGAAAACATTAGGTGATGTATTGGCTTGGATAAGAAACCTAGCCCTTTGCTTGATTGGTTGCAGTAAAGGGATTGACTTCCATCTTGGGGAATACAGTCGTCTCAGGGGACGGAGAGAAGCAATTGAACTTGTGGTAGGAAATATATCCGCTGCTCACCGCTCCATGTGTCGTTCTAGAATTTCTTTCATCGGTCACTTTGGAAAATATACTTAACGTGATTACAACATAAAATGTTATTGAAAAAAAAATTCTTGAACCTATTTCTTTAAAATATAAGCATTACTTAAAACATTTATAGTGTGAAGAAGGTGTTTAAAGTACCTTTATTGGCGTTTAGATCTTTATTTTCATGCCAAATACAAAAATAGACATTGAAAACTAAAAATTAAATTTATTAAAAATCACTTTTACGGGTATCTTTGATCGAATCCAGGATATTGATATTCCTGAATATATATACAATCCGTTTGGAGAAATATAAATTAGCATACATTTATATACAGACTATTACCAACCTAACAATTTAATCTAATATTTATTTTACTTATCTTCTAGGCTTTTTTCAATGAATTATGCACAATTACATACCAACCGTATTAAAACAAGTGTCCATTAAATGTTTAAGAGTCCTATTATATTTTTTACGATGTTTTAAATTATGTGTTCTATTTTCATTCATAACCACATTTTGCTATGTCGCCGAAAGAGTATATTTCACTAAATATAAACAATCAATGACTAATAAATATATCATGGCTATCTTTATTGGCACGAATTTCGTTTTACTTTTTATCTCATTGACACTAAAATAAATCAAAACCCTGGAAAATATTAATTTAAATTATTGTTAATTCTGTACTTATATTCACCCTTTATTAATTCTTTGTAGCTCTACAATGTGCATCTATCAAGAATCACATAATTATTAGGAATATAATTTGTTGCATTGCCTAGTACCTATGGCGTAGCTTAACTAACACCTGAGCCAAAAGTAAAATCTCGGTGGAGTGGGCGCCGCCAGTGGTTTAGCAAACTCTCAAACTTTTTGCCGTTTCTGTACCGCTGAGTGGTGCAATGATGAAAATACTTTTAATACACAACTGGTTCCGTTTCAGTTCGACTTCCTGTTTCTGGGGTTTCGTACCATTGTCCGCTCTATCTTTAACTCACATTCAAAATTGGAGTGTTGGACCACTCGGCCATCGGCACTTACTGATTTAAGTGGATAGTAACAATTAAACAACTATGAAACACTCATTCAATTCGGTTCTTTACTATAGTTTGTAATATCTTTAAGGTGTCTTAGTGATGAATAAATTAAATAATCTGACACAATACACACTTTTATATTAATACTGTCATTAATATATTTTAAATATAACGGAATTAAACTAACGAACTTGTACCGTATTAAAGTTTAATATAAAATTTCAAAATTTGGGCATTTTAATACATTATAGAGGGAGTTTCAGAACATATTTTACACTAAATCAACCCCAGAGAAACTTTTTAAAACAATTTCAACAGTGTAAAAATACAGAGTATCCCAAAAGCAGAGTGTTCCTTGTTTGAATTTCAGTTTTTTTTTTTTTTTGTAGAAGCACACTTAATTTTGTGCACTATTTTAAACGCCTTTACATCCTAAACACTGTAGAGAAGAGAACATTTATTTATCAATAAAAATTACACTATGCGCAGTAAAAGTAACAAAATAGTTCTTCAATACTTCCGTCCATTGCGTGTACAGAGAGAAAGTAAAAGTATGAATATACGTATCAATACTTTCTTTCCTGATAGATGTCTTAAGGAATTAAAAGTAATAGTCCTTACAATATTTTATCCCAGTATATGAACATTTAGAAAGCAAAAGTAAGAAATAGTTATCACAATACTTTCAATCATAATATGCATAGAGATTTAAATTAAAAGTAATACTTCTCACAACCTAACAGTAAATGTGTTGTTTAAATTGAACGTTCTAAAGGGTGTAGTTCTACATTTTTCCAACTGAAGGTGAGGGTATACTTTGTTCTAAGTGGGTTAGAAACATTACAAGCGCCTTCCTTTCTACAAAGGAATATTGTCAATCCCTCGGGAGTAATTTTATATTGTAGCTATTTCACAGATCCTTACTCTCTTATATCGCATGTCTAAACACAACACTTGATGTTTGTAAACAGGGTGTTCCGTAAGTCACTTGGGAAAATTGCATTGCGGCAATAGTTATTAATTTTATGGAATGTTTACAATTAATATAGTATGTAGTTCAATAATTAAATATTCATAGTGACTTCTGTTTGTATGTGGGCAGTGATTTCACTGAATGATAATTGTTTAAAGTCATAAAGAATAGGTTTTTTAAATTTTGTTTTAAAATTTATTTCAGTGAAAAAAATAGATTACCGTTATCGGTCTACTCTTTGAAAAATGCTGCACTGACCTGCAGCGGTTAACAGACTGTTGTCTCGCATGTTATTTTAATTCATGATGGATTTTCATTAAAATTAAATACATAGGGAACGCTTCCAATATAAATTAGGCTTGTTATCAGATCATTAGGTTATTCTAAATTTGGAGAAGAAGCGGATGAATGTAATGGATTCTTGTCAGCTTTTATAAGAAGTATATGGAGACGAACAAACTTGTGTTTGGATACATATTCTACAGATACTAATTTTAAATGTTAACGTTTGTATTTTTCAAAAAGGTATGTTCAGAATTATTTCATGTATCATCACTGGATTGTAAACTGGATGTCTGACAGTGACCCAGTGATGTTATCCCGACAAATGTCTGCCTCCATCTCAATTATTGTCGGTCGACAGTGATTTTGTGCACAAATATTTATTACACAAACAAATGAGTATTATATAAGAAGGTGTTTTCTCATTATGTTTGATATTAAATAAAAATACATTGACTTTCCTAGATATATATCGTGGTATTATTCATGTCATCTTTGAAATAAAGAATAAAGATCTTTAGAAACACCACTGTTTATTGACGGAAATTTAAATGGAGAAAGTTATTTACATATGCTCCAAAATAATATTCATCCATTAATAGAAAATACAATTCGCACTAATGGTGGGGAGTTTAATCGAGAAGAAGTAAGGTTAAAGCAGGATGGTGCTCCTCCACACGACGATGTTAATGTTCGTGGTTACCTTAATGTACATTTTCGTGAGAATTGTATAGGACGAAGCGGGGTAATAGAATGGCCGGCACGGTCCCCTGACTTGAATGGATTTTTTTTGTGGGGACACTTGAAGTCTGTGATTTATTGTACACCAGTCGCATGTGTGGAAGATCTTCGGAACAGAATTACTGAGGCCTGCAGGAAGGTAACACCAGAAATCTTAACCCGTGTAAGGAGTGAATTTGTTAACAGACTATACTACTGTCAGGAAGTAACAGGCAATCAGTTTGAGCATCTACTACAATAAAAGGGTAAGTAACAACCTACTAGTATCGGAATCATACAATATTAGAACCGGAATCGCTGTTGAAATAAAAATAAATGGGTCTAAAACCTTTGTAAGACAACAATTCTTTAAATAAAATACTTACAAGGCGACACAACACATGATCGACTTCTTATTAAATCCTTTAGTTAACTCCTAGATCTCGGACTTCCAGTGATCCCTTAAAATCATTAAACACAACAAAATAAAGTTTCTTTTAAAGAATAAACAGCAATAGAAAAATTGTTTTGAAATGAACTTTTAAAAAGTTGCGCGATAAAACGCAGATAATAACACATTACTATTTTGTACATTTTAACACCCTGTAATTTTCATTAGGATGAACCTTTTGAGGTCCGGTTTGTGGCATTGTATTCTACTTACAGAGACCTTTAATTTGATGTGCATATCAACCTATGCTTACATTTAAGAATCTCGGCTTACTCCTCGTGTACCTTCCCTTATTGGAGGTGGAGAGTCAATGAACCCATGAAAAACAAGATATTTAGGTCTAACGAATATGTACGGAGTTTAAACCTCCTAACTTATACGGTTTAAAAAAAATAGGGGGGAAGGGACTTAAAACTTACCCTGTATAATTTGTTGCAATGCCCAGTACTTATGGCTTAGCCTAACTAAAACCCGAGCCACATTTAAAATCTCGATGGAGTGGGCGCTGCCCGTGGTTTAGCCAACACTCAAACTTTTTGGCGTTACTGTACCGCTGAGTAGTGCAATGGTGAAAATACTTTTAATACACAGCTGGTTCCGTTTCTGTTGAACTTCCTGTTTCGGGTGTTTCGTACCATTGTTCGCTCTATCTTTAACTCATATTCAAAATAGGAGTGTTGGACCACTCGGCCATCGGCACTTACTGATTTAAGTGGACAGTAACAATTAAACAACTATGAAACACTCATTCAATTCGGTTCTTTACTATAGTTTGTAATATCTTTAAGGTGTCTTAGTGATGATTAAATTAAATAATCTGACACAATACACACTTTTATATTAATACTGTCATTAATATATTTTAAATATAAAGGAATTGAACTAACGAACTTGTAATCAAGCTTGGAATATTTTTCGAAATGTTTAATATAAATCTAACAAAAGTTCAATATTTGGGCTTTTTTAATACATTTTCTTATTATAGAGAGTTTCAGAACATATCTTGCACCAAATCAACCCCAGAGAATCTCTTTATAACAATTGCAATTGTGTAAAAATACATAGTATCCCAAAAGCAGAGTGTTGATTTCAATTTCTTTTTAATGTCTTTAAATAAATTACCGTTATCGGTCCACTCTTTGGTAAATGCTGCACTGGCCTGTAACGGTTAAGAGACTGTTGTCTCGCAAGTTATTTTAATTCATCTGTATCCCAAAAGTAGAGTGTTGATTTCAATTTCTTTTTAATGTTTTAAAAAAATTACCGTTATCGGTCCACTTTTTGGTAAATGCTGCACTGGCCTGTAGCGGTTAAGAGACTGTTTTCTCGCAAGTTATTTTAATTCATCTGTATCCCAAAAGCAGAGTGTTGATTTCAATTTCTTTTTAATGTTTTTAAATAAATTACCGTTATCGGTCCACTCTTTGGTAAATGCTGCACTGGCCTGTAGCGGTTAAGAGACTGTTGTCTCGCAAGTTATTTTAATTCATCTGTATCCCAAAAGCAGAGTGTTGATTTCAAGTTCTTTTTAATGTTTTTAAATAAATTACCGTTATCGGTCCACTCTTTGGTAAATGCTGCACTGGCCTGTAGCGGTTAAGAGACTCTTGTCTCGCAAGTTATTTTAATTCATGATAGATGTTCATTAAAATTAAACACTTATAAGGAACGCGTCCAATATACATTAGGCTTGTTATCAGATCATTAGGTTAAATTTGGAGAAGAAGCGGATTAATGCAATGGATTCTTGTCAGCTTTTATAAGATGTATATGGAGACTAACTTGTGTTTGGATACATATTCTCCAGATACTAATTTTAAATGTTAACGTTTGGATTTTTCAAAGAGGTACGTTCAGAATTATTTAATGTATCGTCACTGGTTTGTAAACTGGATTTCAGACAGTGACACAGTGATGTTATCCCGACAAATGTCTGCCTCCATCTCAATTATCGTCAGTCGACAGTGATATTGTGCACAAATGAGTATTTTATAAGAAAGTTTTTTTATTATGTTTGATATTAAATAAAAATAAATTAACTTTCCTAGATTTATATCGTGCTATTATTCATGTCATCTTTGAAATAAAGATCTTTAGAAACCGCTTTCCCATTGAAAATCATAAGATACAACCATAGGTCTAAAAGACATGGAACTTATGTATTTATAATACAAATTTCTTAAACAAAAATTAAAATAATCTGAAATAAAATATTTAATAATAAATTTGTTATTAGCAGGCCTTCATATAATATTTAACTCAAGCAATTAAATGTAAATATATCTAATATATACATACACTCACAAACACACACACACACACACACACACACACACACACACACACACACACACACACACACACACACACATATTCTCTACACACATAGTCTCTTAGAGCAGTTTCAAAAGAAAACTACAATTTTTTCGTACAATATTTCGTTGTAATTAACAACTTTTTCAAGTACACTTTTAAAATATACACAGAATAAAATAAACAAACAAAAGAAGAAACACCTGATAATAAACATCTGATAATAAAAATTCTAAATGTAAATACAATTTTTACATGTAAACAAGTTTTGATTAGTTGTTAATTTAACAATTGTAACATAATATAATATAATTTTGAATTTTGGTAAATTTGTAGCACAATTATTCAATTGGAAAACAATAATTTAGCGAATGTAAAGTTCATATGGTTGTTTCGATTTTAATATAAGTTGGTGTGCCAATTTATTATTCCTTAAATTTAAATCATTTTGAGAGCTGTTTTCACAAGGAGTAATTTTGCTTATAGCTTTGAGTTTGTAACAATCCTCAAAGCTTTTGTTATGGTGAATAGCGTGTAAGGCTACTGGTTTTTTGTCGTCTTTGTGATTGGTAGAAAAACGGTGATATATAGAAAAAATTATATATATATATATATATATATATATATATATATATATATATATATATATATATATATATGTATATATAATTTCAATAAACATTGAATCACAAAAAGTAATATATATATATATATATATATATATATATATACATATAGCAGTTTAATTTGTTGAAACTTATTCTTGCCTAGATTTAGCTCTTATTAAACTTAGCTCAACTTAGCATTAGCTCAAATGTCATTTCAACTTGGCGTTCTCACTGCAAAGTGAGTACTAACTAGACTCATGAAGTTCAAACTCCTCTCCTGTTTGTGTAGGAGGACGACTACACGGTTGTCAATGTAAAACTTTGTTTACCAACTGTTAGCGGGGCGGGAGGTGTCTGTACACAATGTGGTTAAACTGTTCACGTTTGGTCTGCCGTGTTTGTTTACCTACTAAGTACTCTGACTAATTGTTACTGTTAACCAATCCTTTGCGTCCAATGATTGACGCTTCAGTTCGTTCAACAGACAGTGTTAGGTATCATTATTTTCTTTTTATTGTTCAGAAATACATTTTTTACAATAAGTACAAAGTAACTTTTCAGATCAATGTAATCAGTTTAACAAAAAACCCACAGATTTTGTAGGTAATGTTACATTTATGTAGTCTTGAGAATCACTATTCAAATTGTCCTTAAATAGATAAATTGATACATATTTATTTAGACTCTGATCACTTCAATACTCTCTTAAAACACTTCATCAAAAATAGTTATCCTGACATCTAATCGCCTCAAAGATGTCCTGACGTTGGAGATAGATACTGTATCCAGAAACAGTCATCCTAATATCCAACCATCTAATTACCTTCCTGAAGTTAGACATACACGCTATAAAAAACTGAATTTTTTACCTCTGATTATATCGTAAATTCTCTGACGTTTTACATACAGACTGTGTCATAATTGTTATAAATATATCTAACTAACACAATTATTTACCAACGTATCTATGTGCTCTACTAACAGTAAATATTCTGTATAAACTACACATTTACTATTTTGCAGCCAACATTGTGCTCAAAATCTTTATAAAAAACAGCACACACCTCATGGTAACATACATTATATTGTACAGTATGTTCCAAAATGTTTCCATGACAGGTCCAAATTTTAAGCAGACAATAAAATGATAGTACATTTTATCCAAGTTATCTTTAACGCCTAGTAAAAATATTTACAACATACGTACATGTTCCAGAACCATCGCTTTCTAGCACGAAATAAACGAAAAACTAATTTAATGTTACTTATATCATGTATACATTTAGATACCTTTTCCTGACTGAGAATAGTTTCGTTAATGCGACTCACTCACTTTATACTGGTAATTTCGCTTTACTATTGAATGTGGTACAAAATTGATCCGTTAGTACAGATATTTATTTTCTATTGTATGTCATACGTAATATGAGTATTGTACTGAAGACACCTTTGTAAGACATGTCAGTATCACTGTCAGGCGGTTTGTAAAGGAAGTGTGTACAAAAAAACAACGCTTGCCTTTTAGTTGTATCAAAGGAGCTGTCCTTGCCAAACACAGCTTATTGTCCTCTGAGAGTTTCTATGTGCGGCGGGGGGGGGGGGGTCAGTGGGGACCTATCCTCAGTAAACAATAGAGACAGTGTATTGGTGATCGTGTGGTTCAGTAAACTTGGGTTCTTCAATATATGAGTGTTATTTTTTGTTATTGTTATGTTAAATTGTACATTGCTGTCTAATAATTCTGTTCCATATTGTGATGTTGTATAAAGGTAAAATTAAATAATTTGTTTATATAATACCGTTATGAAATATTTCCAAACCAATCCCCGGTTACAGGGGTTAGTTTAGAGCAATTTTACTAACCGTTTGATACCATAAATATTAATCTGAAGAGAATGATCACCGTCTTGATCAGGTTTGAAGCAGTAGGACTAAAATCTACTTCATAATAATTTATAAAGGCGAGGTCCACTAAGAGCTGACTTTTATGGAGCTGGACTAATTACATAATCCATTGATGTTAGAAGGAAACATAAGACAAATTCAAAGAATGTCTATTTTGTAAAGGTCCTAGGGAGCTCATGCTTGGCGCATAGATTCGTATTGTAGAAGGAAGAATTATATTAATTTTGTCCGTCTGAAAGACCGTTTTTGCCATAACACGATATAAAAAATCCTATCACGGGTTCAATATTTGTTAGATTGCAAGATATTTCAAAATTCGTTAGATAGTGTCCTTTTTCCACAAAAACTCTATTGATTTTGAAGATGCAGATTCAAAGGCAGCCCTTTTGTCTGTCTGTCTGTATGTCTGTCCATCTGTCTTCTGTGCGATAACTATTGACAGGAAAGTCTAGAAATTTGAAACTTGGTACCTACGGTTTTTTGGACCGAGAAAGAATAAACTGTATTGGTTTTGGTTTTAGATGTTACGATGCAGCCAGAATCTTTCCCAAGGGTCAAGATCTAATCAAGAACAGAATTGATTTTGGAGTCGAACTTCATGAGTCTGTCTATCTGTGCGACAACTCTATCGTTACATTCTGTCGGATCCTGTTATACTCCGTTGTAATATATATTTTTTAAGGGGTTGGTTCTATCATTAATTACACCGAAGTTCTTATAGTTAACTAGGAAATATAATATACCTTACCTTTTATTACCTTACCTTTAACCTTAAATTAAATGCCTAATATTGTCCAAAATTTGTACCTATAAGGTTTGTATAAAATTATGCAATTTTGTAACAGATTAGTGTCTTTGATATAGACTAGGAAATAAAGAATTTCAGTACCATATACTGTATACACGGGTGCAATAGTATAGTCCTCCATGTTACTGCCTCTTGTGTTGTTCCCTTAATCAACAATAGAATGCAGTGAACGCTCCCAAATGCCATTCAAGCAGTTCAGTTCCAATGTTCAACCAATACTTAGAGCCGTTTGCGATACATTTACCGCACTGTCGCCTCTTTTATCGCTTTATCGCAGCTTTATGTGCCATAGTGCCGTGACAGTCATGGCCCTTTAGGGTTTCCTTCATCTGATATATCCTTTAAGAAAATGTAGTAAATACTGTGTTCCGTTGATAAACAGAAATTTAATTAATAATCAGTCGTTCGAAAAAAATTACTCGGCTTAAAATAGTTTTAAAAACGATTTATATTATTAAAATCTGTCGTCAAGAGTATGTATTGCTGGTTTCCATGTTTTTAGTTTTATCTGTAAACCTAAAACTTACAATCAAAGTACCCATAAAGTAGTAAATTTCTCAAGGGAATTGAATTCCAATGGTCAACCCCGTATTGAAACATTAACCTAGCAGAGAGGAACATACCTATAAACCTTACCTATAGCCTATAGGCTTGTCTATAATAGCCTATACAATTTATTCTCATTTATCTCAAAAGTTTGCATTAGGTATAAATATGTATAAATACCGTACATATATACATATATAAATAGTGTGTGTGTGTGTGTGTTTGTGTGTTTGTGTGTGTGTGTGTGTGTGTGTGTGTGTGTGTGTGTGTGTGTGTGTGTGTGTGTGTGTGTGTGTGTGTGTGTGTGTGTGTGTGTGTGTGTGTGTGTGTGTGTGTGTGTGTGTGTGGTGTGTGTGTGTGTGTGTGTGTGTGTGTGTGTGTGTGTGTGTGTGTGTGTGTGTGTGTGTGTGTGTGTGTGTGTGTGTGTGTGTGTGTGTGTGTGTGTGTGTGTGTGTGTGTGTGTGTGTGTGTAAATAGTAAATAAGTATAAATACAGTTTTAGGCGTAGGGATTCTGTTGTTTAATATCGAGCAACATCTCAATGCTAGACTTCACAAGACTGAGTTATAATGTAGTTAGGCAAGCACTCTGGTTCCTCTAATACTCACCAACATGGCGAGTAATTAACAACAATTATCCAACCGCTGCTTCCCCGGGAATTAAGCTTGTTAATGTAATACCGTTTTGGGTGCTACTGCAGTTTTATAGCTGTTATACTTCGTAAGGCTGAGTTATAATAGTTATGGTTGCATTCTGGCATATCTAAAATTTTCCAACAGGGCGTGTGTTTCTAAAATTATTTTGGAAAATTACCTTGTAGTGTTTTCTTTTTACTTCATTTTATAAAACAGTCATAGTTTTAATTGTTACTAAAATATTTTAAACAATGAACCTATTTGATTATTGAACCTAATTTTTTAAGTACAACAATATTGAAAACCAACTGAAGGGGTACGCTCCCTCTATGTATTCTGTAGTAATCTTCACTGCTGATTAGGATACAAACTCCAGAAATCTGTGCCTTGTCACCATACCTATGTAATAAACACAAAAAACTGATGTTCCAAAATAGTTTATAAACTGTTCAATATGTAACAAAATATACAGTCAATATAGAATAGAATAAAATCTTTACTGTCCTGGTAAAATAAATACTTCAAATTGAGAGATGCAAGCCAATTGAATTAAATGGAGAAGTTTATACATACTACGACTAAATAAACACTAGTATTCGTAAATTAACTCTAAGTGGTGTTAAAAATCAAGTGGGATTTAGATTTATTAGTGTATGATGAAACGTATTATATGTATATAGATAAGTTATAAGATGAAAGTTGTAAAACATTTCATAGCTATTTAAAGGCTGTACACCACAAATTAAAAGTATTGAATGCACATTGGTTAGTCCATTCCTGTTGACTTATGACAGAAATCTTGCATGAGCAATGGGTGGGCAACAATAAAAGGATTTGATTAAAACCCAGCTGATTCATGAGGGTGACGTGGTACATTTAATCCCAGAACTCATCAGACAACACTGTACTTGAGCTTGGCATCCGCAAGGTTCAACACTTGAGCGACTTCAATTCTACTTCTGCCTCCACTTTTCTCTAAACATTTTCCTTACCGCCACTAGCAACTGATTTCTGATTATCTAAAATTTTAAATTTATTGAGATTTATTGGTTGGAAACACTAAATAGCTATAGATTTTGAAAACATTCATTTATTAACATAGTTTTTATGTAATCACGTTTCTGCAATGTAATTTTTTTTGTATTACCAAATTAAACATTACAAACAACAAGCAACAACAACGACAATACAACAATATTATAATTACAGTCACTAAGTTGTAATAAAAGATTATTATACACATTAATTAAATGCAATACAAATAATTTTTCAATTGGCTCACCTACTTCTTTATGCTACATATTATTTACTGGTGGTAATTTTAAAATCAGTATGGACTTTACTAAGTTATTTTGAAAAAGTAGTACAATAAGTACAATGAATTAATACACTCGCCCAAAAGTACTACAAGTTTGGGTATGACAAACCATATTTGGCACAGTCAGTTTGAAGTAAAATAATCGACATTTACAAGTATGTCTGGTTTTAGTTCAACATTTTAGCTTGATTCCCTTAATGTTTATGTGTTTTTTAAAGAATCCTGAAACTGGTAAAACGATTGTTTTATATAGCAAACAGGCCATGGGGTCTCTACTCACGTCCTCTCCCCACCTTACCTATCATATTCCCTCAAATTCAGGAGACTATCTATTTCCTG
The DNA here is from genome assembly GCF_021130785.1 of Homalodisca vitripennis. Taxonomy (NCBI): domain Eukaryota; kingdom Metazoa; phylum Arthropoda; class Insecta; order Hemiptera; family Cicadellidae; genus Homalodisca; species Homalodisca vitripennis. Next base: position 37,544,236 of record NC_060212.1, read on the forward strand.
GATGGACCCGTCATCTTTATTGTTTGGGTACCCAGGAGCGTGTCCGATCGGATTGTTTTTTTAACGTTGCCCTCACTACTTATTTCACACTTAACATCACACTCTTATATTTGTCTTCTGGCTCCAGAATATTTTTCTTACACTAAAACCTAATAACAATACCCGAAACAAATCCGAGCTCACTATAGAAAAATTAAGATTATATTTGTTTAAGCAGTGACTATATTTCTACTGTCCAAAGATTTTAAACTCAATTCTCGAATGTATTAAAAGATCTCCTGATTTTAAACTTTCGAAGGAGTCTTGACAAGGCTTCAAGAATCTACACAAGAATCGTGTAGGCTTGGCTAGAAATGTTTAATAATTACTCTAGTGTGATAATAATTTGTCTAGTGACGCACACACAAAACTGCACTGTTATAATTGTGCCATTAAATCAACTGATTTGATCTTTCGTTAGTAAAAGTATCTTATAATTATGTCTTGCGTATTCTAGATCAGCGTCCAGTTTCGTAACAATTATTTTTAATGAGCTGTTACATAATAATTTCCCATCTACATCTTAACCCAAAACAAGACCATGATGTCATAACTCCATTATTCAGCTCAGACTTGTAGGCCTAACATGTTCCATCTGCTGAATGTTGAGATCTACTACGTGTCCTGCATGCACACCAAAACTGTTATGTACATCATGTATCCATACAAGGTGAAAATTATTTGCAGTTCTAAAAATAAACCTTAGTTTATGGGTGTTTATCTTTATCAATATTTAACCTTATATGGAATCATTTAATGAATTCGTCATAAAATATTAAACACAATACCAATAAGTATTACCTAATTCCAGAATTAAATTTTTAGCCTAAAAATATAAAATTTAAAGTTTTAAAAGGTGACTTAAAGGTCGGAGAAACTCTCTCGACGATGATTTTTTTGTTATTCATCAAATATATTTATTTTTAAAGACGTTTAAAATTAAATTTGATACTTGTTTCATGATGATGTTTTCACAATGATAAGGAGCGTAATGATAGACATAATAATTTTCAATTTAAGTTAGTAACGGCTTTTACCGGTGAAAGTAATACTATTAGCTTTAATGTACATATACATGATGCAGGAAAAGATATAACAAATAACTAACTATCATTGAACCTAGTAACCGCAAGCCTGCCTTCGTGTTTGGATGTAATCACTTAAGTGGCAAGGGATGATTGTAATTATACTGGCCACAGCCACAAATTTATAGACATTTCTGTTAGTAAAAGGTTCTACAATTGGAAGTAATATTATTAGCTTTAATGTAAGCGAGTGACCGCAAGCCCACCCTCATCTTTGGATGTAATCACTTAAGTGGCAAGGGATGATTGTAATTACATTGGGCTTAGGCACAGGTCTCCTGACGGTTTTGTTGATAATTGATTTTATCATTACACTTAATTATTGTTTATTATTTGTCTATTATATATGTATAATATTTATACATTTTTAAGTTTTAATTTAATACGATGTTTTGCTTACTTTAGAACTGATACGTTAGTTAGTAAAAGCTTTATTTCATAATGTTTCGGGAAGTATTTATACTTTATTTTAATCTATCCGTTCAATATCATACGACACTCAATGAAATTTCATCGAAAATCTTAAATGTATCTTATATGTATAGGAATAAAAGGGGGAGATATTTATTTCTTACAAGAGCAATACAAGACCTCAAAATAAACACCATATCATGTTATTAATATTACCTTGTCAAGATATGTGATTGTGTAGGCCACGAATAATTTATTAACCAAAGCAAATGTATTTCCTTAATATTTACAACTATAATTTTGGGATACGAAATAAACAGCTGTTTTTTAAAACTTTACGATCAACTTTATTGTTTGAAAAGCCAAGTTCTTTAATTCTGGTAAATGATTGAGTTTAGAAGTACACGTTTGGAATTTAATCTGGAAAATTGGAAACTACATAATTGTGGCTACAATCAGGATTTCAGGAATTCAAAATCTCCCCTACAACAAGGTTGGACTTTGAGATATTTATAATATTTTATTTTTATTTTATATGACAATATAAGCTCAATATTTATTTATCAGTGAGAATAAAACTAATTACATAGTATTTCCTCGGAAACGTATTTTTTACAACCATTTTTAATTTAATGTTGACGAGTATCTCGTTATCAGCGTATCTTGAGTCTTCAAGTAATGTCAACTGAATTAAGAAATTTAAATAAATTAAAGCAATGGCCTATATTATAGTGTTCTATTTGGCCTAAACTATTAAAAGGTAATGAAGCTTCAAACTATGTTCAATAATATTACATATGTTCGCTCTATTCCATATTTCAATGAGAAATAAATCAAAGTGGCAGTAACTATTAATATGAATGACAGAAAAGAGACGATGTAAATTGGCTGGTCATAGGAGTACAAAACTAGCAAACTTGTTGGCCCAAATGTACTTTAATTCTTTAAAAACCTTTTAATTTCATTAAATTTAAAGGAAATGTTATTTTTTTACATTTTTTTTGTGTTTTTTACAACAGAAGTAAATTTGCAGAGTAACGAAATGGTTTAAATTCCCGATTTATTTGGTACAAATTTACGAGGTTATAAACTGGTTACTTAAAAACTGTCGAAATCAAAAAAGCATTAAGCTGAGAAATCATTCTGTTTTGCCTAATCTAGGTAGAAAATAAGTTACCTGGAATCAATAACAGCAGATATATAATTTATTTATCATAATGATCGTTCTACTACGTATGTAAGTATATTAATATTGACTAATTAAAGAATTTTTTATAAAACGACCAAAAATACCAATGATAACAAACTTCAAAAACATATCATTCGTCCAAAAATTAAGACGTGGCGCTGAAAGGGCAAATATTTTTTATTTAAATATACGAACTAACAATTTGACCAAAGTTTTATTCTTACGATCCTCGATTATAAGTTCACATGTGATAATAAATTCTAGAATAAACACAGAATTCATATTTAGTTTCATCAAATATTAAACTAATCAATGCCCTTGTCTTCTTGTACATGTTTTACTGTAATATAAAGTTGACTTATATAAAATATTTTACAACAAAGATGCTCAGACGAAGATATTATAACGAAAAAGGAAGGAACCCTAACGATAAACGGAAGGAAGAGTATTCGCTCTCACCGCCACCTCTAATAGCCAACCTCCGCCTTCTCACCGATAACATGGACACCTTCTGAATTTAAGATACCATTTCGGCCTACTTTTCGGTTGCGTATTACTCATATTATAAATAGGTTTACATGGCGCTTGTTCTTATTTATTACAAATGTTAAAAGAAATATAAACATGTATTTTCAGTATTGTAATCTACCGTAGTCATCGGTAAATTGAGGTTATATCTACGTCTTTTGAGCAGCAGATTAAAATTTGCTTCTATTTCTGTGCTTGGTATAGTTTCAATAATTTTCTAAGAAAACTAATGTATGCGGTTACTAAACATCGTTTATTTAGACTTATATATTACATATATTACGAGCATGGTCATTACTCTTTAATTGTGTTTTACTGTGTAACGTTACAAATTGAATCTCAGTAAAATGTTATGCCAAACAAATTTAGCACGATTAGTTTAAAACAATGCAATAGCTTTTTTAGACAATCGCATTTTTGATGGAAATCAATAAAATGCGATTGAGATTAACGTTATTGTTATTGTCCTTGCATCAATTTCTTGGATGACATCAGTTATCTCTTATAGGCTAATACTATCTTCTTAAAATTTATTTCCTTAAAAGTTTTCATAGGTTGTAACAATATGAAGTTTGGCTGGGTTGGTTGGCTGTGTACGCCCCTTGTTTACAAAGAAAATGATCGGTTTTATACTTCGAGGTGAAGGCAGCAGCTGGCGGCCACCAAACACAATACCACAAAGGGGCCTAAACCATTCATTCAGTTCAATTTATAAAAACCATGCAGCATAAAAAATGCTACACCTGCATTAAAGAGAAAACTATAATTCTTTAGCAATACTTTTACGAAGCCGGTACAAACTAATATATTAAACTTTTTCACGTATTAATTATATGCAATTATATAATTTGGAGTTATAAAGTGGCTAGGATAAGGCTATTCACAATTATTCTAGTAGGAAAAAATGCTTAAGCATTTGTAGGAAACTTTATCAAGCGACTGTTTAGAAGATCCTCTCCACTTCTGCATTGGAGCATCACATGTTATGAGTGTGGAGATTCTTAAAAGTCCAGAGATCATACTTTTTTAGAAATTTCCAGTATCGTCGTTTTCAAAGGATATGGTTATCTAGCCTGGATTTCATCAAAGATTAAGTTGTAAATCGGTTTTTAAATAAGCATAAACTGTTTCCATGAGAAATTGTTACCCTCAAAACACTATTACCACGTCACTGCCCTAAGAAACAAAATATTGAAATTTAAGACTATCCAAAACCAGCCGTCACTGTGGTTAGAGACAAGAACCAGTCAACAGAATCCTCTAGTGATGCTCTACTTCTCGTCTATGGCACGTAATAGGTCTGGAACATTTTTAAAAACACGGAATTAAACATATGATTACTTTTAAAAACATGGAATTAAATATATGAAGTGTAGAACAATGATTGTAAAGTCACCAGTGATATAAATGAATACCGTGATAGGAAATAGAGGAAATTTAGCGTTTCTCAAGAGGATTGAACTGTCTGTAAAGGATTTACAAATGCGAAGGGTTCAAGGCAAATCCTACACGGGGTAGTTCTACACAAGACAAATCTCTATATAAAGCCTAAGCTATCGTTATACATTAATCATCGTTATGTTCAACTCTCAGAACTATTGACAGAGCAGTATGTAGAATATTCATTTTAGTAGATAGAATATTAATTCTTTTTGTTAACATAATATAACGTATCGTGAGTAGTTTTTACTCTTATCAAAGTAATACCAAAAGAATCAAATGTATGTACTTGCCTGCGGTAATACAAACATAAATATTGTACTTCCATCTGAAATTCTCTGGCTGCGGTGAAGCGAAAGACTATTTCTGCCTTGTCCCTTCGGAGTAAAACTATTTTAAAAAATTGGCAGGACGAACAGCAGAATCATAAGAGTATCTAAAATTTTATGAAAAAAATAAACAAATTTATTTTTCACAGTTGCAAACATTCCAATATATGATAATTTAATGAAATGTTTTGTATAATTACTGAGAATCTTCATTTACACTCCATCATAAGGAGACATGGGGCTTCTAAAACTGTTTAAGACGTAATTTTTTAGTCTACGCAATTCGTAGTCGTATTTTTCGTATTATTATCAGTGCTGTGTTCACCTCGTATACCAGCCCTGCTCGGTTGTTTTATAGTATTTAATCTTTTAATGAACTTACTGTGAAGCGAGAGAGTAGCAAAGTATTACGTTCCTCCTTTGTGAATGTTGAGTTAAGCTTCCATTCACCCACCTCTTAATGCACCATCTGAAATCTCAATTCCTGAGATATAGAGTCTTATTTGTATGAAAATATACTAAAACAGATGGTGTCGAAGAAGCTTACAACGAACCATTTGCATAGTAAAAAAACAAAATTTGAATTTCATTGAAACCGAAAGTGTTAAATAAAAAAGAATATGGTAATGAATCTGATTTATGTATGGCATTGAAATAAAGATCCCAAAGCTATTCTAGAAACATATATTTCTATATACTCAAAGCCAAAAAAGTAAAAGTCAAATTGTCAATGTGTACAGTTCTCCATTTTACTATGGAAAACTATTTTTGTTTATAGAACTCATTTTGATATTTTAATTTAATTGCTTAGAAACACTATCAACTCCTTAATTTCCTTAAAATTCTATCATTAACTTTCTTGGTTAGCAAAATAACACATTTTATGAGGTGTATTTATCAGATCACCTGTAATATATAAAGGGAGCTTAAACCTTAAGTTCAAAGTATTTCGCACTAAATCAATATACAAAAATTATTCAAATACTTTCACTTGTATTTAAAGGCTGTGTGTGCCAAATACTTTCACTTAGGCTTATGTCCAAATACTTCGTAAAGAGTAGGCTTCCCCTTCTTCAAAGGAGGCGTATCTGGGATAAATTCCTAAAATCCTTCCTCATAAAATCTTAGGAGGAGGAAATGCCTTTCCACAAGTTTACCCATCCAGAATATCGTTTCACTCCGGAAGCAGCGCTTAGGTTCTTTTAGGTTTAAGATAAAGGTTCTTTTAGAATAATAATTGAATGTTTGTTCTCTTCCTCATCTGAGCTGCTATGGTTTGGAATCATCATAGTTTTGGTTGGTTCTAGAAGACAAGCTAAGTTGTTGGGTAATAGCCACAGGTATGATAACTGTGGACTCATCTCAACTAACAGCTTGCTGCTGGGAAACTTAAGCAAACCCTAACTGGACAAACTTTTTGTTTCAAAGCATCCTGGAGTGACCGAGTGTTTACGTTATGTCCATACACAGCGCTTGTTTACTGGTTACTCGAGCGCTTCATTAACTTGTATTATTGTAAATAATATTAACGTAGTATTTAAAGGTTTAAGGAAATAAAATGATTCCCTAAAATTATAATTTTATAACATTTGTTATTATTAACAAGGAGCACGCTACACCGCGTGTCTTGTAACAGGCCTCACTGAGACTGCGTGCTAAACTAAATAAAAGTGTTCATAACAAATAACTATCATGTCTCTTTGATTCTACTCTAGTATTTATATAGGTTTTTATCAACTTAAACCAATATTAATCAAATATTTGGGTTTTATTCAATAAAACATATATTTCATATGTTACTCTAGCATATAATATTTTTAGAATTTAATTCGTTAAAATATGTTATTTCTTGAAGGTATAATTTACTAATCTAAAAAAATTCACTATTGTACTTTTAAACGTTTTATTTGGACTTTTTACAAAAATATTCGAATTTTTATTTGAAATACATGCCGTTTTACGTCAAGTGATCAATACAGTATTTTTGTACTTTATCTATCTTTACGGAAGTTATCATAAACGCTTGTGACTTAAAACTAAAAATTAACCCAACAAAAAACCGTTTGTCTCATCTCATTAAGCATGTACTTCAAGTTTTCAGCATATTTATATTTAAAATTTCAACATTGAAGCCTTAAATGATACCTAGAAAAGCGCAGTAAATAAAAAGGCTCAGAACCATTGGTAGGAAAGTATCTATGTCTTATATTCGTCTTTAAATACTCGAGACTCGTCTGATATTACATATATATTCTTAGGACACGATTAAAAGGTAAAGTTTTGTATTTATCTGTTTCGCTACATGCTTTATGTTAATACACGTGCCACTGATAATATTATTAAACACTAGACCAATAAAGTTTTATTTCTATATTTAAGTATTAATTTTCATTTTTAAAACATGCATAATATATTTTGGCCGAGGGGTTTCTTTAAAATATTATACTTAGATATAAAATAAGCCGTTTGTATTTCAATCGAAATCACATAAGTTTTGTAACGTTCTAGTTTGAAATCATTCGAATACTTTGCATTTGATCATCTTAATTCTTTGGCAGTAAGACATAAGCCTCTCATAAAGAAGTTGTACGAAGCAAACCATAATCAAGGGGTCTCATAACAAACATAGTTAATACATAGTTTGCTTATGCGGAAGTTTGCAAAGGAAGATATCATTCATAGCTACTTCCTGAGTATCATGTTCTTAATGATGTTTTATACCAAAAGACAAAACTTAATAATAGTAAACTGTTAACGCTGTAAACAATTTTCTATATTTATTTTAGCTGAAGAAATTAATGATTTTAGGGATTTTGTGATAAGAATGAAACTTTTTATGATCTTTTATTTAAAATGGACGTTAAAACAGCATATGAAAAGCTAACAACGAGGTCACTTCTTACACTTGGTCATCAATAACTGCGACACGTTGTGATGGATGATGACATATCCATCATTGGGTTCCGCCATCAATGCATCACTGAATTTACCTATAAATCGGATTAAGATCTCAAATGAATACAATATTTTGGTAGTTAAAAAATAACGGTATTTCACAATGAAAGAAAATAAGAGATTATTAATCTATACACTATAACAAGTGCACCAGAGAAGCATTTGAGAAATATCCAATTGACTACTACTCAGATATGTTAAATACAATATTTGGACACAACAAATACTATCAGAACATAAAAACTCAGTGCTGAATTCAAGCGGTGTTTTAACTCCACATTGGGATCAGTGTGTTGTAATCGTTATATTCTGATCATGTTTAATAATAAACTTAAGATATTCATAAATTTATCAAAATTTTTTCCGGTTTACACACTTATAGATCATGATTAATTCAATTTAACTCCATATATATATAATTTGTTTATTAGGTTGAAAAGTCTAATAAAATCATTTTTAATTCATTAAAATTTGTACTCTTTTATACCATAAAGTAAAAATAGCAGCCAGCCAAGTATGACAATGAAAAGGAAGGTTGTGGAACGTTAATATAATTGGTGAATTCGGGAATTGTTTTACCTTTCAGAATTCCTAATAAAACTTCAATTAAATATTTTATTTCTGTACGTAGTCAATTGAAATATATTTACTATTCTGTTGCAATTGGGGTCAATAAATTAATTTAAACAATTTTACAGAAAAACAAATTCAATGCGTTACGTCTTTAGTAACATCATCTTCTCCAATCATATATGGTTTTAATTATGACTTGCAGCTTTTTTGTGGGCATTTTTGAGCTGAAATAGAAATTTTCTGAATACTAGATAAAAAAAATGAGAATACAAGATAAACCGATGTAATTGAGCACTGTACACTACATAGAAATTTGCTCTCAATTCCTGTAACAATCTGATTACAAGGGTACAATAATTGTATTGTGCAGTGTAAAACTCCATCTACTGGAAGAGGTTGGAGAGAACTGACATCGGGGTTTATTAGATAACCAAAGTTTTTCAGCGTTTTTTAAAACTCTGTATGATATTGCAGTAACAAGATTTTATCTGTTCCAGTGAAAAATAAAGTTTAGTAAGTTTATTATAATGTTGCATTTATTTGTAAACATTGCCAGTTGGAAAGGTTCAATTATCAAAATGTAAATATCGATATGTTAAAAGAGTTTTGTAAGTTTCTTATTACAATTAATAATAAAAAATAAGACACGGGAATATATATAAATAATCCGAGAAATATTTATATACACAATAGAACAAGTACCCCATAAGTAAACGCCTAGAAATGCCTTAATACCTTTTAAACAAACTCACATAAAATCTACAAACTTCACAGTGTTATACAACAATCTTACCCAATTTTTATGCAATAGCCATCACACTCCTGCATTGGAGGAAGAGTCCGTGGGAAATATCATGAAAATCTTAAATGCAAGTCTAGGCCAGTATGTGTGTAGATTCTAATGTATTTATGATTTTAAGAAACTGTCACAAAACATCCTTCATAAGCTTCATTCGTAACAATAGTGCCTGTTAAATGAGAGCAACATTGTACCTTTAAACAGCCGCAATTCTTTATAGGAGAATAATTTTAGGAAACAGTCAAACAACAAATAGTGTACTTTTCTTATTGAAAATATTGAATTTGTAAAATGTACTGAAACTAAGGATCACAGGTGACATATAGTGGAATAGTAACAAATAAGGATTTCTACAACACGATACATACGAGGGTCAGCGGCAATATGGTGGTATAGTGGTGATTAATGACTGCAACATCTCATCTCTTCCTCTACTGCCAAGGACGTAGCCAGAGAGGGGTTCAAGGGGTCCGGACCACCCCAAATTTTTAATTTGTTCAAATAATTGTTTATCAACGATTATTATTATTTAAATAATTCAGTATTACTGACATGTTCACAACATAGATAAGAGGCAAGAACTTTTTAAGGAACAAAATGGGGCCTTACTTTCTGTCCAATTTCAGGAAATATCAGTTGTCTTGACCCTCCTAAAATTTTTTCCTGGCTACGTTCTTGTCTACCATAACCAGTGCTTGAACTGTGCAGCATTAGGGGGGAAACTTTATGAGTTTCAGTGAGTTCACTTCAACAAAATCATATCGAATATTGATAGTATTGGTAATTGTGTAGGGTGGGTGTTTCCTTCTTTTCCCCTTTCAATTTATAGAAATGATTAGTAGGCAGACGGCTGTATACAGAAATTTTAGTTAAAAGATAAATTTTTAGTTTAGAAAAACAGTTTGACACATTTGTGAATGCAGATAACTATTTAATACATGGGTAAACGTACTATATTATACAGTTTGTAAGTAACGATAATTTGTAACTGCACAAAATATTAAAATAACAACATTAAATATGATTAGTTTTTATGCTATATGTGATTATTTATTTTATTGATTTTACGGCAATGGCCTTTTATTTGTCAGTACAATACAAGTTTCGACAGAATATTTTTAGCTATACATAGGTGTAACACTACATAAACATGTACAATAAGAATGTGATTATATAGTATGTCTGAACTCTTCACCAAAGGTGATAGAATAAAACATGAATTAAACTAAAAAATTATGCAAAATTGTATCATGTTAAATCAAAGGAAAATGTATAGTAACATAGTAGAGGTGTACGAAGCAAAGGACAAACCCAGTTGTCGCTCAGGCCAAACACAATTAATTATCTCGTCTCAAAGTTCTGGAATGAAGATAACAGGTCAGAGCATCTTCCTAAATATCTTCATGCAGTTAATATATACCTCTCTAAAACAACGAACAGTAAAAGAATTTGTTATACGCACATTAAAAAGCTCTGATGAACTGACTTAATCGAGAAAGCAATATTACGTATGAAATGTTTTATGATCTGTTATTTTAAAATGAACTTTTCGATTCATAACAAATATTGAGAAGTCAACACTCAGGTAGTCTCTCTGCCAATCAATAACTTCGACACTTGGTGATAGATGGCGCCAATTCCATCATTGGGGTTTCGCCATCAATACATCTCTCCACTTATCTTTGTATTGGCATTACCTTTAACCAAACAAACCCCACACAATTTCGTAGTATTTGTTCATATTAAGATTACAGATAAAATTATAATATTTACATGCTAAAACTACGTCTAACATTTTTTTTTTTAATTTTCTTTCTTGTAGGGACATACGAAACTCACTTGTAATAACTGTATCTGCTGATGATACCCAGGATGAATTGTTGGTACCCGTTACATTTCTTTTTTTATATTTGTTTTACTACAAAAAATTTAAAGGTCTTTCAAAATTGTTGAAAAATTAACAAACAGTGGATACGCATGTTTTTTAAATAATGAATACAGTTTTAATTAAATTAAGCTCTTTTCCCATTAAAATTGCAATTTGATATTACATTTTTTAATACAAAACATTTCGTATAGTTTTTATAAGATTTATACAATTTTATACGATGGTAGAGATGATTGATATCAACTTTGTGGTGTAAACATTTTAATATAGCATGCGGTTAAGACCAGTTGCCACTAGCCTCGGTGAAAGAGCGATTCAGATATGATATAGACCATGTACCACCTTCTTTAGGTTTGGTGGAATTTAAAAGTGAGTTTACATAATGGAATGTTACAATCTTGTAATAACGTTTTATGAAGCATGTACGATTCGGCCCGCGTAATTATTTCGTTATTCATAAAAATTGATATGAAATTTTACTGATTGAATAAAGGTGTCATATGACAAGGTCTCTCAAGAAGTATTTTATCAGTAGGCTTTAAATTTCATTCAGAAAATTCATTTCTACGTGGGAAAAAAGGAGTTCTATGCTGGTGGCCAAATGGAGTTATTCTGAACCTCATCAAAACCTATCACTCTGGATACACTTTTTCTACAAAACTAAAAATCCTTGAAAAATATATTAAGTAGGAATAAAAAAAAATATAAATAATCAAATATTTTTTAATTTTATTTAAAAATTTCCAATTAGATTGAATGTTGAGTTACAACAAATGTAATTGAATATATTAAATGACGAGTAAACCTTTGAAACATCCTGAACTTTACGGGACATGTTCAATTAATAATTTAAATATTTAATTAGACTTCTGTATTTGACTGAATTGTTGGTTGTGTCCGTATCATATCCTAAGTATTCAAGTCGATCAGTTTCACATGGTGGGATTTAAATTTAGTAAACATTGAATCCATTTGTAAAAGATACGTGTTTCATCAGACGTGAGGCGGGGCTTTGATCAGTGATGCGTGTGGAGAGACTCCACACACTTATACCCGTACTTTGTCGTGTGATGAACAAGAACCATTGATCACTTTCAATAAAGGTACATGTTCACCTGGCTGCCAATCCTAAATCAATTATTTATTGTACTCTGATGAGTTGTTATGATAATGCATACTCAGCAACATTTCATACGCGTTTTCAAAGTGTTAACTTTTACAAAAGTAACTCAATTATTTGTAACATGTATTACATTGTTAACGGGTCAATTTATATTAGAGAGGTTTGATACTTATAATTAATTATCTTATTCTTTAAATGTAAAATAAAGTCAAATAAGTAATAAAAACGGTTTATCAATAGTTTTAAATACATCTAACGTAATGAATAGATAGATGTATGAAAGTAAACACTTGATGTATTTATAAAAGATAATACAAAATAGTGGACAACATGGTCGCTTTGATTTGTGACGAGCGGCGAAAGCACTATTGAAATAAAATTTTGTGATAGTAATAAAAGTTTTTTCACTAAAATAAATTAATGATATATCAGTTTTTCGGTTTACCTAATCGTATTCCATGAGCGTGTTAAGTTTTATATCTACGAATATATAATGAAATGTATTATAGTGATGTAGTGAATTATTTAATTTACTTTCGTTTACAAATTTAATAACTAAACGCTCTTTTACTGCAGTTCGGCTACTGTAAGCTAGTAGTATAATATTTTATAAAATTCGTGAAGGCTTGAATAATTTTGTAGTAGACTAACACTTTTTTAAAATAAAAATAATATAAATCTTCAGATCCAATATTATGATGGTAATATGAAAAAAATCAAAACATAAAAATTTTAGTTTTGTTGCACAGTTTAAACAAGTTAGCGTTCAATATTTTCCTTGTTATAAAACAGTTTTATTCGAATCTCCTAAATGTCTTGGGTAACAAAAGAGTACTGCTAGAGGTTTGTAAATATTTGTGACTCACCCACTCCCCGGATACCCGCAACAATTATTACAACCATGATAAATGCTCCGCTGTTTAACGCCGCGGTAATTTATCATCCTTATGTTTGTCTCAACATGCTTAATGTTTTCACAGTCACCTAGATGATGCAATTGTGTGTTTAAAACAGTGCAGTTTTGTTGACTGCATCCCTTAAACAATATATGTGCCAAAAAAGGTTTGTTCAAAGAGAATATATCTGTTTATTTAATTTTTATATACCGTAAATCGGGGTGAATAGCAACAGTTTTCAACTTTGGAGCTAAAAAACAGTTATTAAATTTAATGCTAAACCAGTGAAAATTACCTCAGTTTTCCGGTCTTGCCTTATTCTATTAAGCAGTATTAATTATTTTTAAATATCCTTCACCAAAAAAATTAAAAAAATTAAAATGTTACTGTTTCTATTCACCCCACGGAAAGGGGTGAATAGAAACATCTGTTGTTTTTGCTAGATATTTCTATTTTCCAGTGTTGGGATGAATGGAAACACACTGTCTTATGACCTTTTACATGTTACAATATAAAAAAACATGGGAACAGATTTTTAAATGCACTTTTCATGTAAACAATTTATTAATACAAAAAATAGTTACCGGTACAAAAGAAACAAGCAGCAAACATTAGCTAGGTTTTTGATTGACTTCTACTACTTAATATAATGTCAGTCCACTGAGATCATCATCAAAACTAATGGTATTGTTAAAACGTGATGTGCTTGGGGCAGCAATTGGAACACCAAGTTTACGGACAACATCGATTTTGCTTACGAATGAGTCTTCATCTGTAACAGCAAATTTTCTCGCAAAAGGTTGTTTTTTGTTGAACTGGCAGATGTAACCACCTTCTTCATAATCTTTGACTTGGCAAACATATAGTCTGAAGTGGGCTTTAGTTTTCCCATAGACCTTTACCACAGCGAAATCTCCGGGAAGAAATGACAATTGCGTATTTAAGGGCTCCTCTACACCTGACTCTTCGTCTGGAGATGACAAGATTAATTCTTTGTCTGTGTCTTGGACAGAATAGTCTGACATGTCACTGTCAGACGATGATGGTTGGGTTGCCTTCTTTTTTTTTTTTTTTTTTTTTTTTTTTTTTTTTTTTTTGTAATCTTGGTGCCTGCCTTCCTAACTCCGGTACTGGTACCGGTACTAGTCCCAGCTTGGTCAACTATTTCGGGATTATCTTCAGACATCTCAACAAAATCTTGGACGCCGACACTCTTCCCAGCTGCTACCGAAACCTTCACTCTTTTCTTCCTCGGTTTTTTGGGAGTCACCTTGCCTCAATTGTTGCAAAAGCTCTTTGAAACAAGAATCAATTGCTTCACTCACGGCAGCGCTATTGGAAACGCCATAACCTGGAAGCATTGCCAACACTGGTTTGCGGTTTATAGGGATTATTCCACACTTTTTGAAATCTGATATAATGTTATCATATATCACATATCAAAAATAATTTCGGAGAAAGGCCACATAACGTCAAACTAAAATAATTAATTTGCAAATTAAATACTGAATATAATAAATCGTGAAATAAAATAAATAAAACAACTACTAAAGATTCATTCATCACACTACTTCATAAAACCTGTAAAATAAATGAAACCATCCTCGACTTGCTGTTTTTCAAAACCTAAATTTTTTAAGTGCCCTTTACTTGGAAACCTCATGAATTTCAGCTTCTTTGGACGATAATTCTCTTGTTCCATAAATATTATTGGTTCTTCATAGTGTTTAAGCAACGACATATTACAAAGATACAATCTTCATTACAATGAATAAAATTTTAGTTGTAAATTACAAAGTTTTCTTTTTGATGTTTTCAGCTAAAAGATGGTTGCTTGGAAAAAGCATTAAAACTTGGATAAATGTGACAGTGAAGCATTGATGTAGAAGCCAGGCTCATCAGAAACACTTTGTTACTCAACATCAAACGCCTTTAAGTATGTCGTTGTCTTAGCGACACCTTACATTTGCCCTGAACCTCTCTTTTAAAAGGAAGAGAGACAAGCGCTTCCGAAAAGCGACATTTTATGTAGAAGAATACAATACAAAATGGTATTAGTACTGACAGTATTATTCTACACAGATAAGCTTTTTTGTAGTTCCTCCATATAATTCTCTATACTATTTAAAAATACTACTTTTGGATATTTTTTTAACTTTCTACCGCATAAGTAGGTGTTTCAATAATCTTTGTTGGATTTAACAACAACGATGAGTTCAATAATAAAGACACAGATTTTAAGGTTAATTCTTGCCAGAATCTCATATAACCATTAACGAGCTGATTGACAATTAAAAAACGTATAAAATCCCATTTTTCTGATTGATACTTCTTTCATATTGTTTTAATTACTTAATGACATATTTGGCAAATTACATGCAAACGTTACGACACGAGGGGCTAGAAAACTTTTATTTCTGCCTATCTGTCTGTCTACACGATATCTCGGCATGAAGCTTCCTTTATATATACCATTATATATACCATGTGTGTGTGTGCATGTGCGTGTGTGATTGAGTGTGTGCAAGTGTGCGTGCGTGTGAGTGTGTGTCTACGCGAGCGCATGCATGTATACAATCCAATCTCTGTGTAAAGTTCTGCAAGTCATACCTTCCTTTTTAATAATTTACTTGTCTTAATATATAGTTAAAAGTCATTACTTATAAGGAATAATAAACTGAGATATGTACTGTTATTATCTTATCATTATACATTAAAAGTAAATTGATTACCGATATGCATGTACTTAATCATCTATGTTGCTCTCAAATTACAAATTATAAATTATATCCCACGATAGTATGTATGTATGTATGTAGGCATAGAATGATAATGATCTAAATTAGCCTGTTATTTATAATTATGTTGCTTATCATACGTCTGATAAACGGACTGAGATAGAATGGTATTTTTCATGATAATTTCCACATGTTTTGTCATTAAGTTCTCATATGTACTATTTGCTCCCTTTACTGGAATGTTTCTAGTTATATAATTAGTTTTACAAAGTGTTATGTACTAGATGTATAAAAAAAGACAATTGTTAAATGGCATCATTTAACCACGAACCGGAATTCTAGGATCTAATCTAAATCCACAGAGTAATTATATATTAAAAATAAAATTTTATACAAGCTTTTGTTCTTAGAGATGTGTTCAAACACAAGCTATACACCTAAAAATATAAATACCTATATGTGATTTCAGCCTACATATGCCATTGTTAGATACATAAATTTACAATTAATTAGAGATTTATATTTCAATCGCCAAATTATTATCTATAATATAATCCTAACACCGGACGGCGGCATCGAAATAACAGAATGATTCTAGAGGACGATCCCCTCGACGAGCCGATAATTAAAATTGAAACCTGTTCGGATATCAACAATTTTAAAAATTCGACATATTTCAAGCGGTCCACTAGTAACCGCGGAACCACATTCAATATATTACACCAAAATATTCGAAGTTACAATAAAAATATAGATGAATTTTTAATTTTATTGGATAGTTTAAAAATTAAATTCAACTGCATAGTCTTAACAGAAGCATGGCTTGATAACGAAAGTGAACTAATGCATTTGAATGGGTTCAAATTATTTAGATCCTACAACAACATTAATCGATCAGATGGGCTTGTTATCTATATAGATAGTGCGTTATCGGTATCTTGCAGTGAGCTGAGACTTGGAGGGGTGGCCACCGCCTTATCTCTTGACTTCAATTGGGCCGGTCTCCCTTGTCAATTATTGGCTATTTACCGCAGTCCTAATTCAAACATTGTCCTCTTTAATGACGCCTTGGATGAGTACTATAATATCAACAGAAACAAACTTTGTTTCTTAGTAGGGGATATTAATTGTGATATTCTTAATATTAATTCGAATTCACAGGAAGAACGGTACATGGATATTCTGAGCGATGCAGGTTTCGTGGGGTGTATAGATAGAGTAACGCGACCGTCTAGTAACACTTGTATCGATCACATTTTTGTAAAATTTCATAATTTGAGTCAAATTAATTCTATAATTCTAGAAACTACAGTGACTGATCACTATCCAGTATTGGCCCAGCTATATTTACAAAAACATACACACTACTCAATGCCTGAACCGTTTTATAATACGTATGACTGGGTAAATATTGGCAAAGATCTTTTGGACACAAATTGGGAACCTGTTTTAGAGAGCAATTGTGTTAATGCTTCTGTTGATACATTTATTGATATTCTGCGCTCGGTTATTAATCGTAATTCTAGAAAAGTAAAGATAAACGCAAAAAATAAAAAATTAAAACCATGGATAACTATGGGTTTGTTAAAATCTATTCGATATAGGGATAAACTCAGTAGATCGTTAATAAAAGAGCCATTTAATACTCAACTGCGAAATAAATTTATTCGGTACCGTAACACGTTACACTCGACGATAAAGCGAGCTAAATTTGTTTATTACAATAATAAAATTGCTGAAACTGCAGGTAACATGAAAAAGTTCTGGTCCGTGGTTAATGAGGTGGCTGGTAGGACATCTGATAAGGAGCGATTTCCTGTTGAGGCATTCTGTGATCCGGAAAACTCTGATACATCGCCATCTGTGGAAAATGTCTGCGATTCATTTAATAACTTTTTTGCCTCTGTGGGACCGATGCTGGCGGGAGCTTTGCACCCCAGCGACCCTGCGGTGGTGGACGACGCGGACCACGCCGCGAGTGCTGTGTTTGATTTCCGCCCGGTTACACGGCAGGAAATTTTTAATATAGTGGCTGGTCTAAGAGGAAGCTCTTCACCAGGATGGGATAACATTCCTACAAAATTAATTAAAGATAATATTCAAGCACTCTCGGAACCCCTTTATAATATCATTAACTATAGTATTAGAACAGGAGAATTCCCTAATGCGTTTAAAGTTGCCAAAGTTGTTCCCATTTATAAGTCAGGTGTTAAATCAGCAATGAATAATTTTAGGCCGATCTCTTTGCTTGCTGTTGTATCAAAGCTACTTGAAAAATGTATCAAAGTCCAATTGATGAATTATCTAGAGATGAATTTATTCCTTTCAAATAACCAATATGGCTTTAGGAGTGGTAAAAATACATCAGATGCTCTCTATGACATAACTAAATTCATATCGTCAGAAATTGGTTCTAAAAAGCGAGTCCTGGTCACCTTTCTTGATCTTGCTAAAGCTTTTGACTCTTTAGATAGGCGGAAACTACTATCAAAATTAGAATATGCTGGAGTAAAAAACGTAGCGCTCAATTGGTTTGTCAGTTATTTTAATAATCGCCAGCAATTTGTTTCAATTAATGGAGTTAAGAGTAGCCAAACAAATGTGGATTACGGAGTGGTGCAGGGAAGCACCCTTGGGCCATTGTTGTTCTTAGTCTATATAAATAATATAACAAAAATTGACATAAATAGTAAGTTGTTTCTGTTTGCTGATGACACAGCTGTGGTGTCATCTGGCAGTACGTGGGAGGAGGCATTTGAACAAGCTTCCTTAGATCTGTCAAAAATAAAAAATTGGTGTGATCACAATACTCTGACTATTAACTTAACAAAAACAAAATATTTACCATTTGTTTCTAGAATAGATTTTAATCCGGGTCAGAGATGCCTCAAACTGCACTCCTGCGGTGATCCTTACTCCGAGTCCTGCGGTTGTGGTATCATTGGTCGTGTGGACCAATACAACTATTTGGGAGTAATTTTTGACACTAAATTGAATTGGGTACCTCAAATCCATTACGTGAAGAAAAAAGTTAGAAAGTTGTTATTTGCATTTAATCAGCTTAGCGCCGTATTGAGTGGGGATCGTATTAGGTCAGTTTATTTTGCCTACGTGCAGTCGGTTCTGCAGTATGGTATTCTCGCGTGGGGAGGAGTGTCGTCTGCTGTACTGGAACCACTTGCGGTCACACAAAGAAGTATATTAAGGATCATTTTGAGGAAAAGCCGCAGATATCCTTCTAATCTGTTATATAATGAGTTTCCTGTTTTAAGTGTAAGGCAATTATATATAAAATCTCTTTTACTGCATATACAAAAATACAAAGATTTTATTTTTATAGCGCTTCACCACAACTATACTACCAGAAATAGAATACAGTTTGGATATCAGATACCAAGACCAAATTGTTGCATAGAAAAATTTAACTCTTTTTACATAGCTCATGTGCTTTATAAAAATCTACCAGAGCACATATTGGAGGCAGAGGGTGGAAGTGTAGTCGAGTACAAGCGTAGGGTGGGTCGGTGGTTGCTCAGCCTGGGTGATGCTGCTGCAGAGGCACTGATTCGTTCCAGTTACCAATAAATTACGAAGAAGCCTGTTAATAGCAAATTATTTGGGAATTTTGTGTAAGTAGGAATTATTATTGTGGGATGTGGTTTGGTGGTGCTGTTGGATTGTTTCCATCCATCTAATAGTAATATGGTGGTTAAGCGGTGCCTAAACTGTATAGAGATGGGTGTGTGTGTGTGTGTGTGTGTGTGTGTGTGTGTGTGTGTGTGTGTGTGTGTGTGTGTGTGTGTGTGTGTGTGTGTGTGTGTGTGTGTGTGTGTGTGTGTGTGGGTGTGTGTGTATGCGTATCATGTATGTAAGTATATGTATATACAATTTTTACAACAATGTATTTTGTACTACTTAAACAGATCTTTGGTAAATCTTTAGGTTAAAGTATGGTACACAATTACAATTACGATTACAATTAAGAACAATTAAGTACAATTAAGAAAAGACTGATTGATGGACTCTTCCCCTTACACAGACCTATAGTCTATATGGGGAATTATTCATTTAAATTATGGAAATGTATATTTTATTGTTTTATGTGTATGAATAAAAAGATTTTGATTTGATTTGATTTTGATTACTGAGTTCTATGATCGAGCATGCAACTCCACGAGATTTGGCTGAGCGTTTCCGAACTTTACATTGATCTCATCGGTCTGCTTCTTTAAAGTCTATCAGTCAGTACCATGGCACAATTCATCTTACGCGTGCCGAGAATTCGTAAAACTTGTAAACTGTATGATTTTATGTCTGCCTCTCTGTATTTAGGCCATATCAAAATTGTAATAAGCCATAGACCTGCATGCAACTACAACAAAACGTGGTGTCGAGTAATTATACTTTGTTCACCATTACAAATTTACAATTTTCAATTCGACTTTGCATGAAGGCTGCTTCCAGAGACCGGTAAGTCCAATAACTCCAAAGCATCTAAAAGTTGCCATACGATTAGTGTTCTCGTACAACGGAAGTTAGAGTGCCAGAGCTCCAACAAGTTAAGTCAAACCAGAAACGGATACGTCTAGACGGTTTTCCCAGAGGCAGATATATACTGTTTTAATCAGTCCAGAAGTGGTCTAGATATTTATACAGTTTAGGAGGAACAATACCTAAATAATAAGTGCCTAATTAGAGCCTTGGGATTCCAAACATTAGGATGTTCCAGAAGTGGTGTATTTTATACTTCAGGCACTTTCAGGAACTAGGTGGTTCACTCCCTGAAATTTTATAAACATAAGTTCTCGTGAACTGGAACGAAAATCTGCCTTAATTTTAGCCTGACAGAACCTCTCGATGATAGAGTGCTTATTTAATGTAATGTACATTATGTACTTTTAGATACATACAAGCGTCTTTACATGCATTTATACTAAGCTTACCCGGCAATCACAATTATATATTAGCCCTTTAGTGAGTCAGAGAGAACTATACGAGCTCAAAGAGGATTTGAGAAAGCACTTCGCCTGTATTTTATGAATAAGACATTAACATAAAATATGGGAGCTCATAGTATTACCTAGTTAAATAAATACCAGCTTCTGTCTGCATACAAATGTGTTCATTGAATATTCTTGTTCTAT
Organism: Homalodisca vitripennis; assembly: GCF_021130785.1. Taxonomy (NCBI): domain Eukaryota; kingdom Metazoa; phylum Arthropoda; class Insecta; order Hemiptera; family Cicadellidae; genus Homalodisca; species Homalodisca vitripennis. The sequence continues at coordinate 37,565,373 of NC_060212.1, forward strand.
CGTGAGATTTAATATATTAATACAAAAGGTACAGAGTTTTTTTATGCAATAAACATTCAGCAGTGGGACAGAGTGCTGTAATATCAGTTACTGACATAATTGTCAGTGAAAAACCAACAAATTACCAGCGTAGTGATTAATTATAAATTAATTCTCTGTCAGACGGAAAAACAAACTAAAGTATCTTATATAAATTTTCATCAACACCTACGTTTACTGGTCAGGGTTGACAGTAGATGATCTGAGGTAATAATAGTACTACGGTCGTTCGCCGTTGTTAAGTTTTACAATAAAATAAACAAGTTATTTCGAGTATTGGGATATGCCCTCTTTTTCAAGTAACAAATATTAAACATAAGGTTCATGGTGCAAAACAGCAAAAACTCTAGTAGTGTATGACATTTTATACACCAAAGTTTTTTGGCGAAAAATTGAAAAATTTATAAATACGAAACACTCTTCACTTTCTGCATCTTAAATATGTTTTAGTATTCAAATATTAAACATAAGGTTCATGGTGCAAAACAGCAAAAACTCTTGTAATGTATGACATTTTATACACCAAAGTTTTTTGGCGAAAAATTGAAAAAATTATAAATACGAAACACTCTTCACTTTCTGCATCTTAAATATGTTTTAGTATTCGACGCCTGAAGAAAGGGATGGATTCCAAATCTTCGAAATTCTTGTTTCTTGTATTTTAAAATTTAAACACGGAACTTGTTAAAAGGCAGTTTTTACATAAATTATTATACTCTGCAATGTTTAACACAATATACCGGAGACACTTGTTAAATAAAAAATTATTTTTAATCTACTTGAAAATGTTTGTATAAAAAAAGGAAATGAACATTTTGTACTTGCATTTAGTTGAGAGGATTGTTAAAAATTAATATAAAATCATATTTTTTTATTTTAAATGTATTGGAAGGTAATTAAATTAAATAAAACTCTGAGAGCATATAAAGCAATGCCCCACACATAAGAAAATGTTTGGAATGGGTGTGTGTGTTAAGATCCCAACTTCAACTAAATTCCCTCTAGTAACTGCACTATAACCAAAAATGTCTTTATTAGTCAAAAAAATTAATCACGTTTCAACCCAAAACTGAATTTGCAAATAAGGTACAGAATCCGCTTTCTAAATATCGAAATTCAGTGAAAGGCAGAATCCAATATTTCTTTCACTTTACAGCTCTTACGTCTTAAGTGCCGTATACGAATATACAAAACACTAATTCTGTCAAATCCAGGCATCACTGTAAACTGGTTATCGAATATCGTCTAATGTGACATCGACTATGTCTGATGTAACATCGACCATCATCTGCACGACATCAACCATCTTCTGATGTGACATCAATCATCGTCTGATGTGACATCAACCATCGTCTGATGTGACATCAACCATCGTATGATGTGACATCGACCATCGTCTGATGTCACATCAACCATCGTCTAATATGACTTCGACCATCGTCTGATGTGACATCAACCATCGTGGGATTTGACATCAACCATCGTCTGATGTGACATCAACCATCGTATGATGTGACATCGACCATCGTCTGATGTGACATCAACCATCATCTAATATGACTTCGACCATCGTCTGATGCGACATCAACCATCGTCTGATGCGACAGTAACCATCGTCTGAGATGATATCAACTGTGGTCTAATGTTGTAGTAAAATGAAAGTTTTAATTTTTTCAAATATTGATGTTATTTTGATTAGTCATATGAGTCACAGTTCGTATTTTAACTTTAATTTAATGTTGACAAAACAGTGAGTAGAAGGTCATAATTTTTGGATGTTGACCGCCAAAGTGGTTGGTTGTTTATTACGACTCGTACTATATTACTGGTATTTTAGTCTCGTATTAAATTACTACTTTTGTATTCTGCCCAACCCAATACAAAATGCCTTAACGCCAAAGGCCTTAAAAACTCGCCTTAAACGCATTTTGGTGTCACAGGCATTTTATAATACTGGCGAGTTTTTGGAATTCGATTGGGAGGCCGCCCTATTGGAATGTCCAACTCCCTGTTTATAAAGTGGGTTAAATTGGCAGAAATAAAAGACGTGTGTTTGTAATATTGTACATCTGAATGAAAATGGTTTGAATGTGTACAATTTTAGAGTATAATAAATTCACATTTCCTATGAAATTGTAAAAAAAATATTTTATTTTGTCGTGTACTATTTTATTAATACTACTACTAGTCTCATAGTCATTTTACTGTTAAAGTCATTCAAGTTTTATTTTTGATTGTTGCCTTCTTTTCTTGTCTGGACACTAGTCTTGATACACTTGCTGTTTTGCTCACCAGCTCCTGACTTTTTTTTGTCTTAGTTGTTGTCTACATATTTAATGCATATTTTATTGTGTATTCATATAGTATTAGTAGGCCTATATTGTATTGTGTTATTCAAATATTATTAATTATTATTGTAAAAATGGTGGATACCGTTGATGAATAAATAAATACTATATTACTGCTATTTTAGTCTCATGCTATACTACTCTGATAAAAATTTCGTAGTTTACCACTACCGTATTCACAAACAATATTTTGAATTGTATATTATTAATGAAATCATTTTAAAGGAGCAAGAAACCATGTATGAAATATGAAACGTGAGTGAATGCCTGATAAAAACATAAAACATCTCCCGCGTATCTTGCTTTCGTACCTGGAAAAATATGACACATCCGCGCTGATAATGTAGAGCAAACAGCTTCATCTCGTGGTGGCATTAGCTTAGTTTACAATTCAAACACAGAGATTGGCTCCGGTTTCAGAACCAACATTAGCAAAGCAAATTGATGTTGTTGGTAAGGTACGAGTACTGCGTAAAATTATCCTGTTTTTAAGAGACTGTGGTTCTGGTTGGAACACCGTCTAAGCAAGAATAAGTGGATGTAGGTGAATCTGAGGTCGCTTGTGTCCTGCAGTCTTTCAGTAGACTTCGACTTGCCTAAAAATTGTAATATCATAAAAACGTAATGGCACAAAATTCATGCTTGAATTACAAAAATATGTTTTACTTCCGATAATGGGAACAGCGAAGGACTTTATTTGAATTATTTCAAAGTGTTGAAAAAGAGCTCTGTTTAATCTTGATCTCAAAATGGAAGCAGTGAATATACCTATGTTTTTCCGTCCATGGTAAGGAAATATAACAGAAATGTAAGGTAAACTATGATTTTATACATCATGACTTCATTATACACCAATAACATCTGTGTGCAAGGCATAAACGTTTAAACCCTACAAGTTAAGAGTAAATATTATTGCCAAACTATGTAAATCTATATACATACTTTTTTGTTAATAAAGCAAGCAATTTATTGCGAGTTTAGTATACTTTGAATTTGTGTAAGAGAACCTATAATGTGTTTATTGTAATCCTTTTCTTGAATAGGTAAACTTCTAAAATAGTAGTGAAAATTAAATTAAAAAAAAAAAACAAATTTATTCACTATAATTTTTATTTTTTTCAAATTAGTTACAAATAAATTTATTCCTATTAAATTCTAATTTGTTAAAAGAATTAAAAATACTTTCGTTTATATTCATAGATTTTCTGTAAAAAGGTTTCTCATTTAATAATGGTATTTAAGCTTTAGCCTATGTGAGTTTTATGTAGATTTTATTGCAGTCTTTTGAAAATATCTGTCATTCCTGTTTTTTTCTCCGATAGACGCTTAAGGATCAAACTTAATAATCTAGTTATAAGTATATAGATATTCAATAAACCCTAAGCAGTTATTGACTTGGTAGCCGACAGTGGTATCAGCAGACACATTCACACAGCACACGTTTGCAGTTTTCCTAGCAATATTTGCATACGTCTTGGACTCCCCACGTATGTCAAACATCGCTCTGACATACAAGTCAGTCACTTGTTGATTTATCCTGCAGTATCCGTGTCAATGTTTGTACTTTACAAGCGTGTAGATTTTACCGTTGCATTATAAATATTCTTCATGTTTACTCTCTTCTTACGAAGATCAATGTTCTGAAAAACAAGTCAGCAATACAAATATTCAAGCAGTCAAACTTGTTCCGTTGTTTTCGTCGGTTAACTCTTCTTGCTCCTATGAAGATAAAAACATGTCGTTGATTAAGGAAAAAGTCGCAATAATCTATTCACGATTCCTGGTTAACAAATCAGACAAGGATACATGTTACATATGTTTCTATGTTTATCCTTATGTATGCTGTAACAGTCAAAACATACTATTAATTATTATGCCAAATTCACATTATGGTAATTAAATGTTTTTTTTTTTTTTTTTTAACTTGTAACTATACACTGCAACATATTGAGTTACAGAATATACGTGTAGTTAATGGGAACATAAACACAGGAAGTAAACAGAAAATTGTTTGAAAGGTTTTAAACTAACTACAGAGAGGATTTTTTTGAGAGTCATTTGTGAGATGTAAAACAGCTGCTTGAGCATACAGCAGCATTTTAGGATTTCAAGTAACACATTATTTACATATCAATATCCAAATATCTCTTATAAAAATCATAAAAATTTTATTTATTTAAGAAATATTTATTTTAAAATTAATTATATTAAATAACATTCAATTAAAAAAGTAATTTACTCTGTCAATAAATGAAAAACATTTCACTTCCTGGGACTGTAACTTAATAAACGTTCTGTAATCTTTCAGAATTTTCAGTCGTTTTTATTTGGGCTTGATTACAATTGCCTATAATTTAACATGGTGTAATTAAAAAATTAATTTACTATATCCACAAATTATTTTAAAGGGCTATAAACAATAAACAAATATTATCTGGACCAAAATTCGTAAAGGCCGCTTAAAATCTGTTAATTTTGATCGCAAACGTATGATATTACTTTAAATTAAATTTTAAATAATATTGATACTTTTATAGGAAGTTTAATTAAGTCAAAATGGCAATAAGTATATATTTCCATCAAATTATGAACAGATAAAACAAGTATTAAGGGTGGGGCAGTATTCGAGTGTTTGATTTCCAAGTTCTAGTGTTTTTGAGAATTTTGCACCTTTAAAATGAAATTAACTTTCAATGATTAATAAAGCTGGACTAATAGAAGTTTATAAAACACCAGACACATACACTTATTACTATAAATAACTAACCAACAATTAAAATAAAGCTTTACACAGTGCACTTAGTTTTTCAATAATTAAATATAATTATTTCAATCCTTAAAAAAGGTAACACAAAGTTCAACTTTACATTAAAACTTATTATATAATCCTCAATTTAAATGGTGTGCAAGCTTGCCCTTCAAAAATATTTATGAAACGTTTTTATGTTATGAAGGTCCAATGAAGTATTAGTCTCTTTTTCGTCAATCTTCCTTTTTTAAACGATAATAGGATATCGGTCATTTGCCATCTTCATCTGTTACATAATGTGCAACACAACGCTTCGAGTATTACAATCTAACCTCTTCATCAGTAATTAGACAAGTATTCATCAGTAATTATTCTTAAAAAATAAAGAAAATTAGGAAAAAAGTAAAAACAGTTTTCGGTTGTGTTTAATATATTCTATCTCTATTTTCATCCTTTTCTTTCAATTTGCGTGGTAGTCCATTACTGGAAGTTTTATCCCTGCATTTCGGTAAATATCCAAAATCCTAGTATTATTTCAAACATTATATCTTCAATTACATACTACTTTAAACAAAAGACTCTTTCTAGTTGAAAAATTTTAGTAAGATAAATTATATGGACATCCAGTATATCGGATTTACAATTTTTTTAATAAAAAATATTAGTTTAAAACTACCAAGAATCGATTTAAAATTCTTATATCGATATTAATAATTTACCTGTTTAATTATTATTTTACATTACATAAATTTAAATAGTTTAATAATGTTTTTAATTTTGTCTCTTAGCCAATAAAATTGACTTATAGTAATTATTTATCGTAATCCAAAGTAGCTGCCATTGAGTCAAATACTACAGTTACTGGTGTAACTCTGTGTAACTAACAGTGAGCGAAACACGGACACTGTGCCTCGGCGGTGCGGTTTGGCGGTAAACAATGTGGTTTAACAGATCATGTTTGGTCTATCGTGTTTGTTTACAATAGTCAAACTATTTCACTAGTCACACTACGGGTGTTTATAATGTCGTAATACCTTATCAGGATGTAATAGTGTATTCACCGCCTTTTTAGTGACAAGGCCATTAGGTCTGTAAAGTTACCTATTTATTTCGACCTTATGCCATCATTCATATTATTCACACTTAAATTTTTAATTAAAGTATATTTATATAATTAAAAATGCATTCTATCTACCTATCTCTACCTATCTACATTTTTCATCAACAGTTTTATTAGATTTTCTTTAATAAATACATACTAAAAACGTCAATACACTGACGCTACCGTTTAAATATTACCAATTTCACATTAAACATACTAATGTGAAAATAAAAAATATATTGTTATATTACGTTCAGAAAGTAGTGAAAGTTTTGAAAATAGCGATAAATTAAATACAATATGGGATTATACATTTAGTGAAGTATTAAATTCATCGTATAAACATATTACAGACTTAAGAACTGGCCTACCAAGTCTTAATACATGAAGTATATTGTTTGGTCAAAATATTAGAAAAATTTGCTTATTTTATACTATTCATTCACCTTAAGATAATATATGAACGTTATAATAGGGGGCTCTGATGATGTTCTATTTGGATGCAACGTATCCAATCAAGCCTTAATTACTGTGGAATAATCTATCACGAATATTTAATCAAACTAGGATGTAACCCTACTAATTATACGGAGTTGCATGATTTAGTAACATTACTTAAAAACATAAAATTAAAGATAATGTATAAAATTATAAATTGTGAGTAAATCATTCACTGTTCATGGAGTCATGGAGACACCAATTTAATTAAATGGTCTCTCAACTTTAAGGTATGAGTTCAGAAGTACTTCAGTTAACATAATGTTGGACACCACCTTGCCTGCAGCCATTTGTCATCAAACCTCTCAAACAAATTGAAAGCTCCTCTTTAATACACATCTCCTCATACAGCTTACACATAAGTCGGTCTCGTTCTTAGCCTTAACTTTTCAAAATTTATACTAACTAAATGTTCATATAAACAATTCTATTATTTTTATATTAATAAACAAATTATTTATATGACAATCCACCCTGAAAAAACTATTGTACTTTAATTTTAAATTGATAACTATATATATATATATATATATATATATATATATATATATATATATATATATATAGGTATAAAAGAAAACAAAACATGTTTCTTCAACTTGAAAAGCTTAATATTTCGTTACTTTTCAGTAACATTATCAAAAGCATGTATACAATAAAATATAAACAAATATAAAAATGAAGGTTATAAAAACATTGGAAACAACAAAACAAAACATATGGTATCAAAGAAGAAAATTAAACATGTAACCTTTCCTAAACACAGAGATAGATAAAAAGTTTGAATAATAAATTTAAATTAGCTGTGTCTCAAATTTAATCCAACTGGTGATTTTGATTGAAGAGCCATTATGTTTGCTTGTTCATATCTTCTTAGTAATAATTTTGTGTATTCTTTATTGTCATAATTTTGAAACTTCTTGATGCCAATTAGAGAGAAACAATTTTCAAAGGTTTTGTTGTGTGACAGCGTGTGCAGATAAATATATATATATATATATATATATATATATTATATATATATATATATATATAATATATTTACATTACACCTACTTCAGGGCAAATGTTGTTTTAGCTAACGCCTTACACGCAAAGTACCTCAACTTCGCACTTAAGTAATCAAGGCTTAAGTATGCTACATCACGTGACCTAACAGGCTTCGCTGAGGTTGCATGCAACATTTCAAACCTAGAGCTCATTTCATTCTTGAATTGTCCGGAAGATAGGTGGACAGAAATAAAATCATACAAAAAATAAGTTGACAGGAAAATGACGCATCACAGAAATTATTCTCGTAGAAATAAAGTTTTATTTAAAATTTAAATCTTACATATAAAATAATTCTCGTCATATTTTGCCACCTGATACATTTAGATTTTTGTTTAATTACATTGGGTTTCATATAGGTGTTTAATCAAAAAAATTATACTCACGATAAGATAATGTTGTATGTTGAATGTAATGTTTAATTATAATAGGATATTTGGGCTATATGTGTTAATATGTCACATTTTTATGTTTTATTGTAAGTACCAATAATGGGAACGAGAAATTATAGAATAAATTAATATATAAACAAACTGAGACAATCAAATTAGATTTAAATATGTAACTCTTTTTATATTTGAATACTGATATGAAATTACGTTGACTAAATGAACCTACGAGTATAACTTATTGAACAAAAATGTAAATAATAAATTTCAAAGAAATTTTATTTCTATATAGACAAAACGGTGTTCCAGGATGGCGCGTGTCCAACCATTGAATTTGGCTGATCGTAAAGTTGAGTATTTTTCTGTTCTGTATATCACACTATCTGCCCGTAGGACATCTTGAAAATTAAATGACTTATAGATTAGAAGTTTTGCATGCAACCTCTGCTCAGCCTGTTCCACACGACATATGGTATGTCGTACTATTTACCTTGGAGTATTAGTAACAGAAATCACTATTGTATACTCCTAAGTAGTATAAATTAAAGTATTATAATGAGATTAAAATTTAATAATGTTACCCTTGTCGTTTACGGTAAGTTAAACAATTACCACTGTTTTCTTATATTTGCAAACATAATTTTACTGTGAAATATTGTAACACTGAAAATGTTTTCAAATTGTTGGAAATTTGTGTATGTAACAGTGAAACAGTGTTGGTGTCCTTGTTAGTTCTAACCTTCTCTGGGAAAAAACATTCTTTAACTTTAACTTTTGTTTACCAAAAAGGTATGTATAATGTTTATACTTGAGTACATAAAAATAACAAATATCAAGTTATTATTTCTGTCTCATATAAACTTCCTCGCTATTAAAAAAGCAAGACCGTTCTCTATTCGGTACTGCTAGATGGAACAATATTCTACATTGTTCGTGTATAAAATAACAAGAAACGAAGTAATGACGTTCCTTCTAGAAGGAGAGACACTGTAACCACGTGCGTCTATGACGGTCCAATATACTCTCTGATGAACTTGTTATATAAAATTAATATAAAAGAAATATATTTAAAGGCTTACACTAGATACATGGATTTAATGAGAAAAGTCTGTGAAACTGATTTTAATATAGTTAATAGCTAATGATACTTACTTTGAATAACCTTGTAATAGTATCATGGTTTCCCAAATATTATTTACTTATCAGTTTTTTTCAATTCTTGATTTATACAATTTAAAAGTTTATATTTTTGGGTCCCAGTCATTAAAAAAACCTCACTTACTCTCAAATCGAGAAAGTTTTGAAAGACATTAACATTTATTTTCTTGTATCAACGCATAAATTAAATATTATATTATACTTTATTAGTATATTACATTAAAGGTAACTTTTAGATTATAAATACATTAAATTTACTTTGTAGTTAATATTGAAGACTTTAGTTTATTTAATACGGTTCAGTGTACATTTATTGTCAATTCTAGTAAATATTTATTTTTCACGCTGTTTCTTTTCGCAAGTCATATTAGATTGGTAGTGATCTAAAAGTAAACATGTAATAAAAAATGTTTTAAATCGACTTGTCCATTCAATTGGAAAAACCTTTTCATTATAAAAACAACCGACAGAAAAGGCGGTTGTAAAATTCAATCAGTTGTCCCATCACTGTTGATCAGTCGGAATACACGTAGTTCTAATTTTACCTCGATTCCCTGCTCACTTCACTTGCAATAAAGTTTTTCACTTTGCTCCCACACTAGACTGAAGATTCAATGTAATTTATCACCTGTGCACAACCTGTCTATGGTCGTAGTACTTATCTTATTGTAATTTATATCAGTAAAATCCACCTCGCACTCTACAGATTTTGCTGCTTGTTCTGTTATGTGATAAGATCCTAAGCCTCTAAGTATAGAATGAAGACTGACCTATCCTTGAAGAAATCCTTGAAATTTAGCTGCTAAGAGAAACATTTGGATCTACATCACGACAAAACTCGTATAACTTTAGGAAAGCAAACCCGTGAATATTGAATATTGTTAATATTATATTGTTAAATATATTTTTAATACAGCTAAATATTCATAAAGACTAGTAATGCAATAACTACAGTTCAAAATAATTAATAGGATTTCAGACATTACCTATCGTTATATGTTACAAAATTTATAACACGACGTTTCGAGGATTGAAATCTCTCTCCTTTGTCAGGTCAGAAAGCAATTAGTACATACAAGTTACGACGTGCAGCACTGGACTGCCACTAAAAAAGGAATGGCAAGAAAGAAAAAGAAGATGAAACGTACCCAAAACTGCTAGGACTCCAGATAGGAGAAAATGAACTTAGGCGTGTAAAACTTTCGCCTGAATTGGTTTTAGTGCTCTTGACTTCTCGTGCACGTGACTTGTACTCGTTACTTGTATCCTGTGCAGTGACAACGCGTGAATTTCTCTCAGTGAATCTCTTTTTTTATTAGCTTTCCATTATAGAAAAAAACTGTTATCGACTAATTATCTTCTCACCTCACGAAGGGCATAGATTTCTAGCCTTGAAATGTCGTGTTACACATTTTGAACATTTAACATTGGCAAATATTCATAATCATCCTTTCAAACATTTTATTTTCAATAACATACTTTAAACAAAGGACTTTCTTTTTAGTTACAAAATGTAGTAAGAAAAACTGCATGAACGTATGGATGTTATCAACAAACTTTAAACGAAGAATTATAGTTTACAATCTAGAGGGGTTTTGTCAGCCATTTTTATAATTTTTGCAACCATTTTCGGTTACTTTAATCCCTAACTTACCCAGCGTTCACTCTTCTAAACGTTTCTGTAGGGGTACGTAATGCCAGTGTCAAGTAGGTAACGTAATACGTTCTCAAACCTTCACGGAGGTTTTACGGAAAATTTGTAGCTGATAGTTAGACGACATGTGTTACTAAGCTACTACATGTTCAAATTCCATATGATTGAAGACAGTTTGCTTAAACAATTATTTATGGTACAGTTATCTCGTTGCCATTATAGTTACCTATAAGATAAATGTAAAAATGCACACTAATGCTTCATTCAAGTGACATGCACCATCATCACACTCGATGTTGTCTTTATGAAAATAAAATTTTAATTCTATAGAATGGATTTTTTTACAATAAATGATAAAACACAACTCACTCATAAACATTGAAAACTGATTAATACACCGTTAAGAAATAAATAATCTAGATTAAATTTTAATTTAAAATCTCATTAATACTTCTCTGCCTTAAGATTTGAAATTCATATTTCAGTAGTTCTTTCTTAGAGGTAAATAATTGTATAATACAGTTAAACATTTTTTTTTTTCATCTTTTTGCAAAACAAATTAGCGTAAAACATTAAATTACAAACAGAAGTTACTTCCAAAGTTTACAAGAACCCCTTAAAACAGCTTTAAATTAAGAATTCTTTCATCTCAAGTTCTCGAGTCGAAGTTTATAGCTGTAATTGCACAATGTGATTGAAAGAAGCATTTCCCCATCTATTTGACGTCGTTACGACAAACTTCCGTAATGAATATGGCTTAATAAAATTGTCTTTCTTTTTTGTATTTCATTTTAGTTAAAAACTCGGTATTTAAGTTGCCGCTGCAATTAAATGTAATTTTTGTCGTGGCGCGAACTCGTGTACTCAATATAAAACTTCTGCAATCTCTCAAAAAGGTAGAAAAACACTTCCAAATATTCTTTAGTAATATGTATTTATGAAAAATAATGGACCTTCATAGAGATGCTGAAAAAATGGCTTTTTTCCACGATAAAGTTACATCTATTCATTGTGAATAGCAACTAACTTTGGACAGTAATAAACAAGTATACAAGTAACAAAACACTAATAGACATGGCTTTCGCAGTTTCATAAATAATTAATTTCATTTACAAACGATGGTTTTAATAAGTTTTTTTTTGTAATTATTTGAGGTTTATTGTATAAATTATAATCTTAGCATCTACTTCTTATAACACATTTCTAAATAAAACAGAACACGTTCAAAATCTTGCTGATACGCTATTGCATTGTACAATTCATCCTTCTGTTAGTTAAATCAATTTATTGTCACGCATTTTAGAAGATGTGACTATTGTTAATGACTTTTCTATTTTGGTACAATGATTTTAAGCGATGATTTTGGTACACGTCAATGCTAATATTAACTTTATTTCATTGATAATGCATCAACACTGTTTGTGTAGAATGCATCATTATTAATTTGCAGTTGTAACAATCTGTTTTACGTATTATTATTTACATCAAATAATTTATTTCTTTTTTATATAAGTGCTAATGAAAGATTTGGAAAAGTGTCATGTATGATTTTGCTAAGTAATATCTTCTAAAATAAATATAAATCCTATGTTTAAAAGTTGGGAAGTTCGCATATCTAACGTTCCTGCAGAACATCTTCCAAATTCGATAAATTTGCAGTGTATGCGATACTAGGAATCATAGGAAACGAAATAACAGACTCAGAACACTCTTTGTACAGTTATGTGCATTCTTTTGGACTTTCGTGGTAAAATACTAGGTAGGTACTCCAAAGTCAAATTATCTTACCCCACCATCTACACGCTAAGAGCCGCCAGGCAAGGTTCAAGTTACTCGATGAATAGATTCACTCTGAAGGGAGTTAATCAAAGTTCCCAACTTCAACAGTGTTCTTAACTTAAAGATGCTTTCGCACGTAAATCTTATTACAAAATATAAAGGTTTTCTTTATGATGAAACTAGTTACATTTTCTTGTTATATGTGGTAGGATCTTATAACTTGACTAAGTACGTCTAAATCATGAGGAAAAGGTTACTCTGCAATATCAGATTTCTTTCAGTACATATAACAAATAGTTCTTAAGATAATTGTAATTATTTAGATTTTATACTTAATAAAATAATGTTAAAATATTATTATGTACGTTTTTTGGGGCATTTTTCATTCAAAATGTAAATTTAGTCAATAACCAGGGTCATACCTTCAACATGTAAACAATGTAAATTTTAAATGGTACCTTAAGTGTAAATTTCTTTTTTAGAAAAGAAATGACCACAGTTAACCGTTTCTTTATTTATTTTCAGCAACGCCTATTTACATAAAGTTTACATAAATAAGAACAGCGTTTTTTTGTTTCAAGTATGTTATTGACGATGGAATGTTTGAAAGGATAACAGGATTTCGGACATTTTACATCTTTATAGGTTATAAATGATATAACACCACGTTTCGAGGATTGGAATTTATCCTCTTCGTCAGGTGGGGGTGGTATTAAAACACACAAAAATAAAGTACACAAAGAAGTAAAGAAAAGCAAAAAATGGGTTTAACACAAAAAAGAGTTTAGCGTGTGTATATTAATACATTCTCCACCTGACAAAGATTGTAGATTCCTATCCTCGAAACGTTGAGTTATACATTTTATAACCTGTAACGATGTCAAATGTCCGAAATTCTGTTATCCTTTCAAAAACAAGCTTGTCCGATGAAAGACGAATAAACCAAAATGCATCCCTTACAAACCAAAGAAACGCTTTAATTAATATATAGTTTGATAATTGTCTCTTAAAAAATGCAATCTAGGAGAAAGAAGTATAAATTATTTACTAATATTTTGTAAACTCTAAAGCAATAAAACATCAAAGTGTTTTAATATATTTAAATAAGTTACTCAAATAACTTTTAATATTCTTTGCAGTAAACAAAATAAACAACTTCGTAAATAAAAATAACTTAAACAATCGTATTCTATAATGATACTAACTAGTGTAACTAAGAAGACAAATGTTATTATAATTATATTCAGTTTATAGCTATGTAAATACGTTCGCCAAATCATTCAGTTGTTGCCGTGCAAGTAGCCAATGTTTCAACTAGAATAGAAACTATTTTAGTACCCTATTATTTTTCCTAATAAATGTTGCAACTTATATTATTGGACCTAAGAAAATGTAACTTTTTCAAAGCATATTATTATATAATTTAGTCAAATAACACTTGTCTGTCACTTCTTATTCGGGGATATATTCTGTCGGTTACAATTTACCGCAGTTCTATCAAACTATTGTAAATTTACTGTTTACGATAGGAGGTTTAGTGGTAGAGAGGGCTTCATAGCCCTAACCCCCCCCCCCCATCATTAATAATGGCATTTTTTATTCCATGTTGTTACCTCTTTTATTATAAAACTAGCAGTTATCCTCGGCTTCGCACGTGACTTCGCAGATTTTGCTCCTGTATGAGTACTTCTGGTTCGAATTAATTATATTTCTGACGGCAATGTTGAGTTTAAGTTCTTCCCACGATAAAGACAATATGGTAAAAAGTACATATTTATGGTCATTGTAAGTTATTCCGATCTTTATATTTTTTGTTAGATAGCTGATATTGCCTCTCCCAAGTAATAACATATATATACTTACACAGCTCTAAGAAACCTATTTCTGTCATAGGACAACTAAGTTAGGTTTCATAACAATCTTTAAGTGTAAAGTAAAAGTTACAGTACATTGTCTCCTATATGCGTATGATGAGTTTGCCTTCTTGTGACGACCAAGCAAATAAGCCCAGATATTTGTAATTGTAATTTACTTCGTTCTTAGTATATTTTGCCGCATAGTTGATTTTAATTTGCTTGCCAATCAAGAAAATATATATGACAGCCTACCTTTGTCAAATGAGAACCACGATCAGTTTTATATCACTCTTTAAATTTAAATTTATAGTGGTACATTAGTTCAAAAGAACAGTGCAGCGAAATTGCACCTGGCATAGTTCTTGTGAACTGATTGAAAGGGAATCTGGAATCAAATACATTATTATGCTTATAATGCTCAAATAACCTAATCGTTGAAATACAAATTGGCTTAAAAATCTTAATAGTTACTCTTTTGAGAATTTACACACTTTAAATTTAAACAATGTGGAAATAATAAGCAATATTTAAACAGAACAGTTGATTAAATTTGACAGGCTCATTCAATTAAGGAGGTTTCATAAAAACATTCATTGCATAACGTATTTCAAAAATGCGGCAGTACATTTAGGAGCAAGCTTAGAGATGGCGCTCCAGAATATGAGGGATGCAGATAATGTTTTCCAATAATGTGATGTATTGGGTAAGAGCCAGGGCGCAGAAAAATTTGGAGAGCGACTTACTTATCTGCAACACGAGTTGGAACTTGCTCGGCGATACTGAGCTTCTAGGGTCAGTCTGACTTGAACGTACCAAGTGATAAGACATACGAGCGCAGCAACTGAGCTGAGTTACTTCCTTATCTGCAACACGAGTTGGAACTTGCTCGGCGATACTAGGTTTCTAGGGTCAGTCTGACTTGAACGTACCAAGTGATAAGACATAAGAGCGCCGCAACTGAGCTGAGCGACTTACTTATCTGCAACACGAGTTGGAACTTGCTCGGCGATACTGAGCTTCTAGGGTCAGTCTGACTTGAACGTACCAAGTGATAAGACATACGAGCACTACAACTGAGCTGAGTGACTTACTTATCTGCAACACGAGTTGGAACTTGCTCGGCGATACTGAGCTTCTAGGGTCAGTCTGACTTGAACGTACCAAGTGATAAGACATACGAGCGCTGCAACTGAGCTGAGGCTACCCTGAGCATGATAGTACCGAGTAAGTGAATTACTGATTATGATTGATAATTTTTGTATTGATTCTAACCTTTTGATTAATTTATGTGCCTCAATATTTAATGGCAAACCAAAGTTATCGTTGCCCATTTTAAAATCTGCCATAAATCGCGAAGAATTGTCGTAGACTTCTGTAAACTGTAATTTTTACCCACAGGTGTTCTCAACAAAGTGTTTTAAAATATAAAATGTTCTCGGTAAAGTGCCAATCTATCAATTTTTGCAGCAACATAAATTTATTGAATATATAATTGTAAATATAAATGTATTATTGAATTATAAATGTATTGAAGTAGAGAATCTGTAAGTTAAGGAGAGCACAAGTTTATGTAGAAGGGTAATAATAAAAACTGCGTGAAATGTTTTTTTTATATTTTAATTATTTGCTTCGAATCAATTTATTACAAGGAATTTTAACTTCTATTTATTTATTAAATACAAGTTCTTATTGAGAATTGTTAACATTTTAATTTTCATTTTACTTTCATAAAGTCCTTCAATTTAGTATCAAGGATAATTACGTTTTATTTTATTATCAAGTAATAAAATCCACGAATATAATGAAATACTCGAGCTGGTACTATTATAAGTGGATTATAATCCATAGACAATCCTATAATGTTCCCTGAAATTTAAAAAACCATACGCATCTATTGTAAAAATAAATGTGCAAAATGTGTTTTTGGGAGTCTCGATCCACAAAGCCTGTCTGCCCACGGCTTTGAGAGATTACAGCCACGCTCGACGTACCCGTACCCGTTACATTACGCCATTGACATTACCTCATTTTTAATAAGAAGACATCTTTCTACGTCTATTTATATACTAGATCATCCCGTAACAAAATATTCCGATGATATTTGAGGCGCTGTTTCCATATCGCTGTTAACCTCAAACTGTTCCCTGATGGTGATATATGGGCTGTGTTGGGGGGAGGGATAAAAATGCAAAAGTCACCATCGGAATATCTAGGTGTAGACTGCTCTAGTTCTGAATATGTAAATGTTGTATCAATTATACAATAACATTTTCTAGATAAATAAGTTTATCTTAAACAGACTTCTCTATATTATAAAATAATAAAAGTTTAAAAAATTAGCTAAAGTATCTCAAATGTATTCACCAAAACTTTAGTGAAAATGCTTTGTTCCAAATCGTAAGCAGAACTGAATAAAATATTTCTACAGAAAGCATTTCGTGATGTATTGGCTTGGATAAGAAAGCTAGCCCTTTGCTTGATTGGTTGCAGTAAAGGGATTGACTTCCATCTTGGGGAATACAGTCGTCTCAGGGGACGGAGAGAAGCAATTGAACTTGTGGTAGGATATATATATCCGCCCGCTGCTCACCGCTCCATGTGTCGTTCTAGAATTTCTTTTATCGATCACTTTGGAAAATATACTTAACGTGATTACAATATAAAACGTTATTGAAAAATATAATTTTTTGACCTATTTATAATATAAGCATTACCTAAAACCTTTATAGTGTGAAGAAGGTGTTCAAAGTGGCGTTTAGATCTATATTTTCATGCCAAATACAAAAATAAACATTGAAAACTAAAAATTAAATTTATTAAAAATAACTTATGGGTCTCTTTGATCGAATCCAGGATATCCATATTCCTGAATATATATGAAATTAGTTTGGAGAAATATAAATTAGCATACATTTATATACAGGCTAGTACCAATGTAACAATTTAATCCAATATATATTTTATTTTTTTCAATGAATTATGCACAATTACATAGCAACCGTATTAAAACAAATGTCCATTAATTGTTAAAGAATTCTATTATATTTTTTACGAAGTTTTAAATAATATTTCCTATTTTCATTCATAACCACATTTTTCTATGTCGCTGAAAGAGTTATTTAATTAAACATAAACAATCAATTACTAATAAATATATCATAGCTATCTTTATTGGTATGAATTTCGTTTTAATTTTTATCTCGTTGACACTGCAATAAATCTAAAACCTGTAAGGGGAAAGTATTAATTTAAATTATTGTTAATTCTGTACTTATATTCACCCTTGATTAATTCTTTGTAGCTCTACAATGTGCATCTATCAAGAATCACATAATTAATAGGAATATAATTTGTTGCAATGCCTAGTACTTATTGCGTAGCCTGACTAAAACCCGAGCCACATGTATAATATCGGTGGACTGGGCGCTGCCAATGGTTTAGCCAACACTCAAACTTTTTAGCGTTACTGTACCGCTGAGTGGTGCAATGATGAAAATATTTTTAATAAACAGCTAGCTCCATTTCAGTTCAACTTCCTGTTTCTGGGATTTCGTACCATTGTCCGCTCTATCTTTAACTCACATGCAAAATTGGAGTGTTAGACCACTCGGCAATTGGCACTTACTAATTTAAGTGGATAGTAACAATTAAACAACTATGAAACACTCATTCAATTCAGTTCTATACTATAGTTTGTAATATCGTTAAGGTGTCTTAGTGATGATTAAATTAAATAATCTGACACAATACACACTTTTATATTAATTCTGTTATTAATATATTTTCAATATAAAGGTATTAAACTAACGAACTTGTAATCAAGTTTGGAATATTTTCGAATTGTTTAATATAAATCAAACAACAGTTCATTATTTGGAAATTTTAATAGAGGGATTTTCAGAACATATCTTGCACAAAATCAACCCCAGAGAATCTCTTTAAAACAATTTCAATAGTGTAAAATACAGTGTATCCCAAAAGCAGAGTGTTCCTTGTATGAATTCCAAATTTTTTAAATGTAAAAACACACTTAATGTTGTCCACTATTGTAAAGGCCTTTACATCCTAAACACTGTAGAGAAGAAAACATTTAGTTATCTATAAAAATAACACTATGCACAGTAAAAGTAACAAAATAGTTCTCCAATACTTCGGTCCATTGCGTGTACAGACAGAAAGTAAAAGTGTGAATATACGTCTCAATAATTTCTTTCCTGATAGATGTGTTAAGGAATTAAAAGTAGATATAGTCCTTACAATACTTTATCCCAGCATATGTACATTTAGAAAGTAAAAGTAAGAAATAGTTATCGCAATACTTTCCTCCATCATAATATGTATAGAGATGTAAATTAAAAGTAATATTTCACACAACCTAGCCATAAATGTGTTGTTTAGTTTAAACGTTCTAAAAGGGTGTAGTTCTACATTGTTATAACTGAAAGAGGGGGTATAATTGTTCTAAGTGGGTTAGACACATTCCAAGCGCCTTTCTTTTCTGCAAAGGGCTATTTTCAATCCCTTGGGAGTAATTTAATAACGTGCGTATTTCACAGATCCTTACACTCTTATATCGCATGTCTAAAGACAACACTTGATGTTTGTAACAGTGGCCTGCAGCAATTAACAGACTGTTGTTTTGCGTGTTATTTTTATTCATGATGGATTGTCATTAAAATTAAACACTAATAGGGAACCCGTCCAATATACATTAGGCTTGTTATCAGATCATTAGGTTATTCTAAATTTGGAGAAGAAGCGGATTGTTACAAGTTGTTACATCGCAAATGTTGGACAACATTCACTTCTTGATCTCATGCTAACACGGTTGCAAATTTATTAAATACTAAATCTTCCGTAGAATATTTATTTATTCTAATTATATTAAAATCTACGAGGCTAAAATTATGAAACTGATTATATTCATCATAATTTACACTACAAACACAATTGAAAACAATGTTTTAAGTTTTAATACGCTAGCGAACCTAAAGATTGTATGTAATCGTAAAAATATTCACACCAAGTTTTTTAAAAATGTATGTGTCGGTAAAACATTTAGACAATATTAGATCTTATATTAGATAATGTCTTAGTTCTTAGGCTTACGCTGTGGGTATCATAACTAAGTAGTAGTTATAATAGCACGTACCAATAAAAAAGTATTTCTGCAAGAAGAAAACTTTGTAAGAAAGGACAGTATCACTTTCAGGCGGTTTGTAAAGGAAATATCTGCAAGAAGACAACAAGTGTGTTTTAGTTGTATCAAAGGAGCTGTCCTTGCCAAACACAGCTTGTTTTCGTCTGAGAGTTCCCATGTGCTGTGGGGGGGTCAGTGCGGAGTTATCCTCAGTAAACAATAGAGACTCTGTATGTCGTCGCGTGGTTCAGTAAACTTGGGTTCTTCAATAATTAGTGTTATTTTTTGATAATGTTTGTTAAATTGTACATTGCTATATCATAATTCTGTTCCATATTGTGATGCTGAATAAAGATAAATATAATAATTTGTTTATATAATATCGTTATGAAATAATTCCAACCAATCCCTGGACACAGAGCTTAGTTTAGAGGAATGTCTTCCAGGTTGGCACCATGAATATTAATCTGAAGAGAAGAATGACCGCTGTTTTGATCAGGTCTGAAGCACTTGGGCTAAAATCTATATCATAGTAAGTAATAAAGGCGAGGCCACTAAGTGCTGATTTTTATGGAGCTGGACTGATTTAAGTCACCATTAATCTTGGAAGGAAACAAAAGTCAAATTCAAAGAATATCGTATTTTATTTTGCAAAGGTTCTAGAGAACTGATGCTTGGAGCATAGATTCGTCTTGTCGAAGGAAAAATACCAATAATTTTGTCCGTCCGAGGAACCGTCTTTGCCATAACACGTGATAAAAAAAACTTAACACGGGTTCAATATTGGTTAGATTGTTAGAGATTTCAATATTCGTTAAATAGTGTCCTTTTTCATCAAAAACTGTCTTAAATTTGAGCGGCAGAGTTAAAAGGGAGTCCTTTCGTCTGTCTGTCTTCTGTGCGGGTACCTCTTGACAGGAAAGTCTAGAAACTTGAAACTTGGTACCTTTGGTTTTTTTGGACGAGAAAGAATAAACTGTATAAGTTTTGGTTTAAAAATCGTAAGTTGCAGCCAAAAACTTTCCAAATGGTCAAGAGCCAAGCAACAGCTGAATTGATTTTGTAGTCAAAGTTAATGAATCTGCCTATCTGTGAGACAACTCTTTCGTTACATTCTGTCGGAACCTGTTATACTCCGTTGTAACATATATTGTTTAAGGGGTTGGGTTCTTTCATTAATTACACCGAAGTTCTCATAGTTAACTAGGAAATATAATATTTTTACCTGATATTGTATGTCTAATATTGCTCCAAAATTTGTATGAAGTTTGTATTAAATTATGCAGTTGTGTAACAGATCAATGTCTTTGATGTGGTCTAGGTAGTCAATATCATATACTGTATACAAGGGAGCAATAGCATTGTCCTCTGTGTTAATATCCCTTATATTGTTCCCCTAACCGACAATAGAATGCAGTGAATGCTCCCAAATGCCATTCAAGCAGTTCAGTTCCAATGTGTTACCAATACTTGGAGTCGTTTACGATACATTTGCCACACTGTCGCCTCTTTTATCGGTTTATCGCAGCTTATGTTCCATTGTGCCCTGACATTTATAGCTTCAGTGTTTCCTTAATCCAGTATATCTTTTTGGAAAATGTAGCAAAAATTTTGTTTTGCAGGTAAACAAAAATGTAATTAATGATCAGTTGTTCGGAAAACAATTTCAGGAATTAAAATAGTTATATATAAAAATAAATATATATTTATAACTTAATAAAAATTAAATTTAAATTGATAAAATATACTGTCAATAGTATGTATTACCGGCGCCTATGTTTGACCTTTATCTGTAAACCCAAAACTTTAAAATCAAAGTACCCATCAAGTAGTGAATTTTTCAAGAGAAATGAACGTAGCTGAGTGAATAATTTGCCTATAATAGTCTATATAATATTTTTATTTATTTCAAAAATATTTCATTAACTAAATTACTAAATTATTTCATTAAATATGTATAACTACCGTATGTATAAGTAAGTATAAGTACCGATTTAAGTGTAGTGATTCTGTAGTTTGACATTGAGTAAGACCTAGGTGCTATAGTCTACAAGACTGAGTTATAATGTGGTTAGGCAAGCACTCTGTTCCTTTAAAACTTTCCAACAAGATGATTTAATAATAACAATTATCCAACCACTGCTTCCCCGGGAGTCAACCTAGTCGTCGTAACACAGTTTCGGGCGTAAGGATTCTGCATGTTGACATCAAACAAGACGTAGCTGTTGATACACCACAAGGCTGAGCTATAATGTAGTTAAGTAAGCATTCTGGCACATCTATAACTTGCCAACAGGGTGAGTTAGTTAAAATAATCATCCAGATTACTACCCTTTTCATTATGCCTTCATATCAGTTATTCTGTGTAGGTAAAATAGTATGTTTCTACAATTGTTTTGGAAATTTCTCTTGTAGTGTTATGTTATAAGTTCCTTTTAAGGAAAACAATAGTTTTAATGTTATTAAAATTGTTCAAACAATGTATCTAGTATATATATTTGAAGTAAAATTAAAAGAAAAACTATATTGAAAATCAACTAAAGCGGTGCTCTCGATCTATATATTCTATAGTAATATTCATTTCTGATTATTTTACAAACTTCAATAATCTGGGCTTTGTCACCACATATTTGTCTTAAACACAAAAACGATGTTCAAAATAGTGGTAAAACGTTCAATATGCGACAATATATTCAGTCAGTATACTATAAAGTCTTCCGTACAGAAAATATACAAAAAACGTCCTGGAAAAATAGTTAAAATTGAGAGATGAAAGCCAATTGAAGGGAATGTAGAAGCTTGTACATACTAAAACTAAATAAATACTAGTATTCGTGAATTAATTCTTAGTGGTGTTAAAATCAAGTTGGATTTAAGTTATTCGGGTATGAAGAGCTTATCAAATACAGTATAAATTTTAATTGATCTTTGATTCGGTATCTAAAATTATCTGATAGCTATCGAAGGCTCTCCACCACAAATTTAAAGTATTGAATTCAAATTTGCATAATCTGTTCCTGTTGATTTATGACAGAAATTTTGCAAGAGCTATGGACGGGCAACTATGTCAGTCAAGATTTGATTGAAACCCAGCTGATTCATAAGGTTGACGTGGTAAATTTAATCCCAGAACTCGTCAGACAACATTGTGCTTGAGGTTGACATCTGCAAGTTTCAACACTTGAGCGATTTCAATTCTACTTTTGCCTTCACTCTCCTCTAAATAGTTTCCTTTCCAACTGATTCCCGATTATCTAAAATTGTAAATTTATATTAACATTTATTGGTTTGAATCACTAATTAGTTATAGATTTTTCAAACATTGATTAATTAAGAGAGTTTTTATGTATTCATGTTTTCTGCAATGTTATACTAATTGTATTACCAAATTAAAAAACTCCATAAAGTCACTAAGGTGTAATAAAATATTATTATAACCATGAATAAAATGTAATAGAAAACAATATTTTAATTTGTGCACCTACTTCTTTATGCTAAATAGTATTTACTGTTTTTAATTTAAAACTCAGCATGGACTTTACAAAGTTATATTGAAGAAAGGTACTTTAGTAAAATAAATACAAAGAAATATGCCCCTCACTTAAAAACTCGCACAATCCAAGTAGAATAATTGACAATTACAAGTAATTTCAGTTTTGGTTTAACTCGATTCCTCAATATCTATATATATATATATTTTTTTTAACAATCAACGGCCTGAAACTAGGGAAACGATTTATTTATTAAGCACACAGGCCAAGGGATTTCTACTCATGTCCCCTATCCACCTTACCCATAAAATTCATGGGACCATTGATGTCCTGGGTGAACCCGGCATCTATATTGTGCAGAGGAGGACTCTCAGGATTGTCTGGGGTCTGGGTACTCAGGAGCGTGTCAGATCGGATGGTTTCTTAACGTTGCCCTCACTACTTATTTCACACACTTCACATCACACTTTTATATTTGCCTTGAGCCTCCAGAAAATCTTTCTTAAACCAAAACCGAAACAATTCCGAGCTCAGTGTATAAAAATTTAGATTATGTTTGATTAAACAGTCACTATATTTCTATGGTCCAAAAATATTATTCAAGCGCAAAGATATTAAGAAATCTCCTAAAATTAAAGTTTTAAAGGCGCGTCTGAGAGTTATCTGATCGGAAAGGCTTACTAGGGTCTTGACAAAGCTGCCACCATCGTATAAAAAATGTAGGCTTGGCTAGAAATATTTAATAATTACTTTTAGTGTGATAATAGATTGTGTTGTGACGTGCACACAAAAATGTATATTTTAGTAATTTATTGTGCCATTACATGATTTGGTATTCCGTTGGTAAAAATATCTTATAATTCTGTCTCGCGTAATCTAGATTTGCGTCCAGTTTTGTAATAATTAACTGTTCAATAAGAATTTCCCAAATATATCTTAACCTGAAACAAGGACGTAAGGTCAGAATTCCATTATTCAGCTCAGACGTGTAACATGTTCCACCTGCTGAATGTTGAGATGTACTACGTGTCCTGCATGCACACCAAAACTGCTCTGTATATCCTGTATTCCTACACGGTGATAATTATTTATTTTTCCAACAATAAACAGTAGAGTACAGTTAACAGATCGGCTAAGTCACTGTCAACAATGATTTTATTATTACGCTTCAAATATATTTATTAATAAAAACATTAAAAATTTCAATTAATACTTAATTTCCTTTAACCGTTAACCCAATGTAAATAAACATGTATAACATTATTTCATCTCTTCAATGGTCTGACAACTATGTTTATACCAATATTACCGATATTTTCACAATGTGTTCAAAAGATGAGGAGCGTGATAATGCTCTTAATAATTATAACTTTAAGTAATTAAATCACAATGAAACAAATAGTTAACGACCATTGAAGCGAGTAACCGCAAGCCCGCCCTCATCTCTGGAACTAATCACTTAAGAGAATAGGGATGATTGTAATTACATTGGCCATAGAAGCAGGTCTGCTGACGGGTTTTTTTATAATTGATTCTATCGTTACACTTAATTATATGTTTATAATTTATTTTTTTACGTTTTAATTTAGTACAATGTTTTGCTAATACTAGATCTGATACGTTAATTAGTAAAAGCCTTATTTAATAATGTTCAGGGAAATGTTTATAGTTTATTTTAAAATATCCGTTCAATATCACACGACACACAATGAAATTCCTTCGAAAATCTGAATTTTATCTTATATTTATAGGAATAAAAGGGAGAGGTATGTCTTTCTCACAAGAACAAAATACAACCTCAAAATAAACACCATATCAAGTTAGTAATAAAATCTTGTCAAGATATGTGGTTGTGCAGGCTATGAATAATTGTCTAAAACAAATGATTTCCCTCATGTTTACAGCAATTTTGGGATACCAATTAAATAGGGGTTTCTGTAAAGTGTACTATAATCGTTATTGTTTGAAGAGAGTTCTATAACTCTGTTAAATTATCGAGTTTAAAAGTACACGTTTGAAATTTAATCTGGCGTATTGGATGTTACATAATTGTGGCTACAATCAGGATTACAGGAATTCAAAATCTCCCCTTCTACAACGTTGGACTTTGAGATATTTATAATATTTTATTATAACAATACACGCTTAATCTTTATATCGATTTGAAAATAAAAACATGGTATTTGCTCAGAAACGTGTCTATTACAACCCATAACCATTTAATGTTGACAATTATCACTTTATCAACGTATCCTGAGTTTTAAAACTATGATAACTGATTGAAGAAGTTTAAATACATTAAAGCAAGGGCCTGTATTATAATTTGCTATGTGGCCTAAATTCTTAAAAGTGAATGAAGCTTCAAACTATGTTCAACCATGCTACATATGGACGCCCTATCCCATATTTCCTTGGTCCCGGTATACCTTAATTCATTAAAAACATTTTAACTTTATATATAAGAGCAGTTTTACTTTCTGTTAGTTTTATTTTTTATATAATTATTTTTTGAACACTTTGTTTTATATTAGTATAACACTTTTATCGTTTATATTAAGTAAATACGTTATATTATTAATATTATTTTTATTAACATTTCATGCACAACAGAAAACATTTGCAACATATTAACGACATCGCTTAGATTCCCAATTTATTTTGTACAAATTCACAATGTTTCACACTCATAACTTTTAAAGTTGCGGAAACAAAAAGCAAAAAAAGCATTAACCTAGAAGAACTTTCCGTTTTGTCAAATTGGGTAAAAGTAAAGCCACCTCGAATCATAAACACCACCTATATAATTTATTTATCAGAACGATTGATCTAAACCTTAAAAGTTTATTACTTTTGACTAATTAAAGATTTCTTTGTTTTATAAAATTACCAATGCTTACAAACTTCGAAAAGCTATCCTTCGTCAAAAAATTAAGAAAATGGCACTAAAGGGTAAAGATTTTGGATTTGGAACAAACTAACACTTAACGAAAGCTTCTAATTTTTATTCTTAGGATCCTCCATTATAACTTCACGCGTGATCAATTCAAGAATAACCATAAAATTCTGGTTTAATTTAATAAAATTGATGCAATTAAAATCTTGTACATGTTTTACAAAAATATAAAGTTGACTTATGTACAATAGTTTATAACAAAGATGTTCAGACGAAGATATTACAACGAAAAATGAAGGAACCCTAACGATAAACGGAATGAAGAGTATTCGCTCTCACCACTACCTCTAATAGCCAACCTCCGCCACCTCACCGATATCATCGACGCCTTCTGAATCTAAGATACCATTTTCCCCTTCATCTCTGTTGTGTATTACTCACATTATAAACAGGTTTTAATCTGATGAATTTTATAATAATCCACAGAAACATAACTATGCATGGTGCTTGTTCTTATTTATCTAAATGTCAAAAAATATATACATTTTTGTTAGTATTTACATGATGACGTTTGCAACGCTATTTAGTTATTTGTAATCGCTCGTAGTCATCGATCAATTCAGGTTATTTCTACGTCTTTTGAACAAAAAATTAAAATTTGCATACATTTCTGTGCTTGGTATAGTTTCAATAATTTTCAAAGAAAACTAATGTATAAATATTTGTTTTATATATGCGGTTACTATTAATATCGTTTATTTAGACTTTTATATATATTACGAACATATTAATAACACTTTAAGTGTGTTTTACTCTGTAACGTTTCAAATTGAAGGTAAGTAAAATGTTATTCAACAAATGTTGACCCTTGATTTAAAACAATACAATAGCTTTTTAGACAATCTCATTTTTTATTGGAAATCATAGAATGCGATTGAGATTATATTATGTTATTATAATTGTTCGCATCAATGTTTTGGATGATATCAGTTATCTCTCATACACTATCAAAGTTTGAGAAAATAAAGAATGGCTAGTATATGACACAGTGGGTATATCACTATTATTGGAACTCATCGTTTACGAGACGAGACATAATCTGCGATCAGTTCCGATACGGCAATAAAGCTTTGACTGCTCTGAAGCTGGGCTTAATTACAATCTGACCGCTTCCCCAATATTTCGATTTCCACTTACTCACCAGGAAACCAATTTAAGATTATCCATGTGCTAACGTATGAGTATGAGGGGAAATCTTTTCTTCGTCCAGGTATTTGTTTAACTGTACAGCTTGGATGTTCCAATTTAATGTAAAATACAAATGATAAAGTTATTGTAAGGGAAACAAGATTTTACATACACCATTCAGTGATATAAATAATTAGTAACACTAAGTTTCAGGATCGGAAATTTTATTTCTTCCTTAGGTGAATAACTAACCATACATATAACTACAGTCTAGGTTAAAACAACAAATCATGCCAGATCGTTGTGATACGCCTAAGTCAGGCATCACAGCAACCATGTTGTGTGTCACCTCCATGTAGACTAACTCTAAAACATGTAATTAATAAGAAAAGGTATTAAAACTGAACTAAATAATACACGTCACAATAGTTCTGAACTAACTGGCCAACCACATAGAACTGACCGAAGACTAATAGTAAATAGCGATCGTTACGGCCGAAACAAGATGGCGGCAAAAAAGGAGGAAACAGGAGTGGGCCGTTTTTATTATTAGTCCATTCTAGGTGAACTTCTTTAAGCCATACTGTGGCTATGCATAGGTTTGCTACAAATTTCGTATTCTGTTTGATACTTGTTAGTTCATATAAGAACTTCTTCCACACCATGGATTTCCGAGGTAACTGGACGAGTATTCACGTGAATGATCTAAGCCTGGTTTCATAAATCTCTGGTGAATATTACAAAGTACATATTATGTTCAAGACAAAAATGTGGATTTGTGTTCAAAATACAAAGAGCTCGTTGGTGATGCTACTAGACAGTGTTTTTGAAGGAGACTTTTAAGAGCCTTTACAATAAAAAGATATTGTTTAAAGTCAATTTTAATACTAAATATTCAAGAATATTTTAGAAGTATTTGCATTGGGTGTAGCAATGTGATATTTTAGTGGCTGGTTCCTCTGTAAACACTGTTTATTTTCAAGGAATGACATCGGTTTTAGCCTACGAAGCAGCAGCTGGCGGCCACCAAACACAATACCACAAAGCATCCCAAACCATTCATCCAGTACAATTATTTATAACAACATCTCATGTTAATAAAAAGGGAGAGCTCGACACCCTAGGAAACTAGAATATTTTAGCAATGCTTATACAAAGTCGGAACAAATTAATAAAAATTGAAACGAGTATTAGAAATTATTTTACATATTTATCTTATTTCTTCCCTTAATGGTGGTGTTCCAGTTGTAATCATATGTAATTTTAAATATAAAGTAACTATATATAAGGCTATTCCCAATGTTTCTAGTGGAAACAAATGCTTAAGCACTTGTAGGAAACCTTACAAAGCGACTGTTTAGAATATCTTCTCCACTTCTGGGAATTAGACCATCACACCTTATGAGTATGGAGAGTCTTTAATGAAGGTCCTGATCACACAAAAGTTTAGTATCGTCGTTTTCAAAGAATATTAAGTTATCTAGCCAGGAGTCTATCAAAGATTAAGTCATATAAATCGGGTTTTAAATAAGCAGAAACTGGTTTCATGATAAAATGATAACTAGGCCTTGAAAACACTATTCCCACATCACTAAATTTAAAGTCAATCAAAGACCAGACGTCAATGTGGTTAGGAACTAGAACCAGTCAACAGAATTCGCTAGTGACGCTCTACTTCTCGTCTACGGCACAAACTAGGTCTGGACGTTAGATACCGCTGTGAACCTGTTCCTTGTATTCTATGTAACTGGCAGCTTTGGGCTTAAAATTTAAATCAATCATTTATTTTAACCTAAGGTGTCTGTAAACATAAACATTTTATTGTCACCAGTGATATAAATGAAGACCGATATAAAAAATAGAGGCAATTTGGTCTTTCTCAAAGAGATTTAACTCTATATCAAGGATTTACAAATGTGAAGGGTTCAAGTTAAATCCTACATGGGGTAGTTATACACAAGATAAACCTCTATATAAAGCCTAAGCCTACGTTATACATTATTCATTAACAGTTCAGTTCAACTCTCAGAGCTAGTGGCATTGCACTATTTATAATATTCATTTAGTAGATAGAAAACTAGTTCTTCTTGTTAACATAATACGTAATACGTAAAACATCGTGTAATAATGATTCATGAAGTTGGATCGACTATCGTGAATTGTGAACAGTAGAGAAATAATCTTGACTTAAATTGCTCTTGAGTTTTAAAATATTGATATAAGTTACGGTACCTTAATAATACCATCCAATGTAGGTTACTCCTTTACTGTAGCACTTTTACTGCATGCCAATACTCGGTGAGGACAGTACTTCTGATTATGGCGTTTGCGTAGCCAAACTTTTGAGGTACCGAACAAAATGTTTCTACCTTTAATACATGTTAAATACCATACAATATTATTATTTTATGTATTATTAAGAAGTTGACTATTGCTCCAGGTTAGCGATAACTGTGATTATTGAAACAGTCAGACGTATGTCAGATTCTCTGTGGGAAGATCCACTTCTGGCTAATTTACACGTTTCAATAGAATCTACGCTGGTTACAGGAAGTACCGATTTCATTATATCTGGGCAACTCAACAGATCTGCAGGAGCGGCACAACACTAACAAGAAATGTCGAGATATTGGGGTGCAGTTCGATATGTCTACTCTACTGTTGGAGTTAGTGGGGCTCCCTAAGTGTTTTAAGGACTGTTGCTAGCCTAGACTCAAGGGCGTTCCACCCCCTGCATGCTTTGGTTGGGGAGGCTGGTACAGAACTGGCTTCCCCTTCTTCCAAGGACACGTAACTGGAACAAATGCCTAAAATCCTTCCTCATAAATCTTGACAGGAAGGGGTTCCTTTCCACAACCCTACCCATCTGCAATATGTTTTCACTCCAGAAACAACACAAAGGTCCTTTTAGGACTGAGTGCTATTTCTAAGCTTCTCGTCCTAAGGGAATATAAAACATATCATTAGTATAATAATTGAATGTTTTCTCTTCCTTATCTGAACTGCTATAGTTTGGAATCATCATAGTTTTGGTAGGTTCAAGAAGACATGCTAAGGTGTCAGGTATTAGCCACTGGTATTATAACTGTGGGTTCATCTGAACTAACAACTTACTGGCGGGAAACTTGAGCAAACTCTAACTGGACAAACTTTCTGTTTCAAAACATCCTGGAGTGACCGTGTGTTTACGTTATGTCCATACACAGCGCGTGTTCACTGACTACTCAGACACTTAGTTAACTTACCTTATGTAATTAATATGAACGCCGTATATATAGGTTTAAGAAAATAAAATGTTCCCTGAAATTCTAATTTTATAACATTTTGTATTACTAATAAGTTATGAGTAGGCCACGCCACGTGTCGCGTAACAGGCTTCACTGAGGATACACGTTAAATTACTAAGAGTACATGAAAAATAACTATCATGTCTCTACGATTCTATTCTCGTACTTATATGAGTTTTAATTAACTTAAAACAATTTCCATGATAATTTGTGGTTTTATTCCATAAAACATCTATTCTATATTTAACTCAAGCTTATAATATCCTTTGATTATAATTCATTAAAACATGTTATTCCTGGAAGGTATAACTGATTATACTAAAAATTCTTTATTTAATTTTTGTCGTTTTTATTTGTACTTTTTACAAAATTGTCTACTAAACATTTAACCCTACCAAAAACCGTTTGCCAATCTTATTAATCATGCACATACCTTTCAGGATATGTGTAGTATATCTTTAAAATTTCAGCATTGAATCTTTAAAGGATACTTAATAAAAACATTATAAATAAAACAGGCTCAGAACCATAGTTAGGAAAGTAACCCATGTTTTATATTATAATTTATATTATAGTTATTTTATAGTTTTATATTCGTCTATAATAACTCGAGACTGCTCGTCTGTTTTTACATTTATATTCTTAAGAAAAATTAGTTTTGTATTTATCTGTTTTGCAATATTCTTTATGTCAATACTTGTTTCATTGATTTCTTGCAATATAAAGTTTTAGTTCAGTATTTAAG
The DNA here is from genome assembly GCF_021130785.1 of Homalodisca vitripennis. Taxonomy (NCBI): domain Eukaryota; kingdom Metazoa; phylum Arthropoda; class Insecta; order Hemiptera; family Cicadellidae; genus Homalodisca; species Homalodisca vitripennis. The sequence continues at coordinate 37,596,739 of NC_060212.1, forward strand.
CAGTTATTTTCATTTGTAAAACATGCATAATGTATTTTGGCCGAGGGGTTTCTTAAACATATTCTATTTAGTTATAAATTAAGCCTTTTGTATTTCAATCGAAATCACATAAATGATGTCCTGTTCTAAGTTGAGATCTTTCGAATACTTTACATTTGACCATCTTCATTCTTTGGCAGTAAGCCATAAGCCTGTCATAACGAAGGTGTACGAAGCAAACCATAAATCTAGGGGTCTCATAACAAACATAGTTCATTTAACATAGCTTATGCGGAAGTTTGAAAATTAAGATAACATTTAGGGCTACTTCCTGTGCATCATGTTCTTAATGATGATCTCTACCAATAGATAAAATTGTAAAATAGTAAAAGGCCAACGCCCTAAATAAATTTTCTGTATATGATTTTGACGGAAGAAATTAATGATTAGTGTTTCTGTGATTAGAATGAAACTGTTTATGATATTTTGTTTAACATGGACGTTTAAATAGCATATGAAAAGCTAACAATGAGGTCACTCCTTACACTTGGCTATCAATAACTGGGACACCTTGTGATGTCACACAATGTTAACACATCCATCAGTGGGTTCCGCCATTAATTCATCACTGAAATTAACTTTAAATCGGATTAACTTTTCAAATGAATACAATATTTTGGTACAATAACGGTATTTAACAACGAAACAAAATAAGATATTATATATTTATACTCTATATCAAGTGCACCAGAGAAGGCTTTGAGAAATATCCAATTGACTACTACTCAAATATGTTCAATACCATATTTGGACACAACAAATACTATCAGAACATAAAAACTCGGGGCTAAACTCAAGCGGTGTTTTAACTCCACATTGGGATCAGTGTGTTGTAATCGTTATATTCTGATCATGTTTAATAATAAACTTAAGATATTCATAAATTGATCAAATAGTTTTCCGGTTTACACACCTATAAATCATGACTAAGTCAATTTAACTCCATATATATATATATATATATATATATATATATATATATATATATATATATGTATTATTTTATATATATATAATTTGTTTCAAAAGTCTAATAAAATAATTAACTTTTAATGCATTTACATTTATACTCTTTTATACCATAAAGTAAAAAAAGCAGCCAGCCAAGTACGGCAATGAAAAGGAAGGTTGTGGTACGTTAATATAAAAATTGCAGAATTCGGGAATTGCTTTACCTTTAAGAATTCCAATCAAACTTCAATAAAATTTTAAATTTCTGTAAGTAGTTAATCAAAATATATTTACTATTCTGTTGCAATTGGGGTCAATAAATTTAATAAAACTATGTTACAGAAAAATTAATTAAATGCGTTATGTTTTTAGTAACATCATCTTCTCCAATCACATATGGTTTTAATTATGACTTGCAGCTTTTTTGTGAGCATTTCTGAGCTGAAATAGAAATTTTCTGAATAGTAGATAAAAAAATGAGAATACAAGATAAACCGATGTAATCGAGCACTGTACACTACATAGAAATTAGCTCTCGATTCCTGCTCAAATCTGATTACAAGGGTACAATAATTGTATTGTGCAGTGTAAAACTCCATCTACTGGAAGAGGTTGGAGAGACCTGACATCGGGGTTTATTAGATAACCAAATTTTTCCAGCGTTTTCGAAAACTCTGTCTGATATTTCAATAATAAGATTTTATCTGTTCCAGTGGAAATAAAGTTCAGTTAGTTTATTAGAATTTTTCATGTATTTGTAAACATTGTTAATTTGGATATTTCAATTGTTAAATTGTAAATATAGATATGTTAAAATAGAGTTGTAAATTTCTTACTACAATTAATTATAACAAATAAGACACGTCAATATATATAAATAGTCCGAGATATATTCATATACACAATAGAACAAATACTCCTTAAGTAAACGCCTAGAAATGCCTTAATAACTTTTAAACAAACTCAGATAAAATCTACAAACTTCACAGTGTTATACAACAATCTTACCTACTTTTTATGAAATAGCCATCACACTCCTACATTGGAGGAAGAGTCAGTGGGAAATATCATGAAAATCTTAAATGCAAGTCTAGGCCAGTATGCGTGTAGATTACATGTATTTATGATTTTAAGAAACTGCCACAAACCATTCTTCACGAGCTTCATTCATAACAATAGTGCCTGTTAAATGAGAGCAACATTGTACCTTTAAACAGCTGGATCTATGAATGGGAGAAACGTTTCAGGAAACAGTCTAACAAAAAATAGAGTACTTTCATTATTTAATGGTATTTAATGTGTAAAAAATATTGAAACTAAGGATCACAGGTGACAAGTGTAACAAATGATGATTTCTACAACACGATACATGTGAGGGTCAGTAGCAATATGGTGGTATTAATGATTGCGACATCACATCTCTTCCTCTACTGCCAAGGACGTAGCCAGAGAGGGGTTCAAGGGGTCCGGACCCCCCCAAATTTTTGATTTTGAGAATCAAAGAACTGACGTGTTCTCAACATAGATACGGTTCAAGAACTTTTTAAGGAACAAAATGGGACATTAGTTTCTGTCCAATTTCAGGAAACATCAGTTGTCTTGACCCTCCTAAAACTTTTTCCTCGCTACGTTCTTGTCTGCCGCGCCCACTCTGTGCACTGTGCAGCATTAGGGCTGAAACATTCAGTTCCAGTCAGTTCACTTCAAAATCATTTCATACATTGACAGCATTGTTAAATGTGCGGGGTGGGTTTACTCTTCTGGCACAATTGATAGAAATGATTAGTTGACAGACGGCTATAAACAGAAATTTTAGTTTAAGGTAAATTTTTCGTTTATTAAAACAGTTTTACAAATGTGTGAATAAAAATAATTATTTAATAGATTGGTAAAAATTCTATATTATAAAGTTTCGAAGTACTGATACTTTGTAACTGTGAAAACTATTTAAATAACCACATTAAATGCGATATAGGTGGTTATTTATTTAATTTATTTCAAGGAAATGCCCTTTTATTTATCGGTACAATACAAATGTTTACAGAAGGTGTTTTGGCTATGCATAGGTGTAACAATAAATAAACACGTACAGTAAAAATATGATCATAAATGTATTCATATAGTATCTCTGAAATTGTAACAAAAGCTGACAGGATTAAAAATGAATGTAACACAATAACTACGCAAAATTTTACTGTTAAATCGTCGGAAAAACATTTATCAAAATAAATTGACACCATTATAAATTATTTAATTAAATATCTCACTTTATAAATAACTTATAATACATTATACAGTTTAATACGTAGAACTACCGTATTACATCTCTAGTTTTAAGGCATGCAATTTAATAATTCATTTATGGATTAATTTAGATACGATATTCATAGTTTGAATGTGCTGTCGCTATTTTTAAGCATCACGTCATATCGAACGAAAGACCAGTGTTAGTAAAGATGATCTGGGATTTTAAGATATGTTTATTTTTGCTTTTCTGTTGTTCTTAGTTCAATAAGATTAGATTTAAATAGCTGACAATAGCAAGGTGGGTACCACATGTGTAAATGCAACTTTTCAGTCCTAGCAAACTCAACTACGCCAACACGATTTTGACCTAAATAGATTTCCGAGAACTAGATAATCGAACGTATTTAGTATTTTAATCTAGGTAATATGGCAAGCTAACCTGTGACATAGTAGGTAAGTGAATTTAAACTTAAGTAGGCACTTTTTAACCGAAGTAGGCATCTCGGTCTTATGTAAGTATATTTTCTTCGTCAGAACAACAAGGCAAACTCTGCTATGGTACTGGATATATCTTAGACCTGAAATATATGAAAAGGACTGGAAATATACGCTTTTTGACCAAAGTAAGTTTTCGACACCTGTGTGATCCCAGATTTGTGTTTTCTTGATCGGGATTACAAGGCAGATTCAGCTGTGACGTTATGTATATAATTAATTAGAACCAGAAATGCTCCTACACGTGCCATACAGGATATAATAATTAAGTTAAACTTTCATACTATTTACCATGAACTTAATAATATCTACCTAATGTATGCCTAATTACGTTTTTAAATGTTTGTAGCACTCCCATCATACTACATCATAATTGCTTTTTATAACTACTTCGGTTCCAAAAATTGAGTGCGAAGCCGCGGGTAACAGCTAGTGTATATATAATTTCGATTAAGTTGGTTCAGGACAGCTTTATAATGTGCTTATCGCAAATTATTTTACTGTCTGTTGTTTCAGAGAGGGGCATATTCAGATACTCAGGAAGTGGCTCGGACCTGTTATCTTCATACAAGAACTTTGAGACGAGATAATTAATCGTGTTTGGCCTTAGAGACAACTGCGTTTGTGCTTTCCTTTGTACACCTCTACTGTGTTAGTATAATGTCTGCGAAAGATGCATTATGCTGATTATCGTTGGCTGTACGGACATTTCTTTCTTATTCCAGACATTAAAACTGGTCAATATCTGCTAAGTGCCTAACACTTTTAAAAATTTTTAGTAATGCTATTTAACTCAAAACAATATCATATATTATTCTACAATTATAATGACTGAGAACCAGATTAAAAGCGGGATCAATGAAACTTTTTCATTTGTGTTCTTACTATTAAAAAACTCTCAAGATTTTCTCTATAAAATAAAACTTTGCAAATACATTGTAATATTAGTTAGCTGTCTTAGACACTCATGATCAGACCATCTAGAATCGGAGCTGGGTGATGGGCGGAGGCATTAGTTTCAGATGTAAAACTTCTGAAATAGTATTGAAAACCAAGGAAACAGACTTTATGATTGTCTAATCCATTCGAACGCTGCCACAATGATAGCAACGAAATGAAATCAACCCTTGAGATAGTACCTATTACATAACAGAATACATGTGCAGAGTTTCGGCAGTCTGTTATACGAAGATAAGATAAGAGGAAAACTATACCTACTACGTTACTTTTTATTGTTTCCTTTCTACTTTATAATCTATCTAAAAACATGTAGTAAATAACAGATTTTTACCTTTAAATTTATATATAAACACACATTATGTATTAAAATACAGGTCTACTAGAAAATTTATCGGTTTGAAATATTGAAGTTTTTGAGAAAAACTTTTTATTTAAAGCGTGAGTTTAAGTTTTTGCCTTTTTTCCAACCAACCTAGATCTTAGTTTGTACGTGCAATTTTACGTATAATAAACATCTAAAAATAAAAAATCAGAATTTTCCAGCCCTCGAGTGATGGGCTCTGCTAACGCTCAGCCAATAAATGTTTCAAGAACTATTCTAGGAATAACCGCTAATAGTGGCCATACCTTATAAACTATTCGCAGCTTTATCCGCGATTTCCAATTGAATAACAGGTACTTTAAAGGATTATCATTTTCAATGGCTAATCACATTTCTGGAAATAACTTGTGGTCTTAAATACATTATAAGGGCATTATTTGTTATAATTTTCCGTCAACATACTTTGCGTATGTTGACGCAAAGTATGATTTAATTAAGTGTGTTATTGTTATTACTTTATCATCAGTTTTGTAGCTAAGTACAATAAGATTTATTTTTTGATATGTAAAATATTTTGGAGAAGCTCATAATGTATTCCTACCCCGCCAATTAAAACACATTCCCATATTAGTTATATGGTTATAAAAAATTAACCTTAAATTTATCTCTGCAAACGAATTTGCCCAGTTTTTAAACTTCCTTCCATACAGATATCCCTCTTAATTTGATCAAATATTAAAAAAATAATTACTCTTTACTTTTTATGACCTGATAAATAATGCTCAATGTATTGAAAAGATTTAAATATACCAACAATATGTATGAATATTGTTAGACTATTCTATACTGTTTAGTTTTTGTACCTCTAAATTAAAGAAGCAAAATCAACTTCACGCTAAAATTTCAAGAGAGAAAAAACTGTCCCTGATTTGGTTTAGACTTTTATCTATTTCTATTAGCCTACATTCATATATTAGTTAAATTTATGTGATTTATTATGTAAAACTATATGTACACTTTTATGGTTATTAATGAACACGTTTAATCTCAATTACTATGAACCATATTATGAGTTCGAGGATTTGTCAACACTATTACTTATTTAGATAACTCACTCACAATATTTATTAATTACTATCAATTTCATTTGTAATTGTTTACATTTAAAGTTAGTCTGTTTCAATATCATCACACATTTTTCAGATCGCAATTTTGCATATGCTTGTCATAAAACACAAATATAATAATATGAGTTTTATTATTAAATAATCTTGCAAGGTATCAGTCAGTGCCTAAGTACAAACGCTGTTGTATTATTAAAGTTTTTAAAGGGCGTCTTCTGTGATTCGTTAATACCACAGTAGCACTTTATGTTTTATTTAACCAACTATTAATCAAATAAATGTGGCAGATATGGTTTTAAGGCATTGCGCAAATATTCTTCACTGATAATACGAGTTTTATACGACGTACTTTTTCAGATTTGAGAGATATACTTTATAATACAAAATAATTCTCTTTGGAGCTATAAACCAAGCTTTAATATGTAAATGGACTTAAGAAAGTTAAAATCTCAGAAGGTCCCTGTTCCAAAAAGATGTCACGGAAGAAAACCACTTAGCAGCATTAATATTGCAAAAGCTTTCTTGGCATAAAATGCTACGTAAAATGCTGCCAGATTGACTAATAACGTTGAAGAACTAAATTAACTAATAAATTATTTATTGACATCATTGTACATTTAAATACACAATTGTAAAATTAAGAAGGAATACTGGCAAATCGCTGTATATGGCCAGCACGAGTTTAATGTCCAACATTAATGCAAATCTAAAAGAACACTTTTAAAAAACACAATAAAAAATTAACTAGGGAATATCATTTTTATTACATTAAATACGTATCATTTATTAACAGAATTTTTCAAAATCCTATAGTAATAAGTAATGTTTTATGTAAGATTGAAAATAATACAGAATTTTAAAAGGTAATTTTTAAGGTCACTAAATTTTAAATTTTAATTTTACTGTATTACTGTCTTAAAAGATATAGTTTATTGCCCATCCAGACAAGTATTTATTAATTATATTTCTTGTAAATAGTGATGAAGAGATGTTAATTTTCAAGTAGGAAAATTTTCTCACTAGATACTCAGTATAATAAAATAAACTAGAAAACCATAAAATGTGTCTTTTTAACAAATATTTGAAGTGTTCATTCCTTACGCAGCCTTGCCAAACATTTTCCTTAAAAGTGATATGAATGGTATATTTTTGCTAGGACATCCTCACGCCTGGTATTGAGCAAGACTTTGGCGCCGTTGAACGAACTATAAACTAAATAGATCTTTTAGGATCTAAAGAAGTCGATGGAATTGTCGAACTTTAAAGTCAGATATCAAAGATGCATTCAGGGAGCCTGGATTATTCAGTCTTCCCTTACTCATTTTTAAGAAGTGAAGTAGATCAGCAGGGTATGTGATGATATATATAAATATACTGTATAAATAGTCACCAAATCCTCATTATTTTAAAGCTCCTCTGAACATATATTTGTGTTGCCATTCACTCCTTGGAAGAGTTCTTAAATAATCTTTATGTAGAAAATATTACTACTTTAATACCGAATCTGAACTTAATTGTCAGTGTTGGCACTTGGTATTAGTTAATCACTTACAATTAGGCTCTAAACGTTTATATATAAACTGTGACATTAAAAGTTGTGGTGTCTAATCAGCCAATATCTACAAATTTTAAGCAGTGCTTTTAAATTACGTGTTAACGTCTAATCAGTCCCACAATACAGATATACCTATACAAAAATTTCAATTTGCAAAATTTATAAAACGTTTCTTACAACTTTTATTTCTCTTTTTGCCTTTTTTAGACAAATTTTTGCTTATTACTTGTAAATGTCAATTGATTTAGTTCATACCAAATTTATCCTCACATTTCATAAAATGAAACAAGAAGAAATTGCTTATTTAAATTCGGTTAACTATCAGATTTAGTTATTTATAACAATTCTGTAAAATTCCTTTGCTACTTCTACATTTTCATCGAACTATTTTAGTTTTTTTAACTGTTATCCTAAGTTAAAACTGATGTTAAATTTATTTCTGTTTAACTTCATTGAGAAGTTTCACTGAATATGGGCTGTCAAAAGAGTTAATAAATCTGCGATAAGGCTAAAAAAGAAGCGTGCGCGAAAAATGTTGGAAATGGCATCGAGTATAGCTTGAACATTGCTGCAATCTTACTTCAGGGAAAAAAGTTCTGAGACAACCGTTAAATATTATAATTTCATATATATGAAAATGTATTACGTAGAAAAAAAGCGGGAACAAGAAGCCTTGCCTACCAGTTGCAAGTTCTTTATTGGTTGAGCTTTAGCGAAGCCGGATTTGGTCCGGACAAGTCCATAATCAGCCTCATCCGTCGTGCAGACATTATAGTAACATAATAGAGGTGTACAAAGCAAAGCACCAATCCAGTTGTCTCTCAGGCCAAACTCAATTAATTATCTCGTCTCAAAGTTCTGGAATGAAGCTAACAGGTCAGACCATCTTCCTGAGTATCCTCATGTTGTTAATATATACCTCTCTGAAACAACGGACAGTTAAAGAGTTTGCGATACTCACATTAAAAAGCTCTGATGAACTGACAATCAAGAAAGCAATATTAATAAGTAACTCGATATTACGTATGAAGTGTTTTATGATCTATGATTGTAAAATGAACGTATGATTGTAAAATCCAATATTCAGGTAGTACCTTTGCCCATCAATAACTTCGACACTTGGTGATGGATGGCGTCAATTCAATCATTGGGGTTTCGCCATCAATACATCTCTCCACTTATGTTTGTAGTGGCATTGCCTATAACCAAACACACCCCACACAATTTAAAATTAAATTAAATACAACAAATTTAGCCACCAAGGTAGTGAAAAAACACATGACAATTTGTTTTTCTTTATTTATTTTCATAATTCAACTTAACCTTAGTACCTGAAGATGAATTCCCAGAATTCGAAATGTACATAGTATGGAAATAAAAAGTTTAAAAAGTGTTGTAAGGTTTTTAATTATATACATATTCGTAGTATTTGTTCATATTAAGATTAACATAGCATAAAATTATAATATTTGCATACTAAAACCACGTCTAACATTTTTTAAATTTCTATTCATGTAGGGACACGTGTAACTCACTTGAAATTGTATCTGCTGGATACTCAGCAAGGAATATGAAGTGTTGATACCCATGAAATTTCATTTTTATATATTTTCTTCCTACAAAATATGTAAAGGCCTTTCAAAATTGTTTGAAAATTACCAAGCAGTGAATAAGCAGTTTTTTCTAATAATGAATAAAAAGAATTTTGAGGTTCTTTATCCTTTACTATTAAAATGCAATTTGATATTATATTTTTGCATATGAATATTTCGAATAATTTATATCAGATTACACGATGTTATACGCTGGTATATATGACTGATATCAAATTTTTGGTGTCAAAGATTTGAATATGGAATGCGGTTAAGACCAGTTGCCACTAGCCTCATTAGTGAAGAACGATTTAGTTCTGACGTGGACCACGTCCCACCTCTCTTAGGTTTGTTGTAATTTAAAAGTGAGTTTTATGCTCAACAGTCGTAAATGATTTTAGACTAATGGAATATTACAATCATGCAATAAAGAGGTATGAAGCATATAGGGTTAGGCCCGCGTATTTATTTCGTTATTCATAAACGTTGATATGAAATTTCACTTATTTAATAAAGATGTTAATATATGATATGACAAGGTATCTCAAGAAGTACTTTATCTGTAGGATTTAAATACAGAAAATTAATTTATACTTGGGCAAAAAGGAGTTCTATGCTGGTGGCTAAATGGAATTTTACTGAACGTCATTGAAACCTATCTCTCTGGATACAATTTTTCTACAAAACTACAAAAGCCTTGAAAAAGATATCAAGTATGAATGTGTAAAAATATTCATAAATATAAATAATCAACAAATATGTTTCAGTTTAATTAAAAATTTCCAATTAGAGTTAATGTTGTGTTACAACTAATGTAATTGGAATATATTCCATGACAATTGAGTCATCGGTTGCATAATCCTACACTTTAAATGATATATTTATTTCATAGTTTAAATTTTAATTAGACTTCTGTAATTGACTAGATTTTTGGTTGTGGTCATATCATATTCAAGTATTCAAGTCGATCAGTTACACATGGTTGAATTTAAATGTAGAAAACATTGAATCCATTTGTAAAACAAGATGTTTTATCAGACGTGAGGCGGAGCTTTGATCAGAGACGCGTGTAGTGACTCCACTCTCACTTATACCCGTACTTTGTCGTGTGATGAACAAGAACCATTAATCACTTTCACTTAAAGCAAATGTTCACCTGGCTTTTAATCACAAATAAATTTGTTTTGTACTCTGATGAGTTGTTATGAATACTCTACAAAACACTTCATACGCGTTTTAAAGTGTTACCTTTTACAAAAAATAACTTAATTATTTGTAACATATGCGTTTGGTTTTTTATTGGTCAATAACCAATATAATTATAATTAATTGTATTAATATTTTTAAGTATACTATATGCGTAAATCAGTTGAAAGAAAAAAATACTGTTTTGACAATAATTTCAAAAATATCTTTCTTGGTGGATAGTTAGATGTATTGAGGTAAACACTTAATGTATTTTAAAAAGTAATCTAAAATTTGGGACCAAATATATAACTAAAGACGAGTTTGAATTTGGTCGCCGTGGTTAGTGACGAGCGGCGAGAGCTCTTTTGAAATAAATGTTGTGATAGTAATATAAATTTAGTATTATAACACGAAAATAAATCAATGATCTGTCAGTTATTTGATTTTTGTAATCGTATAGGGATGTATTGAAATTTATTTAGTTTCTTTTAGTTTACAAATTGAATAACTAAACGGTCTTTTCCTATAATTCGGTAACCGTAAAAGATGTTATAAATATGTTATAAAAGTCACGAAAACTTGCAAAAAAAAATAAATCTTTAGATGCAGTATTATGAGGATAATACTCAACGAATTAAAACTTACCAATTTTAGTTTGGATGCACAATTAAGATCAGCTGGCGTCCAGTATATAAAACAGTGTTATTTGAATATCCTCGATGTCTTAGGGAACAAAAATATGTTACTGGAGTTTATTTTGTAAATATTTGTGACTCACTCACTCCCTGGATACATGCAACAATTATTACAACTATGATATATATATATATATATATATATATATATATATATATATATATATATATATATATATATATACACACGTATACACGCGAATCCTGGTCACACTTTTTAATGATTGTGCATTCATAGTTTTGTAAAGTAAAATAAAATTTAAAAACAGATATAAATAAACCATTTTACAAACACCAGGTGACCAACCAAACCCCAAAGCCATTATTTTTAAATGGTTGAGAACTTTCAAATTCCTGTAGAATATATGTAAAACTATCACCTGAGGACTTTTTAGATGGATTTTAAAATCACTATTTGTAGGTGTAAGTAATAATTTGTTTTTTTAAATATAATAACTTCTAGAGTGATTTATAAAATTTAAAGTCTTGATAAGATAAAGCCAACAATATAAAGAAACCATTTTAGACCGAAATATCCAATATTTTTCAAAATTAAGTGGTTTTTGTGATAACAAGTTGAATTCGTATGAGTCTTAACTAATAATATAAGTAAAATTGAGTAGGTTTTTTGAACAAAGGGGTCATAGGCTTATTTCCACTTCTGAATGTCTGTATTACAATGTGAGAGAAATCTTTGAATGTAAGCTGGTATATATATATATATATATATATTATATATATATATATATATATACTTTATAGATATATAAATATAAAGTATATATTTTTATTTCTATTTGAATATAATTTTACCTTACTCTTGGCTATACTTTTGGCTTGTTTTTATTAAGAATAACCAATTAAATTGTGTAATTCTAAAAGGAATTTTAATATATTTATCTGCTATTTAGAAGACAATGTATATCATTTTGAAAAAATAAGAATATATAATAGGTAATACAAAAAGTCTAACCTCAACCTAAGGTACTTCATTTAGGAATAAGATACTAAATATTAATAAAGCTTTAAATAAAACAGCTGCTAAAGATCCATTCAACTACTTCATAAATATTGTAAAATAAATTAAACCATTCTCTACATGCTGTTTCTCAAAACCCAAAATTTTTAAGTGCCCTTTTCTTGGAAACATCATCAATTTCAGATTCTTTGGACGATAATTCTCTTGTTCCATAAATATTATTGGTTCTTAATAGTGTTTAAGCAACGACATATAACACAGATACAATCTTCATTACGATGAATGAAATTTTAGTTTAAAATTGCAAAGTATTCAGCGTTTCTTTTTACGTTTTTAGCTTAAAGAAGGTGGCTTGAAGGAAGCCTTAAAACATGGATAAATGTGGCAGTGAAGCATGGATATAGACGCCGTAGTTATCTTTGTTACTCGTCATCAAACGCCTTTCATTATGACTTTGTCTTAGCGACACCTTATGTTTGTCCTGAACTTCTCTTTTGGAAGTATTTTTCGGATGACAGAAGAGAGATAAGTGCTTCCAAAAAGCGACATTTTATTTAGAAGAATTCAATGTTCTGAGTACTGACAGCTTTTATTCTACACACATAAAACTTGTTTTTGGTCCCACTTATAGTTTTCCATATTATTTAAGAATACTAAGGTAGGATCTATTTTTAAATTTCTTCTGCACAAGTAGGTATTGGAATAGTCAAACAATCCAACAGTAGATTTACTTGAAAGAATAAAATATAATCATTAAAGAGCTTATTGAAAATTGAAAAACGTATACAAGCCATTTTTTTATGAATGAGACAATTGAGGCAAAGTACAAGCAAAATTTATGACAAGAGGGGCTAGAAAACTTTTATATCTGTCCATCTGTCTGTCTACACGATATCTCGGGAACTAACTGGCATATAGATTTTAAATTGTGCATGAAGCTTCCTTTATATATACCATTACTGAGTTCTATGATCGTGCATGCCACTCCACGAGATTTGGCTGAGCGTTCCCGAACTTTTAAATTGATTTTATCGGTCAGCTTCTTTGAAGTCTATCAGTCAGTAGCATGGCACAATTATTCATGTTACGTATTCCGATAATTCGTAAAAATTTTAAACCTGTATGACTTTATGTCTGCCTTTGTGTATGTATACCAAAATTGTAATAAGCATACTGGTATCGAGTAATTCTATTTTGTTTGATATTAGAAATTTACAATTTTCAATTCGACTTTGCATGAATCCTGCTTCCAGAGACCGGAAAGTCCAATAACTCCAAAGCATCTAAAATTTGCCATACGATTAGTGTACACCGGAAGTTAGAGTGCCAGAGCTACAACAAGTTAAGTCAAACCAGAAACGGATACGCCTAGACGGTTTTCCCAGAGGCAGATAAATACTGCTTTAATCAGTCCAGAAGTGGTTTATTTTATACATCAGACACTTTCAGGAACTAGGTGGTCCACTCCCTGAAATTTTATAAACATAAGTTCTCGTGAACTGGAACGAAAATCTGCCTTAATTGTAGCCTGACAGAACCTCTCGATGATAGAGTGCTTATTTAATGTAATGTACATTATTTACTTTTAGATACATACAGCGTCTTTACATGCTTTTATACTAAGCTTACCCGGCAATCACAATCATAGATTTGCCCTTTAGTGAGTCAGAGGGAATTATACGAGCTCAAAGAGGATTTGAGAAAGCACTTCGCCTGTATTCTATGAATAAGACATTATCATAAAATATGGGAGCTCATAGTATTACCTAGTTAAATAAATACCAGCCTCTGTCTGCATACAAATGTGTTCATTGAATATTCTTATTCTATCGTGAGATTTAATATATTAATAAAAAAGGTACAGATAGTTTTTTATGCAATAAACATTCAGCAGTGGGATAGAGTGCTGTAATATCAGTTACTGACATAATTGTCAGTGAAAAACCAACAAATTACCAGCGTAGTGATTAATTATAGATTAATTCTCTGTCAGACGGAAAAACAATCTAAAGTATCTTATATAAATTTTCATCATCACCTACGTTTACAGGTCAGGGTTGACAGTAGATGATCTGAGGTAATAATAGTACTACGGTCGTTCACCTTTGTTAAGTTGTACATAAAAATAAAGAATTTATTTCTAGAATTGGGATTTGCCCTTTTTTTAAAGTAACAAATATTAAACATAAGGTTCATGATGCAAAACAGCAAAAACTCTTGTAGTGTATGACATTTTATACACCAAAGTTTTTTGGCGAAAAATTAAAAATTTATAAATACGACACACTCTTCACTTTCTGCATGCTTAAATATGTTTTAGTATTAGACGCCTGAAGAAAGGGATGGATTCCAAATCTTCGAAATTCTCGTTTCTTGTATTTTAAAATTTAAACACGGAACTTGTTAAAAGGCGGTTTTGATAAAAATTATTATACTCTGAAATGTTTAAAATAATATACCGGTGACACTTGTTAAATAAAGAATTATTTTTAATCTACTTGAAAATTTTTGTATAAAAAAATGAAACTAACATTTTATACTTGTATTTAGTTAAGAGGATTGTTAAAAAGTAATATAAAATCATTATTTTTTATTTTAAATATACAAGAAGGTAATTAAATAACATCAAACTGTGTGAGCATATAAAGCAACACCTTACACATAAGTTAATGTTTGGAAGGGGTGTGTCTGTTAAGATCCCAACTTCAACTAAATTCACTCTAGTAACTGTGCACTATAATCAAAAATGTCTTTATTACTAAAAAAATAAATCACGCTTTAACCCAAAACTGAATTTGGAAATAATGTATAGAATCCGCTTTCTAAATATCGAACTTCAGCGCCCTGCAGAATCCAATACTTCGTTCATTTTACAGCTTTTACGTCTTAAATTCAAGGAATATATAAAACACAAATTCTGTCAAATCCAGGCATCATTGTAAACCAGTTATCAACTATCGTCTAATGTGACATCGACTACGTATGATGTGACACCTACCATCGTCTAATGGAACATCGACCATAGTCTGATGTGACAACCGACAGACGGTCTAATATTTTAGTAAAATAAAAGTTTTACTTTTTCCTAATATTGATTACTTTGATTAGTTATATGCGTCATAGTTCGTATTTTCACTTTTATTGGAGCATAAATGTTGAAAAAACATTGAGTAGAAGGTCACAATTTTTGTATGTTGACTGCCAAACTTGTTGGTTGTTTCTTACTAATCGTACTATATTACTGATATTTTAGTCTTGTATTAAATTACTACTGTTGTATTCTTCTCAACTCAATACAAAATGCCCCAACTCCAGAAGAGTTAAAAACTCGCATTCATCGCTTTTCGGTGTCACAGGCATTTTATAATACTGGCGAGTTTTTGGAATTCGATTGGGGGACCGTCCAATAGAAATGACCAATTCCCTGTTTATAAAGTTGGTTAAATTGGCAGAAATAAAAGGCGTGTGTTTGTAATACTCTACGTCTGAATGAGAATGATGTGGTTTGAATGTGTAAACTTTTAGAATATAATAAATTCACATTTGCTATGATATTTTACAATATTGTCTTCCCAAAAGAATGATTTGATTTAGTCGCGTACTATTGTATTAATACTACTACTAGCCTCGCACTATATTACTGCTATTGTAGCCTCGTGCTATACTACTCTGATACAAATTTCGTAGTCTACCACTACCATATTCACAAACAATATTTTGCATTGTTTTAATAATGAAATCAAGAAATCATGAAAGCAAGAAACCATGTGTGAAATTTGAAACGTGAGTAAATACCTGATAAAAACATAAAATATCTCCCACGTATCTTTGCTTTCGTACCTGGAAAAATACGATATCTCCGCACTCATAATATAGAGGAAACCGCTTTCATCTCGTGTCGGCATTAGCTTAGTTTACAATTCAAACACAGAAACTGGCTCCGGTTTTAGAACCAACATTAGCAAAGCAAATTGATGTTGTTGGTGAGGTACTAGTACTGTGTATAATTATCCTGTTTTTAAGAGACTTTGGTTCTGGTTGGAACACCGTCTATATTAAGCAGTTAAGCAAGAATAAGTGGTCGTAGGTGAATTTGAGGTCGCTTGATCCTGCAGTGTTTTAGCAGACTTCGGCTTGCCTAAAAAATGTAATATCATAAAAACGTAATGGTACAAAATTCATGCTTGAATTACAAAAATATGTTTTACTTCCGATGATGGGAACAACGCAGGACTTTATTTGAATTATTTCAAAGTGTTGAAAAAGAGCTCTGTTTAACCTTGATCTCAAAATCGAAGCAGTGAATATTCCTGTGTTTTTCCGTCTACGGTAAGGAAATATAACAGAAACGTAAGGTAAACGATGATTTTAAAATTATGACTTCATAATACACCAATAACATCTGTGTGCCAGGCATAAACGTTTAAACCCCTACAAGTTGACTAAATATTACTGCCAAAATATGTAAATGTATATACATACTTTTTTGCTTTTTTTCAATAATGCAAACATTTTATTACGAGTTTAATATACTTTGAATTTGTGTAAGAGAACTATAATGTTTTTATTGTAATCCTTTTCTTAAATATTCAAACTTCTGAAATAATAGTGAAAATTAAATTTACAAATGTATTCACTATAATTTTTCTTATTGTCAAATTAGTTACAAATGAGTTTATTCCTATTAATTTCTAATTTGTTAAAAGAATTGAAAAATACTTTCCTTCACATTCCTAGATTTTCCGTAAAAAGGTTTCTGATTTAATAATGGTATTTAAGCTTTATGTGAGTTTTTTTTAGATTTCATTATAGTATTTCGAAAATATCTTTCATTCCTGTTTTTTTTTCTCCGATAGACGCTTAAGAATCAAACTTAATAATCTAGTTATAAGTATAGAGAAGGAATTCAATAAACTCTAAGCAATTATTGACTTGGTAGCCGACAGTGGTATCAGCAGACACATTCACAGAGCACACGTTTACAGTTTTCCTAGCAATATTTGCACACGTCTTGGGCTCCCCACGTATGTCAAACATCGCTCACATACAAGTCAGTCTCTTATTGATTTATCCTGCAGTATCGGTGTCAATGTTTGTACTTTACAAGCGTGTAGATTTTACCGTTGCATTATAAATATTCTTCATGTTTACTCTCTTCTCACGAAGATCAATGTTCTGAAAAACAAGTCAGCAATACAAATATTCAAGCAGTCAAACTTGTTCCGTTGTTTTCGTCGGTTAACTCTTCTTGCTCCTATGAAGTTAAAAACATGTCGTTGATTAAGGAAAAAGTCGCAATAATCTATTCACTATTCCTGGTTAACAAATCGGACAAGGATACCTGTTACATATGTTTCTATGTTTATCCTTATGTATGCTGTAACAGTCAAAACATACTATTAATAATTATGCCAGCTTCACATTATGGTGATTAAATTTTTTTTTCTTTTTTGAGAAACTTGTAACTATACACTGCAACATATTGAGTTACAGAATATACGTGTAGTTAATGGGAACATAAACACATGAAGTAAACAGAAAACTGTTTTGAAAGGTTTTAAACTAACTACAGAAAGGACTTTTTGAGAGTCATTTGTGAGATGTAAAACAGCTGCTTGGGCATACAGCAGCATTTTAGGATTTCAAGTAACACATTATTTACATATCAATATCCAAATATCTCTTATAAAATCATAAAAATTTAATTTATTTCAGAAATAGTTATTTAAAAATTAATTATATTAAATTACATTCAATTAAAAAAGTAATTTACTGTGTAAATAAATGAAAAACATGTAACTTCCTGGGACTGTAACTTAATAAACGTTCTGTATTTCTTTCAGAATTTTCAGTCGTTTTAATTTGGGCTTGATTACAATTGCCTGTAATTTAACATCGTGTAATTAAAAAAAAGATTTTACTATATCCACAAATTATTTTGAAGGGGTATAAACAATAAACAAATATTATCTGGACCAAAATTCGTAAAGGCGGCTTAAAATCTGTTAATTTTTATCGTAAACATATAATATTACTTTTAATTAAATTTTAAATAATATTGATACTTTTATAGGAAGTTTAATTAAGTCAAAATGGTAATAAGTATATATTTTCATCAAATTATGAACTGATAAAACAAGTATTGTGGGTGGGGCAGTATTCGAGTGTTTTATTTCCAATTTCTAGCGTTTTTGAGAATTTTGCACCTTTAAAATGAAATGAACTTTCAAATTAATAAAGCTGGACTAATAGAAGTTTATAAAACACCAAACACATACACTTATTACGATAAATAACTAACCAACAATTAAAATAAAGCTTTACACAGTGCACTTAGTTTTTCAATAATTAAATATAATTATTTCAATTCTTAAAAAAGGTAACACAAAGTTCAACTTTACATTAAAACTTATTGTATAATCCTCAATTTAAATGGTGTGCAAGCTTGCCCTTCAAAAATATTTATGAAACGTTTTTATGTTATAAAGGTCCAATAAAGTATTAGTCACTTTTTCGTCAATCATCCTTTTTAAACGATAATAGGATATTGGTCATTTGCCATCTATATCTGTGACATAATGTGTAACACAACGCTTCGAGGATTACAATCCAACCTTTTCATCAGTAATTAGACAATTAGTAGATGAAATCTAAAACTTGGAACAATAGACAGTCACTTATAAAATAAAGAAAATTAGGAAAAAAGTAAGAAACAGTTTTCGGTTGTGTTTAATATATTCTATCTCTATTTTCATCCTTTTCTTTCAATTTGCGTGATACCTCCATTACTGGAAGTTTTATCCCTGCATTTCGGTAAATATCCAAAATCCTAGTATTATTTCAAACATTCGATCGTCAATTACATACTACTTTAAACAAAAGACTCTTTTTAGTTGAAAATGTTAGTAAGATAAATGATATGGACATCCAGTATAAACGGATTTACAATTTTTTTTATAAAAAATATCAGTTTAATACTACCAAGAATCGATTGAAAATTCTCATATCGATATTAATAATTTACCTGTTAAATTATTTTACATTACATAAATTTAAATAGTTTAATAATGTTTTTAATTTTGTCTCTTAGCCCATAAAATTGACTTATAGTAATTATTTATCGTAATCCAAAGTAGCTGCCATTGATTCAAGTACTACAGTTACCGGTGTAACTCTGTGTAACTAACAGTGAGCAAAACATGGACACTGTGCATCGACGGTGCGGTTTAGCGGTAAACAATGTGGTTTAACAGCTCATGTTTGGTCTATCGTGTTTGTTTACAATAGTCAAACTATTTCACTAGTCACACTACGGGTGTTTATAATGTCGTAATACCTTATCAGGATGTAATAGTGTATTCACCACCTTATTAGTGACAAGGCCATTAGGTCTGTAAAGTTACCTATTTATTTCGACCTTATGCCGGGAATGTTTTTAGCAAATACTTATTTTTAATCATAATTTAGATTAAAAGGTATTAGTTAGTGGCCATGAATGTTTACAAATATTTACTTAGCATAAAAAGATAAAACCTTCGACAAAAATAGTCGCGTCTGTTAGAGTATCCAAATATCTTATGTCGTAAATAGTCAAAGTGAGATTTGTCTGTCAGTCGTTCTGTATGTGCTCCTAAACTCCTATAGATATAAAATTTGTTTCTATAATGTGGACTAAGCCAAAACAACATTACATTTTCCAAACTCCAGTCATAAAATTGTCCCAAATATTAGTCTCAAACAGTTCTTCGATTTTTTAAACTTGAAATATTTTTTACGTGGTACAAATCGGGAAACTTATCAACGTGCAATTAGTAAGGTAACAATAATCAGGCCAATATGAAGGCATCAGAGAAATCCAAGAATGGGTTACTAAATCGACTAGCAAAAACATTTTAACAATTGAAACATTCGAAAATCTTGCTTGGGACGTTTTAAAATCCAGTATTATAGATCAGTCATCTTTTATTTCTAAAATTGAAGTTATGCCTTCCTGTAAATAAACGCTCTGTTTAAAAAAAGTATTAAAAGTCCATGATATGCAGGGGACAGAAAATAATTGTAATAAAAGAAATTCCCTTTGTTATGAGAACCAAACAAATAACGAAGATAGTTATAAAGGAAAAAATTAAAAGTACCGGAACGAACAGTCCGGGACAATTAGTGGAGCTGAACTGCTATATCGGCCGGGCTGAGCCTCAGAGTATTAGGCTTAATTTCCGGAATTTAAGTTCTCTTTAAAATTTAAGTATCATTCATATTATTAACACTTTAATTTTTAATTAAAGTATATTTCTATAATTAAAAATCATTCTATCTACCTATCTATACCTATCTACCTTTTTCATCAACAGTTTTATTAGATTTTCTTTAATAAATACATAATAAAAAGGTCAATACACTGATGCTAGTGTTTAAATATTACCAATTACACATTAAACATACTGATGTGAAAATAAAAAATACATTGTTATATTACGTTCAGAAAGTAGTGAAAGTTTTGAAAATAGCGATAAATTAAGTACAATATGGGATTATACATTTAGTGAAGTATTAAATTCATCGTATAAACATATTACAGACTTAAGAACTGGCCTACCAACTCTTAATACATGAAGTATATTGTTTGGTCAAAAGATTAGATATATTTGCTTATTTTATCCTATTCATTTACATTAAGATAATATATGGACGTTATAATAAGGAGTTCTGATGGTGTTCTATTTGGATGCAATGTATCCAATCAAGGTTTAATTAATGTGGAATAATCAATCACGAATATTTAATCAAACGAGGATGTAATTATACTGAGTTATATGATTTAGTAACATTACTTAAAACATAAAATTAAAGATAATGTATAAACTAATAAATTGTGAGCAAATAATTCACTATTTCGTGGAGACACTAATTTAATTAAATCGTCTCTCAACTTCAAGGTATGAGTTCAGAAGTACTTCAGTTAACATAATGTTTGACACCGCCTTGCCTGCAGCCATTTGTCATCAAACCTCTCTAACAAATTGAAAGCTCCTCTTTAATACACATCTCCTCATACAGCTTACATATAAGTCGGTCTTGCTCTTAGCTTAAATATTTCAAATATATACTAAATAAATGTTTATATATATATATATATATATATAATTCTATTATTTTTATATTACGTAATATACAAATTATTTATATGACAATCCGCCTTGAAAAAACTATTGTACTTTAATTTTAAATTGATATCTATATATATATATTTTTACATTACTTCTACTTCAGTGCAAATGTGGTTTTAGCTCATGCCTTACAAGCAAAGTACCTGAACTTCGCACTCTAGTAATCAAGGCTTAAGTACGCTACACCACGGGTCTAACAGGCTACGCTGAGGTTGCATACAACATTTCAAACCTAGAGCCCATTTCATTCTTGAATTGTCCGGAAAATAGGTGGACAGAAATAAAATCATACAAAAAATAAGTTGATAAGAAAATGACGCATCACAGAAATTATTCTCGTAGAAATAAAGTTTTATTTAAAATTTAAATATTACATATAAAATAATTCTCGTCATATTTTGCCACGTGATACGTTCAGATTTTTGTTTAATTACATTGGGTTTCATATAGGTGTTTAAACAATAAAAGTATACTCACGATAAGATAATGTTGTATGTTGTATGTAATGTTTAATGATAATAGGATATTTGGGCTAGATGTGTTAATATGTCACATTTTTAAGTTTTATTGTGGGTAACAATAATGGGAACGAGAAATTACAGAATAAAAGAATATATAAGCAAACTGAGACAATCAAATTAGATTTAAATATGTAACTCTTATATTTTAATACTGACATTAAATTACGTTGATTAAATGAACTCTATAACTTAATGAACAAAAATGTAAATCGAAAATTTCAAAGAAATTTTATTTCTATTTAGACAAGACGGTGTTTCAGTATGACGCGTGTCCAACCATTGAATTTGGCTTAGCGTAAATTTGAGTATTTTTCTGTTCTGTATATCACACTATCTGCCCGTAGGACATCTCGAAAATTAAATGACTTATAGATTAGAAGTTTTGCATGCGACCTCAGCTCAGCCTGTTCCGCACGACATATGGTATGGTGTACTATTTACCTTGGAGAATTAATAACATAAATCACTATTGTATACTCCTAAGTAGTATAAATTACAATATTATAATGAGATTAAAATTTAATAATGTTACCGTTGTCGTGTACGGTAAGTTAAACATTTACCACTGCTTTCTTATATTTCCAAACATAATTTTACTATGAACATATTTTAAAATTATTGGAAATTTGTGTATGAGTGTAACAGTTGGTGTTCTTGTTAGTTCTAACTTTCCCTGCAAAATAAAACATTATTTAACTTTAACTTTCGTTTACCAAACAGTTATGCGTAATGTTTATACTTGAGTACATAAAAATAACAAATATCAAATTATTATTTCTCTCTCGTATAAACTTCCTCGCTATTAAAAAAAGCAAGGCCGTTTACTATTCGCTATTGAAAGACGGGACAATATTCTACATTGTTCGTGTATAAAATAACAAGAAACGAAGTAATGACGTTCCTTCTAGAAGGAGAGACACTGTAACCACATGGGTCTATGACAGTCCAATATACTCTCTGATGAACTTGTTACATAAAATTACTATAAAACCATATATATTTATGAGCTTACTCTAAATATATATATATATTTAATGAGAAAAGTCTGTGAAACTGATTTTAAGATAATTAATATCTAATAATACTTACTTTGCATAGCCTTGTAATAGTACTATGGTTTCCCAAACATTATTTACTTATCATTTTTTCAATTCTTGAGTTATAAAATTTATATTTTTGGTTCCGAGTCCTTAAAACACCTATAAAGAGGTACATATTCTATTCACTTACTCTCAAATCAAGAAATGTTTTGAAAGACATTAACATTAATTTTCTTGTATCAAGGCATAAATTAAATATTATATTATACTTTATTAGTTTATTACATTAAATCATTGAGGGTAACTTTTAAATTATCAATATATTAAATTTACTTTGTAGTTACGGTTGAAGACATTAGTTTATTTAATACGGTTCAGTGTACATTTATTGTCAATTCTAGTAAATATTTATTTTTCGCGCTATTTCTTTTCGCAAGTTTACATTAGATTCGTAGTGATCTAAAAGTAAACATGAAATAAAACATGTTTTAAATCAACTTGTCCATTCAATTGGAAAAACCTTTTGATTATAAAAAACAACCAAGAGAAAAAGCGGTTGTAAAATTCAATCACTTGTCCCATCACTGTTGATCAGTCGGAATACACGTAGTTCTAATTTGACCTCGATTCCCTGCTCACTTCACTTGAAATAAAGTTTTTCACTTTGCTCCCACACTAGACTGAAGATTCAATCTAATTTATCACCTGTGCACAACCTGTCTATGGTCGTAGTACTTATCTTATTGTACTTTATATCAGTAAAATCCACCTCGTACTCTACAGATTTTGCTGCTTGTTCTATTTGATAAGATCCTAAGCCTCTAAGGATAGAAAGAAGACTGTCCTATCCTTGAAGAAATCCTTGAAATTTAGCTGCTAAGAAAAACATTTCGATCTACATCACGACGAAAATCGTAATACTTTATGAAAGCAAACCCCGTGAATATTAAATACAACAAAATAATCATAAACACTAGTAATGCAATAACGACAGTTCAAAATAATTAATAGGATTTCAGATATTACCTCTCGTTATATGTTACAAAATTTATAACACGACGTTTCGAGGATTGAAATCTATCTCCTTCGTCAGGTGAGAAAGCAATTAGTACATACAAGTTACGACGTGCAGCACTGGACTGCCACTAAAAGAAGAATGACAAGAAAAAAAAGAATATTAAACGTACCCGAAACTGCTAGGACTCCAGACAGGAGAAAACGAACTCAGGCGTGTCACACTTTCGCCTGAATTGGTTTTAGTGCTCTTGACTTCTCGTGCACGTGACTTGTACTCGTTACTTGTATCCTGTGCAGTGACAACGCGTGAATTTCTCTCAGTGAATCTCTTTTTTTATTAGCTTACCATTATAGAAAAAAACTGTTATCAACTAATTATCTTCTCACCTCACGAAGGGCATAGATTTCTACCCTTGAAATGTCGTGTTACACATTTTGAACATTTAACAGTGGCAAATATCCAAAATCATCCTTTCAAACATTTTATTTTCAATAACATACTTTAAACAAAGGGCTTTCTTTATAGTTACAAAAGGTAGTAAGAAAAACTGCATGAACGTATGGATGTTATCAATAAACTTTAAACAAAGAATTATAGTTTACAATCTAGAGTGTTTTTGTCAGCCATTTTTATAATTTTTACAACCGTTTTTGGTTACTGTAATCCCTAACTTACCCAGCGTTCACTCTTCTAGACGTTTCTGTAGAAGTACGTAATACCAGTGTCAAGTTGCAGGCTTCGCGGAGGTTTTACGGAAAACTTGTAGCTGATAGTTAGTAGTTTGACATGTGTTACTAAGATACATGTTCAAATTCGATATGATTGAAATCAGTTTGTTTAAACAATGATTTATGGTGCGGTTATCTCGTTGCCATTATAGTTACCTATAAGGTGAATGTAACAATGCAGACTAATGCTTAATTCAAGTGACATGCACCATCATTTCACTCGATGTTGCCTTTATGAAAATGAAGAACCAGATAAAATTTCAATTCTATAGAATGGATTTTTTTACAATAAATTTTAAAACACAACTCATTAATAAACATTTAAAACTGATTAATAAACCGTTAAGAAATAAATAATCTAGATTACATTTTAATTTAAAATTTCACTAATACTTCTCTGCCTTAAAATTTTAAATTCATATTTCAGTAGTTCTTTCTAAGAGGTAAATAATTTTATAATACAGCAAAACCGTTTTTTTTTCATCTTTTCGCAAAACACATTAGCATAAAACATTAAATTACAAACAGAAGTTACTTCCAAAGTTTAAAGAACTCCTTAAAACAGCTGTAAATTAAGAATTCTTTCATCAGAAGTTCTCGAGTTGAAGTTTATAGCTTTAATTGCACGTTGTGATTGAAAGAAGCATTTCCCCATCTATTTGACGTTGTTACGACAAACTTTCGTAATGAATATGGCTTAATAAAATTGTCTTTCTTTTTTTGTATTTTATTTCAGTCACAAACTCGGTATTTCAGTTGCCGCTGTAATTAATTGAGAACTCGTGTACTCAATATAAAACTTCTGCAATCTCTCAGAAAGGTAGCAAAACATGACAATGGTTCGTTTATAAACTTTCACAAAGAACTCTTTCTTGTCAGTATCAATAAACCTTCCAAATATTCTTTAATAATATGTCTTTATGAAAAATAATGGACCTTCATAGTGATGCTGTAAAAATGGATTTTTTCCACGATAAAGTTACATCTATTCATTGTGAATAGCAACTAACTTTAGACAGTAATAAACAAGTATACAAGTAACAAAACACTAATAGACATGGCTTTCGCAGTTTAATAACTAATTAATTTCATTTACAAACGATGGTTTTAATAAGTTTTTTTTGTAATTATTTGAGGTTTATTGTATAAATTATAATCTTAGCATCTACTTCTTATAACACATTTCTAAATAAAACAGAACACGTTCAAAATCTTGCTGATGCGCTATTTCATTGTACAATTCATCCTTCTGTTAGTTAAATCAAATTATTGTCACGCATTTTAGAAGATTGACTATTGTTAAGGACTTTTCTATTTTGATACAATGATTTTAAGCGATGATTTTGGTACACGTCATTGCTAAGATTAACTCTATTTCATTGATAATGCGATCAACACCGTTTGTTTAGAATGCATCATTATTAATTTGCAGTTGTAACAATCTGTTTTACGTATTATTATTTACATCAGATAATGTATTTCTTTTTTATACAAGTGCTAATGAAAGATTTGGAAAAGTATCATGTATGATTTTGCTAAGTAATATCCTCTAAAAGATATATAAATCTTATGTTTAAAAGTTGGGAAGTTCGCATGTCTAACACTGCTGCAGAACATCTTCCAAATTCGATAAAATTTCAGTGTATGCGATACTAGGAATTATAGGAAACGAAATAACAGACTCAGAACACTCTTTGTACAGTTATGTGCATTCTTTTGGACTTTCGTGGTAAAATACTAGGTAGGTACTCCAAACTCAATTAATCTTACCCCGCCATCTACCAGCTAAGAGCCGCAAGGCAAGGTTCAAGTTACTCGATGAATAGATTCACTCTGAAGGGAGTTAATCAAAGTTCCCAACTACAACTGTGTTCTTAACTTAAAGATGCTTTCGCACGTAAATCTTATTACAAAATATGAATGTTTTCTTTATGATGAAACTAGTCGCATTTTCATGTTATATGTGGTGGGATCTTATAACTAGATTAAGTACGTCTAAATCATGAGGCAAAGGTTACTCTGCAATATCAGATTTCTTCCAGTACATATAACAAATAGTTCTTAAGATATTTTTAATTATTTAGCTTTTTTTCTTAATAAAATAATGTTAAAATATTATTATGTACGTTTTTGGGGCACTTTTCATTCAAAATGTAAATTTAGTCAATAACCAGGGTCATACCTTCAACATGTAAACAATGTAAATTTTAAATGGTACCCTAAGTGTAAATTTCTTTTTTAGAAGAAAAATGAATCACAGTGAACCGTTTCTTTATTTATTTTCAGCAACGCCTATTTACATAAATAAGAACAGCGTGGTTTTGTTTCAAGTATGTTATTGACGATGGAAGGTTTAAAAGGATAACAGGATTTCGGACATTTTACATCCTTATATGTTATAAATGATATAACACAACGTTCGAGGATTGGGATCTATCCTCTTCGTCAGGGGGGGAGGTATTAAAACATACAAAAATAAAGTATACAAAGAAGTAAAGAAAAGAAAGAAAAGGGTTCAACACGAAAAAGAGTTTAGCGTGTATATATTAATACATTCTCCTCCTGACAAAGATTGTAGATTCCTATCCTGGAAACGTTGAGTTATACATTTTATAACCTGTAACGATGTCAAATGTCCGAAATTCTGTTATCCTTTCAAAAAAAAGCTTGTCCGATGAAAGACGAATAAACCAAAATGCATCCCTTACAAACCGAAGAAACGCTTTAATTAATATATAGTTTGATAATTAATTGTTTCTTAAAAAATGCTGTCTACGAGAAAGAAGTATAAATTATTTACTAATGTTTTGTAAACTCTAAAACAATAAAACATCAAAGTGTTTTAATATATTTGAATAAGTTACTCAAATAACTTTTAATATTCTTTGCAGTAAACAAAATAAACAACTTCGTAATTAAAAATAACTTAAACAATCGTATTCTATAATGATAGTAACTAGTGTAACTAAGAAGACAAATGTTATTATATTTATATTCAGTTTATAGCTATGTAAATACGTTCGCCAAATCATTCAATTGTTGCTATGCAAGTAGCCAATGTTTCAACTAGAATAGAAACTATTTTAATACCTTATTTTTTTGCCTAGTTAATGTTGGAACTTATATTTTTGGACCTAAGAAAATGTAACTTTTTCTAAGCATATTATTATATAATAAAGTTACTGTCAAATACCACTTGTCTTTCACTTCTTGTTCAGGGATATATTCTGTCGGTCACAATTTACCGCAATTCTATCAAACTATTGTAAATTTACTGTTTACGATATGAGGTTTAGTGGTAGAGAGGGTTTGATATCCCTAACCCCCCTCTTTAATAAAGAAATTTTCAATTCATATAGTTTTATTATAAAACTAGTAGTTATCCGCGGCTTCGCAAGTGATTTCGTAGATTTTGCACATGTATGTGTACTTCTGGTGAGAGTGAATTATATTTCTGACGGCAATGTTGAGCTTGCGTTCTTCCCACGATAAAGAAAATATTTTTAAAAGTATATATATGTGTATGGTCATTGCAAGTTACCCCGATTTTTATATTTTTTGTTAGATAACTGATTTTGCCTCTCCCAAGTAATAACATATATATATATATATATATATACTTACACAGCTCCAAGAAACCTATTTCTGTCATAGGACAACTAAATTAGGTTTCATAACAATCTTTAACTGTAAAGTAAAAGTTATATTACATTGTCTCCTATATGAGTATGATGAGTTTGCCTTCTTGTGACGACCAAGAAAATTAGCCCAAATATTTGTAATTGTAATTTACTTCGTTCTTAGTATGTTTTGTTTGAGAACTACGATCAGTTTTATATCAGTCTTTAAATTTAGAGTTAAACTATTTTTTAATGTTTTAGAACATTCGAAGCTGGAAGTTTTACATTAGTTCAAAAGAACAGTGCAGCGAAATCTCAACTAGCATAGTTCTTGTGAACTGATGGAAAGGGGGTCTTTGGAGTCAAATACCTTATTATGCTTAGAATGCTCAAACAACCTAATCGCTAAAATATAAATTGGCTTAAACAACTTATAGTTACTCTTTTGAGAATTTGCACACTGTAAATTTAAACAATATGGATATAATAAGCAATATTTAAAAAAACAGTTGATTAAATTTGACAGGCTCATTCAATTAAGGAGGTTTCATAAAAAACATACATTGCATAATGGATTTCCAAAATGCGGCAGTACATTTAGGAGCAAGCTTAGAGATGACGCCCCCGAATATGAGGGATGCAGATAATGTTCTGCAATAATGTGATGTATTGGGTTAGAGCCAAGGCGCGGAAAAAAATTGGCATGCCTTTTAATATCGCCTTGGAACGTAAACGACTTCCAAATGCGAACATATTGATACCGGTGACATTATTACTGTCATGTACGAAAATGCAGTTCAATAATAATATTTTCATAAAGTAGTAGTTTAATATTCCATATAAAGTATCAAATAAATAATACTTAATAATTCATAATATTATTAATGTATGGTGTATGGTGGAAGTAAGAAATTGTGAAATTAACAACTACTGTAAATGATCACAACGAAACTTTTGGAATTAATAGATGATTAGTTACATTTTCCTCTTAACCTACATACATAGTTGTGTTAGCAAAGACAAGTAGTATTCAAGATTCTTAGCCAAAATTTCCAATCTTTTTCTATTACGATTTATATTACAAAAGTGACGTAATTTTAGAAAAATAAAACATAGTTTCAACACAAAAATGTAACTGTTAAAGCCTTGAAATCTTTATAATAGTTTCAGAGAACAAATTGAATTGTTTTATTGCAAAATGATTATATTTTTGTTTATTGCAGGTTTTGCCATGGTAACAGTCAATGTATTTTGCGGTATTCCATCAAAGGTAACCACATTAGCTAGGGACGCTGCGTGAAGGTCCGCTAATAATAATCAGTTTACTTTGTTAATTTCAGCTCTGCCCCAGGAGGCCCTTGCTCACGTTTTTATTCTGGTCTTACAAACGCCCATTCATACCAAAGGAGGAAACAAATTTATTATCACTGCAGTGTGCACACATTGCTGTTATAGTTAGTGATGTAATAACAAGAACAAGTAATATCTGATAACTTTGTTAACAGTGCAGTAATTTTCGTATATACGAAACAATATTTAACACAGTCCCCAAAAGAATAATATGTGTATATATGACATCTATTTATTGTATCTACCTTATTAATTTTCAGAAGTGAAATTATAGACAATAATATCAGATGGGTGGTAAATCACGTAGACATTTGTATTAAAACAAGTCTAGTAAGAAGGGAATTTAAGAGAAGTACAGTACGGGTGTCTCGTAGTACTCATTTTCCCGACGTCTTTTATAATCAAACTTCTTAATCTTAAACTTTCTTAAACTCCTAGTTGCCCCTTCGTTGTATTTTATGATTAATCTGACAACTACTATTCTTAGAGTAACACCTTACTCTGGCTATCACTGGCTCATACTTTTCTTCAGATTCTGGTCTCAGTATCTGCAAGCTTTCAGCATATAACATTTTCAAACCTCTAAGTGTCCGAGGGCTTGGTGTAAGCGAGCTGAGCGACTTAATTATCTCCAACACGAGTTGGAACTTGCTCGGCGATACTGAGCTTCTAGGGTCAGTCTGACTTGAACGTACCAAGTGATAAGACATACGAGCGCCGCAACTGAGCTGAGCGACTTACTTATCTGCAACACGAGTTGGAACTTGCTCGGTGATACTGAGCTTCTAGGGTCAGTCTGACTTGAACGTACCAAGTGATAAGACATACGAGCGCTGCAACTGAGCTGAGCCTACCTTGACCGTGGCAAGTTAGTACAGAGTAAGTGAACTACTGATTATGATTGATAATTTGTATTTATTCTAACCTTTTGATTATTTTAGGTGACTCAATTATTTAATGACAAACCAAAGTTATCGTTGCCCATTTCATAACCTGCCCTTAATCGCGAAGAATTGTCGTAGACTTCTGTAAACTGTAATTTTTGCCCACAGGTGTTCTCAACGAACTGTTCTAAAATATATATTCACTCAGTTAAGTGCCAATCTATCAATATATTGTTGCAACAATATAAATGTACAAATCAATTTATTACAAGGGAATTTTAACTTCTATTTATTTATTTAATTACAAGTTCTTATTGAGAATTGTTAACATTTTCATTTTCATTTTACTTTCATAAAGTCCTTTATTTTCATAGCAAGTATAATTACGTTTTATTTTATCAACTAATAAAATCCAAGAATAATATAATGAAATACTCAAAAAGTGGATTATAAATCCATAGACAATCCTACAATGTTCCCTGAAATTTAAAAAACCATACGCATCCACTGTAAAAAGAAAAGTACAAAATGTATTTCTGGGGGTCTCGGTACTTAAAGGCCTGTCTGACACTTCACTTGGAGACCCATGGCTTTGACAGATTGAAGCCACGCTCGACGTACCCATACCCGTTACATTACACCATTTACATTACCTCATTGTTAAAGAGAAGACATCTTTCTACGTCTATTTATATACTATATCAGCCCGTAAAAAATAGTCCGATGATATTTAAGGCACTGTTACCATATCACTGCTAACCTCAAACTGTTCCCTGTTGCTGATATGGGCCGTGTTGCGGGGAGGGATTACAACGCAAAGCCACTATCGGAATATCTAGGTGTAGGCTACTCTAGTTCTGAATAATTAAATATTGTATTAATTATACAATAACATTTTATAGATAAATAAGTTTATCTTAAACAGACTTCTCTATATTATAAAATAATTCAAGTTTAAATAATTAGCTAAAGTCTCTAAAATGTATTCACCAAAAATTTTGTGTAAATGCTTTGCTCCAAATCGTAAGCAGAACTGAATAAAGAACCACCACAGAAAACATTAGGTGATGTATTGGCTTGGATAAGAAACCTAGCCCTTTGCTTGATTGGTTGCAGTAAAGGGATTGACTTCCATCTTGGGGAATACAGTCGTCTCAGGGGACGGAGAGAAGCAATTGAACTTGTGGTAGGAAATATATCCGCTGCTCACCGCTCCATGTGTCGTTCTAGAATTTCTTTCATCGGTCACTTTGGAAAATATACTTAACGTGATTACAACATAAAATGTTATTGAAAAAAAAATTCTTGAACCTATTTCTTTAAAATATAAGCATTACTTAAAACATTTATAGTGTGAAGAAGGTGTTTAAAGTACCTTTATTGGCGTTTAGATCTTTATTTTCATGCCAAATACGAAAATAGACATTGAAAACTAAAAATTAAATTTATTAAAAATCACTTTTACGGGTATCTTTGATCGAATCCAGCATATTGATATTCCTGAATATATATACAATCCGTTTGGAGAAATATAAATTAGCATACATTTATATACAGACTAGTACCAACCTAACAATTTAATCTAATATTTATTTTACTTATCTTCTAGGCTTTTTTCAATGAATTATGCACAATTACATACCAACCGTATTAAAACAAGTGTCCATTAAATGTTTAAGAGTCCTATTATATTTTTTACGATGTTTTAAATTATGTGTTCTATTTTCATTCATAACCACATTTTGCTATGTCGCCGAAAGAGTATATTTCACTAAATATAAACAATCAATGACTAATAAATATATCATGGCTATCTTTATTGGCACGAATTTCGTTTTACTTTTTATCTCATTGACACTAAAATAAATCAAAACCCTGGAAAATATTAATTTAAATTATTGTTAATTCTGTACTTATATTCACCCTTTATTAATTCTTTGTAGCTCTACAATGTGCATCTATCAAGAATCACATAATTATTAGGAATATAATTTGTTGCATTGCCTAGTACCTATGGCGTAGCTTAACTAAAACCTGAGCCAAAAGTAAAATCTCGGTGGAGTGGGCGCCGCCAGTGGTTTAGCAAACTCTCAAACTTTTTCCCGTTTCTGTACCGCTGAGTGGTGCAATGATGAAAATACTTTTAATACACAACTGGTTCCGTTTCAGTTCGACTTCCTGTTTCGGGTGTTTCGTACCATTGTTCGCTCTATCTTTAACTCATATTCAAAATAGGAGTGTTGGACCACTCGGCCATCGGCACTTACTGATTTAATTGGATAGTAGCAATTAAACAACTATGAAACACTCATTCAATTCGGTTCTTTACTATAGTTTGTAATATCTTTAAGGTGTCTTAGTGATGATTAAATTAAATAATCTGACACAATACACACTTTTATATTAATACTGTCATTAATATATTTTAAATATAAAGGAATTGAACTAACGAACTTGTAATCAAGCTTGGAATATTTTTCGAAATGTTTAATATAAATCTAACAAAAGTTCAATATTTGGGCTTTTTTAATACATTTTCTTATTATAGAGAGAGTTTCAGAACATATCTTGCACTAAATCAACCCCAGAGAATCTCTTTATAACAATTGCAATTGTGTAAAAATACAGAGTATCCCAAAAGCAGAGTGTTGATTTCAATTTCTTTTTAATGTTTTTAAATAAATTACCGTTATCGGTCCACTCTTTGGTAAATGCTGCACTGGCCTGTAACGGTTAAGAGACTGTTGTCTCGCAAGTTATTTTAATTCATCTGTATCCCAAAAGCAGAGTGTTGATTTCAATTTCTTTTTAATGTTTTTAAATAAATTACCGTTATCGGTCCACTCTTTGGTAAATGCTGCACTGGCCTGTACCGGTTAAGAGACTGTTGTCTCGCAAGTTATTTTAATTCATCTGTATCCCAAAAGCAGAGTGTTGATTTCAATTTCTTTTTAATGTTTTTAAATAAATTACCGTTATCGGTCCACTCTTTGGTAAATGCTGCACTGGCCTGTAACGGTTAAGAGACTGTTGTCTCGCAAGTTATTTTAATTCATCTGTATCCCAAAAGCAGAGTGTTGATTTCAATTTCTTTTTAATGTTTTTAAATAAATTACCGTTATCGGTCTACTCTTTGGTAAATGCTGCACTGGCCTGTAGCGGTTAAGAGACTGTTGTCTCGCAAGGTATTTTAATTCATCTGTATCCCAAAAGCAGAGTGTTGATTTCACTTTCTTTTTAATGTTTTTAAATAAATTACCGTTATCGGTCCACTCTTTGGTAAATGCTGCACTGGCCTGTAGCGGTTAAGAGACTGTTGTGTCGCAAGTTATTTTAATTCATGATAGATGTTCATTAAAATTAAACACTTATAAGGAAAGCGTCCAATATACATTAGGCTTGTTATCAGATCATTAGGTTAAATTTGGAGAAGAAGCGGATTAATGTAATGGATTCTTGTCAGCTTTTATAAGATGTATATGGAGACTAACTTGTGTTTGGATACATATTCTCCAGATACTAATTTTAAATTTTAACGTTTGGATTTTTCAAAGGGGTACGTTCAGAATTATTTAATGTATCGTCACTGGTTTGTAAACTGGATTTCAGACAGTGACACAGTGATGTTATCCCGACAAATGTCTGCCTCCATCTCAATTATCGTCAGTCGACAGTGATATTGTGCACAAATGAGTATTTTATAAGAAAGTTTTTTTATTATGTTTGATATTAAATAAAAATAAATTAACTTTCCCAGATTTATATCGTGATATTATTCATGTCATCTTTGAAATAAAGATCTTTAGAAACCGCTTTCCCATTGAAAATCATAAGATACAACCATAGGTCTAAAAGACATGGAACGTATGTATTTATAATACAAATTTCTTAAACAAAAATTAAAATAATCTGAAATAAAATATTTAATAATAAATTTGTTATTAGCAGGCCTTCATATAATATTTAACTCAAGCAATTAAATGTAAATATATCTAATATATACATACACTCACAAACACACACACACACACACACACACACACACACACACACACACACACACACACACACACACACACACACACACACAAATATTCTCTTAGAGCTGTTTCAAAAGAAAACTACAATTTTTTCGTACAATATTTCGTTGTAATTAACAACTTTTTCAAGTACACTTTTAAAATATACACAGAATAAAATAAACAAACAAAAGAAGAAACACCTGATAATAAACATCTGATAATAAAAATTCTAAATGTAAATACAATTTTTACATGTAAACAAGTTTTGATTAGTTGTTAATTTAACAATTATAACATAATATAATATAATTTTGAATTTTGGTAAATTTGTAGCACAATTATTCAATTGGAAAACAATAATTTAGCGAATGTAAAGTCCATATGGTTGTTTCGATTTTAATATAAGTTGGTGTGCTAATTCATTATTCCTTAAATTTAAATCATTTTGAGAGCTGTTTTCACAAGGAGTAATTTTGCCTATAGCTTTGAGTTTGTAACAATCCTCAAAGCTTTTGTTATGGTGAATAGCGTGTAAGGCTACTGGTTTTTTGTCGTCTTTGTGATTGATAGAAAAACGGTGATATATAGAAAAAATTATATATATATATATATATATATATAATTTCAATAAACATTGAATCACAAAAAGTAATATATATATATATATATTATATATATATATATATATATATATATATATATATATAAGTAGATAGTAATATGGGGTTCCTGGCGCACTTTCGGAGCCGACCGAAAAGCAATGTAAAATACTGTTCAATGTACCATAAAGGAAGCTGAGAAATAACACAGCAAATCTCAATGAAAAATTAACCGAATCTACAGTCGTTCGTCTCCAAAAGCGATCGGTACATTACTATCTACTCTGTGGAATGAAAAATTAACCAAATCTACAGCTGTTTGCTTCTACTTTCTTAAGCTGTGCTTTGTAAAATGTTGTCAAATCTGCTACGAATAAAGGATTTATCTTAATAAAATTTAATCAATTTAAAACATTTTTACTAAAAACATACTGTACTTTAATAAAAAACTTTTCTACTAAATAAACAACATGAACTCACCAAGCTCTCTTCAGTTTCTAGCATTTCAAAAACTTACAAAGAAAGACAATTTTAACGAGTTCAACGAATTACCAAAACATTTTAAAGAACAGTTGATACTTTCCTTAAATGATACAGAATTCAAAGAACTTGTAAAGTCTTTTGCAGAAAAAACCGTCTAATGGAGTGTTTTACTATCGGCAAAAAACTAAAAAAGTAAGGGATTACATATTTAATATAATTACGAAAGATATTGAAAAGAAAGTAAAAAATAAACAAACAGAGAGTTTTCATCGTTTTTTTATGACATTTTTCCCATATTATACGTTCTTTCAAGATAATCAAGACTTAATTGATGAATTTCTTAGGAATTTTTGTGAGTATCAAGATTTATCAACACAATTCATTAAAGAGCATTATAGAATTTTTCTTATAGAATATAGCCACATTTTGTGTGAAACAAAAGGTATTACTGTAGATAATATTCCATGTGATTCCTATGAAGAAAGACACCAACTATGGTTATCAAAACAGTACTATGACGTGGGGAGGGACTGCAAGTTTTAGAGTTAAGACTTTATTCTACAAAGTTAATTGTTATAATTTCTTTATCTTTTATAGTCTTCTTTCCAGTAACAATCAAGTGTAATTTTTCATTTTTGTTTAATTCTTTAATCTTTTTTTCATCCAAAACAGTCAAAAATCTGTTCGGCAAGTGTACTTTACAATCTTCCAACTCGGCAATTATTGTAAACCCGAATTTATCTTTCATTTTCTTCAAATTCAAGATTCTATGTTTCTTCCTTTCTTCCAATTCATTTAACTTCTTATACTCTTTAAACTTACATTCTCCAATATCATTTAACTCTTTCAAGAACTCCATTTAAATAGAAAAAATTCAAAGTCAAAAAGTGCAAAACCATTTCTCGGTCGACCTTTTCTCCTCCCTCTGTCTCTTTCTCTCTCCCTCTCTTTTTATGCCTATGACACGATCACTTCTGCCGTTTATAGGCTAGGATCTATATTCAGGCTAGAGAGAGAGAAAAGAGCGAGATACGGATAGAGAAATGGTTCCGGAATACGATCTGAATACTTCTGAACTTGGTGTTTCTCCGCTATGGCCACTCGCATTGAAACAGTTCAGAAGTAAACTTCCTAACCGACCAAACCGAATTCGCGGACATATATACTCAGCAACACAATACAACAGCCCATCGAGAAGTAAAAATTTAAGAAATTAATTTAAAATATAATTTGAAAATTACAAGTAACAAAATGTACGCATATTTAAAATAGGTAAAATTATCTAACATTTTGAAAAAGAAAATGTTATAAAAGTAAACGGGAACACAATTTTTATTCTTAAAAGCAAATCTGCATTACCGACATTTTAGTTCCGAAAGATTGCGCTGTGTGTATCAATGATAGTCGAGGTGTGCTACTACAGACCGACCATCACGATAATCGCTTCGCCTGCGTCATATCCGTAGTGATATCACGCCGTGAGAGGCGCAATCGTTGGTTTACAAGCACCATTTAGTTAAATAAATTTTTCTATCTAAATGGAGCGCGATAAAATATCATGTCCGTTCTGCAAAATAGAAATTTTAAGAAAAAACTATGATCGCCATTATAATTCTAAAAGTCATGAAAAAAACAAGCAAATTTACAATAATGAACTAAATTATTTAAGACAGTGGGCTAGAGAAAATAAAATTGCCGATCACGAAAACATGTTTAATATTGAGAAATTACGTGAATTAAAGAGAAATTTCAAAGTTGAAAAGAAAAATCTCGACCTATTTAATGATGAAAAACTTCATTCAATAGCTGAAAAGTTGGCTATCGGTACTAACGATAAAACCAAGTCTGAAATGATCGAAGAAATTGACAAAACTCTTAACGAAAAACATAAAAATATCATTGATGTAGAAGTTTTATCCTCAATACACGGTCTTTTCAAGCAATACATTTTAACAAACTTGAACGACAATTCCATGTCAATTTACAAATATCTTTCAATTATGCGGTCAGAAATTAAAAGTTTAATCGAGAAATTTCAAGAAAATGTTAAAAATATGAAGGGCTATCTCTCTTTGGAATGTGAATACGAACGAACTTTAGTGAACGGTGAACCGCAAACATGTCTAATGTATTTTACTATCAAAGCAGACGAAATCTTTGACGTAAACGACTTTATTACTAAGCAATTTAATAAATTAACACATCGAGAACAAACGAATAATCCAAATAAAGGTTCCGGATGGACATTTAAAAGTTGTAAACAACTAGTTTTGAGCCTTAACAAACACGAAATGATGAATGCAGGATCATACATCGATTTACCAAAGAATATCAAAGATAAAAAAGCTTGTATAAATATAAAAAATAGAGATGATTTTTGCTTTATTTACTCAATAAGATGTGCTATTGAAAAACCAGAAAGAGACTGTGAACGTGTAAAGCAATACGAAAAATTTGTGAATGACGAAATATTTTCAGGTTTTGAGTATCCAATGTCTCTGAAAGATATACAAATATTTGAAAAACGAAGCTACAATTCCAAGTATAAGTATCCAACAATGTCTATCAATGTCTACAGTTTTGATGAAAATATTAACATTGTTCCGTTACAAATTTCTGAAAAATATGACGCTGAAACAAACATTGATTTATTGTATGTTAAACAAGATGATAAATCTCATTATGTTTTGATAACCGATTTAAATAAGCTTGTTTCTTCGCAGTTGTCTAAACATAAAGAAAGAAAATTTTTGTGTAGAAGATGTTTAAGCCATTTTTACAAATCTGGAGATTTAACAGATCACTTAGAAATTTGTAAAAATCATGAAGTTTGTAAGCCAATTATGCCATTTCCAGGTCAAACAACTAAATTTACTAATTATCAAAAGAAATTTAACCATCCGTACGTAATTTATATGGACTTTGAGAGCATATTAGAAAAAATTCCGACATGCAAGAACAATCCACAAAGATCGACTACAACCAAGATTCAGAGGCACATTCCTTATGGTTTTACTCTATATTTAGTGTCGAATGTGACCAATCGCATGTACAAACCGATATGTTATCGTGCCAAAAATGAAGAAGATTTGAAAAACGTCCCGACAAAATTGTTTGAAGAACTCAATAAATTATCGAAATACATAGCGAAAAAATATAATTCTAAGAACATGAAACCTATGAAATTGACAGAAGAAGAAGAAATTTCGTATCAAAATTCAAACGTTTGTCATATCTGTGAATGGTCTGCTTATGATG
This sequence comes from Homalodisca vitripennis, assembly GCF_021130785.1. NCBI lineage: Eukaryota > Metazoa > Arthropoda > Insecta > Hemiptera > Cicadellidae > Homalodisca > Homalodisca vitripennis. Next base: position 37,635,576 of record NC_060212.1, read on the forward strand.
TTGGGTCAATTCAGTATGGTTTTACTCCTGATAGTTGGAAAGATAAGAGTTATAATAAAGTGAGAGATCATTGTCATTTAACCGGCAAGTTTCGAGGCGCAGCTCATGCATGTTGCAATCTAAATTTGAAATTTCCTCAGAATATTCCCGTTTTCTGCCACAATATGTCAAATTACGATACTCATTTGTACATAAAAGAATTGGCTAAACAATATGGAAATGTTGATTTGATTGCAAACACCGATGAAAAATATATAAATTATTCTGTAAATTCTGGATATGGCTATGAATTCGAAGGTGATAAGCCAAGAAAATTCATCAAGTTTTCGTTTGTAGACACGTTCAGATTCATGGCCTCGTCTATAGAAAAGTTAGCTAAAAATCTAAAGAGAGAAGACTTCAAACATACAAATCATTTTATACAAGATGGACTGAATGAGATAATAGAAAGACAGCCAAATGACGACGACGAGATTTTTAAAATTCTATCTGGAAAAGGAATATTTCCCTATGAATTTATCGACAGTATTGAAAAACTTGATTACACAGAAGAATTGAGAATTCAAGATTTCTATTCACTTTTGACAGATGAGAGCATATCTGAGAAAGATTTTCAACACTACTTAAATGTTTGGAACAAATTAAAAGAGAAAAATCTTGGAAATTACTCTGATTTGTACAATATCCAAGATGTTTTATTGCTTGCTGATATATTCGAAAATTTCAGAAACATTTGCCTTAATTGTTATAAACTCGATCCGGCACACTATCTAACAGCTCCCAGTCTCGCATGGGACGCAATGTTAAAACTAACGAAGATAGAATTACAATTAATTAGTGATTATAATATGTATTTGATGATCGAAAAAGGTATTCGCGGAGGCATTTCTCAGTGTATTAAACGATATGTGAAAGCAAATAACAAATATTTAAAAGATTTTGATAAGACAAAGCCCGAAAACTATTTACTCTATCTCGATGCAAACAACCTTTATGGGTATGGTCTTATGCAAAAACTGCCGTTTAGTGATATCAAGTGGATGGATCCTAAAACGTATACAAAAGAAGAGTGGCAAGAAACAATTTTAGAACTCACTGGCGACGAAGATTATGGCTATATTCTCGAAGTCGATCTTGGATATCCAACAAATTTACACGAACATCACAAGGATTTACCTCTTGCTCCCGAACATTATAAAAACAAACTTTGCACAACTCTACTGGATAAAACTGAATACGTTGTTCATTCGAGAAATTTGAAGTTCTATTTGGAACAAGGTATGATTTTGAAACATGTGAATAGAGTTATTGCATTCGATCAGAAGCCTTTTATGAAAGAATACATTGATTTTAACACAAACATGAGAACCAAAGCTACAAGCGACTTTGAAAAGGACTTTTATAAGCTGATGAACAACTCAGTTTTTGGAAAATCTATGGAAAATGTGAGAAACAGATGTGATATTAAGCTTGGAAATGAAGAATTTTCAATGAAACAAGCTAAGAAAACAAATTTCAAATGCTTTAACATCTTTGACGACAACTGTATAGCGAGTCACATGTACAAACAAAAGGTTAAATTTAACAAACCGATTTACATAGGATTTTCAGTTCTCGACCTCTCAAAATTGCTAATGTACGAGTTTTATTACAACAAATTAAAGAAGTTTGATCCAGATTTGAATCTGTGTTACATGGATACAGACAGTTATTTTCTAGAATTGAAACGAGATCCTTTTAAAATTATTAAAGAAAATATAGAGGACTTTGATACAAGTGATTATCCAAAAGATCATGAATGTTTCACTACTAAAAATAAGAAGGTAATAGGGAAATTCAAAGATGAGTTAAATAGCGAAGTTTTAGAAGAATTTTGTGGTTTAAGGTCTAAGATGTACTCGTACAAATATCTAGATAAAAACCCAGTTAGGTGTAAAGGAATTAAGAGAAGCGTTGTAAATAAAACAATAAATATCGAAAACTTGAAGAGATGTTTGTTCGAAGATAAAGAAGAATTTAGGGAGATGACAGTCATCAAAAGTTATAAACATGAGTTGTACACTGTTACCATAAACAAGCTGGCACTGAACGCTAAAGATGATAAGAGAATTGTCCTAGAAAATAAGATCGATACAGTACCGTATGGCTATAAAACAGATATATTAGACGAATTAAATAAACTTGGAAACTTTGACATGTAAATGGAAGATGATTTAATTCACTGTCACAAGTGTAAAAAGAAAACGAAAAATATAGATTCTAAAATCGTTCAAACTCAAAATGGATTGTATAGAATTGCAGCAAAATGTTCAAAATGTAAGACAAACAAGAGTAAGTTTATAAAGAATCCAAATCCAAAACCTGTTAAGCAAGAATTGAAGACTAAAGATGAGATAGAGATTGAAGCTCGAGAAATTCATGCACCAGTACGAAAAAAGTTTAAAAAGAGAAAAATTATAACATTAGGAATTGACGATTTATGGGCAGCAGATTTAGTTATAATGTCTAACTATTCAGATCAAAATGATGGATTTAAGTATATGTTAAATGTTATTGATACTTTCTCAAAATATGCTTAGTCAAGAGCTATCAAAAGAAAAAACGGCAAGGATATTTCAAAAGCTTTCGAAGATATAGTAAAAGATGCCATAAGGATCAATCACAAACCTCCTAACCTACTTCATACAGATAAGGGTTTAGAGTTTAAAAATAAAGAATTTAACGATGTTTTGAGGAAATACAACATTAAGATTTATCATACTGAAAACGAAGAGAAATCAAGTATTGTAGAGAGATATAACAGAACTCAAAATGAGAGAATGAAAGTAATTTTTGAGATTAATAAAAACTTTAAATGGATCGATATTCTTCAAGAAATAGTAAAGAAATATAACGATACTGTTCATAGCACAATCAAAATGAAGCCTAAAGACGTAGATAAAGATGCAGAAAAAGAGTTATTAGAGACCGTTTTCAAGTATGTTCCACCTGAAATTCACACGAAAACTAAATTTAAAGTCAATGATCATGTAAGAATTGTTAGTAAAAAACAAACATTTTCGAACAAATATAAGAACAATTGGTCAAGAGAAATCTTTGTGATTTATCAAATTAATAACACAGATCCTGTAACTTATAGTATAAAAGATTTAAATAATGAAGAAATAACCGGAAAGTTTTATGAATATGAATTGAAGAAGTCAAAACTGTAATATAAATTTTCTATATATAAATGGCGCATCAAAAGAAATGTACAAAGTGCAAAGAATTTAAAGATTTAAATGAATTTTATAAAGATAAAAATAGGAAAGATGGAATGCATTATAATTGCAAAGATTGTGAAAGGGAATATCATAAAGAATTATATGATAAAATAGAAAAATTAACTTTGGAAGATAAAGAATGTCTTAAATGTAAAGAAACTAAAAAAATTTCAGAGTTTAATAGTGATCACTATAGTAGAGATAAGAAAGACTCATATTGTAAAGATTGTGTAAAGAAGAATCACCATAGATTATATTATGAAGATACTCAATGTGAATGTGGAAGAACTATAAAATGGTTAAATAATTATCAAAAACATTTACAAACAAAATATCATAATTCAAGAGTTTAACATTTTCATCGTGTAATAATTTTTTCTATATAAATGGAGTCTCAAAAGAAATGTACAAAGTGTCAAGAAGAGAATAGAAAAGACTGTTATTGTAAGGAATTATACGTTAAAATGGACAAATTAACTTTAGAAGAAAAAAATTGTTACTTTTGTAAAGAAATTAAAAATATTTCTGAATTTAATAACTGGCAGTATAGTAAAGATAGAAAAGATGCTTTTTGCAAAGATTGTGCTAAAAAAATTTTCAGCGAAAGTTATAAAAACGAAATGCCTTGTGAATATGAAAAAAAGATTTTACAATGGTTACCTAGTTATGCTAAACATTTACAAACAAAATATAATATACGTGTATACCAAAAACCAGAAATCAGGAATAATTTAGGAGAGGTTGTTAATGATCCCTCAGAAGTGTGTAATATTTTCAATGATTATTTTCTTAATGTGGGTGATAAGTCCAACAAGGTTCCGCCTAATATTAGCTCTTCTGCCTTGAGCACATGTCCTCTGAATTCGTTTTTCTTGTCGCCTACTAATCCTATGGAAATTGCTGAGTCAGTTCGCAGCCTAAAATCAAAGAATTCCGCTGGTTCAGATGGAATATCATCTGCTTTGTTGAAAAACGTAGTCTTAGAGCTGGCAGAGCCACTCAGTGAATTGATTAATCATTCATTTTCAATGGGTATATTTCCTGACTGTTTGAAACTCGCTATGGTCACCCCTTTGTACAAGAAAGGCTGCAATCTGGACTGTTCAAATTACAGGCCGATTTCTGTAGTTTCAACCTTCTCTAAAGTTATAGAGAAAATAGTATTAAAAAGGCTTTGGAGTTTCCTACAACACAACAAGCTGATGTTTCAACATCAATATGGGTTCACCCAAGGGAAAAGTACTGTTGACGCAATGTTCTGTGTCGTGCAGAACATTGTTGATACTATTGACTCGGGTAACCGGTCTAGTGGCTTATTTTTTGATTTAACTAAAGCCTTTGATTTAGTTGATCACGTTCTTCTTCTAAATAAATTGTCTATCATGGGGATTAGAGGTGTCGCACTTCAGTGGTTTCAATCATATCTGGTCAAAAGGGCACAGTTTGTTAAGGTGAGTTCTATTGATGCGTCAAATAACATCTGCAATAGTTTTTCCACGAAAGGAACTATCAGCAAGGGCGTGCCCCAAGGTTCAATTTTGGGCCCTGTCCTTTTTTTAATCTTTATCAACGATCTTTGTAAGGGCTTAACTGTGCCAAACTTGTGCCTGTATGCAGATGACACGTCACTAACGTTTTCTAATTCCTCCAGAGATCACCTGGAACTCGACACATTCTTAGAAGGGAATGCACTTGTTAATTGGCTTGAGCAAAACAGTCTTCAGGTAAATGTCTCAAAAACTACACTCATTGAATTTTCAATTAACAGCCATTCAAGCAAAAGTTTGCTCAGTATTCATTTGGGTGATGAAGCTGTTTTCTCAGAATGCTCCGTAAAATTTCTTGGCCTTATTATTGACTGCAATTTGTCTTTCCATCTCCACATAGAGCATGTATGTAGGAAGCTGAGTCAGGGTATTTTTGTGCTCAGAAATCTGGCTCGTTTCGCATCAACTGAAATTCTTACTGCTACTTATTATGGCATCATCTATCCATTCATATCTTACGGGGTTTCCATTTGGGGTTCTGAAAGCACCAAAACTAAGTCTGTGTTTAGGCTTCAAAAGAAAGCTTTAAGAATAATTTATCATGTCCCATCCAGAACCTCATGTGCTAACCTTTTTTCCTCCAACAAACTTTTAACTTTTCCTTCCATTTATATTCTGGAAACCTTATCATTTCTTCATAAAAACTTTCACCTTTTTAATAGATTTTTTCCGACTCACATGTATGGAACAAGAAGTAAACCCAGATGCATTATGAATATCCCGCCACACTCCACCTCATTTTTTGAAAATCATTTAAAATATTCAGCAGTAATTCTTTTTAACAGTCTTCCATTAAGCTTAAGATTAGTCCAAGATTACACAGTTTTTAGAAAAAAATTGAAATGGTTGTTGATCGAGAAGGCTTACTATTCTGTTAAGGACTTTTTAGCTGATAAGATAGTGTAAACTTGAAAAAGTAAAATTATTTTATTGAGAGACATTATTATATTTTGTTATGATTTGTTGACTTGGCATATACATTGTTAACTCTGTCTACATGCTGAATAAAGAATTTGAATTTGAATTTGAATTTGAATAATAAATCGAGAGTTTTTAGTAAAATTTAGAAACATTTTCATCGTGTAATTTAGATATTCTATAAATCAGTCGAGATTCTGCCATATTTGTAGTAAAATGATTTCCGTTGTATAAAATATTCAAAGATTCTTTCATTTGGTTGTAGAGATTTATACTATTTGGATCTCCTTGTCTTAATAAAATTTCCATTTCTGGGTAATCAATTTCAAGTTCTTTCAATCTTTTCGGTATTTCTCTCTTTTGAGCTCTGATAACGTAATAAGGCCATTCCCACATGTGATTCTTCTTAATTAACACAAAAACATGGTGTTTTTTCTTATCAAAATCTTTACATACCATATCTCTCTTCATTAATTCCATTCGCAATTCTTGATTCTCTATTTTCAATGATTTCATTTCATCTTTAATTTGCAAGTGTTTAACTTCGTCCTCTAAATATTTAATCTTGTTTTCAAGTTTGTACTGACCAAATTTACGAATACTTGGCAAAACTTCTTTTGTAACCCAATTTTTGAAGATTTTTGCCTCTTTTTTATGTGATCTCAAAATTAAAGAATAAAGTCCAGATTCATTGATAAAAACAGTGTCAGGATGAAGATTGTTAAGGGGCCATTCAAATAGCCCCTTGTTTTTTAAGTAAAAATATTGAATTTTGTTATCATCATCAACATTTAATTTAATTGCGTGTTTTGTTTTTTCATAACCTAATATTTCACAAACATCTTTAGCCTTAAACCAAATTTCATTATTTTCGTCAACAATCGTGCAAATGTCTTTATTATTGAATGTAAGTTGATTGTTGAGTAGGTCTACAACTGACTCCATTTAGATAGAAAAGAAATTTAACTAGTAATTTTTATTTCAGTATAAAGTCCAGATTCATTAATGAAAACAGTGTTTTTTGAAAGTTTGAAGGCGGGGGCGAATCACCCCTACCTTCAGAATGTATGTTTTCGAAGCTTTTTTTATATTTTTCTTTGTCATGTTCTTTAATTGCTTTCTTCGTATCTTTATATTCTAACACCTCTGCAACATCTTTCGCCTTAAACCAAAATTCATTATTTTCGTTAAAAAATGTTAAAATTTCTTTATTATTGAATTTGAGTAGATTCACAACTGACTCCATTTAGATAGAAAAAAAAATTTAACTAGTAATTTTTATTTTGAGAATAAAGCCCAGATTCATTGATAAAAACAGTGTCAGGATGAAGATTTTGAAAGGGTCTATGGGATAGACTCCTGTAATTTATACATTCAAAAGTTGTTTTCTTGAAAATTTGAAGGTAAGAACGATTCGTTCCCCCCTTGATTCATCATTCTTTCGACAATCTTAAATATATTGTTGTTTTACTCTCATTATTTAATAAATTTCCCTCAGAGTCTTGAACAGTTAAGACGATTTTTTGAATTCTTTTCATATTTTTTCTAATTGGAATATAATCGATTTCATTCGGTTTTTCACTGATTTTTGATCCATAAGCAACATTTGGGAAAAAAGTGTACAAAATTTCAGATTCTTTGTGTAAATGTTCGGTATGATTTTCAAAACTAGGTTCAACGAGATTACAATGTACTTCAATTACATCAAACGGTCTAAATTTTGGCGTTTTATTTCCTAAATATACCTGATTTGGCTCAATAGTTTCTTGAACAAACCCTAACAATTCTACAATAATTGCTGAAAACATTATTCTTACTGGTGATTTTATTTGAATTTTATTAGAGAGATAATTTTTTTTCATTTCAAACTTGTTTTCGTCAAAGTTTAAAGATTTATCTGATTGTTTGAATGTTTTCAGATAATTTTTAAGGGAATTTTTTATTTGATCGAAAGTATAATATCCTTTGTTTAAACCATAATATTTTGTTATGTTCTTCTCACTAAATCCTATACAATAAGGAGAACTTTCACTAATATTTATTACAAAATTGTCAGAATAAAAACCGCTTAAACCGATAAAATAATTTGATTCTTCCTCTAAGTGTATAGGATGTTCCAAGTTTAAAAATAATTGAGAACTTTCTGAAGTCAACTTGAACAGCTTCATTTTCGCAAGCGTTGCTTCAAGATGAAAATCTTCTATTTAAATGGAGAAATTTTTAAAGCAAAAAGATCAGATAAAACTTCAAACGTTTGAAGAAAATAAGAAAGATCAACCAATCAGATTGTTAATTGTTGGTTCAAGTGGATGTGGAAAAACAACTTTATTATTGAATTTTATCTACAATAGGTTGATTCCTTATTCCAATTTGTATGTTTTTAGTAAATCTTTAGAACAAGACGCCTATAAAAAATTACAAGAAAGATTTGAAAATATTGAGAAAAACTTAAACAAAAAAATATCACATTTTTATAATGCCTCTGAGGACATAGTTCCGTTAAGCGAGTGTAAACCAAATTCTTTAATCGTTTTCGATGATTGTATTTTAGAAAATCAAGACGTTATTAAGGAATATTTCGTAATGTCTCGTCACAAAAACATATCTTGTATCTATCTTTCCCAATGCTTTTCAAAGGTTGATAAACAAGTTATTAGAAATAATTTGAATATGTTGTGTGTTTTTAAGCAAGATGATCACTATTCGAGAAAAATTTACAACAATTATGTGGGATCTGATATGATTTTTAACCACTTTATTGAGTTATGTGATAAAATTTGGAAGGAAGACTACGGATTTTTAACTATTAATCTAACTTTGAAGCCTAAAAATGGTAAATATCTGAATAAATTTTCTAATATAAATGCTGCTCAGTGGTCTGACAAATCTACTTGATAAAATATTTGTTACAATTATTTTTATATTATCTTTACTTTTTATTTACATTATGAAAATAACAGAAAAACGGTAAATCTGTTCACGTTCCACGTTCACGTTCCACGTTCACGTTCCACGTTCACGTTCATGTTTCACGTTCATGTTTCACGTTCATGTTTCACGTTCATGTTTCACGTTCGTGTTTACGTTTCACGTTCATGTTTTACGTTCGTGTTTACGTTTCACGTTCGTGTTTCACGTTCGTGTTTCACGTTCCACGTTCACGTTTTACGTTCCGTGTTCACGTTTCGTGTTCACGTTTCCACGTTCCACGTTTACGTTTCAAAATTTTCCTAAATAAATGGCGAACGTAACTTCAGAAGAAGCAAAAAAACTTGATCAAATAGAAAAGAAATTAATCAAAGAATTTAAAGAACAGATTCGAATTGATGAAAAAGAACAAGAATTTATTCAAAAAATTAATCAACCTGTAACATCTGCAATAAAAAATGTTGAGGGCAAAATTGAAAATGTTTTAAGCGATAATCAAAATTTGATGAATTTGGTTCCAGTTGTACGACAATTTGCTGATATTTCGATACCAGAATCTGAAGTAGAAGAGTTTGAATTGCCAAAATTACCATCTTCAACACCATTTAGACCTCGAATCATTGAAGACTCTACCATAGTTGAACCAATAAGTCCTGGAACAACGGATATAATAATTGGTGAAATTGGTAAAAAATTTCTTCCTAGAGCAAAGGATGATAAATTTGGTTTGTATTGGGGCAGAAAAAAGAAAAGTTTTATGATTGGAAATTTGCCCGTGAATTTTGAGCATAATGATATCATTATTAATGAAAAAACATATGAAGGAACTCAAGGTTTATGGAGATTATTAACAGGCACTGATGTTCCAAAAGACGGTTTATATTCTGAAGAAGACTTGAAAAAGTATACTGAAATTTTATGGAAATCTGATTCAATTTACAAAAATAATGATCCATCAACTAAGAAACCAAAGTCAAGTAAAGGTAAAAAATATCTCAATTTGATTAAACCAATTTGGGAAAAAAGAATCGAAGGATCAGGTGTGAGAAAATACAGTGATAATAAGATTGAATACAGATATATCGACGATTTGACAAAACTCGATGGAATTATTAATTATATTTATGCTCAAGAAAAGGCTGGAAACAACAATTTTTTGAACGAAAAGAAAGCGATTAAAGATTTTATTTCGAACAAACTTGATGAAATGATTGAAAAACCTGATGGAATTAAATATTTAAAACGAGTTTTGCCGGCAATAAGTTCATCTATGATTGAGGGTAGTGGACTTTTGAATGATTTTATCAACAATTTACCTTTTGAATTACACGTACCAACTTATCAGTATCTGGGGCCTGGCACAAAACTCGAAAAAAGACTAAAAAGAGGAGATACTGGTATAAATAAATTAGATCAAGCTGCTATGGAACACGATATTTTTTATGCAAAACATAGAGACACAAATTCCAGACATATCGCAGATAAAGTTTTGCAAGATAAGGCAATGGATAGATTTTTATCAAAAGATGCTAGTTTAGGTGAAAGATTTGTTGCGCTTCCAACAGCTGGAGCAATGTTTTTGAAGAGAAAACTAGGAATGGGAATCGAAGAGAACTTGAAATTTTAACTATATAAATGGAGGTGAACGTAAATTTCAGCAAAAATCAGAAAGAAAAAATAAAATCCGCTTTTAAGAAGAAAATACCCGTTAGTATTCAATTTAAAATAGATCAACTAAAAAATGGCGAAGATAAGATATTTTTAACAAATAGACAATACAATAAACTCGAAAAACATAAGAAAAACAATAAAGGAACCAGAATAGAATTTTCTTATAATCAGTTGAAAGAACTCAAAAATGGTGGACTTTTGAAAGATTTATTAGATTTTGGAGAAAATATTCCAGTTGTTAAAAATGTTGTTCCTTATGTTCGTAAAGCTGCTCCAATCGTTAAAAAAGATGTGATTCCTATTGTTCGAAACATTTTAAATTGGTTAGATAAAGAGTTGGAAGATGTTACAGGATCTGGATTAGATGAAAAAACTTTGAATTACGTGAAATCAAACATTGAAAAAAAAATTTAAACCTTTAACATTCGGGGAATTGGAAGAAATCTGCAAAAATATTAAACATTTTAGAGGAATCTTCATGAGAGATACATTACCTGAAAAAGTTAAGAAATTTGAATGTGGAATTGTGAATTTAGACTCGATTATGGGAAGTGGAACGCATTGGATTTGTTATTATAAAAATGATAAGAATGCATGTTATTTTGATTCGTATGGAAGAATTGAGGACAAACCACCTATAGAATTGATTAAATATTTGAAAAAATCAAGCGTCTACTACAATGATTCTCAGATTCAAGACTATAAAGATCCCCCAATTTGTGGTCATTTATGTGTTTTTGTTTTGAATGAACTGAGTACTGGTAAAGATTTTAAAGAAGTTGTTAACAAATTATTACTTAATAAATATGGATTCACAAAATATTTTTGACGTATTTGGAACACAAATTATTCAAAATGTAGATAATAGTTTGAATTTTGATAGTTTGAGAAATGAGTTTGATAACAAGTTAGAAAATTTATTACAAAACCTTCCAGATTCAGATACGTTTGCTGTCGAGATTGAAGATTTTAAAGCAGAATATGATAACAAACTTGCAAATTTCATGAGTTCAAATGAAGTTGCTGATAAAATAAAAACATTGGAAAAAGAAGTTGATGATGGTGTAAAAAAATTATTTACCAATTTAATGTCTCATATCGAAAAAGCTGATAAAATTACTGAAGCGATCAAAGTTGAAAAGAATTATGTTAGTTTGGCTAATAAAAAAAGAATTGTCGGTGTTCGACCTGGTATTGACAAACATGATGTTGTTGTTAAAGAACAAATTTTAAAACCTCTAAAATTATCAGAAAACATCGATATTGTTGATTTACATGATCCGAATGTTAAAAATGCCTTAGATTTTAAAGGAAAAAGAATTAGCGGTGTTAGTAAAGGAATTAATCCATTTGATGTTGTTGTAATGATTCAATTAGAAGATCCTATTAAAATGTTTAATGAACTAAAACAAAATTATGAGAATCATAAACAGCATGTTAAAGATTTTACAACAGAAGTCTATGAAAAACTTGATGAAAGAAGTAAAAGATCAGTAGACGATGTTGGTGAATTACTTGATAAAGTAAATAAACTAGAAGAAAACTTTAATACATATAAAAATGATGTTGATGTATTAGTTGGTGCAGTAATTAACAAAATTCTGTAAGATTTTGATACACGTTTCAATGAGAAAGTAAACTTTTTTGAAAATGTTGGTACACGTTTCAATGAGAATGTAACACATAATAATGAATTACTTAAAAGAATAGATGATCGATACTCTTTATATCTCGATAAAGTAAATAAACTAGAAGAAAACTTTAATAAATTTAAAGAAGATGTTAATAAAACTTTTGAAAACATTGATAACAGATTTAATGGATTAGGCGGCTATGATGACTAATTTTCCTTATATAAATGGCGCTCATATATTGTGTGAGATGTAAAGAAAAAACTGCAACAAATGATATAAAATACTATGCAAACATTAACGGAGTTAAAAGAATTTCGGGGAAATGTGCTGAATGTAACTCAAAAAAGAGTCAATTTATAAAAACTTGATTTTGAAATTTTTTCCTAATAAATAGAGATGGCGGGACATTACAGTGCTTTCGATCTTTTTATAATGCAACACGAAAGAGATTTGAAAAAAGAACATTGGGATGACATTTCTCAAAAATATGAATTATCCGAAGATATGATGAGATTATACGTAAACAAATTGAATTGGTATAACATTGCTAAATATCAAACTTTATCATCAGAGTTCATTCAAGAAAATATACATTATCAATTAAAAGATCATATGTCTGTTCTTTGTCTCTATCAACACTTGAGTATAAAGTTTTTGGATGAAAATAAAGATACAGTTGATTGGAACAATATTATAGATAGCGGTTACTATCCTGTGCAGATTTTATTGAAATATGTGACCGAGATCGCAAAATTTAAGGAAGAGAATCCTGAATATGACGAAGTAGATCATTAAAAATGACTCTAATCTTTTTAATTATTTTACTAAAATTTATATCTTTTCTTATAAAAACGTACATTAGACCGATGAAAAAATGATACACGATGTTTAAAATTTCTAAATTTTCTCTTATTAAATGGCGGACTACAGAAAATATGCTAGTGATATTGAAAGGGCGGAGTTTAAAAATTTCTATCCAATTAGTAAACAACATTTGAATGAACCGAATAAAAGAACTGAGTTTAATATTGATTTTGGAGATAACTTTTGCTCGTCTAACTTCCAGTTTTATATTTCTGGAACTTTAACAAAACAAGATGGTCAAGCATATCTTGGAACTGATAATGTTAGATTAATCGATAATTTTATACCGTTTTTATTTTCTAAGATTGAAGTAAGAAAACACAATAAATTGATAGAAGAAGTCGAAAACTGTGGCCAATTAAGCACAATTAAAGGAACTATTTCGTATTCAAAAAGTGATGTTATTTCTCAAACTTCTAATGGCTTTGAATCAGATTTTAAATTTGGTGTTTTTGAAGCAGCTGGAAATTTATCTCATTTTGGATTAGGATTTTTTGAAAATGTTACTATTCCGATCTATAAAGGAGGATTTTATCTAAGTTTTATAAGAGCAGAAGACGATGATGTGATTCTGAAGACTGCAACTGGAAATGTTATGCCTGTTGATGGAAAAATAACAATTACAGATTTTTTTATTAGAGTTCCAATGATTGATTATAAAATCACGAGTAAAATAAGGTTGATTGATGAAATTACAAAAAGTCAAAACATTATGTTTAATTTTCTAGATTGGCAATGTATTGAACAAAAAGGTATTTCCGGAACAACTTATTCGTTCGATATCACAAATATTTATAGAAATATCTTCAATCCCAAGTTCGTTATCATAGGTTTTCAAACAGATAGACAGAATAATCAAGAAAAAAATCCTTCAAAGTTTGATAGTTTGGATGTAAAAAATATCAGAGTAAAATTGAACGGTTCTTATTATCCAGATGAATTACAAAATTTAAACATTTCCGGAGGTCTTTTCAGAATCATGTATCAGATGTATCAAGATTTTAAGAAAGTTTACTGTAATAATAAGGAAATGTATTACAATCCTAAAGAATTTTTAGCGAATAGACCTATTTATGTCATTGATACAACAAAGAGTTTGACAAATATTTCTGGTTCAAAGAACGATATAATTATCAATATGGATTTTCAAAAAGCTGTTACAAACGCGATTTGTTATGTGGTTGTGGTTTCTGAGAAATTTTTAGCCTATGATGTGATTAAGAACGATATTAGAGAAATTCAGTAGTTAATGATGTTCATATTATTCTCTTTCATTCCCTCTAATACTTCAAAAATATACTCTTTCGCCACTGAAAAATCTCGATTTCTTCCGGAATAATCTTTGTAATCATAGACAAAATATCCTAAATAGTTGTACAATAGAATGAAATTATTTATATTTATCTCTGTTGTAGAAATGTAAACACAAACATTTGCGCTGAAAAATTTATATCTCGGCAGAGTTAGTTCCATAATCTCCATTTATAAAAAAATCTTTTTTGTTTAAATGGAAGAGTATAATGCCAACTGTTACAAGTGTTATAATAGAGGAGAAATTATTGATAAAAAATATTTAGTTTGTAGAGATTGTAATTTAATTTTGTACGAAAGACCTAAACCTAGGAAATTTCGAAATAAACTAACACATTTGAATAATCTGCTTATAAAATTACAATACGGAGATGAAAAACAAACAAAATTTGTTACAGAGTTTAGGAAAATAAATAAAAATTTTTACTTATCTCTTAGAACCGTTGAAAAAATTATTTTCCTTTTCAAAGAATACATTAGGTTTGTAGGTATCGATACACACGTTTATTATGAAAAGATATTACCTGTATTTTTTCATTATCTGGATGTTGAATTTGTCTACGATTTTAAGCCTGAAATCTTTGATGATTTTATAGTACATTTGGAGAAATTAAACGAAGAACCTCGTGAAAAGAATGCGGTTTTACTCACATTCTCCCCGACTTCTCGAGTGATTGTTAGCAAATTTCATTTTTTCCGTCTTTAAATTTTTTCTATTTAAATGGAGTTCTTGAAAGAGTTAAATGATATTGGAGAATGTAAGTTTAAAGAGTATAAGAAGTTAAATGAATTGGAAGAAAGGAAGAAACATAGAATCTTGAATTTGGAGAAAATGAAAGATAAATTCGGGTTTACAATAATTGCCGAGTTGGAAGATTGTAAAGTACACTTGCCGAACAGATTTTTGACTGTTTTGGATGAAAAAAAGATTAAAGAATTAAACAAAAATGAAAAATTACACTTGATTGTTACTGGAAAGAAGACTATAAAAGATAAAGAAATTATAACAATTAACTTTGTAGAATAAAGTCTTAACTCTAAAACTTGCAGTCCCTCCCCACGTCATAGTACTGTTTTGATAACCATAGTTGGTGTCTTTCTTCATAGGAATCACATGGAATATTATCTACAGTAATACCTTTTGTTTCACACAAAATGTGGCTATATTCTATAAGAAAAATTCTATAATGCTCTTTAATGAATTGTGTTGATAAATCTTGATACTCACAAAAATTCCTAAGAAATTCATCAATTAAGTCTTGATTATCTTGAAAGAACGTATAATATGGGAAAAATGTCATAAAAAAACGATGAAAACTCTCTGTTTGTTTATTTTTTACTTTCTTTTCAATATCTTTCGTAATTATATTAAATATGTAATCCCTTACTTTTTTAGTTTTTTGCCGATAGTAAAACACTCCATTAGACGTTTTTTCTGCAAAAGACTTTACAAGTTCTTTGAATTCTGTATCATTTAAGGAAAGTATCAACTGTTCTTTAAAATGTTTTGGTAATTCGTTGAACTCGTTAAAATTGTCTTTCTTTGTAAGTTTTTGAAATGCTAGAAACTGAAGAGAGCTTGGTGAGTTCATGTTGTTTATTTAGTAGAAAAGTTTTTTATTAAAGTACAGTATGTTTTTAGTAAAAATGTTTTTAAATTGATTAAATTTTATTAAGATAAATCCTTTATTCGTAGCAGATTTGACAACATTTTACAAAGCACAGCTTAAGAAAGTAGAAGCAAACAGCTGTAGATTTGGTTAATTTTTCATTCCACAGAGTAGATAGTAATGTACCGATCGCTTTTGGAGACGAACGACTGTAGATTCGGTTAATTTTTCATTGAGATTTGCTGTGTTATTTCTCAGCTTCCTTTATGGTACATTGAACAGTATTTTACATTGCTTTTCGGTCGGCTCCGAAAGTGCGCCAGGAACCCCATATTACTATCTACTTATATATATATATATATATATATATATATATATATATATATATATATATATATATATATAGCAGTTTAATTTGTTGAAACTTATTCTTGCCTAGATTTAGCTCTTATTAAACTTACCCCAACTTAGCATTAGCTCAAATGCCATTTCAACTTCGTATCCTCACTACATAGTGAGTACTTACTGGACTGATGAAGTTCAAACTCCTCTCCTGTTTGTGTTGGAGAACAACTACACAGTTGGCAATGTAAAACTTGGTATACTCACTACAAAGTGAGTACTAACTAGACTGATGAAGTTCAAACTCCTCTCCTGTTTGTGTTGGAGAACAACTACACAGTTGGCAATGTAAAACTTGGTATACTCACTACAAAGTGAGTACTAACTAGACTGATGAAGTTCAAACTCCTCTCCTGTTTGTGTTGGAGAACAACTACACAGTTGGCAATGTAAAACTTGGTATACTCACTACATAGTGAGTACTAACTAGACTGATGAAGTTCAAACTCCTCTCCTGTTTGTGTTGGAGAACAACTACACAGTTGGCAATGTAAAACTTGGTATACTCACTACAAAGTGAGTACTAACTAGACTGATGAAGTTCAAACTCCTCTCCTGTTTGTGTAGGAGGACGACTACACGGTTGGCAATGTAAAACTTGGTATACTCACTACAAAGTGAGTACTAACTAGACTGATGAAGTTCAAACTCCTCTCCTGTTTGTTTTGGAGAACAACTACACAGTTGGCAATGTAAAACTTGGTATACTCACTACAAAGTGAGTACTAACTAGACTGATGAAGTTCAAACTCCTCTCCTGTTTGTGTTGGAGAACAACTACACAGTTGGCAATGTAAAACTTGGTATACTCACTACAAAGTGAGTACTAACTAGACTGATGAAGTTCAAACTCCTCTCCTGTTTGTGTAGGAGGACGACTACACGGTTGTCAATGTAAAACTTTGTTTACCAACTGTTAGCGGGGCGGGAGGTGTCTGTACACAATGTGGTTAAACTGTTCACGTTTGGTCTGCCGTGTTTGTTTACCTACTAAGTACTCTGACTAATTGTTACTGTTAACCAATCCTTAGCGTTGATTGACGCTTCAGTTCGTTCAACAGACAGTGTTAGGTATCATTATTTTCTTTTTATTGTTCTGAAATACATTTTTACAATAAATACAAAGTAACTTTTCAAATCAATGTAATCAGTTTAACAAAAAACCCACAGATTTTGTAGGTAATGTTACATTTATGTAGTCTTGAGAATCACTATTCAAATTGTCCTTAAATAGATAAATTAATACATATTTATTTAGACTCTGATCACTTCAATACTCTCTTAAAACACTTCATCAAAAATAGTTATCCTGACATCTAATCACTTCAATAATTTCCTAACGTTGGAGATAGATACTGTATCCAACCACAGAAACAGTCATCCTAATATCCAACACCTAATTACCTTCCTGAAGTTAGACATAGACGTTAAAAAAACTGAATTTTTTACCTCTGATTATATCGTAAATTTCCTGAAGTTTTACATACAGACTGTGTCATAATATTGTTATAAATATATCTTACTAACTCAATTATTTACCAACGTATCTATGTGCTCTACTAACAGTAAATATTCTGTATAAACTATACATTTACTATCTTGCAGCCAACATTGTGCTCAAAATCTTTATAAAAACAGCACACCCCTCATGGTAACATACATTTTATCGTACAGTATGTTCGAAAATTTTTCCATGACAGGTCCAAATTTTAAGCAGAATATGCAATGATAGTAAATTATATCCAAATTATCTTTAACGTCTAGTATATGTACAACATACGTACATGTTCCAGAACCAAACGCTTTCTAAGACAAAAATGAATGAAAAACTATTTCAATAAACCTTATATAGCATGTATCCATTTAGATACCTTTTCCTGACTGAGAATAGTTTCGTTAATGTGAATCACTCACTTTATACTGGTAATTTTGCTTTACTATTGAATGTGGTACAAAGTTGGTCCGTTAGTACAGATATTTCTTTTCTATTGTATGTCATACGGAATATGAATATTGTACAGATGACAACTTTGTAAGACAGGACAGTATCACTGTCAGGCGGTTTGTAAAGGAAGTGTGTACAAGAAGACAACGCTTGCCTTTTAGTTGTATCAAAGGAGCTGTCCTTGCCAAACACAGCTTGTTCTCCTCTGAGAGTTTCTATGTGTTGTGGGGGGGGGGGGTCAGTGGGGAGCTATCCTCAGTAAACAATAGAGACAGTGTATTGGTCATCGTGTGGTTCAGTAAACTTGGGTGCTTCAATATATTAGTGTTATTTTTTGTTAGTGTTATGTTAAATTGTACATTGCTGTTTTATAATTCTGTTCCATATTGTGATGTTGTATAAAGATAAAATGTAATAATTTATTTATATAATATCACTATGAATTAATCCCAAACCAATCCCCGGATACATAAGTTAGTTTAGACCAATTTTACTAACCGGTTGACACCATGAATATTAACCTGAAGAGAATGATCACTGTATTGATCAGGTCTGAAGCATTTGGACTAAAATCTATTTCATAATAATTTTTAAAGGCGAGGTCCACTAAGAGCTGGTCCACTTTTATGGAGCTAGACTGATTAAATAATCCATTGATGTTAGAAGGAAGCATAAGACAAATTCAAAGAATGAATATTTTTTTAAAGTCCTAGAGCTCTCGCTTGGCGCATATATTCGTCTTGTAGAGGGAAGAATTATATTAGTTTTGTCCTTCTGAGGGACCGTTTTTGCCATAACACGATATAAAAAATCCTATGACGGGTTCAATATTTGTTAGATAGCAAAAGATTTCAAAATTCGTTAGATAGTGTCCTTTTTTCCCACAAAACTCTATTGATTTTGAAGATGCAAAGTCAAAAGGCAGTCCTTTTGTCTGTCTATCTGTCTTCTGTGCGATAACTCTTGACAGGAAAGTCTAGAAACTTTAAACTTGGTACCTAGGGTTTTTTGGGCCGAGAAAGAGTAAACTGTATTGGTTTTGGTTTTACGATGCAGCCAGAATTTTTCCCAAAGGTCAAGATCTAAGCAAGAACTGAATTGATTTTGGAGTCGAATTTCATGAGTCTGTCTATCAGTGAGACAACTCTATCGTTACATTATGTCTGATCCTGTTACACTCCGTTGTACCATATATTGTTTTAGGAGTTGTTTCTTTCATTAATTACACCGAAGTTCTCATAGTTAACTAGGAAATATAATATAAATTACCTTTAATTACCTTACCTTTTACCTTAAATTAAATGCCTAATATTGCCCAAAATTTGTACCTATAAGGTTTGTATTAAATTTTGCAATTTTGTAACAGATTAGTGTCTTTGACAAAGACTAGGAAATAAATAATTTCAGTATCATATAATGTTTACAAAGGAGCAATAGCATTGTCTCTTGTATTGTTCCCCTAACCAACAATAGAATGCAGTGAACGCTCCCAAATGCCATTCAAGCAGTTCAGTTCCAATGTTCAACCAATACTTGGAGCCGTTTGCGATACATTTACCGCACTGTCGCCTCTTTTATCGCTTTATCGCAGCTTTATGTGCCACAGTGCCTTGACAGTCATGGCCCTTTAGTGTTTCCTTCATCTGATATATCCTTTAAGAAAAAGTAGTAAATACTGTGTTGCGTAGATAAACAGAAATTTAATTAATGATCAGTCATTCGGAAAAAGTACTCGATTTAAAATAGTTTAAATCATTTATATTAATAAAATATGCCGTCAAGAGTATGTATTGCTGGTTTCCATGTTTTTAGTTTTATCTGTAAACCTAAAACTTACAATCAAAGTACCCATCAAGTAGTGCATTTCTTAAGGGCAATGAACTCCTGTGGTCAGTTCCATAGTGAAACATTAACCTATCAAAGAGGAACATACCTATAAACCTTACCTATAGGCTTGCCTATAATAGTCTATACAATTTATTCTCATTTATCCCAAAAATTTGCATTATGTATAAATATGTATAAATACCGTATGTATAAGTATAAATACAGTTTTAGGCTTAGGTATTCTGTAGTTTAATATCTAGCAACATCTCCGTGCTAGACTTCACAAGACAGAGTTATAATGTAGTTAGGCAAGCACTCTGGTTCCTCTAAAACTCTCCAACATGGCGAGTTAGTAACAACAATTATCCAACCGCTGTTGCCCCGGGAATCATGCTTGTCAACGTAATACCGTTTTGGGTGAAGTGCTTCTGCAGTTTTATATCAAACAAGACTTAGCTGTTATACTTCATAAGGCTGAGTTATAATAGTTATGGTTGCATTCTGGCATATCTAAAATTTGCCAACTGGGCGTGTTAGTTATAACAATCATCCAACTATTACTACCCTTTTCATTGTGCCTTAATATCAGTTATTCTTGGTAGGTACAATAGTGTGTTTCTACAATTATTTTGGAAATTTACCTTGTAGTGTTTTCTTTTTACTTCATTTTATAAAAAAGTAATAGTTTTAATTGTTACTAAAATATTTTAAACAAATAACCTATTTGATTATTGAACCTAAAATTTCAAGTACAACAATATTGAAAACCAACTGAAGGGGTACGCTCGCTCTATGTATTCTATAGTAATTTTCACTGCTAATTAGGTTACAAACTCCAGTAATCTGTGCCTTGTCACCATACCTATTTCATAAACACAAAAAACTGATGTTCCAAATAGTTTATAAACTGTTCAATATGCAACAAAATATACAGTCAATATAGAATAAACTTTTTACCGTCCTGGTAATATAAATACTTCAAATTGAGAGATGCAAGCCAATTCAATGAAATGGAGAAGTTTATACGTACTACAACTAAATAAACACTAGTATTCGTAAATTAACTCTTAGTGGTGTTAAAAATCAATTTGGAATTTAAATTTATAAGGGTATGATGAAACGTATTATATATATATATATATATATATATATATATATATATATATATAAGTCATAAGATTAAAGTTGTAAAACATTTCATAGATATTGAAGGCTCTCCATCACAAATTAAAAGTATTGAATTCAATTTGGATAATCCGTTCCTATCGATTTATGACAGAAATTTTGCAAGAGCTATGGCCGGGCAACAATGACAGGATTTGATTAAAACCCAGCTGATTCATGAGGTTGACGTGGTACATTTAATCCCAGAACTCATCAGACGACATTGTGCTTGAGCTCGGCATCCGCAAGTTTCAACACTTGAGCGACTTCAATTTTACTTCTACCTTCACTCTCCTTTAAACAGTTTCCTTACTGCCAGTAGCAACTGATTCCCGATGTCAATAAATACATGTTCTGGTTGGAAACATTAATTAGTTATACATTTTTAAAACATTAATATATTAAGAGTCATATATTAAGTCTTTATGTAACCATGTTTTCTGCAATTTAATACAATTTGTATTAACAAATTGAACAATTACATAAAGTTACTAAGGTGTAACAAACGATTATTATAACTATGGATTAAAAATTAAAAGCAATACAAAATAATATTTCAATTTATTCACCACGCCTACTTCTCTATGCTACATAGTATGTATTGTTTTAATTTTAAAATCAACATACACTTTACAAAGTTATTTTGAAAAAAAATAAATACAAAGAAATATGACCATCACTTAAAAACTTGTACAAGCCAAGTAGAATACTTGACAATTACAAGTAATTCAAGTTTTGGTTTAAAATGTTTCCTCAATCTCCATATATTTTTTGTAAACAATCAACGGCCTGAAACTGGGGAATTTATTTATTAACCACACAGGCCATGGGAGTTCTACTCATGTCCCCTATCCACCTCACCCATAAAATTCAGGGGACCATTGATGTCCTGGGTGAACCCGGCATCTATATTGTTCAGAGGAGGACTCTCAGGATTGTCTGGGGTCTGGGTACTCAGGAGGTGTCAGATCGGATGGTGTCTTAACGTTGCCCTCACTACTTATTTCTACACACTTCACATCACACTCTTATATTTGCCTTGCGCCTCCAGAAAATCTTTCTTAAACCAAACCCGAAACAATTCCGAGCTCAGTGTATAAAAATTTAGATTATGTTTGATTAAACAGTCACTATATTTCGATGGTCCAAAAATATTATTCAAGCGCAAAGATATTAAGAAATCTCCTAAAATTAAAGTTTTAAAGGCGCGTCTGAGAGTTATCTGATCGGAAAGGCTACTAGAGTCTTGACAAAGCTGCCACCATGGTATGAAAAATGTAGGCTTGGCTAGAAATATTTAATAATTACTTTTAGTGTGATAGTAGATTGTGTTGTGACGTGCAAACAAATATTTATTATAGTAATTGTGCCATTACATGATTTGGTATTCCGTTGGTAAAAATATCTTATAATTCTGTCTGGCGTAATCTAGATTTGCGTTCAGTTTCATAACAATGAACTGCTCCATAGGCATTTCCCAACTAGATCTTATCCTAAAACAAGGTCGTAGGGTCAGAATTCCATTATTCAGCTCAGACGTGTAACATGTTCCATCTGCTGAATGTTGAGATCTACTACGTGTCCTGTGTGCACACCAAAACTGTTCTATATAACATGTCTCCCTAAACGGTGAAAATTATTTAGTTTTCGAACAATAAACACTAGTTTACAGTTAACAGTTCGGATAAGTCACTCCCAAAGATGATTTTATTATTAAGTTTAAATACATTTATTGTTAAAAACATAGAAAATTTAAATTAATATTAAACTTTGTTTATCCGTAACCCAATGTAAATAAACAGTGTAACATTATTTCACCCCTTCAATGGTCTGACAAGTAACTATGTACATACCTATATGTGGGTAATGTTTTCACCACTTGTACAAAAGATGAGGGGCTTGATAGTGTACTTCATAATTGTCAATTAAAGTAATTAAATCAGAATGAGACAAACCGTTAACAACCATTGAACCAACTAACCGCAAGTCCAGCCTATTCTCTGGAACTAAACACTTAAGTGGCAAGGGATGATTGTAATTACACTTACCACAGCCGCAGATTTATTTACAGTTATGTTAGCAACGGCGTTTACCGCTGGAAGTAATATTATTAACTTTAATGCACATATTAAGGAAAAGATGTGACAAATAATTAACTATCTTTGAAGCGAGTGACCACAAGCCCACCCTCGTCCCTGGAACTAATCACTTAAGTGGCGAGGGATGGTTGTAATCACACTGGCCACAGCCGCAGGTTTATTGACAGTTCTGTTAATAACGGCGTTTAGCCTTGGAAGTAATAATATTGGCTTTAATGTACATATGAAGGAAAAGATGTGACAAATAATCAACTATCGTTGAAGCGAGTAACCGTCTGCCCAACCTGGTCTCTAGAACTGATCACTTAAGTGGCGAGGGATGGTTGTAATCACACTGGCCACAGCCGCAGGTTTATTGACAGTTCTGTTAATAACGGCGTTTAGCCTTGGAAGTAATATTATTGGCTTTAATGTACATATGAAGGAAAAGATGTGACAAATAATCAACTATCGTTGAAGCGAGTAACCGCAAGCCCACCCTCGTCCCTGGAACTAAACACTTAAGTGGCGAGGGATGGTTTTAATCACACTGGCCACAGCCGCAGGTTTATTGACAGTTCTGTTAATAACGGCGTTTAGCGTTTTAAGTAATATTATTGGCTTTAATGTACATATGAAGGAAAAGATGTGACAAATAATCAACTATCGTTGAAGCGAGTAACCGCAAGCCCACCCTCGTCCCTGGAACTAATCACTTAAGTGGCGAGGGATGGTTGTAATCACACTGGCCACAGCCGCAGGTTTATTGACAGTTCTGTTAATAACGGCGTTTAGCGTTGGAAGTAATATTATTGGCTTTAATGTACATATGAAGGAAAAGATGTGACAAATAATCAACTATCGCTGAAGCGAGTAACCGCAAGCCTGCCCTCGTCTCTGGAATTGATCACTTATGTGGCGAGGGATGATTGTAATTACTTTGGACATAGGCGAGGTTTATTGACAGTTCTGTTAGTATAGACTTTTATCATTTTAAGTGATATTATTACCTTAATATACGTATACAAGATTAATGAAAAATATATGACAAATAATTAACTACCATCGAAGCGAGTAACCGCAAGCCCGCCCTCGTCTCTGGAACTGATCACTTAAGTGGCGAGGGATCATAGTAATTACATTGGCCAAAGACGCAGATCTGCTGAGAGTTTTCTTGATAATTGATTTTATCATTACACTTAATTATTGGTTTATGATTAATTTATTTTTACGTATTAGTTTAATATAATGTTTTACTTATATTAGAACTGAAACATTACTTAGAACAACTTTATTAAATAATGTTTCGCGAAATTTTTATAGTTTATTTTAGTATATGTGTTCAATATAATACCTAATGCAATTTCATTAAAAATCTAAATTTTATCTTATGCTTATAGGAATAAAAGGGGGAGATATGTATTTTGACGAGAACAATATACATCCCTAAAGTAAACACCATGCCATGTTATTAATAAAATCTTGTTAAGATCTGTAGATGGGCAGGCCATGAATAATTGATTAACTAAAATACGTAGCTTTCTTTAATATTTAAAGCTATAAGTTGTGATACAAACTAAATAGGTGTTTTATAAACTTTGCTATTAACGTTATCGTTTGAAAACCCATGTTCTATAGTTCTGGAAAAAGATTGAGTTTAGAAGTACATGTTTGAAATTTAATCTGGAATATTGGAAGCTAAATAGTTGTGGCTACATCAGGATTTCAGGAATTTAAAATATTCCCTACAACAACGTTGGACTTCAAGATATTTAGAATACCCGTCGCCCATTTTACTTTATTATGGAAATATACACTCAATGTTTGTTCATCGATGAGAATTAAAAGAAATACACGGTATTTCCTCAGAAATGTATTTTTTTACAACCATTTATAATTTAATGTGGACAATTATCACGTTATCAGCGTATCCTTAGTCTTCAAACAATGTCAACTGAATGAAGAAGTTTAAATAAATTAAACTAAGGTCATATGTTACAGTATTTTATATGGCCTAAACTCTTAAAAGGAAATGAACTTTCAAACTATATTTAATCATACCACATATGTATGCCCTATTCCATATTTCCATGAGAAATAACTTAAAGTGGCGGTAGAACTTAATCTGAACTGTAGAAAAGAGATAAAGTTATTGGTTGGACAAAGAAGCGTCAACACTAACACATTTTTAGGCACAAGTGTACTTTACTTTTTAACTTCATTATATTTTAAAGAAATGATTTTGTTGTTTGTGTTTTATTTAATTAATAGTTATTGAACGTTTTGATTTATATTGGTATAACCTTTTAATAATTTGAACAAGTAAATAAATAATTGTATTATTATTATTAATATTACTTTATAAATGTTTTTTATATGTTATGCATAAGAAATAAATTTAAAAAATATCGACATCACCTTAATTCCCAATTTATTTTGTACAAATTCACAAGGTTTTAAACTGTAACTTAAAAATTCTGAAAACAAAAATGTATTACACTGGAAAAACATTCTGTTTTCAATAATCTGAGTAAAAATAAACCTACCACGAATCGTAAGCAGCACATGTATAGTTTATTTATCAGAATGATCGTTTTACTGCCATCAAAGACATCAATAGTATTTTCAGTTTTTACTAATTAAATATTTTTTTGTTTTATAAAACGACCGAAAATACCAATTCTGACAAACTCGAAAGCTTAAGACGTGGCACTGAAAAGGCAAAGAATTTTGATTTAAATAGACGAACTAACACTTTCACAAAAGCTTCTAATCTTTATTTTTAGGATCCTCAATTATAATTTCACGTGCGTTCAATTCAAAAATAACTACAAAAATCAGATTTTATTTAATTAAATATTAAACTAATTGAAGATTTTGAAATCATATTCAACATGTTTTACAAAAATATAAGTTGGACGTATATACAATGGTTACAAAAACGATGTTCAGTATTGATATTATAACGAAAATGAAGGAACCCTAACGATAAACGGAAGGAAGGGTATTCGTTCTCACCACCACCTCTAATAGCCTACCTCCGCCATCTCACTGATACTATCGACATCATCTGGCTCTAAGTTACCAGTTTCCCCTTCTCTTCGGTTGTTTATTACTCATATTATAAACAAGATTAAATATGATGAACTTTATAATGGATTACCACAGAAAAATAGCTATGCATGGTGCCTGTTCTTTATTATAAAAATGTTGAAACAGAATGTATTTTCAATATTATGCGATGGCGTTGGCAACGCCTTTAGATTAGTACATTATTCGTAATCGCTCTAAACGATCGATTTTCGTTATTTGTAATCAACCATAATAATCGATCAATTTACGTTATTTTTTACATCTTTCGAGCAGCAAATTGAAATTTGTACTTATTTCTATGCTAGGTATAGTTTCGATAACTTGCAAAGAAAGCAAATGTATAAATATTTTTTAACTATGCGAATACTAAAAATCGTTTAATTAGACTTTTACATATATTACGAGCATGCTAACTACTCTTTTAAGTGTGTTTTACTCCGTATCATTACAAAATCTTAAGCTTAGTGAAATGTTATACATCATTACAAATTTAGCACAATTGATTTAAAACAATGCAATAGCCTTTTAATCAATAATATGTTTTAAGAAAATCTACAGAATGTGATTGAGGTTAACGTTATTATACTTTATCTGTCGGATGTTAAACATAGGGAATCTTATAGAGCAAAACTGCTAAAGCTTTATTGTTCATACGGACGCAAAGTGCTTGGATCCGCGGAATTATTTCAGTTAGTTGTGAGGTCCGACGTTCATCTACACTAATACTCTCAAAGTTTGAGCTGATAAACAATTACTAGTAAATGACACAGTGGTTATAGCATATTACTGGAACTCATCCTTTACGAGACGAGGCATAATCTGCGATCAGTTCCGAAACGGCAATAAAGCTTCAACTGTTCTGAAGCTGGGTTTAATTACAATCTGTCCGCTTCGCCTATATTTCGATTTCCACTTACTCACCAGGATGCCAATTTAGGATTATCCATGTGCAATAACCGGTGCGTCCCGCTAACGCACGAGTATGAGGAGAAATATTTTCCCCGTCTAGGTATTTGTTCAACAGTTTGGATGTTCCGTTTTAATGTAAAATACAAATGATGGAGTGATTGTGAAGGAAAAAAGATTTTACGTACATTTGCTATCATCCAGTGATAGAAAATAATCATTAACCCTACGTTTCAAGATCGTAAATTTGATTTCTTCCTTAGGTGAATAACTAAGAATACACATAACTGCAGTCTAGGAAATAACAAATCATGTCAGATCGTTGTGACACGCCTAAGTCAGGCATTACAGCAACCATTTTATGTGTCATCTCAATATAGACTAACTCTAAAACGTGCAATTAATGCAAAAAAATTAAAAAACTGAACTAAAGAATACAGGTCACAATAGTTCTGAACTAACTAACCATCCACATAGTACTAACCAGAGTATCTCTGCATAGGTTTACTACAAATCTCTTACTCTGTTTAATTAGTTCATATAAGAACTTCTACACAATGGACTTCCTAGGTAACTGGGTAACTGGAGGAGTATTCACGTGAATGATCTAAGCCTAGTTCCACAAACCTCTGGTGAACATTACAATGTGTATATGTGAAAAATGTGGACCTGTGCGCAATTTTAATACAGAGGTCGATGGTGATACTACTACACAGTGTTTTTAAGGAGAGTTTTAAGAGCCTTTACAATCAAAAAGTGGTGTTTAAAGGCAATTTTTAAACTAAATATTCAATGATATTTTAGAAACATTTACATTGGGTATAGTAATGTGACATTTTAGTGGCTGGTTCCTCTGTAAACACTGCTTATTTTCAAGGAGTAGTATCGGTTCTATCCTACTAGTCAGCAGCTGGCGGCCACCAAACACAATACCACAAAGCAGCCCAAACCATTCATGCAGTACAATTTATAACAACCTCCCAGGTTACATAGAAGTTGAGAGCTCAACACCTGTATTTAAGAGAAAACTATAATTTTTAGCGATGCTTATACGAAGCTGTTACAAAGCAATAGAAATATAAATATTTATTATAAATTATTTTATATATTTATCTTATTATATCCTTTAATGGACGTGTTCAAGTTGTAATTATATGCAATTATGTCATTTGGAGAAATAAATTGACTGTGGATAATGCTATTCTAAATTAATCTAGTGGGAAAAAATGCTTAAGCTTTTGTTGGAAGAATTATCACTTCTGGGCATTGGAGTATCACATGTTATGAGTGTGGAGAGTCTTTAACGAAAGTCCAGAGATCATACTAAAATTCCAGTGTTGTCGTTTTCAGAGGATATGGTTATCTAGCCTGGATTTCATGAATAATTAAGTGGTAAATCGGTTTTAAAATAAGCATAAACTGGTTCCATGAGAAATTGATAGTTGGGCCTTAAAACAATATTCCCACGTCACTGCCCCAAGAAACAAAATATTGAAATTAAAGGCAATCCAAAACCAGATTTCACTGTGGTTAGAGACTAGAACCAGTCAACGGAATTCTCTAGTGATGCTCTACTTCTCGTCTATGGCACGTACTAGTTCTGGAAAATCTTTAAAAACACAGAATTAAATATATTAAATGTAGAAAAATGATTGTAAAGTCACCAGTGATGTAAATGAAGACCGTGATAAAAATAAAGAAAATTTGGTCTTTCTCAAGAGGATTTAACTGTCTGTCAAGGATTTACAAATACGGAGGGTTCAATTTAAATCCTACAAGGAGTAGTTCTACACAAGACAAACCTCCATATAAAGCCTAGGCTACCGTTATACATTATTCATCTACAGTTTAGTTCAACTCTCAGAGCTATTGACATTGCAATATGTAGAATATTCATTTTAGTAGATAGAATATTAATTTTTTTGTAACATAATATAACGTATCTTGAGTAGTTTTTACTCTTATCAATGTAATACCAAAAGAATCAAATGTTTGTACTTGTATGCGGTAATACAAACATAAATATTGTACTTACATCTGGAATTCTCTGGCTGCGGTGAAGCGACTAACTATTTCTCTCTTGTTCCTTCGGAACAAAACTATAAACATATTATAAACTATAAACACAAGCTCCAGTCATAAGAGTAAGAAAAAACACATTTTTTCTCACAAGTGCAAAAAATCTATTGTTTAATAGTTTAATGTTAGGTTTTGTGTAATTAACGAGAATCTTCATGTACACTCCGTCATAAGAAGACATAGGGTTTCTAAAAATGATGAAGACGTTTCATCGTCATATTTTTACTTATTATGATCAGTACTGTGATCACTTCGTATACCAGCCCTGCTCGGTTGTTTTATAGTATTTAGTCTTTTAATGAACTTACTGTGAAGCGAGAGAGTAGCAAAGTATTACGTTCCTCCTTTGTGAATGTTGAGTTAAGCTTCCATTCACCCTCCTCTTAATGCACCATCTGAAATCTGACGCTGACACAGACTTTATTCCTGGGATATGGAGTCTTATTTGTATGAAAATATACAAAGTCAGATGTTGTCGAAGAAGCTTACAACGAACCATTTGCATGGTTTTGACATCAAAGATGAAAATAGTGTGAAAGATAGTGAAAGATATTCTCATTGTATTATTAGTTGCACAATATTTGGGACTCTTCAGACGAACATGACTCCATATTTCAGGAGTCAAGGCGAATAGCTGTACTAAGAGGTAGGTGAACTGGAGCTAAACTCAACATTCACATTGAATCAACCCTTCCCACCATGCTATGTATAGATTACTCCTTAACTTACCATGTAGCACCTTGACTGCATTTCAATACTCGGTGAGGACAGTACTTCTTATTACGGTGTCTATCGTGTTGAGGTACTAAAGAAAGTGTTTAACATTAATTCATGTTAGTTCAAATACCGTACAATACATGTATACAATACAAATACCGTTTCATTAAGATGTTCACTATTGCTGCAGGTTAGTGAGGATTTGAGTATTGACGCAGTAAGGCGAATGTTAACTCTGTGGAGAAGTTTTCACTCCTGGTTAATTTGCACATGCCAATAGAATCAACGCTGTTTACAGGAAACACCAATTCCATTTACATCTGGGCAACCCAGTAGATCTACAGGAGTGGCACATCACTAATTTGAAATTCTGCAGGAGTTGGTCTTTATCCCCTCCTGAATATCCTATTAATCCGGAAACCACATAGAAATTCTTATTTTTAAATAAAGTGTAAGGTTTCATTATAGCTCCTTATTATAATTAAAATAACATAACTTAGTAAAAAAACAACATTTGAATTTGATTGAAACCGAAAGTTTAAAAATAAAAAAGAATATGGTAATGAATGTAATTTATGTATGGAAATGAAATAAAGATCCCAAAGCTATAACAAATATTTCTTACTCGAAGCCAAAAAAGTAAAAGAAAAATTGGCAATGTTTAAATGTTTCCATTTTACTATGGAAAACTATTTTTGTTTCAAGAACTCATTTTTATATTTTAATTTAATTGCTTAGAAACACTATCAACTCCTTAATGCCCTTAAAATCCTATCATTTACTTTCTTAGTTAGCAAAACAACACATTTTATGATGTGTATTTATCAGATCACCTGTAATATATAAAGGGAGCTTAAACCTTAAGTTCAAAGTATTTCGCGCTAATTCAATATACAAACATTATTAAAATACTTTCACTTGTATTTAAAGGCTGTGTGTGCCAAATATTCACTTAGGCTTATGTCCAAATACTTAGTAAAGAGTAGGCTTTCCCTTTTTCTAAGGAGGCGTGACTGCGATAAATGCCTAAAATCCTTCCTCATAAAATATTAGGAGGAGGAATTGCCTTTCCATCCAGAATATCCTTTCACTCCGGAATTAGCGTATAGGTTCTTTTAGGTTTGAGATAAAGGTCCTTTTAGAATAAAAACTGAATGTTTATTCTCTTCCTCATCTGAGCTGCTATAGTTTGGAATCATCATAGTTTTGGTTGGTTCTGAAAGATTGTTGAGGTATTAGGTATGATCTGTGGACTCATGATAACAGCTTTCTGGCGAGAATCTTGAGCAAACTCTAACTGGACAAACTTTCTGTTTCAAAACTTCCTGGAGTGACCGAGTGATTACGTTATGTCCATACATAACGCGGTTGTAATTAATATTAACGTAGTATATATAGGTTAAGGAAATAAAATGATTCCCTAAAATTCTAATTTTATAACATTTTTTATTTTTAACAAGGAGCACGCTACACCGCGTGTCGCGTAACAGGCTTTACTGAGACAGCGTGCTAAACTAAATAAAAGAGTACATAAAAAATCACTATCGTGTCTCTATAATTCTACTCTAGTATTTATATAGGTTTTAATCAACTTAAACCAATATTATTAAAATATTTTGGTTTTATTCCATAAAACATATATTTCATATGTTACTCTAGCATATAATATCTTTAGATTTTAATTCATCAAAACATGTTATTCCTTAAAGGTATAACTGACTATACTAAAAAAATTCACTATTGTACTTTTAAACATTTATTTGGACTTTTTAGAGAAATATTTGAATTTTTATATTAGAAATACATTCAGTTTTACGTCAAGTGATCAATACCGTATTTTTTGTAATTTTTCTATCTTTTCGGAAGTTATCATAAACGCTTGTGACTTAAAACTAAAAATTAACCCAACAAAAAACCGTTTGTCCCATCTCATTAAACATGTACTTAAAGTTTTCAGCATATTTATTTAAAATTTAAACATTGAAGCTTTGAAGGATACCTAGAAAATCACAATAAATAAAAAGGCTCAGAACCGTAGGTAGGAAAGTAATCTATGTATTATATATAAAAACTCGAGACTCATCTGAAATTACATATATATTCTTAGGATACGATTAAAAGATAAAGTTTTGTATTCATCTGTTTCGCTACATGATTTATGTCAATACAAGTGTCTCTGATAATATTACTAAACACTAGACCAATAGTTCTAGCAAAATAAAGTTTTATATCTATATTTAATTATTAATTTTTATTTGTAAAACATGCATAATGTATTATGGCTGAGGCGTTTCTCTAAAATATTCTACTTAGATATAAAATAAGCCTATTGTATTTCAATCGAAATAACATAAATGTTGTAACGTTCTAGGTTGAAAACATTCGAATACTCTGCATTTGATCATCTTAATTCTTTGGCAGTAAGCCATAAGCCTCTCATAAAGAAGTTGTAGAAAGCAAACCATAAATCAAGGGGTCTCATAACAAACATAGTTTGCTTATGCGGAAGTTTGTAAAGGAAGATATCATTTATAGCTACTTCCTGAGTATCATGTTCTTAATCATGTTTTCTACCAAAAGCCTTTATAATAGTAAACTGTTAACGCTGTAAACAATTTTATGTATTTATTTTGGCTGAAGAAATTAATGATTTCAAGGATTTTTTGATTAGAATGAAACTTTTTATGATCTTTTGTTTAAAATGGATGTTAAAACAGCATATGAAAAGCTAACAATGAGGTCACTCCTTACACTTGGCCATCAATAACTGGGACACCTTGTGATGGATGATGACACATCCATCGTTGGGTTCCACCATCAATTCATCACTGAATTTACCTTTAAATCGGATTAAGTTTCCAAATGAATATAATATTTTGGTAGTTAAACAATAACGGTATTTCACAATTAAACAAAATAAGATATTATAAATTGATACACTATAACAAGTGCACCAGAGAAGACTTTGAGAAATATCCAATTGACTACTACTCAAATATGTTAAATACAATATTTAGACGCAACAAATACTATCAGAACATAAAAAGTCAGTGCTAAACTCAAGCGGTGTTTTAACTCCACATTGCGATCATTGTGTTGTAATCGTTATATTCTGATCATGTTTAATAATAAACTTAACGTATTCATAAATATATAAAACATTTTTCCGGTTTACACACCTATAAATCATATCTAATTCAATTTAACTCTCTCTCTCTCTCTCTCTCTCTATATATATATATATATATATATATAATATATATATATATATATTTATATATATATATATATATATTTTGTTTGTTAGGTTTAAAAGTCTAATAAAATAATTAACTTTTAATTCATTAACATTTGTACTCTTTTATACCATAAAGTAAAAATACCAGCCAGCCAAGGACGGCAATGAAAAGGAAGGTTGTGGTACGTTAATATAAAAATTTCAGAATGCGGGGATTGTTTTAAATGAAGAATTCCCAATGAAACTTCAATACAATTTTAAATTTCTCTAAGTATTGAATCGAAATATATTTACTATTCTGTTGCAATTGGGGTCAATAAATAGAATAAAATTATTTTACAGAAAGATAAATTAAATGCGTTATGTTTTAGTAACATCATCTTCTCCAATCATATAATGGTTTTAATTATGACTTGTAGCTTTTTTGTGAGCATTTCTGAGCTGAAATAGAAATTTTCTGAATAGTAGATAAAAAAATTAGAATACAAGATAAACCGATGTAATCGTGCCCTGTACACTACATAGAAATTAGCTCTCGATTCCTGCTCAAATCTGATTACAAGGGTACAATAATTGTATTGTGCAGTGTAAAACTCCATCTACTGGAAGAGGTTGGAGAGAACTGACATCGGGGTTTATTAGATAACCAAAGTTTTTCAGCGTTTTTTAAAACTCTGTCTGATATTGCAATAACAAGATTTTATCTAGTCCAGTGAAAAATAAAGTTCAGTTAGTTTATTATAATGTTGCATTTATTTGTAAACATTGCCAGTTGGAATGGTTCAATTGTCAAAATGTAAATATCGATATGTTAAACGAGTTTTGTAAGTTTCTTATTACAATTAATAATCAAAAATAAGACACGGGAATATAAATCAATAATCCGAGAAATATTCGTATATACAATAGAACAAATACTCCTTAAGTAAACTCCTAGAAATGCCTTAATACCTTTTGGAGGAACGCAGATAAAATATAAAAACGTCACAGTGTTATACAACAATCTTACTTACCATTTATGCAATTGCCATCACACTCCTACATTGGAGGAAGAGTCCGTGGGAAATATCATGAAAATCTTAAATGCAAGTCTAGGCCAGTATGTGTGTAGATTTTAATGTATTTATGATTTTAAGAAACTGCCACAAAACATCCTTCATGAGTTTCATTCGTTCGAATAGTGCCTGTAGAAATGAGACCAACATTGTTCCTTTAAACAGCCGCAATTTTTTATAGGAGAATAATTTTAGGAAACAGTCTAACAAAAAGTACTTTTCTCGTTGAAAATATTGAATTTGTAAAATATACGGAAACTAAGGATTACAGGTGACCGATAGTGTAACAAATGAGGATGTCTACAACACGATACATACGAGGGTCAGCGGCAATATGGTGGTATAGTGGCGATTAATGAATTGCAACATCTCACCTCTTCTTCTACTGCCAAGGACGTAGCCAGAGAGGGGTTCAAGGGGTCCGGACCACCCCAAATTTTTAATTTGTTCAAATAATTGTTTATTAACGATTATTATTATTTAAATAATTCAGTATTACTGACATGTTCTCAACATAGAGAAGAGGCAATAACTTTTTAAGGAACAACATGGTGCCTTACTTTCTGTCCAATTTCAGGAAATATTAGTTGTCATGACCCTCCTAAAAGTTTTTCCTGGCTACGTTCTTGTCTACCATAACCAGTGCTTGAACTGTGCAGCATTAGGGCTGAAACTTTATGAGTTTCAGTGAGTACACTTCAACAAAATCATATCGAACATTGATAGTATTGGTAATTGTGTAGGGTAGGTGTTTCCTTCTTGTCCCCTTTCAATTTATAGAAATAATTAGTAGACAGACGGCTATATACAGAAATTTTAATTCAGAGATAAATTTTTAGTTAAGAGAAACAGTTTGACACATTTGTGAATGCAGATAACTATTTAATAGATGGGTAAGCGTACTATATTTTACAGTTTTTAAGTAACGATAATTTTTAACTGCACAAAATATTTAAATAACCACATTAAATATGATAACTGCTTTAGTTTTTATGCTATATGTGATTATTTATTTAATTTATTTTACGGCAATGCCCTTTTATTTGTCAGTACAATAGAAGTTTCGACAGAATATTTTTTAGCTATACATAGGTGTAACACTACATAAACATGTGCAACAAGAATGAGATTATATAGTATGTCTGAACTCGTCACCAAAGGTGACAGAATAAAACATAAATGAAACTAAAAAATTATGCAAAATTGTATCATGTTAAATCAAAGGAAAATGTATAGTAACATAGTAGAGATGTACGAAGCAAAGGACAAACCCAGTTGTCTCTCAGGCCAAACACAATTAATTATCTCGTCTCAAAGTTCTGGAATGAAGATAAGAGGTCAGAGCATCTTCCTAAGTATCTTCATGCAGTTAATATATACCTCTCTAAAACAACGGACAGTAAAAGAATTTGCGATACGCACATTAAAAAGCTCTGATGAACTTGACTTAATCGGGAAAGCAATATTACGTATGAAATGTTTTATGATCTATTATTGTAAATTGAACTTCGATTCACAACAAATATTGAGAAGCCAACACAGGTAGTCTCTCTACCAATCAATAACTTCAACACTTGGTGATAGATGGCGCCAATTCCATCATTGGGGTTTCGCCATCAATACATCTCTCCACTTATCTTTGTATTGGCATTACCTTTAACCAAACAAACCCCACACAATTTTTGTAGTATTTGTTCATATTAATAATACACATAAAATTATAATATTTACATGCTAAAACTACGTCTAACATTCTTTTTACATATAAATCTCACTTGAAATTGTATCTGCCGATGATACCCAGGAATGAATATGAATTGTTGGTACCCGTTACATTTCTTTTTTTATATTTCTTTTACTACAAATTATGTAAAGGTCTTTTAAAATAGTTTAAAAATTAACAAACAGTGGATACGCATTTTTTTTAAATAATGAATACAGTTTTCATTAAATTAAGCTCTTTTCCCATTAAAATTGCAATTTGATATTACATTTTTTAATACAAAACATTTTGTATAATTTATATAAGATTTATACAATTTTATACGATGGTATAGATGATTGATATCAACTTTGTGGTGTAAAACATTTTAATATAGCATGCGGTTAAGACCAGTTGCCACTAGCCTCGGTGAAAGAACGATTCAGGTATGATGTGGACCATGTCCCACCTTCCTTAGGTTTGGTGGAATTTAAAAGTGAGTTTACACTAATGGAATGTTACAATCTTGTAATAACGTTTTATGAAGCATGTACGATTCGGCCCGCGTAATTATTTCGTTACTCATAAAAATTGATATGAAATTTTACTTATTGAATAAAGGTGTCATATGACAAGGTATCTCAAGAAGTATTTTATCAGTAGGCTTTAAATTTCATTCAGAAAATCCATTTCTACGTGGGAAAAAAGGAGTTCTATGCTGGTGGCCAAATGGAGTTATTCTGAACGTCATCAAAACCTATCACACTGGATACACTTTTTCTACAAAACTA
This sequence comes from Homalodisca vitripennis, assembly GCF_021130785.1. Classification (NCBI taxonomy): domain Eukaryota; kingdom Metazoa; phylum Arthropoda; class Insecta; order Hemiptera; family Cicadellidae; genus Homalodisca; species Homalodisca vitripennis. The sequence goes on from NC_060212.1 coordinate 37,672,319, forward strand.
AAAATCCTTGAAAAATATATTAAGTAGGAATAAAAAAAATATAAATAATCAAATATTTTTTAATTTTATTTAAAAATTTCCAATTAGATTGAATGTTGAGTTACAACAAATGTAATTTGAATATATTAAATGATGAGTAATTCTTTGAAACATCCTGAACTTTACTGGACATGTTAAATTAATAATTTTAATATTTAATTAGACTTCTGTATTTGACTGAATTGTTGATTGTGTCCGTATCATATCCTAAGTATTCAAGTTACACATGGTTGGATTTAAATTTAGAAAACATTGAATCCACTTTGAAAAGAACATGTTTCATCATACGTGAGACCGGGCTTTGATCAGTGATGCGTGTTGAGAGACTCCACTCACTTATACCCGTACTTTGTCGTGTGATGAACAAGAACCATAATTGATAATCAATTGATCACTTTCACTAAGAGCACGTGTTCACCTGGCTTTTTATCCTAAATAAATTATTTGTGTACTCTGATGAGTTGTTATAATAACGCATACTCCGAAACACTTCATACGCGTTTTAAAAGTGTTAAGTTTTACAAAAGTAACTCAATTATTTGTTACATGTACAAGGTGGCGCAAAAAGAAGGCGTAGATTTTAGTAACGTAGTAGCAGTGGAGGGGAGCGGTCAGTCCAGTTTTAGTAGCAATGTAGCAGTGGAACGTGCAGCATCGCGTGTTCGCTGTTGAACACTATTTCAAATCAAATGAATCTGTCATCACTGTTCAACGAAAATTTCGTTTACAGTTTAATGTCACGCGTATTGGTTCGGTACCTAATCGCAACTCGATAGTTCGTTGGGTTAACTCGTTTCGTACAACAGGATCAGTGTTGAAGAGTAAATCGACTGGTCGCCCTCGTACGGCGCGAACTCCGCAAAATGTTGGACGTGTTAGAACCTGACATTTAAGTTAAAATTCCATCCTTACAAGATAATGATTGCTCAGAAGCTCCATTATAGAGCAATCATAACGCTTTCACGAACGAAGACTTTTTTGCGAGACAATGCTTGATGTCAATAATGACAATAATTGACAATAATGTTGTAATGCTGAGTGATGAAGCTCATTTCCACTTGAATGGCTCAGTAAACAAGCAGAATTTCCGCTCCAGGGCAGCTCACAACCCACAGGAAATGTATCAAAAACCACTGCATTTTCCTAAAGTTACAGAGTGGTGTGGGGTCTCTCAAATTGGCATCGTTGGACCTAATTTTTTGCAGCCAAATCTTGAAGCTTTGGGGATCGATATGGAACAAACATGGTTTCAAAATGATGGAGCCACAGCCCACACGAGTAATCAATCTATTGCTGTCGTTCAAGAAATGTTTCCTGGTCACGTGATTTCACGTTTCGGCGATCTCCATTGGCCTGCACGTTCGCCAGATCTGACGCCGTGCGACTTCTTTTTATGGGAACACCTGAAATTCAAAGTTTACCGTCGTAAACTTTGGTCACTCGAAGAATTGAAGGCTGCAATAAGTGATGAAATTGCCGCTGTATCAGAGGACACTTTGAACAAAGTTATGGAAAAATTTGAAAAGAGACTTCTAATATGTATTCATGCGGGAGGACTCCATCTTTCCGATGTTATTTTTTAAAATTACTTAAATGTTTTATAATTTTTAACACCCGACTCTCAAATTTGGTAGATTGATGATTGCTTTAGTGTAATTAAAATTTTGGTGTGATTAAAATTAACCAACTTATAGCCTTCTAAAATCCATGCGTTCTTTTTGTACCACCCTGTATTACATTATTAATGGGTCATTTTATATTAGAGAGGTTTGACACTTATAATAAATTAATTCTCTTATTCATTAAATGTAAAATAATGTCAAATAAGTAATAAAAACGGTTTATCAATAGTTTTAAATACATCTAACGTAATGAATAGATAGATGTATTAAAGTAAACATTTAATGTATTTATAAAAGATAATACAAAATAGTGGACAACATGGTCGCTGTGATTTGTGACGAGCGGCGAAAGCACTTTTGAAATAAAATTTTGTGGTAGTAATAAAAATGTCTTCACTAAAATGAATTAATGATCTGTCAGTTTTCGGTTTACCTAATCGTATCCCATGAATGTATTGGGTATTATATGTTCAAATATAAAATGGAATATATTATAGTGATGTAGTTAATTATATTTAATTTAGTTTAGTCTACAAATTTAATAACTAAATTCTGTTTTACTGTAGTTCGGCGACTGTAAGCTAGTAGTATAATATTTTTAAAGTCGTGAAGGCTTGTATGAAGTATTAATATATTAGACTAACACTTTTTTGTAAAATAAAAAAATATAAATCTTTAGATCCTATATTATGATGGGAATATGAAAGAAATCAAAACATACAAATTTTAATTTTGTTGCACAATTTAAAACAGTTAGCGTACAATATATTCCTTGTTATAAAACAGTTTTATTCAAACCTCCTAAATGTCTTGGGTAACTAAAGAGTACTGCTGTATGTTTGTAAATATTTGTGACTCACCCACTCCCCGGATACCCGCAACAATTATTACAACCATGACAAATGCTCCGCTGTTTAACGCCGCGTTAATTTATCATCCTAACATGTGGCTCAACATCTTAATGTTTTCACAGTCACCTAGATGATGCAATTGTGTGTTTAAAACAGTGCAGTTTTGTTGATTGCGTCCCTTAAGCAATATATGTGCCAAAAAAGGGTTCGTTCAATGAGAATATATATGTTCACATAATTGTTATATAGTTTATACCACATATTGTAAAAATATACACAATAATGTAGTAGGTATAAAAGTTATATAAAGTTATTGAATGTTACTGAAGGCATTTAGAAAAAGTTTGTATCTTCGCGTTCAAGTCATCAAAGAAAACCTCGTTCGTAAACCGGTTTGGTTTCCATCGAAAGACGTTTCCTCAGAAGAACGACCCAAGAAATACTAAACCTGTTTTTTAAACTGTAAATAGTGTATAAGATATTGATTGATCATAAAGAGTGATGTAAGAAAATAAATATATTGTGTACCTTATCCCAAAAACCATTTCATATTCCTACATGTAACCACCATGGACTTCATTGTAATTATGCGCGGTATAAACATAGCCCAACAATAATTGTAGAAAGTTTTAATTATTCGAATATTATTGATTTACTGAACAGTGATCAACTAATAATATTCTTTATTATTTACCACACACATTAATTTCATTACTGGCTGAGATTTAGCGAACCAATCAACCTAGAGAATGAGAAAATTAGTGCAATCCGTACGTCTTAAGTCCTTTTAGAATAACCTAGTAGTATGTATAAGGAGACTTTACCTGACGAATATTTATATATGTAAAACGTAATTTTTTCTTTTCTACCTGAATATTATTACATTATATAAATATTTTCTTAAGATGCGCATATAGCCAATTGAATTGTGTAATTTTAATTTATTTATCTGAAATGCTAGGTGATAATGTTGTACCGATTGTATTAAATAAAAATTCTGGGGTAACTAGATTACCGGTGGAAGGAGTTGGCCCAGATGAATGATAGGGACTGGACTATACAAAAGAAGCTGCTATCGGCGAGGCGCGCATCGCAGATGGCAGTGTTTGATAACGAAATTGATTGGTGGGGTGAGGTAGACGTGCCGTACCTCCATCTCAGTTCATCGGAAGTGATTGTAACGAGTAGATTAAATAGTGCTTAGAGTAAATCTTTTTGCTAATTGTCATCGAACCTGCGGGTAATTGAACCTTTTAACTAGAGTCCAGTCAATATACATTCTTAGTTATTTTGGAATAATTTTGGGGAAAGAAATATTGTAAAAATTAAATGGGAATTTAGGAAATTGTCCTTTTGATCTGTGCAATATAAAACTTGTTGGTGCAGTGAGCACATGTAAGTAAAATGTTATGTAAAATCACTAAAAGAGTTTTGTGGTTGTTACAGATGCTTTCAGTAATTTTTTTATTTATAAAATCTCTAACAATGAAGAAATTTTTGATTTATTAAATCTCTAACACTGAAGAATTTTTTTATTTTAAATCTCTAACACTGAAGAATAATTTTTAAAATAAAGTAAAGAAAATTATAAACAATATAAAAATTGAATTTTGAAGATAAATTAAAGTGAAGAATTGCCAGATCAGATTAGAGTGTGGATGTTTGAAATTTAAAAATTGAATAAAAGACAAGCTGTAAGAACTTTGTACATTTTTTTGGAAGTGAAGAATATATTACAAGTTTGAATTTATAAGTCATCAAGAAGTTTTTATTTTAATTTTATTTCCAGTTATAGTTTTTAAGAAGAAGTTTTATTTTAGTTTGAACTTTATTTATTTCAGATTTACTTTTATTTTTAAACCTTCATTAAAAGTTTGATTTAAATTTCAAAGCTTCATATAGACGCCAGGCTTACCTTTGTTACTCGACATCAAACGCCTTTCAGTATGACTTTGTCTTAGCGTCACCTTACATTTGTCCTGAACTTCTCTTTTGGAAGTATTTTTTCTGATGAAAGAAGAGAGATAAGTGCTTCCAAAAAGCGAAATTTTGTTTAGGAGAACGCAATTTTCTGAGTACTGTCAGCTTTTATACTACACACATAAAACTTGTTTGTATTCTCCTTATAGTTTTCTATACTATTTAAGAATACTACGGTAGGATCTATCTTTAAATTTCATCCGCATAAGTAGGTATTGGAATAGTCAAACAATCCAACAAAGGTTAGATTTACTTATACGAATCATAAATAACCATTAAAGAACTGATTGACAATTGAAAAACGTATACAAGCCCATGTTTCTGAATGATATTTCTTTCTTATTGTTTTTATTACTTAATGACGTAAATGGTAAAGTACAAGCAAATATTATGACACGAGGGGTTATAAAACTGTTATTTCTGTCTATCTGTCTGTCTACACGATAGATAACTAATTTTACATTGTTATAAATTACAAATTTGCAATTTATAATTTCCTTTTGCATGAAGTATAAATTTAATCCATTTATTTGACTGCCTGTCTTTACTAATTGTAATTTTAGAAAATTTTTAGTATATCAGATGTAAACATTACATTTATAAGGTAGGAAATAATGTTATTAGACACCTTTAAAAAAATGAATACATACATAAGAGAGAACTGTAATGCCACATTTTGGCATCATTTATTTCTGTCATCGAGAAATAGTAAAGGTTCTTAAAGAAATATACTGCGGAAAAACAAAGTAAGGTTTCAGTCAGAGACTGGATTTGCCTTTGATCATCTTTATACTTACATCGTTCTTGTGACACGTTAAACGAAGCCCTGTTTTTTTGTGCACAACAGAAAAATAATACTACAACACACTTAAAACTTATTTACTATATAAACAATTTATCATTATTTGTATAATTATTTTAACTATTCATTGTTTCCTTTAACATCGATAGATAACATTAAAGAAAAGTTGGATATTAAATTAATAAGAAATTATTGAAGTAATATATGACAGCCAACTCTGCTTATTACTATGTAAAATATGTTTTTAGGGGAAATACGTTTCGTAATAGGGTTCCTTCAATCGGGGTTTTCATTACTACAATGGCATTATTTTAAAATACATGTTACTATAATGTATGGTAATGATACATTAATAAATCCACAAACACACACACACACACACACACACACACACACACACACACACACACACACACACACACACACACACAAAGAGAGATCAGTTGATGATGAGATCAGATATGATGATAAAGAAAAATAATGAAGTATTATGACTTTATTATTCATATACTTAATTCACACCAATGCAAATGAATTTGGTAACCTTCAGCCAAATTCTGTAAATGGGTATACACCATCATTGAACTCAGTAATGGTTTAATTTATTTGAACTTTACCAAAGCGTTTGACGTGTTGAACATAAAGATTTTACCAAAAAGGCTGGAAATTTGTAGCAGGAAATTTTGTCCACGTTTCTCAACTTTTCAGACTCAAGTCTCCCTTTTGGATTGTACTGCTTTTCTCAGCGCCCTACCTCCTATGAACTACCTCTTATTAAACCTACCCACCCTTACCCCTCAGATCAGATGATGATGAGATATATGTAATGATGAAGAAAAACAATATAGTATTATAACTTTATAATTAATGTAATAACTAATTCACATTAATAACATATTAGAGTGTATGCACTTTATTTTTTAAGCATCATAAGAATCTCATGTTAATAAGGTAAATTATATAAAACTAGGTACTATACACTTTTAGTGATTTTTAAGAAGTATATTATACTATTCCTGGAAATTAGTGGGCGAAACTTCTCTCAGATATTTTAGGACATGATGAGAAGGTGATTTTAGGTGCCTATAAATGTAATAATACAGTAATGTTATTGTTAATGTAGAAATTAATCAAATGAGGATTAGTATAACAAAAAAAGTCTTTTTTTTGTTTTATTTGCTGACCGAAAGTTGTCAGAAAGTATCCTTCTTGATGTGACCCAGCACATACTGAGAAATATTGATGTTGATGATAGGCATTACTGGCCCATATTTTTGCAGCTAACATACATAATACGGTTACATGACGTCACCTGTAACTAACAGTGATTGACAGATGTGCGTAGCTCTAGACCTGATTGACGTGTACAAACAACGCTAGCTACACGTCAAACGTTTGTGACGCTATTGTGTCAGTTGTTACTAAGTAAGCAACTCGGACTTCATTGACTTTTGGTGTAAGCTGTTAGCAGAGATAGCAGAGACGTAAACTGTCTTGGGGGGAGGAGAATAAATCTGATTTAAGAGAACACCTCACAGGAGTGGGCATGGAATAAATCTAGAAAATTATTATTTAAAAATATATAGGATGATTTAAAATAATCATTTATCTGTTGTGTTTCAAACAAGTTATTTGATGAAATATTTTAAAAATTTTTAGATTTTTTTCTAGGCGAGGGTAGGGTTTATCCTCATCATCTACTCCTTAGTTAGGTCCAACTGGGAAGAAGCCACATATTTGAACATTTACATAATCTAAATTTACAAGCCAGCTCAATTGATGTGAAACTTAATATTTTTAAAGAAAATCTACCAAGGGTTCATATACTAAATTAGAGAATGAAAAATAAGTAGAAAGAATGTAAGATCTATAATCTGTACAGATTTACGACTATTAAACTGCAGATTACAACTGTTTGTGTTTTCGTTTTTATTGGAAACAAATATTTTGACAAAATCACGTAGTTCAAGGTCACAGAATTGGTTATTGAGAGAAAAACTAGCTGGATGTGTATTACTGCTATTGCAGTTTCTTACTATATTACTGCTATTGTAGTCTCGTTCTATACTACTCCAATAAATATTTACTACTCTACCACTACCATACTCACAAACAATATTTTGAATTGTATTTTATTAACAAAATCATTTTAAAGAGGCAAGAAGCCATGTACATCTCATATCTCCCACGTATCTTTGCTTTCCTAACTGGAAAATATGAAACCTCCGCGCTGATAATGTAAAGCAAACAGCTTTCATCTCGTACCGGAATTAGCTTAGTTTACAATTCAAAAACAGAGACTAGCGCCGGTTTCAGAACCAAAATTAGCAAATCAAATTAACATTGTTGGAAAGGTATGAGTACTGCGTGAAATTATCCTGTTTTTTAGAGACTGCAAAGTGGAAATTGTGATTCCGGTTGGAACACCATCTATACAGGGTGATTCAAAACTAAACGGCAATCTCTCGGGAGCTTATTCTATAGCTAAAAACAAGTAAAAAAGTTCATATAACCATATGCCCGGAAACGCTTCGTTAGCGAGTTACGCCTAGCGAAAGATTTCGCACGGATTTCAGAACCCTTGGTGAAGTCAGGCCGTATAAAAATGGTAAAGGTAGTTACAAAGATACAAATACGATTGTTTTTTATGTTTTTATATCTGAAAAATTTATTAAAATTCGTCCCAGAGCTGTAAATGCAATACTTTCAGAGATATCTTACGTAAAACACAAGAATTGGTGCAAAGAAATAACACATTTTTGTGTTTAACGTAAGATTACTTCCATAAATGTTAAATAAAGGTCATTTTTTTCTTAAACAGATTTGTATAAAATTTAATTCTGAAAAGATTCATGTGAATTACTTAGGAAAAAAATTAATTATAGGTATTGAAATTTAGCTTTATTTAAAAATGAAACAGACGCACAAAAATGCATATTCTTATCTGCATAAAATATTAACTAATGTTTAGGTTGTGAGTAACAGCTGATCACTTATTCAACACTTTTTATCGTCATATTTTCTTTGCAAAGTTTGGCAATATCAGCTGAACAACAATTAAGTTCATGAAGTAATATTTGAATAACCTTTATGGAGGTTTTTGTATTGTGGCGTGTGAAGATTGTATTTTGTGAGATCCTGTGATTATTTGGAAATATTTTATACAAGCGTATAAAATATTTTATTAAATATTTATTTTTAAAATATTTTATTAAATATTTTTATAAAAGTGTATGTAATTATCTTAGTAAATAATGGCAGATAATGTAAATGGTATGTATTCGTTTGAAGAGTATACGGACATTATACTGATTTACGGCAAAGTTAACAAGAATGGTTTAGCTGCAGTTCAGGAATATCGTGATACTTTTCCACATCGAAGAACACCTGATCGCAAAACATTTGAAGCTGTGGAGAGACGACTTAGAGAAACTGGTAGCTTTAAACCGAAGCGAATAGATACTGGTCGTCAACGTAGCGCAAGGAACTATAATAATGAACAAGCAATAATAAATGCTGTAGAATTATCACCAACCACAAGCACCAGACGATTATCACGTCAGTTAAATATTTGCCAGTCAAGCGTATGGCGGACACTTCATGAAGCACAGTTGTACCCATTCCATATAACACGTGTTCAAGACTTATTACCGCAAGATCTTAATAAACGGAAGATGTTCTGCCGCTGGTTAAGAAGAAATTGTTTACGACATCAGTATTTTCTTCGGCGTATTCTCGTTACTGATGAATCCTGTTTTACTAGAAATGGAATTGTAAATTTTCGTAATACCCATACTTGGGCGTACGACAACCCACATGAAACTGCGACGAGGCATTTTCAACATACATTTTCAATCAATGTATGGCTTGGTGTTCTGGGTGATAATTTGATTGGTCCATTTTTCCTCCCTAATCGACTTAATGGAGTAGCGTACTTAAATTTTTTAAGAACAAACCTGCCTACCCTCTTGGAAGATATTCCTGTTCAAAACAGAATAAATGCATGGTTTATGCACGACGGAGCACCTCCACATTTTTCTAATGATGTGAAAAACTATTTAAATGATACATACGGTAGACAATGGATTGGTCGAAATGGACCAGTAAAATGGCCACCACGTTCTCCTGACCTCACGCCAGCAGACTTTTTCTTATGGGGTTGGATGAAGTCAATTGTTTATTCAAAACGGATTAACACCATAGAGGAGTTACGTAATCGCATTACAGAGGCGGCAGAAACTATCAAGAATGCTCCAAACGTTATGAAACGCGCTAGAAAAGAGTGGATTCGTCGTGCGAAAACGTGCATTGCTAACAACGGAGGACACTTTGAGCAACTATTATAGGTGATTATTACAGTTTTATAAAAGTAAATACATTTTATGTTAATGTTCAGTCTAGAATAAATGATCAGCTGTTACTCACAACCTAAACATTAGTTAATATTTTATGCAGATAAGAATATGCATTTTTGTGCGTCTGTTTTATTTTTAAATAAAGCTAAATTTCAATACCTATTATTAATTTTTTTCTTAAGTAATTCACATGAATCTTTTCACAATTAAATTTTATACAAATCTGTTTAAGAAAAAAATGACCTTTATTTAACATTTATGGAAGTAATCCTACGTTAAACACAAAAATGTGTTATTTCTTTGCACCAATTCTTGTGTTTTACGTAAGATATCTCTGAAAGTATTGCATTTACAGCTCTGGGACGAATTTTAATAAATTTTTCAGATATAAAAACATAAAAAACAATCGTATTTGTATCTTTGTAACTACCTTTACCATTTTTATACGGCCTGACTTCACCAAGGGTTCTGAAATCCGGGCGAAATCTTTCGCTAGGCGTAACTCGCTAACGAAGCGTTTCCGGGCATATGGTTATATGAACTTTTTTACTTGTTTTTAGCTATAGAATAAGCTCCCGAGAGATTACCGTTTAGTTTTGAATCACCCTGTATAAAGCAGTTGCGCAAGTGGCTTCAGTTGAATCTGAGGTCGCTTGTGTTCTACAGATGTTTTTAGCAGCCCTCGGCTTGCCCAAAAATTGTAATATAATAAAAACGTAATCGCACAAAATTCGTGCTTGCATTACAAAAATATTTTTTACTTCCGATGATGGAAACAACGCAGGACTTTATTTGAATTATTTCAAAGTGTTGAAAAAGAGATCTGTTTAATCTTGATCACAAAATGGAAGCAGTGAATATTCCTGTGTTTATCTGTCTATGATAAGGAAATAGAACAGAAACGTAAGGTAAACGATGATTTTATACATTATGACTTTATAATACACCAATACCATCTGTGTGCCAGGAATAAACGTTTAAACCCTACAATTTAAGAGTAAATATTACTGCTAAACTATGTGAATGTATATACATACTTTTTTGCTTTTTTGTCAATAAGGCAAACATGTTATTACGTGTTAATATAATTTGAATTTGTGTAAGAGAACTATAATGTTTTTATTGGAATCCTTTTCTTAAATAATCAAACTTCTGAAATACTAGTGAAAATTAAATTAAAAAGTACAAATTTATTCACGATGATATTTAGTTTTGTCAAATTAATTACAAATGAGTTTATTCCTATTAATTTCTAATTTTTTAAAAGAATTTAAACATGCTTTCTTTCACATTCATAGATTTTCTGTAAAAAGGTTTATGATTTAATAATGGCATTTAACTTTATGTGAGTTTTCTGTAGATTTTATTATGGTATTTAGATGTAGATTTTATTAAGATCTTTCAATCCTATTATTTTTCTCCGACAAATGCTTAAGAATCAAACCTAATAATCTAGTTATAATTATATAGAAAGAATTCAATAAACTCCAAGCAATTATTGACTTGGTAGCCGAGAGTGGTATCAGCAGGCACATTCACACAGGAAACGTTTGCAGTTTTCCTAGCAATATTTGCACACGTCTTGGGCTCCCCACGTATGTCAAACATCGCTCTGACATACAAGTCAGTCACTTGTTGATTTATCCAGCAGTAGCCATGTTAATGTTTGTACTTTACAAGCGTGTAGATTTTACCGTTGCATTATAAATATTCTACCACATGTTTACTCTCTCCTCATGAAGATCAACAATGTTCTGAAAAATAAGTCAGTAATACAAATATTCAAGCAGTCAAATTTGTTCCGTGGTTTTCATCGGATTACTCTTCTTACTCTCATGAAATGAACAAAATGTTGTTCATTAGGAACAAAGTCGCAAAAACCAACAATCCGTTCTCGATCCTGGGTTGACAAGTCGGACAAATACCCTTGTTACTTTTTTTCTGTACTCATCCTTGTGAATTTTGAAGCATTAAAAACATGCTATTAATATGTTAGCTCCACATTATGGTGATTAAGTAATGTTTTGAGAAACCTGTAATTGTACACGGCAGCACATTGAGTTACAGAATATATGTGTATTTAATGAGAAAAAAACTCATGAAGTAAACAGAAAATTGTTTGAAAGGTTTAAAAGTAACTATAGAAAGGATTTTTTGAGAGTGATTTGTGACATATAAAACAGCTGATATGGCATAAAGCAGCTTTTTGGGATTTCAAGTAACACATTTTTTACATATCGATAACCAAATCGTTCTTTTATAAATCATGCAAGTTTAATTTATTCAAGAAATAGTTATTTTCAAAAAATAATTATATTAAATGACATTCAATTAAAAAAGTAATGTATTGTGTCAATAAATGATTAATACATGTCACTCCATGAAACCGTAACTTAACGTTCTGTAAAAATTGTATATCAGAATTTTCAGTCGTTTTCATTTAGGTTTGATTACAATTGCCTGTAATTTAACATGGTGCAATTAAAAACATTATTGTACTATATCCACAATTATTTTAAAGGGGTGTAAACAATAAACAAATATTTTCTGGGCCAAAATTAGTAGAAGCGGCTTAAAATATGTTAATTTTGACCACAAACATATATTATTACATTTAAATACTATTGATGCTTTTAGAAGAAGTTTAATTAAATAAAAATGGTAATAAGCATGTATTTCATCGAAATCTAAACAAAATCTAGGCAAGTATTGTGCGTGAGTCAGGAAGTTCAGAGAGTTTGATTTCCAGTTCTAGAGTTTTTGAAAAGGTTGACCCTTCCAATCAAATTATCCTCCAAAGATTAATAATGCTGGACTGAAAGAAGTTTGTAAACCCCAGACACATACACTTATAACTACTTTATATAACAGTTAAAATAAGGTATCAAAAAGTTCATGTTTGCATTAAAAATGGGTATTTAATCCTCAATTTGAAATGGGGTGCAAGACTGCCTAGATACAAAAACGATTGTGCACATACACTTATAACTACTTTATATAACAGTTAAAATAAGGTATCAAAAAGTTCATGTTTGCATTAAAAATGGGTATTTAATCCTCAATTTGAAATGGGGTGCAAGACTGCCTAGATACAAAAACGATTGTGCAACGTGATATTGTGAAGATCCAATGCAGTAATAGTCTCTTTTTCATAGATTTTTCTTTTTAAAGGATGATGGCATTTCAGACTTTAGCTATATTTATATGTTACATAATGTATAACACAACGTTTCGAGAATTAAAATCTAGAGTCTTCATCAGGTGAGTGGACAATTTACATGAAAGTTAAAACATGGAGTAATGGACTGTCACTTAAAAAGATAAAGAAATGTAGGAAAACAGAAAGAAACTATTACATTTTCTATTATGTTTAATAATGAATTTCTTTCTCTATTCCATTACTGCACGTTCTAACCCTGCATTTCGGGAAATATCCAAAATCCTAGTGTTTTTTTCAAACCTTCCAGCGTCAAATACAATTTTCAAACAAAAACTTTTCTGTTTAGTTAAAAATGCTCCTAACAAAAACTGCATGAACACGTGATATGAACGCATTTACAGTTTTTGAATAAAAAAATATTAGTTTTAACTATTATGAATCTTATATCGATATTAATAATTTACCGACATAAATATTTTGTGCTATATAAATTTCAATGGTTTATTAACATTTTTTAATTTTGCCTCTTAGTCTATAAACGACATATAGTAATTACTTCTCGTAATACTATTTAGTCAAGTATTACAGTTACCGGTGTAACTCTGTGTAACTAACAGTGAGCGAAACATGGACACTGCGACGCGGCGGTGCGGTTTGGCGGTAAACAATTTGGTTTAACGGCTCATGTTTGGTCTATCGTGTTTGTTTACAATAGTCACACTGTTTTACTTGAGCACTTGTCTTATTGTTTTTTTGTGTTTTTTTTTGCTATTAATATGCTGTTGATTTTGTACTACGGGTATTTATTTATATTTTAATACCTTATCGGAATGTAATAGTTTTTTTTATAGTAGGTATTTCAACTGACATTGCCGGTCGTAACATTAAGAATAGTTGTTAGTGACATGTAGAGTATCATTATTTTGAAATATTATTTTTGCAGCTTTAGCTTGCTAAATTTTAAAGTTGTTATCTAATGTTTTAGATCATACTGTAATGTTCACATTTTTAAGGACAACTAAGTTTTTGCCACACCTAGCAGTGCATGCAAGCCCTTTTAGTGTAACAGAGGTGTCATAGGCACTCCTAAAATAAGTAATGCCGTTAGAAATATACCAATCTTTGAAGCAAACTGTGAATCTTTGAATAAGTTTAAATGGCCAACTGGTCGGAGTCCTAAACTTTTAAATCAAAGGCTGAGTTAATTATAAAATAAACTTGAGCATTTAGACCAAATGTGACGCTAATATGCATTTGCTAATTGCTAAAAATACATTTCCTTACGTTTATTATTTTTTGATATCCCTCATATATGTAAAGACCGGAGGAAAGGGTTTGAATTTTAAGAGGAAAGAGTTAAGGCAAAGTTATTTATTCTACCATTTCATATTATTTATATTTTTGAAATAACGGAGATCTTAGTCTATTTACAATAGAAGGTCTGATTTGAATTTTGGGTACCTTAAGTTTATGCATAATCAGAAAAGCAGTGGTCATGGAGACCCTGATATCTGAGAGCAAACCTGTTTCTTTTTCATAAATAAATATTAGGATGAACTGTCTCATCAAATTTCAGACTTTTGAATGTTATGCTCTATGATATTTCGGGGATTTTTACTATTTATATTTTCTATTTCTAGTTCTATGCTGCGTCACCTCTTAAACAATTTTTGTGCAAACACACAGGTATGAAAGTATAAAATATTATTGAAAGAACTATGGGAAGACTGTTTAAGACGTGCGATTATGTGGTAGAAAAAATTTGGTCATATATTCCTCCACCCTTTATATAATTTATATATTTAAGAAAAGATATAAACTATAATGTGACATCTCCCATAAAAATGTGACAAAAAAAGGAAGTAAAATGCATAGAGCATTTTTTATGGGGAAGCTGCCTTTTAATTGAAAATGGCATTACTTCTATGAATATAACAACGTTACAATTATCCAAACTCCAGTCAAGAAATTGCCTCTAATATTAGTCTCAAACAGTTCTTCGATTTTTAAACTTTGAAATATTTTTTACACGGTGTAAATTGTTAAACTCGGCCAGTCTAGCAACTTTCAATTAGTAAGATGACAATAATCAGGCCAATATGGAAGAGTAATGCAAGATTAAGTAGTAAATCGAATTGTAAAAAGATTTTTAAAATTTAACAAGTCACAAATCTTGCTCAGAAGGTTTTGTTTTTAAAATCGAAATCATACTTTCCTAGAAATAAACCCTTTGCTTATAAAAACATCATTAAAACTCTTGGTATTTAAAACTCATAAAAGTATATGGTTTGCAGGGAACGGAAAAATATTTTAGTAAAGAAAATTCTTATTGTTCAGAACCTATTAAACAATGAAGATAATAATAAAGGAAGGAATAACGAACAATTTTAGTAATTTATAAAATATATGGTATATAGAGAGAAAGGAGAGAACAAGTAGCGGAACGAACAGGTCGGGCCAATTAGTGGAGCTGAACTGCTTTATCGGACGTTCCTAGCCTCAGAGTAGGACTTACTTTCCGTTATTTACGTTCTCTTTAAATTTAAGTATCACTCATATTATTAGCACTTTAAAATGTAATTATTTAATTTTAGTATTTACACATGTAGCTTAATTCCCTTAAAACATGCTATAAAATCTTTTTCTGAATTGGGAGTAAATTAAATGAGCTATAGAATTAAAGCGATTCATATCATCTACTACACAACATTTTACGTGGCGTATTTCTCCCTTGATTTTCAACTAGGTTTTCTTTAAAGAATGCACACTGCAAACGTCAATCACACATTAATAAAAAATATATTGTTATATAACATTCAGAAATTTATGAAAATTGTGAAAATTTCTATAAATCAAATTCATTGTAAGATTATACATTTACTGAAGAATAAAATTCATCGTGTATACATCGTATATTACAGATTTCAGAACTGGCTAACGAACTCTACTTTTGGTCTAAATATGAGATACATTTTCTTGTTTTATCTTATTCAGTTATTTACAATTTCACTTGCAACTTATTTACAGTGATGATTTTCTATTTGCAACGTTTCCAATCAAGGTTTAATTACTATGGATTAATCAATCACGAATATTTAATCAAACGAGGATGTACCCCGACTAATGACACGGAGTTATATTATTTAATTTGCTAACATTAAATTTGAAAATACAATTAAAGATAATGCATATACTTATAAATAGTAAGTAAATTATTTACCATTTCATAGGAGACACTAATTTAATTAAATTGTCTCTCAAATTTAAGGTATGAGTTCAAAATGTACTTCAGTTGACATAATGCTTGACACCGCCTTGCCTACAGCCATTTGTCATCAAACCTCTCAAACAAATTGAAAACTCCTCTTTCATAAACATCTCCTCATACAGCTTACATATAAGTCGGGTTCTTCATGAGTCGGTCTCGTTTTTATATTAAACGTTTCAAAAACATAGTAAAATTTCAAATAAACAATACTGTTATTTCTAAACTATGAAAAAATTACGTAAATGACTACTGGAATTATACTTCAGTTTTTAAAATGATACTCCTAATTTAAGGCTAGTGTAGTTTTGGCTGACGACTTGTAGTCAAAGTACAATTTCTTCGTACTTAATTAATCAAGGTACAAGTACACCACACCACGTGTCAGGTCCAGTGCCGCGTAGCAGCCTTCACGAAAGTTTTAAGGAGATTATAGCTCATTTCATTCTGATAATAAAAAACGTAGTAAAGTTCAAATAAATAATACTGTTATTTCTAAACTATGAAAATATTACTTAAATCACAATCCACCTAGCAAAAACTACTGGAATTATAGTTTAGTTTTTAAAATTATATATTTTTATAGTTTCACGTTACTTCTACTTTAAGGCTAGTGTAGTTTTGGCTGACCATTTCTTCGTACTTAATTAAGCAAGGTACAAGTACGCCACACCACGTGTCAGGTCCAGTACCACGTAGAGCCTTCACGGAAGTTTTACGGAAAAATTCAAGTTTATAGATCTCATTTCATTCTGATAATTAGGCGACGTGTGTTGCTATGCTTCATGTGAAAATGGCGTATGGTTGTAGTCAGTGTGTTTACAAATGTATTTATGCTGTGGTATACTAGTTGCCACCTATTAAGATTAATTTAAAAAGACTCACTAATTCTTCAATGACATACACTATTATCACACTCGTTGTTGACTTTATAACAGTGGAGGTACGGACAAAATTTCAATTCTATGGAATGAATTTTGTACTTGTATTCAATGTTAGATTAACAACTAGTGTTTAAATACAACCATATTTTGATAATCATATAAGATTAAAACTGATTAATACACCATTAGGAATAAAACAGTATCTCCTTAATACTTCTGCCTTTTAATATGACAATCGCATTTTAGTACTTCTTTCTGATAGGTAAATAATTAATATTTTTAATTAGACAGTAAAACCGTTCATTCTTTCGCAAAACAAATTAGCATAAAACATTAAATTACAAACAGAAGTTACTTCTAAATTTTACAAGAGACCTTAAAACACTTGTAAATTGAGAATTCTTTCATCACAAGTTCCCGAGTCGCAGTTTATAGCTTTAATCGTACATTGCGATTGAAAGGAGCATTTCTCCATCTATTTGACGTCGTTACGACAAACTTTCGTAATGAATATAACTTCATAAAATTGTTTTTCTTTTTTGTATTGCATATTAAATATCAGTTACAAACTCGGTATTTAAGATGAAGCTGTAATTAAATCTGCCTTTTTTCGTGGCGCGAACTCGTGTATTCAATATAAAACGTCTGCAATCTCTCAGAAAGGTAGCAAAACACGACAATGGTTCGTTTATAAACTTTCACAAAGAACTCTTTCCGGTCGTTAGTATTAATAAACCTTCCAAATATTGTTTCGTATGCATTAGCCGATTGTCTATTAGATTTAGTAATAAATAAAACACATGACATGTTCATATTTTTGTTTTAACGTACATTTATTACTAGTCTGAATAAAAATAAAAATTTGGACGAAATAATAGGTTGTCGAACATTGGCTATCGTTTATGCTAAAACAAAAGAACACTAAGTTTCGAGGATTGGAATGTATCCCCTTCCTCAGGTGTTAATATAATAACTTATATAGATTTAAGCATACCCAAATTAAACATTGAATTTAACATATGGTGATGAACTAGCCCAAGGCATGGTATACAACAGAAAAGTTGTATGTGTAAAAACCTGAGTACATGCCTAATGATCGAGAGTGATCAGATCAAGTACCAACGATGTCACAGAACAAGCGCAGCGAGTAACAAACACCTCCGTACACCAAAGAGACCATGAGTTGATAGGGGCATTTCCTGTTATAGAGCGATCCGTAATTTGAAAAAAAGGTATGAAATTGACGATGATTTGTGTAGTGAGGGGAGTACAAGGCTTTAGGACTTTCCTTGCGCTCAGGGTCATACATTCGGTGTGAATTTTATTTGGTGAGGTGTCTATGAATCTTAGTTCTTGATAAATTCACTTTTAATTAAATAAGCGTAACAACTTTACTCTTTACCGTACTTTAATTTATCTCTTTGATAAAATTCTCACATTTGCCTAACTTTAGTATAACCTTTATTATCCCTCACATTGGCTCTGTATTACCACTTCCGTTTTGTTAAAACTATGAATTTGCAGTACTACCGAAGTAGTATTGCAGTATTATGATCCTCGTACTCAAGTTAGCCTATGGCATTATTAACTCACCTGAGTAAAGTACCCATCATCACAGTACTCTACAATGTACCAAGGTACATATTGGCTTTATACTCCAAAGTCAATTAATCTTACTAAACCATCTAAGAGCCTCAAGGCAAGGTTTCAAGTTACTCGATGAATAGACTCACTCTGAAGGGAGTTTATGAAAGTTTCCAACTTCAACAGTGTTCTTAACGTGAGGATGCTTTTGCACGTAAATCTTAATACAAAATGTAAGGGTTTTCTTTACGATGAAACTAGTATTATTTTCTTATTATATGTGTTGAGAACTTTTATATTAGACTAACTCTTATCTTAAGACAAAGTTTAATCTGTAATAACAGTTTTTTTCCACTAAATATAACACACAGTTACTAAGTACTTTATAATTATTCAGTTGTTATAGTTATAAATTAGTCATAAATACATTATGTACGTTTCTTGGGGGTATTTATCATTCAAAATGTCAATATATCCAATAATTAGCATCTTAGATTCTGTAGAAATGCTCTAAACCATTAAATGTATTGCTGCCTGTAAATTTAATTTAAGACTACAAATCACCACAGGTCACCATTATTTTTAATTATATTTATTTAATTAGGCCAACCCCAATTCAGAGAATTGTTAAATCAATATGAGCTAGCTTGGTCGATAAAATAGACAGTAGACAAAAATCGAACGCATGTAAACCGAAGAAACGTTTAATTCCATACGTAGTTCGGTAATTGCTCTTGCCATCCGGGAGAAAGAAGTGTAAATGTGTAAATTTAGTAATATTTAAGTATTAGAAACAATATTGAAGTATTATGTATAAATAATAAGTGTTTTAGGTATATGTATTACGGGAATATAAGAACGCAGAAATACAGCTTTATACGGTAAATGTTAAAACATTTTAGTAAAAATACGAACTGTTTTTCTGGGTTTCAAATCTGCAAAGCATTAATGAAAAGACTCCAGAAATCATAGCCGATAGAAGATAACCGATCTCTATCCTGTCCGAAAAGTAGCTACCGTAGGACACAATGGAGATGGCAAAGAGATCGATCACAAAAATATGTTATAGTTTTGAGTTCCGTTATTTAAGGAAAAACCTTTTTCCACAAACTATTACTCCATTTGCGGACATTTTGTTTCACGATTTAACATAATTCAAGTACGTTCACCCTTAATGTCATCCTCTCCAAGATACTAAATTAGCTGTGATTCACTGATAAGTAAATAGTTGATTACCACTCAGGGGAAAAGTTTGTATTTCTATTTGGTTTGTTTGTCTGCTTATCAGCAGGACACTTTGAGGACGAATTAAGCAATAGACTTGAGATTTGTTCATGTTTTCATATCACCCCGGAGGGTTATTAAAATACCTCTTCGGTATGTCTTTTTCATCAGGTCAGCAGCAGCAGCGTTTTAAGTAACAAAACAAGCTTTATATTATTAACTGGGACAACATTGGAGAAATTCATAATTGGAGGGTGGTTGAGGGACAAACGAAATGGAGAACTTAATTTAAATTCAATTCTTGTAAAAAAAATTTCTAAATTTATAACTGAAAGGTGTATATTTTAAAACATAAAATTAAAGTGGTTCAACTTCGAACGTTCAGTTTAAAATAATTTAAAAATATATTTATGTGTGCCTTTTGTAATTGATATATGTATACCTAAACAACTATAATACTGTACTGATGTTTCAAAAAGTACCAAACAAATTTTTTTATGTCAAGTGTCTATAAAAGTTATTAATGTCAAAAATATAAATGATGTGGAGTTAATCAAAGTTACTTAAAGAATTTAGCAGGGAATTCGCTTGTTTAGATTTTGATTCTGGCACCATAAAAGCATTAAGCAACTAAACAATCAAAATAGAAGAAAATATTGTGCCTTAAGATCTAAGTGAGAAAGCATTTTCTACCGACTTTTTAATCTTAGCTTTGTACCAATTAAGGTAACCATGTTCCTCCAATTACAGTAGCTTGACCTTTATCTTCTTTGTTACTTTAATTTTTTCTTTGAATAATATTGTAATACTTAGCCTCTTATAATCCTTATTTCATGAATATTCTGAATGCCTACTAGTTCCTACTAGTTTCATTACATTTCTGTAAAACTTGAATCTTTTAAAAATAAAAACTGTTAAAAGTATTTTTTTATATTATTACCATAAAATTACTGAAATTCTAAGGTACGATAAAACCAAAAACGTTTAGTGCTATAGTATTCTAACAGTTGTTTACATAGATTAGAAATAAGAAAAAGTCAATTTTTTATTATTTTCAAAAGAAAATTCTCCAATAATTTTTGTATTTTAACATGAAGCCTTTCGACATTGAAGATGCCATCATCAGGTGTGAATCAACAATTTAAAACACATAGTCAGCTGAGTAAAACTTAATATAAAATTTATGGTTAAAATTAAAATCAAATAAATATTAGTATATGTATAAAAGTTTTGGTTAAAAAAGAATTTAGTTATATTTTAAAGGAATGGTGAATTTTGAATCGGTCCAAAATCATTGTTTAATATTTTATCTTTATGTTTTGTTATGTAAAATAATAGAAAACTGATATTTCTAAAGAGAAAGCTCCTCCTCCTTCAAGGAAAAGCCAATTTCAATTACATACAATGGACGACTGTACTTTTGTTACGACGCGATATCAAGAAAAATACTAAAAAAAAATATTATAATTTTTTGGTAAGGAACCAGCACTTCTCTCAATGACCACAAGAAAGCTTGGTTATGTCATCCTTATACATCCTTACAGATTATCGATGCTTAATGACATTTCTCCAAGAAACAATGACCAAAGGTGGTATTTAAATGATCTAACATGTTAGAACTTGCGTTTTAAGACAATTATTAAAATGCGTGTATTTTGGTATTATATCGAGGACACTCTCTCCACTAATTTTATATTACGTTATATAAGTAGTTAATTGTATATTTACCTATTTTCAACATAAAAATGTAAAGTCACCCCTTACGAGCGCTCGCTTGATCGGAAATTGCCTTGAGTGTAGCTCGAACATCCCTGCAGTCCAGCTTCCACTATTTGGTTAAAATAGTTACTTTCTAACGCGTATTCTGTGATCCGGTTTTTGCGATAAATTGCCTTGTCGCCATATATTATTCACAAAATATATTCTCAAACAGTGTTTGTATAAACGTGGTAATAAAACATTTTCTTGAATTTCTTTCAATCATATAATTTCTTTGAGTAAGATGACAGTCGACGGTCCCTCAAATAGTCCTGCACAATGACCAGGAGATATTCGGGTACTCTTAAGTTCCGCTGCAACGTCTCAAGCATGTCAACCCAACGAGCAGAGTTGAATGCAATTCTTACGTCTTGGGTGACCATCATTATCGACCGAGTCTGATAGCAAGAGTCATCGGCGCGCTGAACAGTTCCGATTATTTCCGTGATGGCAGTCAAGGAAGAGCTTCCCTTCAAAAGCCGTACTGCTTAGAGTGAAGTCCCCGGTGCCTTCGATGGCTCTCTGCAACCTCCGCTTCAGCATCCTTGTGCCGAAAATTTGGAAACGGCCTCAGCACCTCAATGGATGAGTCGGAAGAGAACGTGGACGATTTGTTGAACCCCATTCTTCTGAGCTTCATGGTCACCAGCCTGTAGCCCTTCTCCCAAGGATCAGAGTCCGCATCCTGGCATAGCTCTCCCTAGCACCTCTCTTTACTCAGGCGGTAAACTCCTCAGACCCATAACCGGGATGATCATCCTGAATGTGTTTAATCATAGTTTTGTAAAGCACTCGCGCTATACTGCCATTTAAACCGGTAACATAATATCGCTTGATATTGCTAAATTACCAATAAAAGTATTCTTATATTTCTATTTCAATCGTTCAAAGCCTTAAATTAGTATAGACATTTTCTCCTGGTCTTTCATTCAGGTTTCATTCAAATAGCTTACATTAACCGATTTGTCTTATTGTTGGTTTCTCATGAACAAATTTGAGAATTTATCATAATTAATAAAGATAGTAACCTCCATAAAATTGTATTGCAATCTGCAGTCAAATAAAATTAATTTAAGTATACTTTCAAATTTAGTAAATTTTTATTTTCAATAAGATTTAGATGTATGTAACTATGTTAACAATGTTTCGACACAGTAAATTTGGGTGGTCCATTCCCTGGATTTCAAGATCTTTACAGAGTTAATTCTTATTTAAAATGTAAGACGAGTCTGTTGAACTATAAATGGAGTAACGAACTAGATAATTCGTGCATGTATCTCACCACAGCCATTAGCTGCTAATTGATCTAAAGTTCGTATCAGTGGTATAGAGGCGAATGGGAGAGTTACTGGAGTTTGACGCAAGGAGGTTATTTTAGTATATTAATTTTGCAAGTTCCCTTAGTCACTTTGTTTTTATGTATATTATAACACAAGATATACTGGAAATTTCACATTTTAGTTGATCTACTAGTATTATGGCAACAATCAATATTATAAATAAAATGTTCAAAATTTCGTTTAGATTATTTTTTGTTACACTAAATATCGATTAGATGTGTTTTATTTGTGTGTGTGTGTGTGTGTGTGTGTGTGTGTGTGTGTGTGTGTGTGTGTGTGTGTGTGTGTCTGTAATTATTTTAAGGAAAGATTTTAAGTATTTCCACACGACATTAAAGTATCTAAAAACGGGATGCCAAATCCCGAAAGTCGATTAATCCAGTATTACGCGAAAAGAATTGTTACGATCATGTGGATATCTTACTTTACGTGGCATATCCGCTTAGCACAAAAATTGTATTTTATCAAAGGTTTTGTTTTATTTTATGTGTGTATGAATAAACGTAACTTTATTAAATCTATTCGCCTAAAAATATAATAAAACTTTTCATTTTTAACAAAAGAAGAAGAAGATTTTAAGTAAGCTTCTTAAACTGGTTACTACGAAGACAAGAAAAAGATTGAAGAGGTCTTGGAAACTGAAGAAAATCGGCTTTGATATTGAAATGTGTTCTGCATTTTCTGTTCTCAGATTAAATGATACTCATACAGCTTTATCTCTGTTAAAATATTAGCTGTCTCTCACAAAGTAGATGCTAATTTGGTATACTTTTTGTATTATAAAATAAACACACAAAATATGCAATATTAGTGTATATGTTTCTTTTATTAGATATGGAGGATGTTTCTTTTTTACCACTCAGATAAACCGAAGCAGTTTCACGTTTTAAAGTTTTAGCCTCAAGTTTAAGTTCTTTTAACTGCATAGCAACTTTAGCAAAATGTACAATCAACTTTAGTAAACGTTTTATTGTGCAATCCCGAGCATCCAAAAGTATCTTTCAAACAAAAAATAAATCAACCATGAATTTTGTACTAAACTCAGGATGTATTTTACATCCAGATATTATTTAAGAACTCATCCAAGGAGAAAAATGGCATTTAACACAATCATATGTTCTGAGGAGCTTGAAAATAAAAAGAATAAACAGAACTTTTTGAAATTTATAGGGAGCTGAATATATTATTTATGTGCATTTATAATGCATTAAGTATTATTTGCTTTCTTTTTAACTTAATCTAAAAATGTTAAAATTGTCCTTCCAGGTCAGTCGGAAGAAGTAGGCAGATGAACAACTGACCTATTGTTAATTTATTCTCTTGGTATTTGCAATGTACTCATCATCTCGATAATCGATCCAGATACCACAACACTTTTTAAACTAGAAAAGGTTTAGTAAATATTAAAATCATACCAGACCACTTTTTTCCCTTAAGTTTCACAAATAACGGAGTTTAAATTTCTATTAAGTTTGAAGAACTGCTGGTATGAAAACATGCCAAGCTGACCAACGAAGTTTACTTATTCGTTATATTCATAAAGTTAATTTTGGTTCTAAAGTTCAACTTATTTGATTAAAGTCTTTAATTGACCATCAATGATTTGAAAGCATAATAAAATGTCAAAAATTTTCCATCATTATATATTATATTACAAACAAGCTGTATATTTTACGTTGTAGATTTGAAATACATGTTAATATATTAAGAATATTACACATGAGTAAGACAGTATATTTCTCTCCCCGAAACGTATCTTTCAAGTTTCAACTAGTTTAGATTTTTATAGGACAGTGTTCGATTACAAAAACTGTGTTATATAGCATATATAGCTGTGGTGATCGTGTTATGTGAAGTTATTTAGAAAAACCGATCTTGAGTACTACCATGAGAACAATTGCAATAAGTTGATTTTGTATGCAACACAAAATGTTAATTTTGTACATTCTGATGTTACATCATTTTTCCTCATTATGAAAAGTGCGTCATAATATTACAACGTAAAATACAAATACATCTGGTACTTTTAATTCAGGATAAATAAGCTTAAGAACCAAACTTATATCCACACAAATGAAATTGGCTAAAAAGGTACTAACAATGTGTTTTCATCTCTAAGGTATTGTAAAGGTAAATATTGTAGTGTCATATCAACCGTTGTAGCATGAACCTAATAAAATGCGTGCCAAGTTTCCAGCGCCTTAGCTTCTGAGCAGTACATTACATTATTGGAAAACATTATCAACGTCTCTCATATTTAAAAGCATTGTTTATGAGGATTATTCATAACCCCTAATACAATAAAAAGTAAACTTGTTTTAATATGTTTGAAAAAGTAACTCAAGATAGTTTTTATTATCAGACTTACTTGTACATGAGAGAAATTTAATTTAATTTCCAAAAAAATAAATTATTGTAAATTTTGTTTTTTACTAACATATGATGTGAGAAAAATATATTTCATAGTATTTAATTTTTAGATTTGCGGCCAAATCAGCTAAGTATCTAAGTCTTCATATTTAACAATTGTTTATATAGATGTAGAGTTAAAATTTATGTTTTAATATACTTGATTAATCAAATAAATAAACGTTAATCTTAAAATGTATTTTGAAAATTTCAGACTTGATTGAGCAGTACTTTGTATTCATAAATTGTGATGTAATGATTTATAGATCCCAATTTTATGCTACTGAATGGTTCTAATGTATTGCCTATTTTTTAAAGAGAAACGATCATGTCCTCCAATCATAACGGGCAGGGACATTATGAATTATTTACAACAAAGTATTTTCTCACCCCTAATGTGGAAAAAGCTGTTTTTTGGAGTAACGGATCCAAAAAGGATAACCTATTTTTTTACCATCTCCATCTTGTCCTAAATTACCTACCGTAGGATAGGATGGAGATGATAAGAGATCCATCACAAAGAGATAAGTTACTATTTTGGGATCTAGTGGTTATGTCACAAAGAGAACGGTTACCCTTTTGGTATCCCTTACCCAAAAAAACACAATTTGCCACAAAATATTATTGCATTTTGAGGACATCTTGTTTGATCCGATAACATCTTTCAAGTACTATCATATTTAATGCCATCTCCTCCAAGATACTAAATTATTTGTGGTTCACTGATAAATAAATATTCAATTATTTGCTAAGCTTTAGCTAAGCCAATCACTCAGGGGGCTGGCAAAACTTCGTTTTTTCTTTGCATGCATATCAGTTTGTCCCCAGGATACTTTGAGAACGAATAGAGCAATAGACTTTAAATTTGTTCATGTTTCAATATCATTCCTGGGATATCTCCAGATCCAATGGCCTATGGATTAAAAGGTATGTATAAAACTTCAGCGAATCCTGTTACATGGCATTTATTTTGGCAAGTTTCTTACAATGTTTCGTACCATTAATTACATTTTTTTAACAATAGAATAAACATTTAACAATATTTTCTTGCAAAAAAAGGAAGAAGAATCATATATATGCAAAGATTTTGATGGCATCTCTGTGTTAGAAAGCAGCATTTTAATTAGCAAAACAAGCTTTCTCTTATTACTGGAACAACATTGGAGAAAATCATAATTGGAGCGTGGTTGAGGTACAAACGAAACGGAAAACTTAATTAGATTTCCTTCTTGGAAAAAATCATTCTTTATAACTGAAAGGTGTATGTGTTAAAACATAAAGGATAATCTTCAAAAGCTATAGTTTATGAATGTAATAGAATGAAATAGTTTCAAAATATACTTTTGTGTAGTTTAAGTCTAAAATGCATTTGTAAATTCATAATTCCATAACTTCGATTAACAAATGTTCGAATTAAACAAGATATATTTTGTTTTATATTAAATTATAATTACAAACTAGATCAAATATGTTTATCCTGATATCTCAGCGTTACAGTACAAGTTGGCGTGTAGATCGGAACAGGCTAAGTTGTACTATCTGGCGTAAAAACATTGGTCTTTCTTATCAGCAGCGAGCGGACAAGGATCAGAATGACAAAAGTATTTTGTTTTCTTTGTCTTTGGTTTTCCACTGGTCTGCCGCTACAAGGAAACAGCTGTTTTTCTTTCCAAACAGCTGGTCTAAGATAAATATGCTTTAAACATTGTCCAGGGCCAGGCGATGAAACGATTGAAAGTGAAAACACTCTCTTACCTGAGTGTATAGATCCAAATTTACCTAGAGTGTTATATTTATCTTTCCTCTCCTATCCCTTTACCCTAACAAATTTCGTCTATTAGAAGTGCCACACATTCACCACGCTGTTGATGGGATGCAACCAATGAATTTTGCCACTCATTGAAACTAACTACAAGCACCTTTTGGTCCTATTGTTTTCTTCGCCTTTAGGTAGTCTAGTGTATTTGTATGTGATAAAGAATTGACTGAATGATATTTCATCAAGTTTTAATATTTCTTTGAAATATTTAAATCACATAGTTGCAATATTTACAATGTTAATGACAGATAAAACATAAATTTCAAACAAAAGTACCATATATGCTTAAATAGTGTTAAAACTGTTGATTGAAATAATTGCCCAAAGGCATATTATACCTCTAGTTAAATAACAAATATTTATTTCTTTTACAGTTTGAAACAAGTTCACTCACTTAATTAGTTGATCTGTTTGCTCACTTCTTCCTTCTTAATTAATTATAAATTTAATTACGTTCTCTCTCCTAGTTGTATTAAACAGTCTGCCAGCTCGTTATCAGATATTTACTAATTAATTCTGTTCTTGGAAAATGTTTTCTCTTTTTAATGTTCTTTTTAGTACAATTTCGTGTTTCTGTTGTTATAACTGCGTATATAATTAAATCAGAACACCATTGATAACTTAACTCTCGTGTACTAAAAAATACTCATTTGAATTACAATCCATACATTTGTTTGTAATATATCAATATTATATTTATAATATTGTTACCAACAAAAATTCAAAGAATCATCTTGTTCTAATAACTAATGTCCGTATGTCTGATTCGTAAAATTTTAGTAGTTATTACTTATACAGTTCAGATAAAAAACCGAATTTCAGCATGTCAGTCTATCTGTCCGGAGGATCTCATGAATGAATTGAATCATATATTGAGTTATATGAAATTTTACATGCAAGCTCAGCGTACCCTATTGCGCGACACGTTGTGTAACGTACTTCCCCTTGTTATAGTAAAAGTGTATTTAACTAATTAAAAAGTATTTCTCCCGATACGGCTATATAATGAATGTAATTAGTTACTCTGAGTCCGCTCCAAATGAAATGCTATTATCAGTATAATTACAAGCATTCCCATTTGGCGGCATCTCATCTATTCTGGATTTAATCAGAGCCAATCATGACGTGCTGATGATGAATGATTAACTGGTTGCCACCGCCACTAGATTACCACCGATAGCCTGTGTTGTGGTGAGATCTATTATTGTTAACTTTCCGTTCTCAATTATCTGCAACCTGACGTCATCGACACGTTGTACAAGTCTGCCCAGTGCACAGAATGATTGGACTTTAATTAGTTTTGCTTACTTACACGCAGAAATATACTAGCTAAGTTTTGGTTCATCCGCTGGTTAATTAACTTATTTAACTCGGGTTTGGTGTAACTTAACCCAAACAGGGAAAGAATTAAATGTCATGACGTAATGTGTCATTTGCAGGAATATTGCTCCTTTTATTCACCGGTAAATATGCAATAAAGACATTTTTTAAGGTTCACGTGGACTTCACTGCAGATAGCCAATTCGGAACGTCATCAATCCTTTTTAAAGTCTGTTTAGTGCTCAGTTTCATTTAACTTCATTTAATTTGGGTAAATTCATTACCCCAAGCAGAGGAAGAATTAGAGGCCGTGATGTAAAATATTTTGTACCATGCTCAAGAAAAATGATTCCTTTTATTCGACGGTAAAAACTTCTAACATGCAATCTACGTTACGTAGATTTTCGTGAAATCAAAAAATTATTATTGGAAATCGAAATGGGAGAGTTGAAAGGCTTCATGTTAATTTGCTTCGGAAAACATTTTTAGAGTATTACTCTTAAAATTAAGCATGAGACGCGTAAACAAAATGTTTTTTACCATCAGCCAACCATATCAAAATTATTTGGCTGAAAATAGCAATGATCAGTCTTTTTACTCGTTGGCTGATGTTCAAGTAACGTTAATACACATGTATGACGCTTGGCTTCTAAAATATAAGATCGGATAAAAGGCTGTGTATTTATAGGATGAAAATTAGTCCTGGTTTCTCTCTAGGTATTCTCTCTGATTGCCATGAAATGTTAAAAGGTTTTCAAAACTATAACTAATATATACATTAGAAACAAATTTAATGTCGAGTGTTCTTATAAACTTTTATTTTCGAGTTTTAAGCTTTCCACCATCATAAACTTGACAGTAGTAAAGCTTCTTTGAATGACAGGGCTAGGATTTTGTCATATTTTTTAACAAAAACCAACCAATCAATTATAATATTAGTGGGAATTCGAAGAATTAAGAGCAGTTATGCAGTTCGAAGTGTGGTCAAGGAAAATGTAATGTTGGTGGAGGATGTGGTGAACAGTTTTGAGAGTTCTGAAGAGTAATCGTGCAGCCAAACGATGTGACTTCTCAGAATGGGAAGACTAAAACTGAGGGAGTCTAACGCGGTTTCTAAAATCTTGTGGATAACTGGCTACATCAATGATTACAGGATGTTTTGATGTTAATTATAGTTAATTTTGGGTATACAGAGACAACCAATCATATGAATGGTTTAGGCCTAAGCGTAGCACTGTTGAAGAAACTTAAGCTGTAATTACAAACTGCTTTAAAGGTCTGGAGGCAAAAGGAGTGTTCTCTTTATATCGTATATGGCCAAGACCTCCGACACATTAACACATGATGTGTTACTAGATAAGCTGTATTTTACTCGTTTGATAGCAGTAATAGATGGCAGTCTGTATAAGCCAATGTATCTTTTTCCAATCCTTTGCAGATTGTACAAGGTGAACCTCAGGGGTCTATACTTAGTCCGACCTGGTTCATAATTTACATTAATGATCTACCAAGTAACGTCATGGAGCAACATGTAAAGTGTTTTATATTTGCAGATACCATGTGAGTTCAAGGTATTGGTCCTCAGACAGCTAAAGAAATTGTTACCTGTAAATCAGATGTAATACATGACTGGTGTAGTGCTAATAAGCTGAGCTTAAATGGGGAGAGGGTTCAGGACATACAAGGAGTTGTTGACACGACGAGATGGACGAGCAGCAGAGAGAGTTAGGAAATGAAAGGCCTGTGTGCCTGCTGCAGGGCTACAATCGAGCTCTAACAGTATCAGGGGAGATGTTAACACGACGAGATGGACGAGCAGCAGAGAGAGCTAGGAAATTGAAGGCCTGTGTGTCCGCTGCAGGGCTACAAATGATAGCCAATTTGTTTTGCTAATTTCAGCGCTGTATCTGCGAGTTCCGTCCATGTTTAAATTTCAAACTTCAAATTTTGAAACTGTCTGCTATCTGATGCATACCGTACAAGAAATTACAATTATACCTATATTTTCAAAATACATATTAAGTATTAAATTTTTTCTTTTTTTATGCAACAAGTTTAGGTTGTTGTTAATATACATAATTATTTATAAATAGAGGAGGTTTTGTAACAAATTAGGGTTTTCAATGGAATACACAATTTTTTAACCATTTAAAGAAGAAAAGTTAACAAATTTTAGAATACCACGCCTTTGCCTTATTGTGTCCTAGTTATTAAGTTCTCAAACTCGAAATTTTTCTACAGAGTGACTTTTTTACTATAGGTTAAGTGATAAATTTAATAAACTCTAAAGCGTCTACACTTATTCGCATACCTAATCTGGTTTATGTAATATAATAAGAATTTGTGAACATGGTAACTAGTAGTAATAATTTAATATTTCACCACAATGAACATTAATATTTGTAGGCTTGATGGTCGAGTTTCTTGCACTTTCACAAGATCATGTAACCAACCATCCATTGTAATATTTTATATGCTTAATCTCAAAAACGTGTTTGCGTCAGTCTAAACCACAACCATATAATATTAGTATAACTAGTATTTACAACTTAAAAGGTATATAGATATTCTCACAAAATTTTACGCCTACAAGTACATAACTTCGAACGGGGCGTAACCGTTTATAATTTCTATACCTTTATGTTATTTCAGCGATCAATTAATAAAACAATAAACTTAATCGGATCAATAGCTTTTGCACGAGGGGTTAATATCCATCCAAACTTTTGTATGTATAATATTAGTAGAAATCTAGTACAATTCATATACCGATTGAAACAGTTTCATGTTAAAACTGTGACCGTTATAATATAAATTTTGAAACACAGTGTTGCTATGGCTCTGTAACTAACCTCTCTTTCTTTTTTTTTCTCCTCAGGAGTAGTCGGCTTTCGACTACATGGGAGGCCTCCCCTTTCTTCTGGGAGGCTGGCGACCCCCGGGCTACCTGAGCCTAGCTGTGAGACTCTCCTCACAGTCCTTCTAGAGCTAAGGTCTTTCTTCTCTCTTTCGGATCTTAGCTCGACATCGTTTATCTTTCCTGGGCTAATCTCGCCCACCTCTTCTTTTCTTAGACCCCAAGTGGGTGTCATTTCCTCCTTCTTTTCGACCGGCGCATACCGGAAACCCGGGGAGTGTCCCTGAATTGTCGCAGAGACTGATGTGTGCTTTGCACTGCCGATGGTGTTTTCTCTGGTATGACGCCAGGAGCCAGCCCCTTCGGGACCTAGCCAGGAAGTCCGCCATGAATGTAGAGGTCGGATTCTGTATTGCTACGGTAGGCCCCCGGCACGTCTGGGTTCCGGTGCTGGGAGTACGGAGGTCGGGCCCCAGGGAACTGGGGTAGAGGCTCAGTCCTCGAGGGAACACCCGTTCCCGATTTTTCCGGGCCGCCCTTGTCGCACGATGCGCCGGTAAACTTAAAGAATGGAATCGCAAAAACCCATTGACAACGATACAGAGAGGTTGAGGAAGGGATTCTCCCCTCTCCCTTCGTCCACTGGAGAACCATTTGCTAAGAGTAGTCGTGTATTGAGGTCCCCTCCTTTGCGACGTCATAGTGAGACTCCGCCTTCGGCGACTCTGCAGGCCATGGCTTCTTGTGACCCACAAGAGACAGGTACACGGTTGTCTCTGATGGGTTTTAGACTGAGGAGACACCAGTCAGAAGTCTGGAAATGTCTTTTCCCTTGGTTTCCCCCAATGGGAAGAACATGGAGTATGCGGCGGACACCATCTTTACGGAGGTAAAGATGATTAAAGCCGTTCTTCTCGACATGCGAGCAGCTACGTCGAGACAGAAGAGCCTAAGCACGGCAGCCAGGAACGGCATGATCTCTCTGGAGTCGTCTCTAGATCTGATCGATACATTTTGGCAGGTCTGGAAGATATCGAGGAAGAGACTGCAGAGAGAGAGCCGCGAAAAAGAGACTCAGGTCCCATCACCATCTATGGTGGCAGCAGCCTCTACTGTGGCTGGGAAACGAACGGCCGGAAGTCCTCCTGAACATCATAGGGAGGAAAAGTGGCAGAGAGAAACCGGAGAGCCTGATTCTGTCGACGCGTTAGAAGAGAACGAGTTTCTCCCGGTCGTCTCAAAAAAGAAAAAAAATAAAGGCGAAGGCCGAAGATAAGAGCGGGAAGAGGCAAGACCTACCCCCACCTCCTCCCCCACAAGTAAAGAAGCCGAAGAAACTCCCGCGTTCCAGGTCTGGGAGGCAGGTGGTAATTGTCAAGCCCAAAGCTGGCAAGTCATACGCCGAGATTCTTGGTGCAATGAGGGCTGGTGATACTCCCGAAGAGTCGGGCACCGTGGTACAACACATAAGGAAGACTGTCACTGGAGGAGTATTACTGGAACTTGCAAAATGCGACGACAGAAGGAAACTCCAGGAGGTGATACAGAAGGGTGACAGGAGCGATTTTCGCTCCATTGTTCCTAAGGCAAAGGCTAGAGATTCTAGATCTGGACGCCTTGACCACCGAAGCCGACATCTTGGACGCCCTAGCAGGGAGTTTCCTGTCCTTGGTGGCGAAATTAGGGTTTCCCTCTTCAAGCATAACCGGCAAGAACAGAGGAAGGCCGTGGTTGAGCTGCTCGAGAGTGACTCCTTGACAGTACTCCGAAAGGGGAAGATAAAGGTCGGATGGGTCGTCTGCCGGATTCGGGGCCGTGTGGAGGTGGACAGATGCTTCCGCTGTCTCGACTACGGCCACACCAAGAGGAACTGTTCCGGACCCGATAGGAGCAGTAACTGCTGGAAATTCGGCAGTAACGAACACAAGGCGGCGGTTTGCACTGGGGCTCCTTCTGGCGTCTTATGTACCGGAAAACCTGGAGTAAAGTTCCAGGATCAGGTGCCTGCGGGGTTTTCAAGAAAGCCCTGGACGACAGGAAGCCCCGTGCTAGGCCACGAAAATGATCCGGTTTATCCAGGCCAATTTGCAGAGATGTCACGCTGCGGACGCAATACTTGAACAGCTGGCCTGAGACCAAAGCCCAGATAGTGATCGTCAGTGAACCCGTCCGAACCAAAACCAGCTCGTCTTGGTTTTATGCTCGCCCACTGCGGCTGTTTGGATCTCAGACAGTCGTGGGGTCCGTGTTCCGAGTCATGGTTCCGGTGACGGTTATCCCTGGGTTAAGGTGAACAGCGTTACCATTTACAGTGGTGTACTTCTCCCCCCAATTACTCCGCGCGAGAGTATCTGGAAAGGTTGGAAGCGCTGGAAGACACTCTTCGAAGCGTCCCTGGCCGTGTTAAGTGGCGAGTAACTTCAACGCCCGTGTGGTCGAATAGGGTATGACCGTGACTAACGTGAGGGGAAGACATATTTTGGATATGGTCGCGAGACTCGATTTGGAAGTCGTGAATAGACAAGGCCGACCTTCCGAAGCACTCTTGGTGAGTCAATACCAGATATTACGCTGGTATCGGCCGATTTGTTTCCTTTAGTAGCGGAATGGCGAGTGATGGACGCCTACACTGCTAGTGACCACGAGTTCATCGCTTTCCATCTTATCGATAATCGGCTGCCGCGGTAAGCGAATACCCGAAACACTCTTGGCTGGAATCTGGCTAAGCTGGACAGGGGAAAACTCGTCGAGCAGCTAGATCGTAGTATCGAGACTGGTGTTCCGGAGTTTCCCGAGTCCACGGCAACAGCTGAGGTCGAGGCTTATAAATCTACTCTTCCATGAATGCCTCGGAAACGGTGGGGCCGTCGCCAATCCTTCTGGTGGACGGACGAAATCGGCGAGCTCAGGAGAACTGCATTAATGTGCAGACGTAGAGGGCAGCGAGCTCGAAACCGGCATGAAGCTATAACTAGGTCGGCAGAGCATAAGGCTGCTAAGAAAGCTCTGAGTGCAGCAATCCGTCTGAGCAAGGCACGATGCTGGCGTGAGCTATGCCAGTAGGTGGACTCGGACCCTTGGGGAAGAGGATACAGACTTGTGAGAAGAAAGCTGGGAGGAATGGGGGCTAACAACATGGAAATGCCTGCTAGAATGATTTCGGCGATCGTGGAAGCTCTCTTCCCAAGTCACCCTTTTAGGCGGGAGGATAGAGTAGCTAGGCCGGTTTCAGACGTTCCCATATTTACGGAGCAGGAGCTTATAACAGTGGTGTCTACCATGCGCAACAAGAAGGCTTCAGGACCTGATGGCATTCCAGCTGAGGTTTTGAGGGTTGTGGCGGCGAGTTATCCGATCTTGCTGAATCTGTTTAATGCATGTTTGGTAGCGGGTGTGTTCCCGTCGCGCTGGAAGGTTGCTAGGTTGGCGCTAATCAGCAAAGGCAAAGTTGACCCGAACTCCCCAATTTGTATGCTTGACACCGTGGGGAAGCTCTATGAAAGGTTGCTAAAACCGGGATTGCAGTCGTCCATCGAAGCCGCTGGAGATCTCTCTCCCAGGCAGCACGGCTTTCGAAAGCGACACTCAATTCTGAACGCCATTACAGAGGTGGTCAGTGCCGTCCAGCAAGCCGAAACAGCTTGTCTCCAGGCTCGGCCGTTTGTTTTGTTGGTTACCCTCGACGTAAAGAACGCATTTAACTCTGCTCGGTGGGAAGACATGCTAGAGGCGTTGCAGCGGGACTTCAGCGTGCCCGACTATCTCGTGGTCGTTGTGCAGGACTACCTGAAAAACCGTCGACTGTTGTATGAAACCAAACAGAAACACGAAGTTATAGTAAAGAGAATATTACAGAGAGAAAACGTTTTCAAGAACAGAATTATTTAGTAAATATCTGATAATTAGCTGAGAGACTATTTAATACAGTTAGGGAAAAGGACGTAATTAAATTTATAATTAATTGAGAAGGAAGAAGTGAGCAAACAGATCAACTGATTAATTGGGTGAACTCGTTTCAAACTGAAAAAGAAATAAAATATTTATTATTTAACAAGAGATATAAGATGACTTTGAACAATTATTTAAACCAGCAGTTTTAACACTATTTGCATATAAGGTACTTTTGTTTGAAAATTTATTTTTTTATCTGTCATTTACATCGTAAATATTGCAACTACGTGATTTCAATATTTAAGAGAAATATTAAAACTTGATGAAAAATCTCTCAGTCAATTCTTTATCAGATACAAGTACACTAGCCTACTTAAACACGAAGAAAATAATAGTACCAAAGGTGCTAGTAGTTAGTTCCAATGAGTGGACACATTCATTGGTTGCATCCCATCGACGGCTTGGTAAATGTATGGCACTTCAAGAAGACGAAATGTTTTAGGGTAAAAGGATGGGAGAGGAAAGAAAAATATAACACACTAGGTAAATTTTGATCTCGACACTCAGGTAAGAGTGTTTTCACTTTCAAACGTTTCATCGCCTGGCCCTGGGCAATGTTTTAAGCTAGTTTTTCTTAGATCAGCTGTTTGCTGGTAGCGGCAGACCTGGGGCAAACAAGAGACAAAGGAAAAAATTAGTCTAGTCACACTGATCCTTGTCCACTCGTTGCTCATAATGAAGACTAAAGTTTTTACGCCTGATAGTACAACTTAGCCTGTTCCGAGGTTTTATTAATCAATATCAAACTAACGAAATTCTTTTAATTTAAACATTTTTTATTCGAATTTGCGGAGTTATGCCTTTACAAATTCATTTTTAGGTTTAAACTACACAGAAATAATTATGAAACTATTTCATTCTATTACATTCATAAACTGTAATATTTATCCACATATCATTTATGTTTCAACACATATACTTTTCAGTTGTAAAGTAAGAACGTTTCTTTAGAGAACGAAATATAATTAAGTTCTCCGTTTCGTTTGTCCCTCAACCACGGTCCAATTATGATTTTCTCCAATGTTGTTCCAATTAATAAGGGAAAGCTTGTTTTGCTAATTAAAATGCTGCTTTATAAGAAAAGGATGCCATCAAACTCTTTGCATATAAATGATTCTTTTTCCTTTGTTTACAAGAAAATATTGTTAAAGGTTTATTCTATAGTCAGAGAAATTTTACTAATGGTACGAAACAATTTAAGAAAGCTGCCAAAATACATGCCACGTAACAGGATTCGCCAAAGTTTTATACAAAGTGTTATCTTTAAGCCACTTCAATATCTCAGGAATGATACAAAACATGAACAAATTTAAAGGATATAGCTCAATTCTTTCTCAAAGTATCCTGCGAACAAGTAGACATGCATACAAACCAAGCGTTTTCCAGCACCCTGAGTGGTTGGCTTAGCTAAAGCTCAGCAAATAATTTACTATTTACTTATCATCGAACTACAACTAATTTATTATCTTGGAGGGGATGATAATAGTGATCATACTTGAAAGATGCAGTAATAGTTTATGGCAAAAGGTGTTTCTTGAGTAACGGATCCAAAAAGGGTAATCGATCTCTTTGTGACAGTCACTTGATCGCAAAAGAGTAACTTATCTCTTTGTGATCGAACTCTTTACCATCTCCACTCTATCCTACGGTAGGTATTTTAGGACAAGATGGATACGGTAAAGAGCTCAGTTATCCTTTTGGGATCCGTTACTCAAAAACACTGTTTGCCACTTAAGGAGTGAGATAACACTTGTTGCAAATAATTCCCATAGCACTTGCCTCTTATGATTGGAGAATGGGGATTGTTCATCTAGAAAAAAATAGTCAATACATTAGAACCATTCAGTAGCATGTAATTAATATCTATGAATCATTACATTGCAAAGTATAAATATAAAGTACTGTACACTATAATACTGTAAGTCTGAAATTCGTAAAATACATTTTGAGGTTTTTTTAATCCACGTTGTCACGTTAGGGTTTTGAAATTGACCAAATTGGTCATTCACGTTCGCTTATTTGATTAATAAAGTATAATAAAATATAAATTTAAACTCTATATAAACAATTGTTAAAAGAAAAGTTAGATAGCCTACTTAGATATTTTGGTCGCAAATATAGAAATGGAATACTATAAAATATAGTTTTGTGAGATCAGATGTTGGTAACAAAAAAGTTAAAAATTGGCTTTTCTCCCATTAAGTTGAATTTCTCTCGTGTATAAGCAGGTCTGATAATAAAAACTTTGTGCAACTCTTTCAAACATATTAAACAATTTTACGTTTTGTTACTTTAGAGTTATTAAGATACTCTCTTAAACCCTGCTTTTAAAGATGAGAGATGATGATAATGATTTCCCATAATGTGATGTACTGGTCAGAAGCCAAGGCGCTGGAAACTTGGCGCGTATTTCAATAGGTTCATGCTAAAACGGTTGATATTACACTACAATATTTACCTTTACAATACCTTAGGGATAAAAACATATTGTTAGTACCATTTTAGCCAATTTCATCTGTATGGATATAAGTTCGGTTCTTAAGTTTATTTATCCTGAATTAAAAGTACCAGATGTATTTGTATTAAACTTGAAAGATACGTTTCGGGGAGAGAAATATACTGTCTTACTCATGTGCAATATTCTTAATATATTAACATGTATTTAAAATCTACAACGTAAAAGATACAACTTGTAATATATAATGATGGAACATGTTTGAAATTGTATTATTCTTTAAAATCATTGATGGTCAATTAAAGACTTTAATCAAATAAGTTGAAGTTTTGAACCAAAATTGACTTTTCGAATATTACGAATAAGTAAACTTCGTTGGTCAGCTTGGTATGTTTTCATTACTTCAAAGAAATTTAAACTCCGTTATTTGTGAAAGTTAAGGGAAAAAAGTGGTCTGGAATGATTTTAGTATTTACTAAAACTTTTCTAGTTTAAAAGGTTAGTGGTATCTAGATCGGTTATCGAGATGTTGAGTACATTGCAAATACCAAGAGAATAAATTAACAATAGGTCATTTTTTCATCTGCGAACATTTTCCAACTCACCTGGAAGGACAATTTTAACATTTTTTTATAAAGTTAAAACGAAAGCAAATAATATTGGATTGTATTCTGCTCCCTATAAATTTCAAAACCTTTTGTTTATTCTATTTCATTTTGAAGCTCCTCTGAACATATGGTTGTGTTAAATGATATTTGCTCCTTGGATGAGTTCTTAAATAATGTCTGGATATAAAATACATCCTGAGTTTAGTATAAAATTCAATGGATGATTTATTTTTTGTTTGAAAAATACTTTTGGATGCTCGGGATTGCAGAATAAAACGTTTACTAAAGTTGATTGCACTTTTTGCTAAAGTTGCTATGCACTTAAAAGAACTTAAACTTGAAGATAAAACTTTAAAACGTGAAACCGCTTCGGTTTATCTGAGTGGTAAATAAGAAACATCCTCCATATCTAATAATACACTATTATTGAATTTTGTGTGTGTTTATTTTATAAAACAAAACAGTATCCCAATTAGCATCTAATTTGTGGGAGAAGCTAATTTTCTAACAGAGAATGAACTGTATGAGTATAATTTAATCTAAGAACAGAAAGTCTAGAACACATTTCAATATCAAAGCCAATTTCCCCTTGTTTCAGTTTCCGAGAGCTCTTCAATCTTTTTCTTGTCTTCATAGTATCCAGTTCAAGAAGCTTATTTTAAGTCATATTCTTCTTTTGTTATAAATGAAAAGCTTGATGATTATAAGAGTTACGAAATGTTTTCTAGCTAAAAAGGTGTTGTAGTATCTGGATCAGTTCTCGAGATGTTGAGAGCATGCAAATTCCATGAGAGTTAATTACCAATATTTCAGTTGTCACAAAATCCGCCTGCTTCTTCCGAACGACCCGGAAGGACAGTTTTAACGTTGTTTGATAAAGTTAAAAAGAAAGCAAACATTATTGGATGGAATGTATATTCGTATAAATTTCAAAAACTTATGTTTATTTTTTTATTTTATTTTCTCATTTCAATATATATTTGTGTTAAATACACTTTGATCCTTGCATGAGTTCTTAAATGATCACTGGATGTAGAAAATATCCTGAGTTTAATACATAATTATTCAACGGTTGATTAATCTATGTTTTGTTTGAACCTTACTTTTGGATGCTGAGGATTGTACAATAAATTTTTACCAAAGGTTGCTACACACTTAAAAGAACTTACAATTCAGGCTAACACTTTAAATCTGAAACCTGGTTCAACCAGAAAACTGAAGTTTTGGTTCATCTGAATGGTAAGAAAGAATATACTAATATTGTCTTTTTGGGGTATTTATTTTATAATACAAAAAAGTATCCCAAATTAGCACCTACTTTGTGAGAGACAGCTAATATTTTAAACAGAGATAAAGCTGCATGAGTATCATTTAATCTGAGAACAGAAAATGCAGAACACATTTTAATATCAAAGCCGATTTCCTCTTCAGTTTCCAAGACCTCTACAATCTTTTACTTGTCTTCTTAGTAACCAGTTTAAGAAGCTTACTTACAATCTTCTTCTTCTTTTGTTAAAAATTAAAAGTTTTGTTAAATATTTAGGTGACTAGATTTAATAAGGTTAAGTTTATTCATACACACATAAAATAAAACAAAACCTTTGATAAAATAATATTTTCATGGTAAGCGGATAAGCCACGTAAAGTAAATTAAATAGATATCCACGTGATCGTAAGAATTCTTTTCGCGTAATACTAGATTAATCTTAATACTATATTAATACTTTGTTTTCGTATGGAAATACTTAAAATCTGTCCTTAAAAATCACCCCTACACGCACGCACGCACGCACGCACTCACTCACACACACACACACACACACACACACACACACACACACACACACACACACACACACACACACACACACACACACAATAAAACACATCTAATCTATGTTAATGTGTGAACTGAAATGTAACGATGTGAAGTGTAGCGATGATAGAAGTATATATTCAGTGTAACCAAAAATAATGTAAAGGAAATTGTGCACATTTTAATTATAATATTGATTGTTGTCATAATACTAGTAGATGAACTAAAATGTGAAATTTCCAGTATATCTTGTGTTATAATATAAATAAAAACAAAGAGACTGAGGGAACTTGTAAAATTAATATACTAAAATAGTCTCTTTGCGTCAAACTCCAGTAACTCTCCCATTCGTCTCTATACCACTGATACGAACTTTAGATCAATTAGCAGCTAATGGCTGTGGTGAGATACATGCACAAGTGATCTAGTTCGTTACTCCATTTCTAGTTCAACTGACTCATCGTAGATTTCAAATAAGAATGAACTCTGTAAAGATCTTAAAATCCAGGAGATGGATCACCCAAATTCACTGTGTCGAAACATTTTTAACATAGTTACATACATCTAAATCTTATTATAAATAAAAATTTAATAAATTTGAAAGTATATTTAAATTAATTTTATTTTACTGCAGATTTCGATACAATTTTATGAAAGTTATTATCATTATTAATTATGATAAATTCTCAAATTCTGTCATGAGAAACCAACAATGAGACAAATCAGTTAATTTAAGCTATTTGAATGAAACTTGCATTTGTTATTTATAAGACTACTAGAAAATGTATACACCAATTTAAGGCTTTGAACGATTGAAATTGTAATATAAGAACACTTTTACTGGTTACTTAGCAATACTAAGCGGTATTATATTAACTATGTAATCAGCAGTATATCGCGAGTGCTTCACAGAACTTCGATTAAGCACAGTCAGGATGATTATCCCAGTCATGGGTCCGACCTCCTGAGCAAAGAGAGAGCTATGCCAGAATGTGGACTCCGACCCTTGGGGGAAGGGCTGCAGGCTGGTGACAACGAAGCTCAGAAGAATGGTGTCCAACATTACGGCCTTCCTATCTGAATTGGTAACGGCAATCGTCCATGCTCTCTTCCCGACTCATC
Source organism: Homalodisca vitripennis (assembly GCF_021130785.1). Classification (NCBI taxonomy): domain Eukaryota; kingdom Metazoa; phylum Arthropoda; class Insecta; order Hemiptera; family Cicadellidae; genus Homalodisca; species Homalodisca vitripennis. The sequence continues at coordinate 37,713,540 of NC_060212.1, forward strand.
CATTAAGGAAGGAGGGAGAAGTGGCGATGCCGGTTCCAAATGTTCCGCAAATTTCGGAACAAGAGCTTGTTGAGGCATCGCCCGACATTAGAAACAACAAAGATCCGGGGCCTAATGACATCCCAGTGGTGGCCCAGAAAGTCCAATGCGTGCTTAGTTGCACGGGTGGTTCCATCACCCTGGAAGTAAGGGCAAGAGCAACCCGAACTCCCCGTCTGCGTACAGGCCTCTCTATATGCCCTCTGTATGTACGAGAGAATGCTAAAGCTAAAATTACAGAGTGCCATTGAAGGCGCCGGGGACGTGTCCTCCCAGCAGTTCGGCTTTCGAAGGGGACACACCTTGACTGCTACCACGGATGTGATTGGCATTGTTCAGCCCGTCGATGAAGCTTGCCATCAGGATCGACCGATAGTGATTTTGGTCACCCTTTGAAAGGTTGATATGATTGAGAGGTTGCAGAGGAACTTCGAAGTGCCCGAATATTTCCTGGTCGTTATGCAGGACTTTTTCAAGGACAGTCGACTGTCATATGAGGCCGAATAACGCAAAATAAATAATCTGTAAACTTTGATAGTTTAACAAAGAATGAGTAGTACAGAAAGTTCATGATCAGAAGTATACTTAACTCTTGAGAGTTCTAGGAAGGGTAACATGCCATTGCACATATTGTGGTTGTATAGGCGGTCAAAACCGGAAGTTGTATGAATATTTGGACATGTCTACAGTTTCTTAGAGTCGAGAATCTTCTCATCCGTCTGTCAACCTCCAAAACGAAAAATATATATTAAACAGCAGATTAAACATATATAAGTTCACGAATGCTATTTAAAAAGTGCAGTTGATTGCACTAAACGAAACACAATCTTACTCAAAGACATTATATGATTGAAAGAAATTCAAGAAAATGTTTTTATACCACGTTTATACAAACACTTTTTGAGAACATATTTTGATAATATTATACGACAAGGTAATTTATCGCAAAAATCGGATCACAGAATACTCGTTAGAAACTAACTATTTTTACCAAACAGTGGAAGCTGGACTTATGTTCGAGCTACACTCGAGGCAATTTCCCATCAAGCGAGCGCTCGTAAGGGGTGACTTTACATTTTTCTGTTTATAATAGGAAAATATGCATTTAACTAGTTATATAACGTAATAAAAATTAGTGGAGAGAGTGTCCTCGGTATAATACCAAAACACATAAATTTTAATTGCATTAAAATGCAAGTTCTAACATACTAGATCCTTTAAACATCACCTTTGGTCATAGATTCTTGGAGAAATGTCATTAAGCATCGATAATCTGTAAGAGTGTGTTAGGATGACATAACCAACCATTCTTGTGGTCATTGAGAGAAGTTCTGGTCCCTTACCAAAAAATTATAATATTGTTTAGTATTTTTCTTGATATCCCGTCATAACAAAAGTACAGTCGTCCATTGTATGTAATTGAAATTGGCTTTTTCTTGAAGGAGGAGGAGCTCTTCTCTTTATAAATATCAATTTTATATTATTTTACATAACAAAACATAAAGATAAAATATTAAACAATGATTTTGTACCGATTCAAAATTTACCATTCCTTTAAAATACAATTAAATTCTTTTTTAACCAAAACTTTAATACATATAGACCTACTAATATTTATTTTATTTTACTTTTAACCATATAAATTTTTTATTAAGTTTTACTCAGCTGATATTTGTTTTAAATTGCTGATTCACACCTGATGATGGCATCTTCGATGTCGAAAGGCCTCGTGTTAAAATACAAAAATTATAAGAGAATTTTGAGCTTTCTTTTGTAAACTAATAGAAAATTGGCTTTTCCTTATTTGTAATCTACGTAAACAACTGTTAGAATACTATAGTAATAAACGTGTTTGGTTTTATCGTACCTTAGAATTTTACTGATTTTATGGTAATAACATAAAAAAAATACTTTTAACAGTTTTTATTTTTAAAAGATTCAAGTTTTACAGAAATGTAATGAAACTGAATGAATGAATAACGTTTATTCCAGCAATTTATATATACATATATACAATCTTTCTTGGAAGAAATAGCTATTATTTTATATATATACAGCAGCTTATATATAGAAGAAATGTAAAATAAGTAAGAATAGAAAAATAAATGTAACAATACTGGAAAGCCTACATGGGCAATCTGCCTGTGCGTAGGCCTAGTTGCATCTAGCCGTTACATAAATTTGAATTAATACGCTGGATATGATTGTAATAAAATATGGTAAAAAAGATAAAGGGATGTATGTCTATTGCTTCTTGAATTTACTGTAAGTGATTTTTTTTATTCAAGCGGTAGAAAATAAATGAAATAAAAATGGTATGTGTGGCTAAAACTAAATGATCCATTTATGACGGAGTGAGATGAGAGAGAGGGAGGGGTGGTGGTGGGGAAGGGGAGGGGGGAGAGAGGGAGGTATGGAGGGAGAGAGAGAGGGAGAGAGAGAGAGATTTGCTTCTATTTTGACTGTTTAATTGTTTAATGCTTTTGTGGTGACAGAATCACAATCTAAAGAAGCGAATTCCCTGCTAAATTCTTTAAGTAACTTTAATTAACTCCACATCATTTATATTTTTGACATTAATAACTTTTATAGACACTTGACGTACAAAAATTTGTTTGGTACTTTTTGAAACATCAGTACAGTATTATAGTTGTTTAGGTATACATATATCAATTACAAAAGGCACACATAAATATATTTTTAAATTATTTTAAACTGAACGTTCGAAGTTGAACCACTTTAATTTAATGTTTTAACATATACACCTTTCAGTTATAAATTTAGATATTTTTTTTTAAGAATTGAATTTAAATTAAGTTCTCCGTTTTGTTTGTCCCTCAACCACGCTCCAATTATGAATTTCTCCAATGTTATCCCAGTTAATAATATAAAGCTTGTTTTGTTAGTTAAAACGCTGCTGCTGCTGACCTGATGAAAAAGACATACCGAAGAGGTATTTTAATAACCCTCCGGGGTGATATGAAAACATGAACAAATCTCAAGTCTATTGCTTAATTCGTCCTCAAAGTGTCCAGCTGACAAGCAGACACACAAACCAAATAGAAATACAAACTTTCCCCTGAGTGGTAATCGACTATATACTTATCAGTGAACCACATCTAATTTATTATCTTGGAGAGGATGACATTAAGGGTGAACGTACTTGAATTAAGTTAATTCATGAAACAAAATGTCCGCAAAATGGAATAATAGTTTGTAGAAAAAGGTTTTTCCTTCAATAACGGAACTCAAAACTATAACATATTTTTGTGATCGATCTCTTTGCCATCTCCATTATGTCCTACGGTAGCTAATTTTCGACAGGATAGAGATCGGTTATCTTCTATCGGCTATGATTTCTGGAGTTCTTCCATTAATGCTTTGCAGATTTGAAACCCAAAAAAACAGTTCGTATTTTTACTAAAATGTTTTAACATTTACCGTATAAAACTGTATTTCTGCGTTCTTATATTCCCGTAATACATATACCTAAAACACTTATTTTTTATACATAATACTTCAATATTGTTTCTAATACTTAAATATTACTAAATTTACACATTTACACTTCTTTCTCCCGGATGGCAAGAGCAATTACCGAACTACGTATGGAATTAAACGTTTCTTCGGTTTACATGCGTTCGATTTTTGTCTACTGTCTATTTTATCGACCAAGCTAGCTCATATTGATTTAATAATTCTCTAAATTAGGGTTGGCCTAATTAAATAAATATAATTAAAAATAATGGTGACCTGTGGTGATTTGTAGTCTTAAATTAAATTTACAGGCAGCGATACATTTAATGGTTTAGAGCACTTCTACAGAATATAAGATGCTAATTATTGGATATATTGACATTTTGAATGATAAATACCCCCAAGAAACGTACATAATGTATTTATGACTAATTTATAACTATAACGACTGAATAATTATAAATTACTTAGTAACTGTGTGTTATATTTAGTGGAAAAAACTGTTATTACAGATGAAACTTTGTCTTAAAAAAAGAGTTAGTCTAATATAAAAGTTCTCAACACATATAATAAGAAAATAATACTAGTTTCATCGTAAAGAAAACCCTTACATTTTGTATTAAGATTTACGTGCAAAAGCATCCTCACGTTAAGAACACTGTTGAAGTTGGAAACTTTCATAAACTCCCTTCACAGTGAGTCTATTCATCGAGTAACTTGAAACCTTGCCTTGAGGCTCTTAGATGGTTTAGTAAGATTAATTGACTTTGGAGTACAAAGTCAATATGTACCTTGGTACATTGTAGAGTACTGTGATGACGGGTAATTTACTCAGGTGAGTTAATAATGACATAGGCTAACTTGAGTGCGAGGATCATAGTACTGCAATACTACTTCATTAGTATAGTTTTAACAAAACGGAAGTGCTAATACAGTGCCAATGTGAGGGATAATAAAGGTTATACAAAAGTTAGGCAAATGTGGGAATTTTATCAAAGACAAATTAAAGTACGGTTAAGAATAAATTTGTTACGCTTATTTGATTAAAAGTGAATTTATCATGAACTAAGATTCATAGACACCTTACCAAATAAAATTCACACCGAATGTATGACCCTGAGCGCAAGGAAAGTCCTAAAGCCTTGTACTCCCCTCACTACACAAATCATCGACAATTTCACACCTTTTTTCAAATTACGGATCGCTCTATAACAGGAAATGCCCCTATCAACTCATGGTCTCTTTGGTGTACGGAGTGTTTGTTACTCGCTGCGCTTGTTCTGTGACATCGCTGGTACTTGATCTGATCACTCACGATCATTAGGCATGTACTCAGGTTTTTACACATACAACTTTTCTGTTGTACCATGCTTTGGGCTAGTTCATCACCATATGTTAATTTCAATGTTTAATTTGTGTATGTTTAAATCTATATAAGTTATTATATTAACACCTGAGGAAGGGGATACATTCCAATCCTCGAAACTTAGTGTTCTCTTGTTTTAGCATAAACGATAGCCAATGTTCGACAACCGATTATTTCGTCCAAATTATTATTTTTATTCAGACTAGTAATAAATGTACGTTAAAACAAAAATATATACATGTCATGTGTTTTATTTATTACTAAATCTAATAGACAATCGGCTAATGCATACGAAACAATATTTGGAAGGTTTATTAATACTAACGACCGGAAAGAGTTCTTTGTGAAAGTTTATAAACGAACCATTGTCGTGTTTTGCTACCTTTCTGAGAGATTTTATATTGAGTACACGAGTTCGCGCCACGACAAAAGGCAGATTTAATTACAGCTTCATCTTAAATACCGAGTTTGTAACTGAGATTTACTATGCAATACAAAATAGAAAGACAATTTTATGAAGTTATATTCATTACGAAAGTTTGTCGTAATGACGTCAAATAGATGGGGAAATGCTCCTTTCAATCACAATGTACAATTAAAGCTATAAACTGCGACTCGAGAACTTGTGATGAAAGAATTCTCAATTTACAGGTGTTTTAAGGTCTCTTGTAAAATTTAGAAGTAACTTCTGTTTGTAATTTAATGTTTTATGCTAATTTGTTTTGCGAAAGAATGAAGAAAACGGTTTTACTGTCTAATTAAAAAAATTAATTATTTACCTACCAAAAAGAAGTGCTAAAATGTGAATGAGGCAGAAGTATTAAAGCGATTCTGTTTTATTCATAATGGTGTATTAATCCATTTTAAACTTATATGATTATCAAAATATGGTTGTATTTAAACACTAGTTGTTAATCTAACATTGAATAAAAGTACAAAAATTCACTCCATAGAATTGAAATTTTGCCTGTATCTCCATTGTTATAAAAGCAACAACGAGTGTGACAATAGTTTATGTCATTGAAGAATTAGTGAGCCTTTTTAAATTAATCTTAATAGGTGGCAACGAGTATACCACAGCATAAATACATTTGTACACACACTGACTACAACCATACGCCATTTTGACATGAAGCATAGTAACGCATGTCGCCTAATTATCAGAATGAAATGAGCTTTACATCTGAATTTTTCCGTAAAACTTCCGTGAAGGCTGCTACGCGGCACTGGACCTGACACGTGGTGTGGCGTACTTGTACCTTGCTTAATTAAGTACGAAGAAATGGTACTTTGACTGTAAGTCGTCAGCGAAAACTACACTAGCCTTAAAGTAGGATTAAAAAATATATAATTTTAAAAACTAAAGTATAACTCTAGTAGTTTTTGCCACGTGGATTGTCGTTTACGTAATTTCTTCATAGTTTAGAAATAACAGTTTTGTTTATTTGAACTTTTACTACGTTTTTGAAACGTTTGATCTAAAAACGAGACCGACTCATGAAGAACCCGACTTATATGTAAGCTGTATGAGGAGATGTGTATAAAAGAGAAGCTTACAATTTGTTTGAAAGGTTTGATGGCTGACACAAATGGCTGCAGGCAAGGTGGTGTCAAGCATTATGTCAACTGAAGTACATTTGAACTCATACCTTAAAGTTGAGAGACGGTTTAATTCAATTAGTGTCTCCATAAAATAATGAATAATTTACTACAATTTATAAGTTTATACATTATCTTTAATTTTATGTTTTTAAGTAATGTTACTAAATGATGTAACTCCGTATAATTAGTATGGTTACAACCTCGTTTAATTAAATATTCGTGATTGATTATTCCACAGTAATTAAACCTTGATTGGAAACGTTGCAGCCAAATAGAACATCATCAGAGCCCCTATTATAACGTCCATATATTATCTTAAGGTGAATGAATAGGATAAAATAAGCAAATGTATCTAATCTTTTTACCAAACAGTAGACTTCATGTAATAAGAGTTGGTAGGCGAGTTCTTAAGTCTGTAATATACGAAGTTTATACGATGAATTTAATATTTTAGTAAATGTATAATCTCATATTTTATTTCATTTATAGATATTTTCAAAACTTTCACTACTTTCCGAACGTTATATTACAATATATTATTTATTTTCACATCAGTATGTTTAATGTGTTGTTGGTAATATTTAAATACTATCATCTAAATACTTGACGTTTGTAGTATGTATTTATTAAAGAAAATCTAATAACACTGTTGATGCAAAGGGGAGAAGTCCTGTAATATGTCAAAATTATTTTAAAACCTTTATATGGTTTTACTCAAGTTTGTTTACGATATTATTCTTATATTGCTCTTTTTGCCATTGCGGTTATCTATTAAACCAGTATAAAAGTATTCTCTAATGCCCATCCAAATCTCTTTGAATGACTTGAACCATAATCAAAATCACAATTAATAACTATTAATAGGTCAGTTCGTTTTCATGATATCGAGATAGACAGACAGACAGAAAACATTTTTCCAACCCTTCGAGTAAGAGACTTTACTCAGTTAATAAAATGTTATGTGGAGTCCATCTTACCAATGGTAGATTTGAATATTTGTATAAAACTGCGTTGGAATTCACTTATTGGATGTATAATTTTTGAGACGACAAATCACGGACTATTGTTCCTTACCTTTTTATTTTCCAACTTAAAAAATAACCAAGCTCTTAATATATACGCATTTTGTTACGTTTGAGATTTACATTCACAAGCAAAATTTCGATCATTAATATTAATCGTAATCATATCCGTAATTAATGTATTTTTAATGACATAAATATACTTATAATTAAGTCTTAAAGTGCTAATAATATGCGCAATACTCAAATTTTAAAGAGAATTCAATAACGGAAAGTAAGTCCTAATACTCTAAGGCTTAAAACGGTCGATAAAGCAGTTCAGCTACACTAATTGGCCCGACTTATTAGTTCCGGTACTTGTTCTCTCCTTTCTCTCTGTTACACCATATATTTTATAAATTAATAAGATTTTTCATTATTTCTTCCTTTATAACTGTCTTTGTTATTTATTTGGTTCTCATAACAAAGGAAATTTCTTTTATTACAAATAATTTCCGTCCCCTACAAATCATTGACTTTTAATACTTTTATTGACTGATCTATAATACTGGATTTTCAAACGTTCCAGGCAAGATTTTCGAATGTTTAAATTGTTAAAATATTTTTATTACTCGATTAAGAAACCCATTCTTGGATTGCTCTGATTCCTTCATATTGGCCTGATTATTTGTATCTTACTAATTGCACGTTGTTAAGACTACCGTTTTACACCACGTACTAAATATTTCAAATTTTAAATACCGAAGAACTGTTTAAGACTGATGTTAGGAACAATTTCACCAATGGAGTTTGGAAAATGTAACGTTGTTTTGGCTTAGTCTACATTATAGAAACAACAAATTTAATATTTATAATGTTTAGGAGCACATACTGAACGACTGTCAGCCACACCTCTCTCAGACTATTTACAACAGAATATTGAATTGAATTGAATCATAATTCGATTCCAATTGTGGTAAATATAACAGTGTACAATCTAAAATTCAAACTTCTTAAAAATAAACTGAACGTAAAAATGTAAAAATTAAATAGTAATTATAAGTTCAGTTAATAACATACAATTAATGAACCAATTTCTATAACTAGTTGTACATTCCTTAATAGCAGCAGTTGATTTATTTTAAGAATTTGACCTTATTAGGTATTAAAAAAAATTATATTACTGACCTAGGAAATAAGTCTACATGAGCCAAAGATATTTTAATACTCTAACGGACGCGACTGATTGCGAAGGTTTTATATTTTTATGCTAAGTAAATATTTGTAAAAAATCATAGCTGCTAACTAATACCTTTTAATCAAAATTATGATTCCAAAAAAAGTATTTGCTAAAAAATTATCTTTGGGCGTAAATTCTAAATAAATAGGTAACTTTACAGACCTAAATGCCTTGTCACTAAAAAAGGCGGTAAATACAATATTACATCCTGATAAGGTATTACTACATTATAAACACCCGTAGTGTTGTGGTTCCATGCATGTACCAACAACATAAGTCGCTCAAAGTGAAACAGTTTTACTATTGTAAACAAACACGATAGACCAAACATGAGCTGTTAAACCACATTGTTTACCACCAAACCGCACCGCCGAGTCGCAGTGTCCGTGTTTCGCTCACTGTTAGTTACACAGAGTTACATTGGTAACTGCAGTACTTGGCTCAGTGGTAGCTACTTTGGATTACGATAAATAATTACTATATGTATGCACATGATACAAATAATTAAGGTATTTTTTGTAAAAGGTAATACTTTTAAAAAGCGTATGAAGTGTTTTGTGGAGTATTCATAACAATTCATCAGAGTACAAAACTTATTTATTTATGATTAAAAGCCAGGTAAACACATGCTTTTAGTGAAAGTGATCAATGGTTCTTGTTCATCACACGACAAAGTACGGGTATAAGTGAGAGTGGAGTCTCTCAACATGCATCACTGATCAAAGCCCCGCCTCACGTCTGATGAAAGATGTTCTTTTACAAGTAGATTAAATGTTTTCTACATTTAAATCCAACCATGTGTAACTGATCGACTTGAACGCTAAGGATATGATACGGACACAACCAACAATCCAATCAATTACAGAAGTCTAATTTAATATTTAAACTAAGAAATAAATATATAATTTAAAGTATAGGTTTATGCAACCGATGACCCAATTGTCATGGAATATATTCCAATTACATTAGTTGTAACACAAAATTCAATCTAATTGGACATTTTTAAATTAAATTAAAAAAAAGTTTTGATTATTTATATTTATGAATATTTTTTGACATTCACACTTGATATTTTCTTCAAGGATTTTTCGTTTTGTAGAAAAATTGTATCCAGAGTGATAGGTTTTGATGACGTTCAGAATAACTCCATTTCGCTACCAGCATAGGACTAATTTTTCCCACATAAGAATTAATTTTCTGAATGAAATTCAAAGCCTACAGATAAATAGCTCTTGAGATACCTTTCATATCGAATATTAACATCTTTATTAAATGAGTAAAATTTCATATCAATATTTATGAATAACGAAATAAATACGCGGGCCGAACTTTATATGCTTCATACCTCTTTATTGCATGATTGTTATATTCCAGTAGTCTAAAATCGTTTACGACTGTTGAACACAAAACTCACTTTTCGATTCCACCAAACCTAAGAGAGGTGGAACGTGGTCCACATCAGAACTGTATCGTTCTTCACTCAACGAGGATAGTGGCAACTGGTCTTAACCTCATTCCATATTCATATTTTTAACATCACAAAGTTGGTATTAATCATCTATAGCATCAATAATCTTATATTAAGTATAAAAAATGTTTTATATATAAAAATGTAATTTCAAGTTGTTATTCTAATGAGAAAAGATAAAGAAATCTTCTAAATATTTGTAGTTATTTTCAAAAAGTTTACTTATCCACTGATAATATTAATGTTTAATCCATTTAAAAACTCCTTTAAATGTTTGTAGTAAAAGAAACATAAAAAAGAAATGTAACGGGTAACAAAACAGTCATATTCCTTCCTGGGTATCATCATCAGCAGATTAAATTTCATGGGATGTCCCTACATGAATGGAAATAAAAAAATACTTGTCGTGGTTTTAGCATGTAAATATTATAATTCATGTTTAATATTAATATTAAAAAATACTAAGAAATTGTATGGGGTGTGTTTGGTTAAAGGTAATGGCAATACAAAGATAATAATGGAGAGATGTATTGATGGCGAAACCCCAATGATGGAACTGATGTCATCTGTCACCAAGTGTCGAAGTTATTGATGGGCAGAGGTACTACCTGAATGTGGGCTTTTCAATATTTGTTGTGAATCGAAGTACATTTTACAGATCATAAAATATTTCATACGTAATACTGAGTCACATATTAATATTGCTTTCTTGATTAAGTCAGTTCATCAAAGCTTTTTAATGTGAGTATCGCAAATTCTTTTATTATCATTTGTGTTAAAGAGGGTATATTAACAACATGAAGATACTCAGGAAGTGGCTCTGACCTGTTATCTTCATACAAGAACTTTGAGACGAGATAATTAATTGTGTTTAGCCTGAGAGTCAACTATAATAATAATAATAATAATAATTTCTTTATTTCTCTTTCTTTCTTTTACATTTTACATTTTACATATATATGTATACACAATTCATTCATAATACCAGTCTGTCCTTGATTACAAACTTAAGACTATAGTTTAAAATTAGACAAATAACAAATAAAATAGATACACTATGTACATTAACCAATAGTTTTGTATGAAAGAGAAAGAGAAATCTCCAGGGCTTAGCCTGATTGGAGAATTACACATTCAATTTACATTGTAAAAGCGGTAGCAGAAAGTTATTACAAAATAATCAAAGAAACAAAATTTATTAAATAATCTAAACTCAGATACAGTTGGTACACCACAAGCTTAAAATTACATCTTGTTATAGGCTAAATTGGTTACAGAATTAAAGATCTATTTGTGGAGAATAATAAACAGGAATAGAAAAGGAACAATGTTTAATTTCGAAAGTACAAAATAAAAGCTTTGTGTGAACATAAATTATAGTTCTTCTACGTAACTTCAATAAGATTTGTTCCCTCCCCATCTTTCCCTGACCATACTGAGAAATCAGCAGCTGATAGATAAGATAATTATTTTGGAACCGTCAACCTCAAACTGTTCACAACCTGTCCTGAGTAGATAATGCATAATAACCTAAAATTATGTGATACATTATATGATTATGTGATGTGTTTTTGAGTGTTATAGTGTGTTGTGATTAGTTAAAATTTGGATGTTTGATAAGTGCAGTGGTTGTGCTGTGAGAATTTAGTCTACGGTAAGACGAAGTTTTCTTATTTCATAGTACATACAATTAGTCAATCAATATACAATACAATATACTTATAAACAATCATGATAGGGCTTTAAATAAAATCCCACATACATCATGACTAAGTGACAATATTGAACAAGAGAGACTCAATACTCTCTATTTCCAAAACCCAGTTTTTGACTAGTTTATGAAATAAATTCAAACTATTTACTTCTTTAATATTGTTAGGTAACTTATTATAAAACTTTGGAGCAAGAAAGCAAAATGTTTTAGTGAAAAAGGTCGTTTTCGGCTTCGGAACATAGAGATCATTTGAGCTTCGTAATTTCTGTTTATATACAACCATTGAATTACAGTTTCGGCTTTTAACAAAAAACAATTTCAATACTTTGAAAACATATAACTGCCTCAAATTGAAAATTCTTTGATGACAGAATAAAGGAGATGATGGGTGGTCAGGTGGTTTTTTACATACTATCCTTAAAAACTTTTTTTGCAATACTATCAATGGTTTTAAGTTTGTGACATAAGTCCCACCCCAGCTTATTAATCCATATTGTAGTCTGCTATGCACTAAAGAAAAATACAACATTCTCAAAGTAGCCCCATTGCACAGATTTTTAACAAAATAAAATATTCTCAATATGTTATTTATTTTATTTTTGAGGGTCATAATGTGGGTTTTCCAACTGAGATCAGAGTCAAGAATAATTCCAAGATATTTTATTGACTGACTTCCACATATTTCTTTACAGTACAATGCACACTCATTAGCCTCAGTTAAGCAATCAGGGCACTTATAAGTAATTCCATTGATAAATTCTTCGTTTCCTCTTAGGCCAAAGTTGACGTATTTAGTTTTTTCAGCACTCAGTATCATATGATTTTCAATGAACCACCATCCAAGACAGTCTAAATCAGATTTAATTTGATACTCTATTATATTAATGTCATTAGAAATGTAGGTTAGGGCTGTATCATCGGCAAAAGATATAATTTGCCCTTTGAATTTACCATTGCAGAGATCATTTATATATATTAGAAACAATATTGCACCGAGCACCGAACCCTGAGGAACACCACAATGTATAATTCCAAAACCACTTAAATGGCCATTTACCCTAACACTCTGCCTTCTATTTTTCAGATAGCTTCCAAATAATTTATAGACGATTCCTCTTATACCACAATCATGTAACTTTTTCATTAAAATATCGTGATTAACTGTATCGAATGCCTTTGCAATATCTAAAAACAACCCTGTAACCTTTTCATTATTATTTATACCATGTGAAACTTTTTCCATAAAGTCAAACGATTGCTACTTCAGTACTGATTCCTTTCCTAAAACCATATTGATTTTTGCTAAAGAACTGGATTAGGTCTAAATACGAAATAAACCTCTCTTTAATTGCTTTCTCATATACTTTAGACATTGTGGATAGAAGGGATATTGGTCTATAATTGCTGCACATTGACCTTGAATCTTTCTTATGGATTGGAATTACGACCGCTTCTTTCAGTTTATCTGGAAATACTCCTGTTTCAAAAGTTAGGTTAATAATGTAAACTAGCACATGTACATATTTTTTATAAGTTTCTTTCAACAATTTAGAACTCATTCCATCAATGCCAGGTGCAGTGTTACTCTTTAATGATTGAATGATTTTTGAAAGGTCATTTTCAGTTACAGGCGTCAAAAACATGGAATGAGTCATTCTTGTTTGCTCAAAACTATTCTTCAAAGGACTTTTACTGAAATTATCGGGCTTTTTAATATCATTACACATATTTTTCGCCACTGAGAGAAAGTAGTTATTAAATTCATTTGCAACCTCCTGCGGATCACTTATCTTTAGGTTGGGCAGTTCCAATATAATGGGAGATGGATATTTAGTCTTCTGGCCAGTAATTTCGTTTAAAACCCTCCAAGTCCCCTTGGAATTTCCCTGATTTTCTTCAAACAAATTTTTATAATATCTATCCTTAAGATCTCTTATTTCTATTTGTAAATTATTTCTAAATTCTTTATAAGTGTTGCAGTATTGTTCATTATTTGGATTGTTTTTTAAATTTTTTCCAGAGACGATTTCTAGTGTTGATCTTTTTACATATTTCTGTACTAATCCAAGGTTTTAATCTCTTGATTTGTTTCTTATAAACGACAGAATATTTACTTTGTTCAATTATAGTATTAAAGGTTTCATGAAAATGGTTGTAGGCCACATTGGCATCTCTCGTATCAAAAACATTGCTCCAATCAGCATTATCTAATAATCTAAGTAGCTCATCATTGTTGATGCGATAGGTGGGAGTGTCATTGATCTTGGACTTATCTGCAGCTGGTGCACTGCTAAGTAAACAAACACCTGTCATACAATGATCTGTTATGCCGTTTTCTATAACTTCTGTTGCAAATTTCAATATTTTTTTCTATTATGTATGCGTATATAAATGTGGTCAATACATGTTTGAGACCGCTCAGTTATGCGAGTTGGTTCGTTAATAAAAGATTCCATTCCGTTCTCCGATAATACTGTTCTGTACTCATCTATGACTAAATTGTTCTTATCCAATAAATTAATATTCATGTCTCCTATCAGCATTAAGTTTTTGCAAGCTCTAATATGGTTTTTTCGTAGGTAAGTTTGCAGCTCATTGACAAATACATTAGCAGTATGACTGTGTAGTCTGTACACAGCAATAATATGAAAATTTGTCCCCATAACATCAATAGAAAAATCAATTACATCAGCTGATACAAATCTCACCGGATATCTTACAAAATTTGATATGCTATCATTAATAAATACAGCTATGCCACCAGACTTAGAATTTTCATTTGCTTGCAAAATTAAACTATAATTAGGAATTGAATACAATGTTTTTTTCTGTCTCAGAAATCCAAACTTCCGACAGGATAATTATTTTCGGTAAATACGAAAACAAGGACATCTCAACCAAAAACGAATCAAAATTTGCTCTAAGGCTACGAATATTTAGGTGCAAAACAACTAACCCATTTTTTTGGTCTAAATTACCCAGAACCTAAAAAATAAAACAAACAATAAAAACTAAACTCAATTATTTTCCTATTTATACTATTTACATAAATACTGTACTTACAAGCTATCCCCCCACCCCCCCCCCCCCCCACCCCCCCCCCCCCCCACCCCCCCCCCCCCCCACCCCCCCCCCCCCCCACCCCCCCCCCCCCCCACCCCCCCCCCCCATGCAGTGACTTAGTCAGATTGCTGTTAAAACTGTGATCTACTGTTTATGTTTGGAAAAACATAAATAATTATACACCGTGTAGGAATACATGATATCTACAGAACAGTTTTGGTGTGCATGCAGGACACGTCAGAGTAGATCTCAAACATTCATGCAGGATGGAACATGGTTACACTTGTCTGAGCTGAATAATGGGAATGCTATCTGACTTCAACTATGCCTTGTTTTTTTCCAGGTTTAAGATGTTATTTGGGTAGGAAATTCTTATTGAAGCGAGGTTTTAATTAATATACAAAAACTGGAGGACCGCAAAATCTAGATTACGCGGAGACAGAACTTATCAAGATAATTTATTACCAACGGGAGAATACCCAAATAACGTAACTGGCCACTACAATAGTTTAATATACTACCAATATACATTTTTGTGTGCACCCCGTCAACATACACAATCTATTATCACCACTAAAAATTAATTATTAAAAATATTTCTAGCCAAGCCTCCTACAATTTTTTTATACGCATTGTGGTGGCAGCTTTGTCATGGGACACTCTAGTAAGCCCCTTTCCGGATCATTCAGATTAACCTCTACCAGACGCGCGCTTCTTTTTTAAATTATTTTAATTAATATATACATCATATTAATATTTTATTATATAAATTATATTTTTTTCAACTTTTTAATTTTTTTTTTTTTAATTTTATTTTAAAAACGTTTTAATTTGTAGGAGAAATATTCTCTTAATATCTTTGCGCTTGAATAATATTTTTTGGACCATTAGAAAAATTTATAGTGACTGTTTTTTTTTTAATCAAAACATAATCTTAAAATTTTTATACACGTGGAAAGTCGGTGAATTGTTTTCGGTTTTGGGTTTTTTTAAGGAAAAGATTTTTCTGGGAGGCCGCAAGGCAAATATAAGAGTTGTGATGTGAAGTGTGTGAAGATAGTAGTAGTGAGGGCAAGGTTAAAAGACCACCATCCCGATCTGACAACGCTCCTGACGTACCCAGACCAACCCAGACAATCCTGAGAGTCCTTCCTCCTTGCACAAATATAGATGCCGGGTTTCACCCAGCAGGGACATCAAATGGTCCCCCTGAATTTTTATGGGTGAGGGTGGATAAGGGCGACATGAGTAGAACTCCCAATTGGCCTGTGTGGTTAATAAATAAATTCCCCAAGTTTCAGGCTGTTGCATTTTGTATTTCCAAAAAAAATAATATGGAGTTCGAGAATTGAGGTAGGCAGGGGCGGAAATCTTTTTTATTTTAAAACCAAAACTTGAATTTACCTTGTAATTGACAAAGTATATCAACTGGCTTGGTACAAGAGTTTTTTTAATGTGATGGATCAAATCATATTTTCTTTGTATTTATCTTTACTAAAGTAACTTTTTTTTTCAAAATAACTTTGTAAAGAGTAAAATGTATGATTTTAAAATAATAAAACAATACATTAACTATGTAAGGCATAGAGAAGTTATGCGTGGGCCTGGTTGAATTAAATTGGAAAATTAATTATTTTGTATTTGAGCTTTTAATTTTTTAATCCATAGTCTATAATACATCGTTTTGTTACACCGCTTAGTTAACTTTAGTTGTAATTGTTCAATTTTGTTAATATCACAAATTGTTATTAAATTGCAGGAAAACATTGTTACATAAAGACCTTAATATATGACTCTTAATATATTTAATGTTTTTAAAAAATGTATAAATCTTAATTAATGTTTTCCAACTAGAACATGTATATTATTGACATCGGGAATCAGGTTGCTACTGGCATTATTAAGGAAACTGTTTAAAGGAGAGATGAATGGCCAGAGAAGTAGAATTGAAGTCGCTCAAGTGTTGAAACTTGCGGATGCCGAGCTCAAGCACAATGCCGTCTGATGAGTTCTGGGATTAAATGTACCACGTCAACCTCATGAATCAGCTGGGTTTTAATCAAATCCTGTCTTTGTTGCCCGGCCATAGCTCTTGCAAAATTTCTGTCATAAATCAACAGGAACGGATTATCCAAATTGAATTCAATACTTTTAATTTGTGATGGAGAGCCTTCAATATCTATGAAATGCTTTACAACTTTCATCTTATGACTTATATATATCATATAATACGTTTCATCATACCCTAATAAATCTAAATCCCACTCGGTTTTTAACACCACTAAGAGTTAGTTTACGAATACTAGTGTTTATTTAGTTGTAGTATGTATAAACTTCTCCATTTCATTCAATTGGCTTGCATCTCTCAATTTGAAGTATTTATATTACCAGGACGGTAAAAAGTTTATTCTATATTGACTGTATATTTTGTTGCATATTGAACAGTTTATAAACTATTTGGAACATCAGTTTTTTGTGTTTATGAAATAGGTATGGTGACAAGGCACAGATTACTGGAGTTTTTTAACCTAATTAGCAGTGAAAATTACTATAGAATACATAGAGCGAGCGTACCCCTTCAGTTGGTTTTCAATATTGTTGTACTTGAAATTTTAGGTTCAATAATCAAATAGGTTATTTGTTTAAAATATTTTAGTAACAATTAAAACTATTACTTTTTTATAAAATGAAGTAAAAAGAAAACACTACAAGGTAAATTTCCAAAATAATTGTAGAAACACACTATTGTACCTACCAAGGAATAACTGATATTTAAGGCACAATGAAAAGGGTAGTAATAGTTGGTTGGAATAATTGTTATAACTATAACACGCCCTGTTTGGCAAATTTTAGATATGCCAGAATGCAACCATAAACTATTATAACTCAGCCTTATGAAGTATAACATCTAAGTCTTATTTGATATAAAACTGCAGAAGCACTTCACCCAAAACGGTATTACGTTGACAAGCATGATTCCCGGGGGCAACAAACAGCAGTTGGATAATTGTTGTTACTAACTCGCCATGTTGGAGAGTTTTAGAGGAACCAGAGTGCTTGCCTAACTACATTTATAACTCAGTCTTGTGAAGTCTAGCAAGGAGATGTTTGCTCGAATATTAAAACTACAGAATACCCTAAGCCTCTCTAAAAACTGTATTTATACTTATACATACGGTATTTATACATATTTATACATAATGCAAATTTTTGGGATAAATGAGAATAAATTGTATAGACTATTATAGGCAAGCCTATAGGTAAGGTTTATAGGTATGTTCCTCTCTGCTAGGTTAATGTTTCACTATGGAACTGACCATTAAGAGTTCATTTCCCTTAAGAAATGTACTACTTGATGGGTACTTTGATTGTAAGTTTTAGAGTTTACAGATAAAACTAAAAACATGGAAACCAGCAATACATACTCTTGACGGCATATTTTATTAATATAAATGATTTAAACTATTTTTTAAATTCGAGTACTTTTTCTGAATGACTGATCATTAATTAAATTTCTGTTTATCTACGCAACACAGTATTTAACTACTTTTTCTTAAAGGATATATCAGATGAAGGAAACACTAAAGGGCCATGACTGTCAAGGCACTGTGGCACATAAAGCTGCGATAAAGCGATAAAGAGGCGACCAGTGCGGTAAATGTATCGCAAAAACGGCTCCAAGTATTGGGTTTGTTGAACATTGGAACTGAACTGCTTGAATGGCATTTGGGAGCGTTCACTGCATTCTATTGTTGGTTAGTGGGAACACAACACAATAGACAATGCTATTGCTCCTTTGTATACATTATATATGATTACTGGAAATTCTTTATTTTCCTAGTCTATGTCAAAGACACTAATCTGTTTACAAAATTGCAAAATTTAATACAAACCTTATAGGTAACAAATTTTTGGCAATATTAGGCATTTCATTTAAGGTAAAAGGTTAAGGTAATTAAAGGTAATTTTATATTAATATTTCCTAGTTAACTATGAGAACTTCGGTGTAATTAATTAAAGAAAGAAACAACTCTTAAAACAATATATGGTTTTTTACAACGGAGTGTAACAGGAATCAGACATAATGTAACGATAGAGTTGTCTCACTGATAGACAGGACTCATGAAATTCGACTCCAAAATCAATTCAGTTCTTGCTTAGATCTTGACCTTTGGGAAAGATTCTGGCTGCATTCGTAACATCTAAAACCAAAACCAATACAGTTTACTTCTTTCTCGGCCCCAAAAAAAAAAAACCCTAGGTACCCAAGTTTTTAAAGTTTTCTAGACTTTTCCTGTCAAGAGTTATCGCACAGAAGACAGATAGACACACAAAAGGACTGCATTTTTGACTGTGCATCTTCAAAATCAATAGAGTTTTGTGGGAAAAAGAAATTGACACTATCTAAACGAATTTTGAAATCTTTTGCTATCTAACAAATATTGAACCCGTTCATAGGATTTTTTATATCGTGTTATGGCAAAAAAAACGGTCCCTCCAGAAGGACAAAATTTAATACAATTCTTCCTTCTACAAGACGAATATATGCGCCAAGCGTGAGCTCTAGGACCTTTAAAAAAATATACATTCTTTGAATTTGTCTTATGTTTTCCTTCTAACATCAATGGATTATTTAATCAGTCTAGCTCCATTAAAAGTCAGGCTCTTAGTGGACCTTCGCCTTTATAAAAATTATTAAGAAATAGATTTTTAGTCCAAGTGCTTCAGACCTGATCAATACAGGTGATCATTCTCTTCAGGTTAATATTCATGGTTGTCAACCGTTAGTAAAAATTGGTCTAAACTAACTTATGTATCCGGGGGATTGGTTTGGGATTAATTAATTCATAGTGATATTATATAAATAAATTATTAAATTTTATCTTTATACAACAACATCACAATATGGAACAGAATTATAAAACAGCAATGTACAATTTAACATAACACTAACAAAAAAATAACACTAATATATTGAAGCACCCAAGTTTTACTGAACACACGATGACCAATACACTGTCTCTATTGGTTTACTGAGGATAGCTCCCCACTGACCCCCCCCCCCCACAACACATAGAAACTCTCAGAGGAGAACAAGCTGTGTTTGGCTAAGGACAGCTCCTTTGATACAAACTAAAAGGCAAGCGTTGTCTTCTTGTACACACTTCCTTTACAAACCGCCTCACAGTGATACTGTCCTGTCTTACAAAGTTGTCTTCTGTACAATACTCCTATTCCGTGTGGCATACAATAGAAAAGAAATATCTAAACTAACGGATCAATTTTGTACCACATTCAATAGTAAAGCGAAATTACCAGTATAAAGTGAGTGATTCACATTAACGAAACTATTCTCAGTCAGGAAAAGGTATCTAAATGGATACATGCTATATAAGGTTTTATTGAAATAGTTTTTCATTTATTTTCGTCTTAGAAAGCGTTTGGTTCTGTAACATTGTACGTATGTTGTACATATTGTTACTAGACGTTAAAGATAATTTGGATATAATTTACTATCATTGCATTATTCTGCTTAAAATTTGGACCTGTCATGGAAAAATTTTTCGAACATACTGTACGATAAAATGTATGTTACCATGAGGTTGTGTGCTGTTTTTTATAAAGATTTTGAGCACAATGTTGGCTGCAAGATAGTAAATGTATAATTTTTACAGGAATATTTACTGTTAGTAGAGCACCTAGATACGTTGGTAAATAATTGAGTTAGTTAGATATATTGATGACAATATTGTGACACAGTCTGTATGTAAAAACGTCAGAAAAATTTACGATATAATCAGAGGTAAAAAATTCAGATTTTTATTGCGTCTATGTCTAAATTCAGGAAGATAATTAGGTTTGGTTGGATATTAGGATGACTGTTTCTGGAACACAGTAATCTATCTCCAACGTCAGGGCAAGGTTGAGGCTGATTAGATGTAAGGATAACTATTTTTTGATTTAAGTGGTCAATTGGGTATTGATGTGATTAGATGTATGTATTAATTTATCTATCTTAGGGTAATTTTAATTAGTGATTCTCAAGACTACATAAATGTAAAATTACCTACAAAATCTGTGGGCCTTTTGTTTAAACTGGTTAAATTTATTTTGAAAAGTTACTTTGTACTTATTGTAAAAAATGTATTTCAGAACAAAACAAAAGAAAAATAATTAAACCTAACACTGTCTGTTGTACGAAATGAAGCGTCAATCAACGCTATGGATTGTTTTAACAGTAGCAATTAGTCAGAGTACTTAGTAGGTAAACAAATAGGTAAACAAACACGGCAAGACCAAACGTGAACAGTTTATACCACAGTGTGTACAGTCACCTCCCGCCCCGCTAAACAGTTAGTAGACAAAGTTGTACAATTGGCAACCATGTAGCCGTCCTTCTGCACAAACAGGAGAGGAGTTTGAACTTCATCAGTCTAGTTAGTACTCACTTTGTAGTGAGTTCACGAAGTTGAAATGGCATTTGAGCTAATGCTAAATTGAGCTAAGTTTAATAAGAACTAAATCTAGGCAAGAATAATATTCAACACTATATAATAATTAAACTGCTATATATATATCTGTGTGTGTGTGTGTATGTATATATTAGATATATTTACATTTCATTGCTTGAGTTAAATATGATATGAAGGCCTACTAATAACAAATTTATTACGAAATATTTTATTTCAGACTGTTTTCTCGTTTGTTTTAGATATTTTTACTATACATACATACGTTCTATGTCTTTTAGAATGTATTTTTATTTCATATCAAACATAATAAAAAAAAAAAATTTCTCGTATAATGCTTCATTTGTTGCACTAATGGAGGCAGACAAAAAAAAAGGAAGGCGCAAAGGTAGATGGAGCCAGGCATTTGTCGGGATAACATAACTGTGTCCACTGTCAGACAATCTAGTTTACAATCTAGTGACGATACATTAAATCATTCTGAACGTACCTTTTTGAAAAATCCAAAACGTTAACATTTAAAAATAGTATCTGTAGAATATGTATCTAAACACAAAGTTTGTTCGTCTCCATGTACTTCTTATAAAAGCTGACAAGAATCCATTGCATTAATCCGCTTCTTCTCTAAATTTAGAATAACCTAATGATCTGATAAAAAGCCTAATGTATATTGGACGCGTTCCCTATAAGTGTTTAATTTTAATAAACATCCATCATGAATAAAAATAACATCGTGATACAACAGTCTGTTAACTGCTGCAAGCCACTGCAGCATTTTCCAACGAGTAGACCGATAACGGTAATCTATTTATAACTGATATAAATTTTAAAAACAAAATTTAAAAAATCCTATTCTTTATGACACTTAAAAATAATATCTTTTAGTGACATCACTGCCCACATACATACAGAAGTCACTATGAATATTTAATTATTTAACTACATATATTAATTGGAACATTCCATAAAAATTAAAAACTTATTGTCGCAATGAAATCTATCAAAGTGATTTACGGACCACCCTGTTTACAAACATCAAGTGTTGGGTTTAGACATGCGATATAAGAAAGTAAGGATCTGTGAAATAGCTACGTTTATTAAATTACTCCCGAGGGATTGAAAATAGTCCTTTGTAGAAAGGCGCTTGGAATGTGTCTAACCCACTTAGAACAATTTATACCCTCCCATTCTGTTATAAAAATGTAGAACTACACCCTTTAGAACGTTTAAACTAAACAAACACATGTATTGCTAGGTTTTGTGAAATATTACTTTAAATTTACATCTCTCTATACATATTATGATGGAAGAAGGTATTGCGATAAATATTTCTTACTTTTACTTTCTAAATGTACATATACTGGGATTAAAATATTGTAAGGACTATACCTTACTTTTAATTCCTTAACACATCTATCAGGAAAGAAAATATTGAGGACGTATATTCACACTTTTACTTTCTGTCTGTACACGCAATGGACGGAAGTATTGGAGAAATATTTTGTTACTTTTACTGTGCATAGTGTTATTTTTATAGATAACTAAATGTTTTCTTCTCTACAGTGTTTAGGATGTAAAGGCCTTTTACAATAGTGGACAAACTTTAAGTGTGTTTTTACATTTAAAAATTTGGAATTCAAACAAAGGAACACTCTGCTTTTGGGATACACTGTATTTTACACTATTGAAATTGTTTTAAAGAGATTCTCTAGGGTTGATTTTGTGCAAGATATGTTCCGAAAATCCCTCTATTAAAATGTACAAATATTGAACTGTTGTTAGATTTATATTAAACAATTCGAAAATATTCCAAAACTCGATTACAAGTTCGTTAGTTTAATTCTTTTATATTTCAAATATATTAATGACAGTATTAATATAAAAAGTGTGTATTGTGACAGATTATTTAATTTAATCATCACTAAGACACCTTAAAGATATTACAAAACTATAGTAAAGAACCGAAATTGAATGAGTGTTTCATAGATGATTAATTGTTACTATCCACTCAAATCAGTAAGTGCAGATGGGCCGAGTGGTCTAACACTCCAATAATTATGAATGTGAGTTAAAGATAGAGCGGACAATAGTACGAAACACCAGAAACAGGAAGTCGAACCTGAAACGGAACCAGCTGTGTATTAAAAGTATTTTCATCATTGCACCACTCAGCGGTACAGTAACGCCAAAAAGTTTGAGAGTTTGCTAAAACCACTGGCAGCGCCCACTCCACCGAGATTTTAACATGTGGCTCGGGTTTTTGTTAAGCTTACGCCCATAGGTACTAGGCAATACAACAAATTATATTCCTAATAATTATGTGATTCTTGATAGATGCCACATTGTAAAGCTACAAAGAATTAATCCAAGGGTGAATATTAGTACAGAATTAACAATAATTTAAATTAATTATTTTCCAGGTTTTTTATTTATTGTAGTGTCAATGAGATAAAAAAGTATAATACGAAATTTGTGGTAATAAAGAAAGCCATGATATATTTATTAGTCATTGATTGTTTATATTTACTTAAATACACAATGCAGCGACATAGCAAAATATAGTTATGAATATAAAATAGGAAATACTATTTAAAACTTCGTAAAAAAATATAATATAATCCCTTAATAGAATATTTAATGGACACTTGTTTTAATACGGTTGCTATTTAATTGTGCATAATTCATTGAAAAAAGCCTAGCAGATAAATAAAAATAAATATTAGATTAAATTGTTTAGGTGGTACTAGTCTGTATATAAATGTATGCTAATTGTATATTTCTCCAAACTGATTGCATATATATTCAGGAATATCAATATCCTGGTATTCGATTCAAAGATATCCGTAAAATTGATTTTTAATAAATTTAATTTTTAGTTTTCAATGTTTATTTTCGTATTTGGCATGAAAAATCAAGATCTAAACGCCAATAAAGGTACTTTAAACCCCCTCTTCACACTATAAAGGTTTTAAGTAATGGCTTATATTTTACAGAAATAGGTTCAAGAATTTATTTTTTCAATAACGTTTTATGTTGTAGTCTAATCACGTTAAGTATATTTTCCAAAGTAGCCGATGAAAGAAATTTTAGAACGACACATGGAGCGGTGAGCAGTGGATATATTTCCTACCACAAGTTCAATTGCTTCTCTCCGTCCCCTGAGACGACTGTATTCCCCAAGATGGAAGTCAATCCCTTTACTGCAACCAATCAAGCAAAGGGCTAGCTTTCTTATCCAAGCCAATACATCACCCAATGTTTTCTGTGGAGGTTCTTTATTCAGTTTTGCTTACGATTTGGAGCAAAGCATTAACACTAAATTTTTGTTGAATACATTTTAGAGACTTTAGCTAATTTTTAAACTTGTATTATTTTATAATAATATAGAGAAGTCTGTTTAAGATAAACTTATTTATCTATTAAAATGTTATTACATATTAATAGAAACTAATACAATATTTAATTATTAAGAACTAGAACAGCCTACACCTAGATATTCCGATGGTGGCTTTTGCGTTTTGATCCCTCCCCCCAACACGGCCATATCAAGATCAGGGAACGGTTTGAGGTTAGCAGCGATTATGCGCAACCGCCCGATACCTCCAAATATTCATCAGACTATTTTTTACCGGGGCTGATTCACTAGTATTATTAATAAGACGGTAGAAATATGTCTTATTCTTTAACACATGAGGTAAATGTAAATGGCAGGTAATGTAACGGGTCATGGGTTACGTTTCGAGCGTGACTGCAATCCCTCAAAAAAGGGCTGTGGGTCTCGTTAGTGTTAGACAGGATTTTAAAGGATTTGAGAGCTCCTAGAAACACATTTTGCACATTTCTTTTTACAATTGTATTGCGTATGGTTTTTTTTAAAATTTTCAGGGAAAATTTTAGGGTTGGTCTACTGGATTTAATAATCCACTTATCCACTTTGGATAAGTATTATAAATCACAATCCACAAATAGGAAATTACAATCCACTTAGTATTTCCAGTATTATTCGTGGATTGTATTTTACTTGATAATAAAAGTTAAAAAACCCTAATTATACTTAGCATATGAAAATTAAAAGGAATTTTATGAAAGTAAAATGAAAATTAAAATGTTTGACAATTGAGAATGTACAAATAAGAAACTTGTAATGAAATAGGAAAATAAAATAGAAGTTAAAATATCCCTTTTAATATAATATGATTTCCAAGCAAAATAATCAAAATAAAAATATCCTTTCACGCAGTTTTTATTATTACCCTTCTACTTAAACTTGTGCTCTCCTTAATTCTACAGGTTCTCTACTTAAATACATTTATAATCCAATAATTTACATTTATAATTTATATATTCAATACATATATATAATATGTGTATTGCCCGGTTTTATTGCACCTATAGTTTAAATCCGGTGACCCGCACAGAAGCCAAGAACTTTAGGCCCATAGAGTTTTATCCTCTCTTTTCTCTTCAAAAGTATTTGATATCTCTCATAATGGATGGCCCTGAAGTTTTGAAGCTGAAACACACAATTATTCCTGAACAACACGGTTTTATGAGTGGTAAATCTACATACCACTAAATCTTTTGCCTTATTCCACCACTAGCATAACATCTGCATTCCTCAAACGGAAATCAGGTTGACTGCATATTCTTAGGACTCTCTCTAAGGCATTTGGACAGAGTGAGCCACCAAGCACCTTATGGCTAAAAACTGGAGCCCATGGGGATTCCTCAAACTACTCTTTTTGACGTTCCTTCATTCCTATCTCAGAGATCGTTACACTCAAGGTTAGATGTGGAGGCGCTATTTTCTCGGTCATTAAGTGCTCTATCAGGGGTTTCCCCAGGGAATCTCTCCTCGGGCCTCATCTTGTTTTTAAATACCTCTTTTTTAAATGAATAATCGACCACTGCCTTGGAGATTGAGCTTGAGCTACTATTTGCTGATGAGATGCAAAGAATTTTCATAGAAATAAACTCTTTTACTGATCACCAACTCGGCTTACAATCAGCACTTTCTCCATAATCGAAAAATATGGATGCTGCCTTATGAACGCGATGGGACCTTAATATATCTAAATGCGCCTGTGACTGACCTTTTAAAGATCTTTTTACACCCTGTCTTCTCTTCAACTAACTTCTCTTTTACCACACCGTTCTTCATCGAGTATTGTTAAAATAAAGGACCTTGGGCGTCATCACAACACCAACTCTTCACCCTGCTGAGCACATCCAATACATCTATAATAGAGCAAACCTCAACTCTTGGATTTATCTTCCGCTACTACTTCGTAAATCTTTTAGTAGGGGACGCCCCTTGCTGATCCTCTTACTCAAGTAGCATTGTTCGTCCTCCTCCTGGAATACAACTCTTTCCATCTGGTCACCTTCCCAAGAAGGGACTCAAAACACAACTTGAAAAGAGTTCAGCATCGTCCTTGTCAGTACAGCTGGGTTCCAGACATGGCCACCACTACATGAATGTTCAATTGCTGGTTAATCAAACTTACAGCATCGGCCTCCTTGCTCCTCTTGAGGCTCATGTAGAAAGATACATGAATCTTATCTTTCTTCCACAAGATCATCATCGGAAGCATTGATTGCCCGCAACTACTTCCAACAAAATCTACTTCCATGTTCCTGGGCATACGAGGGACTGGCGAGGACACCTTTGCAAGACTGTATCTACTCAACGACCTTACCCAACAACAGAGTACAGATACCTCGACTTTTTTTATGTTTTTTTTTTTTTTTTTTTTTTTTTTTTGTTTTTTTCTTTTTGTTTTTTTTTTTTTTTTTTTTTTTTATTTTTTTTATTTTTTTTTTTTTTTTTTTCTTTTTTTTTTTCTTTTTTTTTTTTTTTTTTTTTTTTTTTTTTTTTTCCTATTCTACGCAGCGGAAATGAGATTGGAATGGAACATCTTGTTGACTTCTTCTCCACCAGCCCTGCTAGATTTCGAGAAGAAATCATCAAATTAAGTATATGGCACTCTATAAATTCCTAGTTTCAACTATACCTTTTTTTTTTCTGTTTTTATATCTCGCCTTTTTTAGTTATGTACTTTGTTAGATATTATAGTCTTTTGCATTGAAAATGTTCGTTCATATTGGTTGTTTGTATTAATATATAGTTTATTGATTATTTTCATGGTACATGTATGTAATGGTATTGTAAAAGTGGCGAATTGCCGTGGGAAGATAAATCAAAAATAAAATAAAAAAATAAAAAAAATACATTATATATTGGTTGCACACAATATATTGATAAGATTGGCACATTAATCTGACGTGAAAATCTATATAATTTTAAAACAAGGTTCGTTGGAGTAACACCTGTGGTGCAAAACTTACAGTTTACAGAATTCTTACTACAATTCTTTTTCCGCGAGTTTGGGGCAGATAGATTTTAAAATGTAGACACACGATAAACTTTTGGTTTGAGTACATTTAAATAATTGGAGGCACCTAATTAATAAATCAAAAGGTTTACGAATTAATATAAAAATTTATCAATCATAATCAGTAGTTTACTTACCGCCGGTACTATCATGCTACTCTTCATGGTAGTCTCATGCTCAGTTGCTGCGCTGTAACGTTCTTAATCACTTAGGTACGTTTCAATGTCAGACTTGACCCTAGAAGCCCAGTTATCCGCCGGAGCAAGTTCCCTAATACTTCGTGTTGCAGAAAAGAAAAAGTAAGTTCGCTCAGCTCAGTTCGCAGCGCTCGTATGGTCTTATCACTTGGTACGTTCAAGTCAGACTGACACCTAGAAGCCTAGTATCGCCGAGCAAGTTCCAACTTCGTGTTGGAGATAAGTAAGTCGCTCAGCTCGGCTTAACACCGAGCCCCTCCCGGACACTTAGAGGTTTGAAGTTCTTACAGTCTGGAGCATTCCGCGTCCGTTTCGGTAGATTAATTTATTTTGAATATGTTATAATTGCTGAAAGCTTTCAAGATACTGAGAACCAGAATCTGAAGGAAAAGTGTTAATGAAGACCAGTGGATATGCCATAGTAAGGTGGTTTACTCTAAGAATATGTTAGTTGTCAGAATCTATAATCGCTTAAACATACAAACGAAGCGGCAAACTAGGAGTTTTTAAGTAAAGTTGAAGATTAAGAAGTTTTTGATTCCAATAAGACTTCGGGGGGAAAATGAGTACTATACGAGACACCCGTAAAACTTGTAACTTTTCTCTTAAATTTCCCTTCTTACTTAGACATGTTTTTAATACAAATTTCTACGTGTATTTACCACCCATTGATATTATTTGTCTATAATTTCACTTCTGAATAATTAATAAGGTAGATTACAATTAAATACACGTCAATATATTACACATAAATATTCCTTTGGGGACTATGTTAAATATTGTTTCGTATATATGAACAAGTTTGCTCGCACTGTTAACAAAGTTAAGTTATCAGATATTACTTGTTCTTGTTATTACCATTCACTAACTATTAACAGCAATGTGGTGCCACACCGCTAGTGATAAATAAATTGGTTTCCTCATTTTGGTAATTTTGAATGGAACGTTTTGTAAGACCAGGAAATAGACAAACGTTGAGCAAAGGGCCTCCTGGGGCAGAGCTCGAAATTAACAAAGTAAACCTGATTATTATTAGCGCACCTTCACCGCAGCGTCCCCTAGCTAATATGGTTACCTTTTGGATGGGAATATCCGCAAAATACATTGACCTTGTTTACCATTGGCAAAGACCGTGCAATAAACAAAAAAATTATAATAATTTTGCAATTAAAAACAATTCAATTTTGGTCTCTGACACTTATTATTTGACAATTTAAAGGCTTTAACAGTTTTACAATTTTTGTGTTGAAACCTACGGTTTTATTTTTCCATAAAATTTACTGTCACTTTTGTAATATAAATCGTTAATAGAAAAAGATTGGAAATGTTTGGCTAAGAATCTTGGAATTACTACTTGTCTTTTCCCAACACAATACTATGTATTGTCAGGCTTTAAGTAGGAAAATGTCATATTATCAGATTCTAGTATCTAGCTTATTAAGTTGAACTCGATTTATATGTAAGGTTTCTTTTTTGGCCCACTTAGAATAATTAAAACAAAGTTTAGGGCAGTTAAATAATAATTGCAAACTCGTTTGTAATAGTCTAAATGTTACGCTATGGAAATATATTATAAGTGCTATATGACATTAATGATTAAATTAGATTACTGAGAGAAAACATATGGTTATTTCAATTGCAGATCAAAACAGAGGTAAGTTAATTATTAAAGTGCATTTTAAAAAGTTTCCAAATGTTACTACGATACTCATCGACAACGAGGATAAAACACTTAGGGCCCGATAGTACGTTAGATCGAAAACAGGTTTAAATCAACAGCTCTGTGCAGCAGTTTTCACACCGTAAAGGCAGAGAAACGCGACATAAGTGGGCTTTCAAGGGCACAATCGGTCCAAAACATTTGAAATATCGAAATTGCTTCACAAGTTTCGAGTTTCTAACAGCAATGTTGCGCAGATAGAGCCGACAAAATCGTTTTTAATTACGTTTCAACACCGAAAATGCTTCGAACATAGTTGCGCGCGCACGCGGGTTTACACAACGTGTTCGGTCTGTTATCTTGTGCTTTTTCTAATGTGAGAGAGTTATTTTTTTTCTAGTTTTTTTACTCCCCTTCTCTAAAATGTAAACAATCATCTTATTAATTTTGCATAAAGTTTTGTTGTGACCATTTACAGTAGTTGTTAAATTTGGACATTTTTTAAAAAACTTTACCAAAAAAAGATTGCAACTTTTGATTTATAGGGTCGTTTAAACCAATATTTATCTTTCTGAGTGTTGGCTTCAATAAATTGTTATGATCTCCCACAACAAAACGTAAACGTCCTATAATCTTTCCCGTCCAATGTACAAACCCCACTCTCTAACACTGTTGTCAAATTTCTTGTGGCCACTTGACCAAGTGAACCTATTGCTTAAATGAAAGATTTTGTTTTGAAACCTCAAAAACACTTTTGATTTTGCGTGATAGCAGATATGATGAAAAGGTCGAAGGGGTCACAACTTTTTTTGAAAAAACTATATTACTTTAATAATTCTGTTTTTGTTTTTTTTTTTTTATTTTTTTTTAGATTATTCCGAGTGCGTAGCAATTTTAGTAATATCTACATGCTGTGGAGTACTTATACTTAATTATTGGAGTAAATGTAAAAATATGAAGTTTTATTTTAAATTTGTTCATTTAAATTCCACAGCTATTGAACATTACTCCGAGATAAATTTGTTTTATATAACACATTCAAATATTTATTCAGAAAAAACAATCATTAGGATTTTTACTAGATATATAGACAGACAGACAGAAATATAATTTTTTCCAGTTCCGTTCGAATGATCAGGGCTTCGGGACAAACGCTTCTGTGAATAAAGGAATTCAATTTAAACTACTTTAAAGCGGTCGTTTGAATGGTACTTATTTGGGTGGAAAATTATTAAATTATTACATTGATATTAAAATGCTAAGATGTATCTGTTAATTGTTACATGTGAGCATTGGCTTTATGACGTAGTTAACAATGAAGTATCCCAATGTAAATTGTATTATTGTTTTACATTATTTGCATGGACACATTGTAAATAATAACATATTGTTAAACATCTGCTCCTGCTTCACTATCTGCTTCTGCTCCTCCTATTTATTTTTATTATTTTTTTTTTTTTTTTATTCAATTTTTAGTTTTTATAATTAAACACAGAAAACAAATCTTTAATATTTTGTATTTGGTATAATGCACATTTACACCGTATACAGAAATCATTATTTTTAGTACGCGGAATACTGTGCTCTGATTTTAATTTAAAGGTTCAAACACTTTACATTAAATAATATCTACTACAAATTTATTAAGTATTTATTTATTTGATATCTTTATTACGGAAGATTCTGAGATTGTCGTAATAATAATATTATTATTGAACTGCATTTTGGTACAATGACTAGTAATAATGTCACCGGTATCAATATGTTAATTCGCATTTGGAAGTCGTTTTACGTTCCAGGGCGATATTAAAACGCCATGCCAAATTTTTTTCTTCGTCCCTGGCTCTTTACCCACATACATAACATTATTAGAGAAACATTATCTGACACTTCCCTCATAATTCTGGAGGCGCCCCATCATCTAAGCTTGCCTCCTAAATTTACTGCCGCATTTTTGGGAAATACACATTACGCAATGAAATGGATTTTTTATGAAAACCTCCTTAATTGAATGAGCCATGTCAAATTTAATCAACTGTTCTGTTCAATATATTGCTTATTATATTCCACATTGTTATTTTAAATTTACAAGTGTGTTAAATTCTCAAAAGAGTAAAACTATTAAGATTTTTAAGGCCAATTTATATTTCAAAGCGATTAGGTTATTTAGAGCATTATAAATACTAGAGTAGAACCATAGAGACATGATAGTTATTTTTTATGTACTCTTTTATTTAGTTTAGCACGCAGTCTCAGTGAAGCCTGATACGCGACACGCGGTGTAGCGTGCTCCTTGTTAATAATAAAACCTATATAAATACTAGAGTAGAATTATAGAGACATGATAGTTATTTTTTTATGTACACTTTTATTTAGTTTAGCACGCAGTCTCAGTGAAGCCTGTTACGCGACACGCGGTGTAGCGTGCTCCTTGTTAATAATAAAACCTGTTGTAAAATTAGAATTTTAGGGAATAATTTTATTTCCTTAAACCTATATATACTACGTTAATATAAATTAGCATATACATGACCGCGATATGTATGGTCATGACGTAAACACTCGGTCGCTCCAGGAGCTTTTGAAACAGAATGTTTGTCCAGTTAGAGTTTCCTCAAGTTTCCTGCCAGAAAGCTGTTAGTTGAGATGAATTCACAGTTGTCTTACCAGTGGCTATTACCTAACACCTTAGCAAGTCTTCTTGAACCAACCAAAACTATGATGATTCCAAATTATAGCAGCTCAGATGAGGAAGAGAATAAACATTCAATTATTATTCTAAAAGGACCTTTATCTCACACCTAAAAGAACCTATACGCTGCTTCCGGAGTGAAAGGATATTCTGGATGGGTAAAGTTGTAGAAAGGCATTCCCTCCTCCTAAGATTTTATGAGGAACGATTTTAGGCATTTATCCCAGTCACTGCTCCTTAGAAGAAGGGGAAGCGTACTCTTTACTAAGTATTTGGACATAAGCCTAAGTGATGAATTATTTGGCACACACAGCCTTTAAATACAAGTGAAATTATTTTAATATGTTTTGTATATTGATTTAGCGCGAAATACTTTGAACAAGGTTTAAGCTCCCTTTGTATATTACAGGTGGTCTGATAAATACACCTCATAAAATGTGTTGTTTTGCTAACCAAGAAAGTTAATGATAGAATTTTAAAGACATTAAGGAGTTGATAGTGTTTCTAAGCAATTAAATTAAAATATGAAAATGAGTTCTAAAAACTAAAATAGACACATTGACAATTTGTCTTTTACTTTTTTGGCTTCAAGTAAGAAATATATGTTTCTAGAATAGCTTTGGGTTATTTTTTTTCATTTCCATACATAAATCAGATTCATTACCATACTCTTTTTTATTTAAAACTTTCGGTTTCAATCAAATCTAAATTTTGTTTTTTACTAAGTTATGTTATTTTAATTATGATAAGGAGCTATAATAAAACCTTACAATTTATTTAAAAATAAGAATTTCTGTCTGGTTTCCGGAGTAACAGGATATTCAGGAGGGGTTTAAGACCAACTCCTGCAGAATTTCAAATTAGTGATGTTCCGCTCCTGTAGATCTACTGGGTTGCCCAGATGTAAATGGAATTGGTATTTCCTGTACACAGCAAATGCCATTTCTATTGACATTTGCAAATTAACCAGGAGTGAAAACCTCTCCACAGAGTTAACATTCGCCTTACTGCGTCACATCCTCACTAACCTGCAGCAATAGTGAACGTCTTAATGAAACATACAATAACTAGAAATGTATTGTAAAAGTTAATTATTTTATTAGACTTTTAAACCTAACTAACAAATTATATATATATATTAAATTGTATAGATGGTAATAGCCTTATTTAATTTCAATAAACATTGAATCACAAAAAGTACGAGTAGTTGCTCAGCCGGGAGTCGAACCCGCATCTCTCACTTGCCGGGTAAATGTGCTACCATTACACAACAGAGCGCTTACTTTTACCGATTCAATTATTTTGTATTTGGCCGTATCTGTCACATATGCGTTTAAATAAGCAAACTAACATATGATCGGAAGACCAAATACCTGTCAAACGACTTTTATTTACATTAAATTGTATAGATGGCAATAGCCTTATTTAATTTCAATAAACATTGAATCACAAAAAGTAGTTGCTCCGCCGGGAGTCGAACCCGGATCTCTCACTTGCCGGGTGAATGTGCTACCATTACACCACAGAGCGCTTACTTTTTCCGATTCATTTATTTTGTATTTGCATATGTGACAGATACGGCCAAATACAAAATAATTGAATCGGAAAAAGTAAGCGCTCTGTGGTGTAATGGTAGCACATTCACCCGGCAAGTGAGAGATCCGGGTTCGACTCCCGGCGGAGCAACTACTTTTTGTGATTAAATTGAATTAGTTATGAGTTATAGGTGTGTAAACCGGAAAAATGTTTTATAAATTTATGAGTATGTTAAGTTTATTATTAAACATGATCAGAATATAACGATTACATCACACTGATCCCAATGTTGAGTTAAAACACCGCTTGAGTTTAGCACTGAGTTTTTATGTTCTGACAGTAATTGTTGCGTCTAAATATTGTATTTAACATATTTCAATAGTAGGCAATTGGATATTTCTCAAATACTTTTCTCTGGTGCACTTGTTATAGTGTATCAATTTATAATATCTTATTTTGTTTAATTGTGAAATACTGTTATTGTTTAACTACCAAAATATTTTATTCATTCGAAAACTTAATCCGATTTAACGGTAAATTCAGTGATGAATTGATGGCGGAACCCAAATGATGGATATGTCATCATCCATCATAACGTGTCGCAGTTATTGATGACCAAGTGTAAGAAGTGACCTCATTGTTAGCTTTTCATATGCTGTTTTAACGTCCATTTTAAATAAAAGATCATAAAAAGTTTCATTCTAATCACAAAATCCCTGAAATCATTAATTTCTTCAGCCAAAATAAATACAGAAAATCGTTTACAGCGTTAACGGTTTTCCATTATAAGGTTTTGTCTTTTGGTAGAAAACATAATTAAGAACATGATACTCAGGAAGTAGCTATGAATGATATCTTCCTTTGCAAACTTCCGCATAAGCAAACTATGTATTAACTATGTTTGTTATGAGACCCTTCATTTATGGTTTGCTTCGTACAACTTCTTTATCATAGGCTTATGGTTTACTGCCAAAGAATTAAGATGATCAAATGCAAAGTATTCGAAAGATTTCAACCTAGAACGTTAAAAGATTTATATGATTTCGATTGAAATACAAAAGGCTTATTTTATATCTAAGTAGAATATTTTAAAGAAACCCCTCGGCCAAAATACATTATGCATGTTTTACAAACGAATATTAATATTTAAATATAGAAATAAAACTTTATTTTGCTAGAACTATTGGTCAAGAGTTTATTAATACTATCAGGGACACTTGTATTGACATAAATCATGTAGCGAAACAGATGAATACAAAACATTATCTTTTAATCGTATCCTAAGAATATATATGTAATATCAGATGAGTCTCGAGTTTATATATATAATACATAGATTACTTTCCTACCTACGGTTCTGAGACTTTTTATTTATTGTGATTTTCTAGGTATCCTTCAATGCTTCAATGTTGAAATTTTAAATAAATATGCTGAGAACTTTAAGTACATGCTTAATGAGATTTGACAAACGGTTTTTTGTTGGGTTAATTTTTAGTTTTAAGTCACAAGCGTTTATGATAACTTCCGTAAAGATAGAAAAATTACAAAAAATACGGTATTGATCACTTGACGTAAAACTGCATGTATTTCTAATAAAAAAATTCAAATATTTCTCTAAAAAGTCCAAATAAATGTTTAAAAGTACAATAGTGAATTTTTTTTAGTATAGTCAGTTATACCTTTAAGGAATAACATGTTTTGATGAATTAAAGTCTAAAGATATTATATGCTCGCAGGGGTGCCCAACCTTTTTTTACCCAAGGGCCACATTGTAAAGCCTTTATGGCCAGGCGGGCCAACATCCCAGAGGATTTGGAACCCCAAACAAAACGTATGCCCGGGGTTTTGTTCCATAAATCTTGTGCAAAATATGAGTTTTAAGGTTATTTGGCCCTTGTTTCCTGATTATTGTAATTTCTTATTATTTATTAGTTGTTAGGTAAAGGTTTATAATATATTATGTTTTTGGGTTCTTTTAGTAGAAATAAATATAAACCCAGACTTTTGGATGTTTGCTCTAATTCTGAAGGAACAATAAAAAAGTCAACAATAAATTGAATGCATTGATTTTAATTAAGCCTACTAGAATACTAGGACATACAAATTACGTGGCGAGTGGTGACCTTGAGTTGGGTAGGGGTTACGTCGCTGCACCGCGCGCTGTGCCTTGCTTTACGCGCGCTCTATTCGCCAGCCGGCAGCCACCACCGTAGTCAGTGAAATCTGTCTGCAACAACTTTACTTCTTTCAACACTCATACTCCACCAAATGAATACGGCTCCGTTCTACGTGAAATCGGCTGGACTGCTTGGTTCTCAAAATTTGTATTTATTTAATATTTCAAATGCTTGTAAACAAATTTGGTCGTTTTGGCAACAAGGCGGGCCACATAAAACTGACTCGCGGGCCGGATCCGGCCTGCGGGCCGTAGGTTGGGCAGCCCTGTAGCTAGAGTGAAATATGAAATATATGTATTATGGAATAAAACCAAAATATTTTAATAATATTGGTTTAAGTTGATTAAAACCTATATAAATACTAGAGTAGAATTATAGAGACACGATAGTGATTTTTTATGTACTCTTTTATTTAGTTTAGCACGCTGTCTCAGTAAAGCCTGTTACGCGACACGCTGTGCTCCTTGTTAATAATAAAAAATGTTATAAAATTAGAATTTTAGGGAATCATTTTATTTCCTTAACCTATATAAAATACTACGTTAATATTAATTACAACCGCGTTATGTATGGACATAACGTAATCACTCGGCCACTCCAGGAAGTTTTGAAACAGAAAGTTTGTCCAGTTAGAATTTGCTCAAGATTCTCGCCAGAAAGCTGTTATCATGAGTCCACAGATCATACCTAATACCTCAACAATCTTTCAGAACCAACCAAAACTATGATGATTCCAAACTATAGCAGCTCAGATGAGGAAGAGAATAAACATACAGTTTTTATTCTAAAAGGACCTTTATCTCAAACCTAAAAGAACCTATACGCTAATTCCGGAGTGAAAGGATATTCTGGATGGAAAGGCATTCCTCCTCCTAAGATTTTATGAGGAAGGATTTTAGGCATTTATCCCAGTCACGCCTCCTTAGAAAAAGGGAAAGCCTACTCTTTACTAAGTATTTGGACATAAGCCTTATTGAAATTATTTGGCACACACAGCCTTTAAATACAAGTGAAAGTATTTTAATAATGTTTGTATATTGAATTAGCGCGAAATACTTTTAACTTAAGGTTTAAGATCCCTTTATATATTACAGGTCCCCTCAGGGGTAGTCGGCTTTCGACTACACGGGAGGCCTCCCCTTTCTTCGGGGAGGCTGGCGACCCCGGGGCTACCTGAGCCTAGCTGTGAGACTCTCCTCACAGTCCTTCTAGAGCTAAGGTCTTTTCTTCTCTCTTTCGGATCTTAGCTCTACATCTTTTATCTTTTCTGGGCAAATCTCACCCACCTCTTCTTTTCTTCGACCCCCACGTGGGTGTCACTTCCTCCTTCTTTTCGACCGGCGCATACCGGAGAACCCGGGAGTGTCCCCTGAATTGTCGCAGGGACTGATGTGTGCTTTGCACTGCCGATGGTGTTTTCTCTGGTATGACGCCAGGAGCCAGCCCCTTCGGCCCTAGTCAGGAAGTGCGCCATGGATGCAGAGGTCGGACTCTGCATTGCTACGGTCGGCCCCCGGCACGTCTGGTTTCCGGTGCTGGGAGTACGGAGGTCGGGCCCCCAGGAACTGGGGTAGAGGCTCAGTCCTCGAGGGTACACCCCGTTTCCCGATTTTTCCGGGCCGCCCATGTCGCACGATGCGCTGGTAAACCTAAGAGTATGGAATTGCAAAAAACCCATCGACAACGATACAGAAAGGTTGGAGAAGGAATTCCCCCCTCTCCCTTCGTGTAACTGCAGACCCGTTTGCTAAGAGTAGTCGTTTATTAAGGTCCCCTCCTTCGCGACCTCATAGCGAGACTCCGACTTCGGCATCTCTGCAGGCCATGGCTTCCTGTGCCTCACAAGACACGGGTACAACCGGTTGTCTCTGATGAGTTTCAGTCGGAGGAGACACAGTCAGAAGTCAGGAAATATTTTTTTCCCTTGGCTTCCCCCGATGGGAAGAACATGGAGTATGCGGCGGACCACCATCTTCACGGAGGTAAAGAGGATGAAAGACGTCCTTCTCGACATGCGAGCAGCTACGTCGAGACAAAAGAGCCTAAGCACGGCAGTCAGGAACGGCAATGGTCTCTCTGGAGTCGTCTCTAGATCTGATCGGTACATTTTTGGCAGGTCTGAAGATATCGATGGAGAGACTGCAGAGAGAAAGTTGCGAAAAAGAGACTCAGGCCCCATCACCATCTATGGTGCAGCAGCCTCTACCACGGCTGGGAAAAGAGCGGCCGGAAGTCCCCCTGAACATCCAAGGGAGGAAAAGCGGCAGAGAGACGCCGGAGAGCCTGCTTCTGTCAACGAGACAGAAGAGGGCGAGTTTCGCCCGGTAGTCTCTAAAAAGAAAAAAAGGAAAGCGAAGGCCGTAGATAAGAGCGGGAAGAGGCAAGACCTACCTCCACCTCCTCCCCCACAAGTAAAGAAGCCGGAGAAACTCCCGCGTTCCAGGCCTGGGAGGCAGGTGGTGATTGTCAAGCCTAAAGCTGGCAAGTCATACGCCGAGATTCTTGGTGCAATGAGGGCTGGAGTTTACTCCCGAAGAGTCAGGCACCGTGGTACGCCACATAAGGAAGACTGTCACGGGAGGAGTATTACTGGAAATCGCAAAATGCGACGACAGAAGGAAACTCCAGGAGGCGATACAGAAGGCGGTGGGCGACAGGGGCGATGTTCGCTCCATTGTTCCTAAGGCAAGGCTAGAGATTCCTAGATCTGGACCTGAT
The DNA here is from genome assembly GCF_021130785.1 of Homalodisca vitripennis. Lineage (NCBI taxonomy): Eukaryota > Metazoa > Arthropoda > Insecta > Hemiptera > Cicadellidae > Homalodisca > Homalodisca vitripennis. Next base: position 37,752,355 of record NC_060212.1, read on the forward strand.
GGCATTCCAGCTGAGGTTTTTGAAGATTGTGGCGGCGAGTTATCCGCTCTTGCTGCTGAACATGTTTAATGCATGTTTGGTAGCGGGTGTGTTCCCGTCGCGCTGGAAGGTTGCTAGGTTGGCGCTGATCAGCAAAGGCAAAAGTGATCCGAACTCCCCGCCCCGTCGGCATACAGGCCACTTTGTATGCTTGACACACCGCGGGGAAGCTCTATGAAAGGTTGCTGAAAACCCAGGTTGCTGTCGTCCATCGAAGCCGCCGAGATCTCTCTCCCCGGCAGCATGGCTTTCGAAAGCGACACTCAACTCTGAACGCCATTTCAGAGGTGATCAGTGCCGTCCCAAGCAGGCCGAAACAGCCTGTCACCAGGCTCGGCCGATTGTGCTGTTGGTTACACTTGACGTAAAAAACGCGTTTTAAACTCTGCTCGGTGGGAGGACATGCTAGAGGCGTTGCAGCGGGACTTCAGTGTGCCCGACTATCTCCTGGTCATTGTGCAGGACTACCTGAAGAAACCGACGGCTATTGTATGAAACCAAAGACGGAAGGAGAACAAAAGAGGTCACTGCCGGTGCGGCTCAAGGGTCTATTCTCGGCCCAGACCTATGGAATGTTTCATACGATGGTTTGCTTCGCCTCGAGATGCCCCACGACGTCTACCTCGTGGGTTATGCTGATGACGTGGCTGCAGTCATCACGGCGAGGACGCCGGACTTGGCACAGTTACGCCTTAATCAGGTTAATGATTCGGGTCAATGCCCTGGATGACGAGCCATGGACTTGAGCTGGCGGTCTCCAAGACCGAAATCGTTTATGCTCACTCGACGGAGAATCCCCACTCTGATCTCTATGAATGTGGGGGGTGGTCGAGGTTCGGACAAGGACTGCGGCGAAGTACCTGGTGTGTTACTCGACTGCCGTCTTCGGTATTGGGAGCACATTCAGGCGGTGTGTGACAAAGCCTCTAAGGTGTTATGTCTCTCGGCAGGCTGATGGCTAACGTAGGAAGCCCTAGGTCAAGTAAGAGACGCCTCCTCATGTCTACTGTAAACTCAAACCCTTCTGTATGGCGCAGAGGTTTGGCGGGTGTCATGAGGATAAGGCGATACAGTCAAAAGCTGTTATCGGTACAGAGAAGAGCGGCACTTAGGGTCGCCTGCGCCTATCGCACCGTTTCCGGTTTCAGCCGTGGCGGTCGTGGCTGGGGTGATTCCTATTGACCTGCTGGCCATCGAGAGACAGACCGTCTTCCGGGAGGCTGCCGAGCGGGGTAGAAAGGATGCCTTGGCTGCTGCCAGGGCGGAGACTCTGCAGTTTTGGCAGCGGAGGTGGACGGAAGGATTGGACGGCCGCTGGACCTTCCGTCTCATTCGAGAGCTTCAAATCCTGGATAGATCGTGGCCACGGGGAGATAGATTTCTACCTGTGTCAGTTCCTGACGGGGCACGGTTACTTTAGGAAGTACCTCTACAGGATGGGAAAAGTCAGGTCGCCTCGGTGTGCTTACTGCCCGAGGAAGATGATGATGTTCATCACACCTTCTTCGCTTGCGGGCGCTTCACCGAGGCCAGCAAAACGCTCGCCACCACAGTTGGTGATGTTACGGCAGAGACCATTGTGGAGATGATGCTGCAGAATGAGGACGCCTGGAATGCAGTCACCACTCACGACATGCGATCCTTCATCAGAAGCGTGAAGACGGATGCCTGGCTGACCCCTAGCTTCCCGAAACAAGTAGTTTTTGTCCCTGGTTGAGACATAAGACACACGGACCAGGCAAGATGTCATCCGAAAGGGTTCCGGCCTGGGCTCTCCGTGGCCCGTAGGGGTTTAGTGGGTAGTCCGCAAGGGATCCCACACTCCGTGCGCAAATGCATTCCCCCTACGTAAAAAAAAAAAAAAAATATATATTACAGGTGATCTGATAAATACACATCATAAAATGTGTTGTTTTGCTAACTAAGAAAGTAAATGATAATATTTTAAGGGCATTAAGGAGTTGATAGTGTTTCTAAGCAATTAAATTAAAATATCAAAATGAGTTCTTAAAACAAAAATAGTTTTCCATAGTAAAATGGAAACATTTAAAGATTGCCAATTTTTCTTTTACTTTTTTGGCTTCGTGTAAGAAATATATGTTACAGCTTTGGGATCTTTATTTCATTTCCATACATAAATTACATTCATTATTATATTCTTTTTTATTTTTAAACTTTCGGTTTCAATCAAATTCAAATGTTGTTTTTTTTTACTAAGTTATGTTATTTTAATTATGATAAGGAGCTATAATTAAACCTTACACTTTATTTAAAAATAAGAATTTCTATGTGGTTTCCGGATTAATAGGATATTCAGGAGGGGATAGAGACCAACTCCTGCAGAATTTCAAATTAGTGATGTGCCACTCCTGTAGATCTACTGGGTTGCCCAGATGTAAATGGAATTGGTATTTCCTGTAAACAGCGTTGATTCTATTGGCATTTGCAAATTAACCAGGAGTGAAAACCTCTCCACAGAGTTAACATTCGCCTTACTGCATCAATACTCACATCCTCACTAAACTGCAGCAATAGTGAACATCTTAATGAAGCGGTATTTGTATTGTGTGTATGTATTGTACGGTATTTGAACTAACATGAATTAATTTTAAACACTTTCTTTGGTACCTCAACACGCTAGACACCGTAATAAGAAGTACTGTCCTCACCGAGTATTGAAATGCAGTCAAGGTGCTACATGGTAAGTTAAGGAGTAATCTATTCATAGCATGGTGGGAACGATTGATTCAATGTGAATGTTGACTTTAGGCCCCCCATCCACTTACAGTTCTAACTGCAGTCCTGGACTGAGGACAGTCCGGGACTGCAGTTAGAACTGTAAGTGGATGGGGAATCCGGCAGGCGAATCGTTGGACTGTCAACTGTCGCACGGTGCGACAGTTCAACGATCGGACTGCAGGCGGAACTGCTAGTTAGTGGAGGCTCCCGTGACAGGCCACAGTCGACAGTCCAAGCTGCGAGATATGCGCATGCGCTAGCTCAGCTGCTCCGTGTCGGCCTCATGCGTCATTGAGTGGTGAGCGTTTTGGTGGTTGCGCATTGTTTTGTTTGTGACGCGGCAATCATGGCCAGTTGGTCGAAGGATAATCTTTTACAGTTTATAGAGGAGTTTAGGAAACATGAATGTGTATGGAAGGTTAAGTCAAAAGACTATCACAATAGGGAAAAGAAGGAAGCAGCCCACCGTAGTTTTACTATTAGTAGTGAAAAGGGTTTGACAGTACTGCAACAAAAATCGATGTGTTGAAGAAGATAAACAATATCAGAAGTGCATTTTCGTAAGGAACAAAGAAAGGTAACAGCCTCTCAACGTTCTGGCAGTGGTACAGACGATATATATGTACCAAAGCTGTGGTACTACAGAGAACTTTTGTTTCTTATTGACCAGGAAGAATGTCTAGGAGGGACTTCCAACTTAGGAGAAGGAAGAGTCAGTGAAGACGAGGTAAGAGAATTTAAATTACTAGTTTTGCGGTTAAATAATGTATTCACAATGCTACAACTAACTTACAGTTTGTCATCGGAGGTATTTTGTTTTCAAATAATCATTATAAAACTAAGAGATGTATCTGTCTTGCCATTTCCACTTTTCCTTTGTTGCTAAAATAATGAACAAATTTATTTCTTACTTCTTTTGCACTAGCCATTGGGCGATCGGTTTGTCTTACTTGTAATGCCATGTGATCGCTGGTTCTTGGTCCAGGCTTAGACACACCAACTTCGTCGTCATCTAAATCCAACAGTCTTTTAGGTGAGTACCTTTGAGGGATTGTCCTACGCAATAGTTGTGCAGGTAGCAGCACGCAACAACAACACTATTCACTTTCTTCAAGTCAATGAAGGTGATTGGTTTTTGTAGAACCTGAAATCTCTCAGCGAGAATCCCAAAAACACTTTCGACCATTCGGCGTGCTCTTGAGAGTCGGTAGTTATATACCTTTCTAGGTTTGTTTGCAACCCTATAGGAAAAAAGGGTTTCATTATGACCTCAGTTAGGGGGAAGGCGTCATCTGCAATGAATACGTATGGAAGAGCTTCGCCGTCTACAATGCCCTCTTCAGGTAAATTGAGGCTTTTATCTGTTAGTTTCTTGTTGAAGTCTGTCTCTTTCAGAACTCCTCCATCAGATACCCGGCCATTAACACCAAAATGAAAATAAATTATTTCATAGTTTGCACTAGCAATGCAGAAAAGTACCTGACTATGGAAACCCTTATAGTTATAGAAGTAAGAACCACTTCCAGGTGGTGGTGTTTTGGCTATATGCTTTCCATCCATGCTGCCTAGGCAGTTGGGGAAATTCCATTTTTCCCCGTACTCCTGTGCAATTTGTTTCCACTCCTCGGCTGTATTCGGTACCTGAAAACAATTCATAAACTGTCTGCTGTCATATTTCAGACCAGCGTTTTGTACGGAACAAATTTTAATGAAATCAAAACCCATCGAGAACCGTATCACCCCCTCGTTTTCCGTTCGCCACCCCCTCTGTAATTTTTTCAATATAATATTTTGAGAAAGTAATAAATAAGTAGTTAAGAATGTACTGTGGTGATAACTGAATCATTATTGATATTGTGGTTCATTATTAAGTAATGACAGGGTGTCTACCGGGCACGGAAATAAAGGAAATCCGCGAAAAGTCACGGATTTTGACATTTTTTTCAAAACATTTTTTTTTTTACAGGAGATGCTGGACGATTCACAAAAAAGAACCATTAGATGCTGAGGAAAATGTACCAGCGCCCCAATCTCTACAGAATCCTCCTTCAAGTTGCTCGAACCGCTTCCAATATTACCTCTGCAACACCTGAACCTAAAGATTCTTTTAAACGGCAAAAAAAATTGTCCCCGTGTGATCAAGTCTTGGTTAATATTGGACAACGACTGGCAACAACAAAAGAAGAAGATCACTACGACGCCTTTGGGAAGAACGTTGCTCAAAAGCTGAGATTGCTGAACAATGAGCAACGGATTTATGCGCAGAAAATCATTAATGATGCCCCTGTTTGAAGCAGAACTAGGTGGACCTAAACACGATTTGCTACAGTTAACCCAGGTATTCTTTACTCAAGTTCCACAACACCATCGGCAGCTAGTGTTACCCCAAGTTCAGGAGGTAGATCAACCTATGAACCAATGTATGATGATACAGCAATGTCTGGCTTCAGTGTCAAACTATACAAATCTAAATTAAGTGTTTCTATTATTAACAAGTAGGCTTAAACACTGTAAACTTTTCACAACCCAAGCTGTGCGGTTTTTTAGTAGGCCTACTCCAGTAGTTGAGTACATTGAGAGTTATATGTTGAACAAATTACATTTATTATTTTTTTTTTTGTTTGTGGTGAAAATATTTTGCACTCAATTAAAATTACACTTTAATCTTTATTCATATGCGGTTACTGTTGTGAGCTGCCATGTGTTTGTAATACTAGATTGCAATGTTATGTTTGACAGTGTCATAGTTTTTATAATTATTACTTTACTCATTTGTGGTTAAACATACACCATAGGTACGTATTACTTTTTATCTTTATACTTACATTAATTAAATTGATTTTTTACTTTTTCTTCCTTAGTTATAAAAAGTAAATGTGTTGTTTGTACAACGCAACAAAATACAAGTATGGATAATATAAATGTTTACAATAATTTTGTATGAGTTTCATTACCTTTTACTACTTTATAAAAATGGTTAAATGTTGTGTGCACACAGAAATGAACTCGTAATCGTTAGAGATACTGGAGTTGTAATTTAAAAATTAGCAAAAAGTAGTGACATAATACAATGTGTAGGCTATGTACCTTAACAAATCCATAAGCAGATTAAAAATATTGTAATTTTCTTAACAGTATGTTGGCATTCGAAAAACAACAAAGACCTACTTTATTTCTTTTTCTAACTTTTATCTGGTTTCATATTTTGGATTTTTCAAAAACTACTTGAAACACACATTAGGCTACTAACCTTGCAATAGTCATTCAAGGCCTTGACAATAGCTGAGCAGGTCTCTGGAATTATTCTTCCTAATGTTTGGGGGGAAATTCTCGTTGAAAACTTTAAATCTTCCATTGTTCTGCCAGTGCTTAGATACCGCAATGTCGCAGTCAGTTTTTCATGTGGTGTAATGGCTTCCCTCATTTTTGTATCTTGTTTGGTAATCAATGGTGTTACTATACGTAATAAATCAAAGTACGTTTTCTCGTCCATTCTTAAGTAGTTTTTCCAGTCTCTAGGATATGCTTCAAGCTCCCTAAGAAGGTGAAACGTGGTTAAATCTCTTCCTCTGAAGCCATTCTTTTTTCCACATTTGATGCCTTCGTTTCTTGCGTTTTTTTAATAGCTACCGCTATTACAGCGTATGCTGCCAAATCTTCAAACGTAGACATTGCACTTTAACTTCACATACGATAAGAACTTAGAATGCACTTTTCCTACAGCCACAAAAACGAATAATATAACTAAAAATATAATAAATAATATAACGAATAATAACTACAAAGTACACACCTACGGCAAAACACCGGAAAGACTGACCACGACAACCACGCCACCGAACGGACTGCGGTCCGCGACTGCAGGTCCGTACTGACGTGAACATTTTTCAACAGTCCCACAGTCCACCGTTCACAGTTCTGACTGCAGTCAAGAACTGCAGTTCGAACTGTAAGTGGATGGGGGGCCTTAGCTCCAGTTCACCTACCTCTTAGTGCAGCTATTCGCCTTCACTCCTGAAATATGGAGTCATGTTCGTCTGAAGAGATCCAAGTATTGTGCAACTTAATAATACAATGAGAATATCTCTCACTATATTTCACACTCTTTTCATCTTTGATGTCAAAAATATGCAAATGGTCGTTGTAAGCTTTTCGACACCATCTGTTTTAGTATATTTTCATACAAATAAGACTCCATATCCCAGGAATAAAGTCTGTGACAGCGTCAGATTTCAGATGGTGCATTAAGAGGAGGGTGAATGGAAGCTTAACTCAACATTCACAAAGGAGGAACGTAATACTTTGCTACTCTCTCGCTTCACAGTAAGTTCATTAAAAGACTAAATACTATAAAACAACCGAGCAGGGCTGGTATACGAAGTGAACACAGCACTGATAATAATACGAAAAATACGAATAGAAATGCGTAGACTAAAAATTACGTCTTAAATATTTTTAGAAGCCCCATGTCTTCTTATGACGGAGTGTAAATGAAGATTCTCAGTAATTATACAAAACATTTAATTAAATTATCATATATTGGAGTTTTTGCAACTGTGAAAAATATTTTTTTTTTTATAAAATGTTAAATACTCATCTGATTGGAGCTGCTGTTCGTCCTGCCAATTTAAAAAAATAGTTTTACTCCGAAGGGACAAGGCAGAAATAGTTAGTCGCTTCACCGCAGCCAGAGAATTTCAGATGGAAGTACAATATTTGTGTTTGTATTAACGCAGACAAGTACATACATTTTTGTATTACTTTGATAAGAGTAAAAACTACTCACGATATGTTATATTATGTTAACAAAAAGAATTAGTATTCAATATACTAAAATTAATATTCTACATATTGCAATGTCAATAGCACTGAGAGTTGAACTGAACTGTAGATGAATAATGTATAACGGTAGCTTTATATGGAGGTTTGTCTTGTGTAGAACTATCCCGTGTAGGATTTGACTTGAACCCTTCGAACTTGTAAATCCTTGACAGACAGTTAAATCCTCTTCAGAAAACACAAAATTTCCCCTATTTTCTATCGTGGTCTTCATTTACATCACTGGTGACTTTAAAGTCATCGCTCTACAGTTCATATATTTCATTCCATATTTTTAAAACTTGACTGGAATTTTCAAATTTGAAACATTTTCCTTAATAAAAGACATGGTTTATAAATCCATTAACCCTTGCACTTAAAACATGTAACACGAATATGACTTTTGAGTTTAGTAAAGTTGATGCATATTCATATTTATAGACAACTTAGGTAAAATTAACTGATTGATTGAAATATGAAGCCCAAAGCTTCCGGTTACAGAGAGAACAGAGAACAGATTTATGTTCACAGTGGTGTCTAACGGCCAGATCTATTACGTGCCATGGACGAGAAGTGAGTATTTCTAGCGAATTCTGTTTACTGGTTCTAGTTTCTAACCAAATTAACGTCTGGTTTTGGATTGCCATTAATTTCAGTGATGGGGTAATAGTGTTTTAAGGTTCAGTTATCATTTACTCATGGAACAAATTTCTGCTTATTTAAAACCATTTTACGACTTAATCTTTCTTGGACTCCTGGCTAGATAACTTGATATTCTTTGAAAACGAAGAAGTGGAGGAGATCTAAACAATCGCTTGATAAAGTTTACTACAAGTGCTTAAGCATTTGTTTCCCCTAGAAAAATTGGGAATAGTCTTATTTATAGTAAATTTATATCTCAAAATTACATTATGGCATATAGCTACAACTTGAAAATCCCCATTAAAGAAATAAACAGGATAAATATGTAAAATAATTTATAATTCTCGCTAATTGTTTATTAATTTGTACCGTATTCGTATAAGCATTGCTAAAAAATTGTATTTTCCTAGAGTGTAGAGCTCTCACTTTTTATGTACAATGGGAGATTGTTATAAATTGTACTGTATGAATGGTTTGGGCCCCTTTTTGGTTTTTTTTTTTGGTGACATGGACCACCAGCTGCTGTATAGTGGGGCAAAACCGATATTATTCCTTGAAACTAAGGAGTATTTACAGCCAACCAGCCCCGTAAATATCATATTTTTACAGCATAAGAAAATTGGTCTACAGGATTCTTAAATATTTAGTTTCAACATTGGCCTAAAACACCATTTTTCAAGTGGTTTCTAGGAAACTCTCCTTCAAAAACACTGTCGAGTAGTATCACCAACGAGCTTTCTGTATTTTGAACACAAGTCCTCATTTTTTATCTTGAACATATGGTCTCTGTATTGTTCACCAGATATTTGTGAAACTAGGCTTAGATCGAACAAGCGCAAACTCCTCCAGTTACCTCAGAAGTCCATTGTGTAAAAGTTCTTATATGAACTAACAAGTATCAAACAGAATAAGAGATTTGTAGCAAACCTAAGCAGTCACAGTATGGCTTGAAGAAGTTTATCTAGAATAGATCAATAATATAAAAGGCCCATTCCCGTTTTCTCCTTTTTTCCGCCATCACGTTTATGCGGTAACGATCGCCATTTACAGTTAGCTTCCGGTCACTTCTATGTGGTTGGTCAGTTAGTTCAGAACTATTGTAACCTGTATTCCTTAGGTCAGTGTTCTAATAGTTATTGTTTTATTTGTATTAATTGAATGTTTTAGAATTAATCTACATAGAAATGTCATAGTTGATGTGATGCCTGACTTAGGCGTGTCAACAACGATCTGGCATGATTTGTTATATTAACCTACATTTTAGTTATTTGTATGGTTAGTTATTCACCTGAGGAAGAAATCAAATTTCCGATCTTGAAACGCAGTGTTACAGATTATTTCTATCACTGGATGATAGCAAATGTACATAAAATCTTGTTTCCCTCACAGTCACTCCATCATTTGTATTTTACATTAAAACGGAACATCCAAGCTGTACAGTTGAACAAATACCTGGAAGAGGAAAAGATTTCTCCTCATACCCGTACGTTAGTAGGACGCACCGGTTATTGCACATGGATAATCCTAAATTGGTTTCCTGGTGAGTAAGTGGAAATCGAAATATTGGCGAGGTGGACAGATTGTAATTAAACCCAGCTTCAGAACAGTCGAAGCTTTATTGCAGTATCGGAACTGATCGCAGATTATGTCTCGTCTCGTAAAGGACCAGTTCCAATAACTGTGATATCCCCACTGTGTCATATACCAGCGATCCTTTATTAGCTCAAACTTTGGTAGTGTATGAGGGATAACCGATATCATCAAAACATTGATACGAGGACAATTATAATAACGTTAATCTCAACCGCATTCTATTGATTTCCAATAAAAAATGTGATTGTCTAAAAAGCTAATGTATTGTTTTAAATCAAGGGTCTAAATTTGTTGAATAACATTTTACTGAGCTTCGATTTGTAACTTTACAGAGTAAAACACACTTAAAGAGTTATTACTATGTTCGTAATATATATAAATGCCTAAATACACGATTTTTTGTAACCGTATATTAAAAAAAAATTATACATTAGTTTTCTTTGAAAATTATTGAAACTATACCAAGCACACATATGCAAATATATGCAAATAATTTGTTGTTCAAAAGACGTAGAAATAACCTGAATTGATCGATGACTACGGTCGATTAAAAATAACGAAGTTCGATAATTACGAGCGTTTAAAAATAACTAAATAGCGTTGCAAACTTCATCATGTAAGTACTAACAAAAATGTATATATATATATATATATATTTTTACATTTTAATAAAAAGAACAAGTACCATGCATAGTTATGTTTCTATGGATTATTATAAAATTCATCAGATTAAAACCTGTGTATAATGTAAGTAATACACAACAGAGATGAAGGGGAAAATGGTATCTTAGATTCAGAAGGCGTCGATGATATCGGTGAGGTGGCGGAGGTAGGCTATTAGAGGTGGTGGTGAGAGGGAATACTGTTCCTTCCGTTTATCGTTAGGGTTCCTTCATTTTTCGTTATAATATCTACACTGAACATCCTTGTTGTATATAAGTCAACTTTATATTTTAGTAAAACATACACAAGAATTCAAGGGCATAATTAGTTAAATATTTGATTAAATTAAATCTGAATGTTGTGTTTGTTCTTGGACTTATCGTTTTGAACTATTGTTAATTCGTCTATTAAAATAAGAAAATCTTTCCCCTTTTAGTGCCATTTCTTAATTTTTGGATTAAGGATAGGTTTTTGAAGTTTGTTAGCATTGGTACTTTTGGTCGTTTTATAAAACAAAAAATCTTCAATTAGTCAAAATTAATATACTGTACTTTGAAACGCAGTAGAACGATCATTATGATAAATAAATAATATATCTGCTGCTTATGGTTCCAGGTAGCTTAATGTTTACTCAGTTTAGGCAAAATGGAATGATTTTCTAGGTAAATTTTTGTTTTTTTATTTTTGTAGTTATACGTTTGAAGCCTCGTGAATTTATGCAAAATAAATTTAGAATATTAGCAATGTCGTTAATTAGCAAATTTCTTTCTGTTAATAATAATAATAATGAGATTATTTATTTACTTCTAGAAATGATTATTACACTAAAATAAACAAATGTTCAAAAATTTAGAAATGAATCTAACAAAAAATAACAATTATTTTAAGTTTATAGAAGTTAAAAGGTTTTTAAAGAATTTAAGTACATAATTGAGCCAAAAAGATTGCTAGTGTTGATGCTCCTATGTCCAGCCAATATGTATTCTCTTTTTTCTGTCGTTCAGATTCTGTACTACCGCCACTTTGACTTATTTCTCATGAAAATATGGGATTAGACGTATATATGTGGCATTATTGAACATAGTTTGAAGCTTTATTTCCTTTAAAGAATTTAGGCCATATAGAATACTATAACATAGGTCATTGCGTTAATTTATTTAAACTTCTTCATGCAGTTTACATTGTTTTAAGACTGAGGGTACGCGGATAACGTGATACATGTCAACATTAAATGATTGTAAAAATACGTTTTTAAATAAATCCGTGTATTTCGTTTTATTATCATCGTTAAATAAATATTGAGCGTATATTGTCATAATAAAATAAAATGGGTGACGGATATTCTAAATATTTCAAAGTCCAATTTTATTGTAGGGGAGATTTTGAATTCCTGAAATCCTGATTGTATTATTTTGGCTTCCAATATTCCAGATTAAGTTTCAAACATTTATTTCTAAACTCAACAGTTTTTCAAAACTATAGAAAATGAGTCTTCAAATAATAACGTTGGTAGTAAAGTTTATAAAAACACCTATTTAGTCTATATCTCAAATTATAGCTGTAAAAATAAAGGAAAGCTGTTTGTTTTAGTTAATCAATTATTTATGGCCTTCAAAGCCACAGATTTTAACAAGATTTATTAATAACATTATATGGTGTTCGCTTTGGTGTTGTTTATTGTTCTTGTTAGAAAGGAGAAAGACACAACTCCCCTTTTATTCCTTCAAATACAAGACAAAATTCAGATTTTGGTTGAAGATTAATAGTGTGTTATATCATTAGGTATGATATGGAACGGACACAATTTCCCTAAACATGATTAAATAAAGCTTTTACTAACATATCAGTTCTAATATAATAAAAACATTTTAATGAATTAAAACGTTAAAAAAATAATCATAGACCAATTATTAAGTGTAATGATAGAATCAGTTAGCAAAACCGCATGCAGACCTGCGACTATGACCAATGTAATTACAATCATTCTTCGTCACTTAAGTGACGTTCCAAAGACAAGGGAATTCTTGCGGTTACTAGCTTCAATTATAGTTAATTATTTGTAATATCTTTTCCTTCATCATGTATATGTACATTAAAGCTAATAATATTACTTCCAACGGTAAAAGCCGTTACTAACAGAACTGTCTTGGCTGTGGCCAGTGTAATTACAGTCATCTCTCGTCACTTAAGTGATCAGTTCCAGAGACGAGGGCGGGCTTGCGGTTACTCGGTTGAACGGTTGTTAACTAATTGTTTCATTCTGATTTCATCACTTAAATAATTTTCAATTAAGTGCATTATCACGCTTCTAATTTTTTGTAAAATCTGTGCAACATCACCCACATATTGGTATGGACATAGTTGTCAGACCATTGAAGAGGTAAAATAATGTTACACATGCTTATTTAAATAGGATTAAAGGTTAAAGAAAATTTAGTATAAGTTAAAATTATAATGTTTTTAACAATAAATGTATTTGAAGCGTAATGATAAAATATTCGTTGAGAGTATCTTATCCGACCTGTTACCTGTAAACTATTGTTATTTTTGTGAAAATATTTCACACTGTAGGGATACATGAATATACAGAACAGTTTTGGTATGCATGCAGGACACGTAGTAGATCTCAACATTCAGCAGATGGAACATGTTAGGCCTACACGTCTGAGCTGAATAATGGAATTCTGACCTCAATGCCTTGTTTCAGGTTAAGATCTAGTTGGGAAATTCTTATTGAACAGTTAATTATTACGAAACTGGACGCAGATTTAGAATACGGGACAGAATTATAAGATATTTTTACCAACAGTATACCAAATCATGTAATGGCACAATTACTGCAATTAACATTTGTGTACACGTCACAACACAATCAACTATCATACTAAAAGTAATTATTAAACATTTCTAGCCAAGCCTACATTTTTCATACAACGATAGTTGTAGCCTCGACAAAACTCCAGTAAGCCTTCCCGATCAGATAACGCCTCAAGCGAGCCTTTAAAACTTTAATATTAGGAGATTTCTTAATATATTCGGACATTAAATAATATTTTGGGCCATAGTAGTATAGTGACTGTTTAAACAAACATAATCTTAATGTTTATATACTGAGATCCGATTTTTTCCGGGTATTGTAATTAGGTTTTAGTGTAGGATAGATTTTCTGAGTTGGAAAACAAATATAGAGAATGATATGAAGTATGTGAATAAATAAATATTGAGGGCAACGTTGTATTGCATCTACCAAGAATATAAGAAGACATAATAAATATGGTAGTAATAGTTGGGTACAACTATTGGATATAAATAGTTGGAGTGTAACTAACTCGCCCTGTTGGCAAGTATTAGATGTGTCTAAATGCTTACTTAATTACATTACACTTCAACCTTGTATCAACCAAGTATCAACAGATAAGTCTTGTTTGATATCAAACTGCAGAATCTCTACTCACATAACTGTGTTACGACTACAAGTTTAACTCCTGTGGAAGCAGCGGTTGGATAATTGTTGTTACTAACTAGCCATGTTGGCAAGTTAAAGAGGAACCAGAGAGCTTGCCTAACTACATTATAACTCAGTCTTGTAAACTGTAGCACCTAGGTCTTAATTAATGTCAAACTACAGAATGAATACGCCTAAGTCGGTGTTTACACTTATACACACGGTAGTTATACATATTTATAGTTAATTAAATATTTTTGAAATAAATCAAAATATTATATAGACTAGTAAAGGTAAAAGTTTCACTCTGCTAGGTAAATTTTGCACTAGGTGAATGACCGAAGGAGTTCATTTCTCTTGGGAAATTGTTTTACTTGATGGGTACTTTGGTTTTAAGTTTTTATTTAACAGATAAAGCTAAAAACTTGGGCACCGGTAATACGTACATACTCTTGATGGTACATTTTATCTATATAGATGATTTTACACTATTTTAATTCCAGTATTTTGTTATGTTACTGAACGACTGATCTATGATTAAATTTCTGATTATATATAAAACGCAATATTTGCTACATTCCTAAAAGGATATATTGCATTAAGGAAACACTGAAGGACTATAAATGTCATGGCACAATGGCACATAAAGCTGCGATTAAGCGATAAAAGAGTCGACAGTGCTGTAAATGTATCGCAAACGGCTCCAAGTATTGGTTGAACGTAGGAACTGAATTGATTGAATGGAATTTGGGAGCGTTCACTGCATTCTATTGTTTGTTAGGGGAACAGTATAAGAGACAGTAACACGGAGGACAATACTATTGCACCCGTGTATACAGTATATGGTACTGAAATCCTTTATTTCCTAGTCTATATCAAAGACACTAATCTGTTACAAAATTGCATAATTTTATACAAACCTTATAGGTAAAAATTTTGGGAAATATTAGGAATTTCATTTAAGGTAAAAGGTAAGGTAATTAAAGGTAAGGTATATTATATCTCCTAGTTAACTATGAGAACTTCGGTGTAGTTAATGAAAGAACCAACCCCTTCAACAATATATGATACAATGGAGTATAACAGGATCCGACAGAATGTAACGATAGAGTTGTCGCAAAGATAGTCAGACTCATGAAATTCGACTCCAAAATCAATTCAGTTCTTGCTTAGATCTTGACCCTTTGGAAAGTTTTTGGCTGCAACGTAACATTTTCAACCAAAACCAATACAGTTTATTCTTTCTCGGTCCAAAAAAACTCTAGGTACCAAGTATCAAGATTCTAGACTTTCCTGTTAAGAGTTATCACACAAAAGACAGATAGACAGACAGACAGACGAAAGGACTGCCTTTTGACTCTGAATATTCAAAATAAATAGAGTTTTTGTGGGAAAAAGGACAATATCTAACAAATTTTGAAATCTCTTGCAATCTATTAAAAATATTGAACCCGTGATAGGATTTTTTTATATCTTGTTATGGCAAACACGGTCTCTCAGACGGATAAAATTAATATAATTCTTCCTTCTACAAGAAGAATCTAAGCGCCAAGCATGAGCTCCCTAGGACCTTTACAATATAGACATTCTTTGAATTTGTCTTATGCTTCCTTCTAACATCAATGGATTATTTAAACAGTCCAGCTTCATAAAAGTCAGCTCTTAGTGGACCTCGCCTTTATAAATTACTATGAAATAGATTTTAGTCCTAGTGCTTCAGACGTGATCAAGACAGTGATCATTCTCTTCAGGTTAATATTTAAGGTGTCAACCGGTTAGTAAAATTGCTCTAAACTAACCTCTGTATCCGGGGATTGGTTTGGGATTATTTCATAGCGATATTATGTAAACAAATTAATAAATCTTACCTTTATACAACATCACAATATGGAACAGAATTATTAGACAGCAATGTACAATTTAACATAACACTAATATATTGAAGCACCCAAGTTTACTGAACTACACGATGACTAATACACTGTCTCTATTGTTTACTGAGGATAGCTCCCCACTGACCCTCCTCCCACCACACATAGAAACTCTCAGAGGAAAACAAGCTGTGTTTGACAAGGACAGCTTCTTTGATACAACTAAAAGGCACTCGTTGTCTTCTTGTACACACTTCCTTTACAAATCGCCTGACAGCGATATTGTCCTCTCTTACAAAGTTGTCTTCTGTACAATACTTACATTCCGTATGAAATACAATAGAAAAGAAATATCTGTACTAACAGATCGATTTTGTACCACATTCAACAGTAAAGCAAAATTACCAGTATAAAGTGAGTAAGTGATATTAATGAAACTATTCTCAGTCAGGAAAAGGTATCTAAATGAATACATGCTATATAAGGTTTATTAAATGAGTTTTTTCATTTATTTCGTGCTAGAAAGCGATGGTTCTGGAACATGTACGTATGTTGTACATATTGTTACTAGACGTTAAAGATAACTTGGATATAATGTACTATCATTTTATTGTCTCCTTAAAATTAGAACCTGTCATGGAAACATTTTGGATCATACTGTACGACAAAATGTATGTTACCATGAGGTGTGTGCTGTTTTTATAAAGATTTTAAGCACAATGTTGGCTGTAAGATAGTAAATGTATAGTTTTTGCAGAATATTACTGTTAATAGAACACATAGATATGTTGGTAAATAATTGAGTTAGTTGGATATATTGATAACAATATTCTGATACAGTCTGTATGTAAAACGTCAGAAAATTTACGATATAATCAGAGGCAAACAATTCAGTTTTTTTAACGTCTATGTCTAACTTCAGAAAGGTAATTAGGTGTTGGATGTTAGGATGATTGTTTCTGTGATTGGATACAGTATCTATCTATAACGTCAGGAAGTTATTGAAGTGATTAGATGTCTGAATAAATATGTATTAATTTATCTATAATAGGACAATTTTAATTGTGATTCTCAAGACTACATAAATGTAACATTACCTTCAAAAGCTGTGGATCTTTTGTTAAACTGATTACATTGATTTTGAAAAGTTACTTTGTACTTTGTAAAAAATGTTTTTCAGAAAAATAGACATAAAATAAAGATACCTAACACTGTCTGTTGTACGAACTGAAGCGTCAATCAACGCTATGGATTGTTGAACAGTAACAATTAGTCAGAGTACTTAGTAGGTAAACAAACACGGCAGACCAAACGCGAACAGTTTAACCACATTGTGTACAGACACCTCCCGCCCCGCTAACAGTGTTGGTAAACAAAGTTTTACATTGACAACCGTGTAGTCGTCCTCCTACACAAACACGAGAGGAGTTTGAACTTCATCAGTCTAGTTAGTACTCACTTTGTAGTGAGGACATGAAGTTGAAATGGCATTTGAGCTAATGCTAAATTGAGCTTTATAAGTTTAATAAGAGCTAAATCTAGGCAACAATAATTTTCAAAAAATGAAATTGCTGTGTGTGTTTGTGTGTGTATGTATAAATTAGATACATTTACATTTAATTGCTTGAGTTAAATATGATATGAAGGTCTGCTAATAACAAATGTATTGCGAAATATTTTATTTCAGATTGTTTTCATTTTTGTTTAAGAAATGTTTATTATGCATACATACGTTCAATGTCCTTTAGACCTATGGTTGTATCTTATGATTTTCAATGGGAAAGCGGTTTCTACAGATCTTTATTTCAAAGCTGACATGAATAATAGCACGATATAAATCTAGGAAATTCAATGTGTTTTAATTTAATTTCAAACATAACAAAAAACATTCTTGTATAATACTCATTTGTGCACAAAATCACTGTCGACCGGCAGTAATTGAGATGGAGGCAGACATATGTCGGGATAACATCACTGTGTCACTGTCAGACATCCGGTTTATAATTCAGTGGCGATACATTAAATAATTCAGTACATAACTTTTTTGAAAACTCCAAACACTAACATTCAAAATTAGTATCCGTAGAATATGTATCCAAAACACAATTTGTTCGTCTCCATATATTCTTATAAAAGCTGACAAGAATCCATTACATTAATCCGCTTCTTCTCCAAATTTAGAATAACCTAATGATCTGATAATAAGCCTAATGTACCTATATTGGACGCGTTCCCTATAAGTGTTTAATTTTAATGACAATCCATCATGAATAAAAATAACATGCAAGACAACAGTCTGTTAACCGCTGCAGGCCAGTGCAGCATTTTCCAAAGAGTAGACCGATAACGTTAATCTATTTATAACTGAAATAAATTTTAATACTAAATTTAAAAAATCTATTCTTTATGACTTTAAAAAATTATTATTCAGTGACATCACTGCCCACATGCATACAGAAGTCACTATGAATATTTAATTATTGAACTACATATATTAATTGTAAAATTTCATAAAATTAATAACTATTGTCGCAATGCAATTTTCCAAGTGACCACCCTGTTTACAAACAACAAGTGTTGTCTTTAGACATGCGATAGAAGAGTGTAAGGATCTGTGAAATAGCTACGTTATTAAATTACTCCCGAGGGAATGAAAATAGCCCTTTGTAGAAAAGAAAAGGGATTGGAATGTGTCTAACCCACTTAGAACAATTATACCCTCCCTTTCAGTTATAACAATGTAGAACTACACCCTTTTAGAACGTTTAAACTAAACAACACATTTATTGCTAGATTTTGTGAAATATTAATTTTAATTAACATCTCTATACATATTATTATGATGGAGGAAAGTATTGCGATAACTATTTCTTACTTTTACTTTATAAATGTACATATACTGGAATAAAATATTGTAAGGACTATACTTTACTTTTAATTCCTTAACACATCTATCAGAAAAGAAAGTATTGATACGTATATTCACACTTTTACACCTTCTTCACACTATAAAGGTTTTAATTAATGCTTGTATTTTAAAGAATTATGCTTATATGATTATAGGTTCAAGAATTTTATTTTTCAATAACCTAGCCTAATCTTAGCCTTTTCAGTAGCATAATCACGTTAAGTATATTTTCCAAAGTAACCGATGAAAGAAATTCTAGAACGACACATGGAGCGGTGAGCAGCGGATATATTTCCTACCACAAGTTCAATTGCTTCTCTCTGTCCCCTGAGACGACTGTATTCCCCAAGATGGAAGTCAATCCCTTTAGTGCAACCAGTCAAGCTAAGGGCTAGGTTTCTTATCCAAGCCAATACATCACCTAATTCTTTCTGTGGAGGTTCTTTATTCAGTTCTGCTTACGATTTGGAGCAAAGCATTTACACTAAATGTTTGGTGAATACATTTTAGAGACTTTAGCTAATTTTTTTGAACTTGTATTATTTTATAATATAGAGAAGTCTGTTTAAGATAAACTTATTTATCTATAAAATTTTACTGTATAATTAATACAATATTTAATTATTCAGAACTAGAGTAGCCTACACCTAGATATTCCGATAGTGGATTTTGCGTTTTAATGCCTCCACCCCAACACGGCCCATATCAGCATCAGGGAACAGCTTGAGGTTAACAGCGATATGGCAACAGTGCCTCAAAAATCATTGGACTATTTTTTTACGGCCTGATCTAGTATATAAATAGACGTAGAAAGATGTCTTATTTTTAACAATGAGGTAATGTCAATGGCGTAATGTAACCGGTACGGGTACGTCGAGCGTGGCTGTAATCTCTCAAAGCCGTGGGCAGACAGGCTTTTAAGGATCGAGACTCCCAGAAACACATTTTGCACATTTCTTTTTACAATTGATGCGTATGGTTTTTTTAAATTTCAGGGAACATTTTAGGATCGTCTATGGATTATAATCCACTTATACTAAAACCAGCTCGAGTATTTCATTATATTCGTGGATTTTATTACTAGATAATAAATAAAACGAAATTATCCTTTATATTAAATTGAAGGACTTTATGAAAGTAAAATGAAAATTAAAATTTTAACAATTCTCAATAAGAACTTGTAATTAAATAAATAAATAGAAGTTAAATTTCCTTTGTAATAAATTGATTTGAAGCAAATAATTAAAATAAAAATACATATTGCGCAGTTTTTATTATTACTCTTCTACTTAAACTTGTGCTCTCCTTAACTTACAGGTTCTCTACTTTAATACATTTATATTTATATTCACATTTATATATTCAATACATTTATATTGTTGCAACAATATATTGATAGATTGGCACTTTATATTTTAAAACAGTTTGTTGAGAACACCTGTGGGCAAAAATAACAGTTTACAGAAGTCTACGACAATTCTCCGCGATTTAAGCCAGATTTTTAAATGGGCAACGATAACTTTGGTTTGCTATTAAATAATTGAGGTTCGGTACCTACAATAATCAACAGGTTAGTATCAATACAAAAATTATCAATCATAATCAGTAGTTCACTTACTCGGTACTATCATGCCACGGTCAAGGTAGTCTCAGCTCAGTTGCGGCGCTCGTATGTCTTATTACTTGGTACGTTCAAGTCAGACTGACCCTAGAAGCCTAGTATCGCCGAGCAAGTTCCAACTCGTGTTGCAAATAAGTAAGTAACTCAGCTCAGTTGCAGCGCTCGTATGTCTTATTACTTGGTACGTTCAAGTCAGACTGACCGTAGAAGCTCAGTATCGCCGAGCAAGTTCCAACTTGTGTTGGAGATAAGTAAGTCGCTCAGCTCAGTTGCGGCGCTCGTATGTCTTATCACTTGGTACGTTCAAGTCAGACTGACCCTAGAAGCCTAGTATCGCCGAGCAAGTTCCAACTCGTGTTGGAGATAAGTAAGTCGCTCAGCTCAGTTGCGGCGCTCGTATGTCTTATCACTTGGTACGTTCAAGTCAGACTGACCCTAGAAGCCTAGTATCGCCGAGCAAGTTCCAACTTGTGTTGGAGATAAGTAAGTCGCTCAGCTCAGTTGCGGCGCTCGTATGTCTTATCACTTGGTACGTTCAAGTCAGACTGACCCTAGAAGCCCAGTATCGCCGAGCAAGTTCCAACTCATGTTGCAGATAAGTAAGTCGCTCAGCTCAGTTGCGGCGCTCGTATGTCTTATCACTTGGTACGTTCAAGTCAGACTGACCCTAGAAGCCTAGTATCGCCGAGCAAGTTCCAACTCGTGTTGGAGATAAGTAAGTCGCTCAGCTCGCTTACACCAAGCCCCCGGACACTTAGAGGTTTGAAGTTCCTACCGCCTGGAGCATCGCCTTTCGGTAGATTATTATTTTGAAAATGTTATATGCTGAAAGCTTGCAGATACTGAAACCAGAATCTGAAGAAAAGTATGAGCCAGTGATAGCCAGAGTAAGGTGTTACTCTAAGAATAGTAGTTGTCAGATTAATCATAAAATACAACGAAGGGGCAACTAGGAGTTTAAAAAAAGTTGAAGATTAGGAAGTTTGATAGTAAAGATTCGTAAAAATTCCCTTCTTACTAGACATTTTTTGATAACCATTTCTGCCTGATTACCACCCATCTCATATTATTGTCTATAATTTCACTTCTGAAAATTAATAAGGTAGATACAATAAATACAATTCGTATATACACATAATATTCTTTTGGAAAATGTGTTAAATATTGTTTCGTATATATGAAAATTGCTGCACTGTGAACAAAGTTATCAGATAATACTTGTTCTTGTTATTACATACCAACAACAGCAATGTGTGTACACCGCAGTAATGATAAATTGGTTTCCTCATTTAGTATGAATGGACGTTTGTATGACCAGAATACAAGCGTGAACAAGGGCCTCCTGGGGTAGAACTGAAATTAACAAAATAAATTGATTATTATTAGCGGACCTTCACGCAGCGTCCCTAGCTGATTTGGTTACCTTTGACGGAATACCGCAAAATACATTGACTGATACAATGGAAAAATCTGCAGTAATAAACATAAGTACAATCATTTTACAATAAAACAATTAAATTTGTCAACTTAAACTTTCATAATGCTTTAAAGGCCTTAAGTCACATTATATGTTGAAAATACGTTTTTATTAACGTATTCTACATCAAATTACGTCAGTTTTGTAAAAGAAATCGTAAAATTGATAACACTTAATAAACTTTCCAGACAATAATGTCAAGTTTTAGTGTTTGTGCGTATCATATTAAGATCGATTATTAATACAAAAACATAAATGAGTTAATTAAAGATATGGTTAAACAAATGTTTTCATCTCCAAAGAACCAAGACCTATAAACCAATGACCAATAACATTCTTGTATAAAGCAACACTGTCATTAAGCTTGTACAATACTTAAAATTCTAAAAAATAAATTTCATTCTTAGCATGCTGTTGTTAGGTAGATTGATTTTAAAACACCCTAACAAATAGATTTTCAGTTATGTGGGTCTGACGATGTGCTCATTGAACACGAAAGGCCTTACAAACACAACAATTTCTTAATTATTGAAGTGTTTGTTCATAAATTAAGCAATATAACAAATTGCCGACACTTCTAAGGTTAAGCAATCACAAATTAATAGTTGTTGGCACCTGAAGAAGTGTTTGGAATACAATCCTTGACACGTAATGCTCTATTTTTGTATACTATAACGATACAAAATTCCAAAATTCTTCTAAATATTCATTGGTTATAAGTACTAATTTGTAATGTCTATATTGAGTGGTCTTCTTTAGTTTATGTGCGGTAATATTCAATAGTCTAAATTATTAAAAAGGTGAATAAGTTTTGGTGATATAATAAAAATGACATAAATTAGAAATATTACTAATGATAAGATCTTGTAATTAAAGACATGTGAGGTAAAATAACGATCAGATCGTTGGCAAGAATTTCACCACGGCTGAAGTACACGTTTGGTGAAAAGTGCAGAACTGGAGGTTTTTGTCTGTAGCAGACGATAACGACCATGGTCTGAAGGATGGGGGAATTTTGGCTAAGTAACTTGAATATCACTTGTCTTTGCCAACACAACTATGTATGTAGGTTAAGAGGAATATGATATTCAGATTTATTATTAGCTCAGGTATAACGATTATATGTAAGGTTCTGCCACTAATAAGTAAACAAAGTTTAGGGCAGTATATAATAATTACAACTCGTCTGTATAGTCTAAATGTTAGCTATAGAAATACAAAATTCCTATATGTCTTATATAAATGGATACTGTAGAAACGTTATAGTTAACAATTGCACCCAAAAAAGAGGTAAGTTAACTATTAAAGTGCGTTTTCAAATTTAAAAAAGTTTCAAATGTTACTACATACATCGACAAGAGATAACACTTAGGCCGATATTACACAGATCGAAACATGTTTAATCACAGCGCTGCGCAGCGTTTCACCGTAAAACAGAGAACGCGAACACAAGTGGGCTTCAGCACAATGGTCAAAACATTAAATCGAGTTGCTTCACAAGTTTCGAGTTTCAAACAAGGTTCGCAGAAGAGCCGCAAATCGTTTAATTACGTTTCAACACGAAATGCCTTGAAATAGTTGCACGCGCACGTGGTGACGCAAAACGCTGGTCTATTATCTTAAGCTTTTCTAATGCGATATTCCTTCTTTCTGTAGTTTGTAGTGTCTATAAATAAATAAATAAATAAATAAATAAAATAAATAAATAAATAAAATAAATAAATAAATAAATAAAATAAAATAAAATAAATAAATAAAATAAATAAATAAATAAATAATGTCTTTATTTGGCAAGCGTTCATCAAAGTTGCAACTTTGCTTTTCATGACAACTCCTGTTAAATATACAAATTCAGGATATTAAAATTAGAAAATTTAATACATTTACAAATCAAAATAACTAAAATTTACCTAGACAAACATTTTAAAACACTTTTTTTAAACCTAACAAGGCTGAGATTTTTCAACTCAGAGGGCAAAGCATTGTACTTAGCAGGTCCAAAATATCTAAACGCTTTTTCCCCGTCTCCAATCTTGTCCTTGGCAGGTGCAGTAGGCCATCCTGTCGAGTACTGCGCTTATTGACTTCATGTCTAAAAACCAGTTTTTTTCTTAGATATTCAGGTTTTCCCGTCTGAATAGTTTTGTGCACCAGCTTGACCGTCTGCAGATTATAGTAATCTGTTACTGATAGTACCTTAGCACGTAATCTGTGTTCACTGATATGATCAAATTTTTTTAGTCCGTAAACAAATCTTAGAGCCCTATTCTGCAGACGGGTAAGAACCATCACATTCTCTCTGCTTAAGCAACTAGCAAAAGTTGGAAGAGCATAATTTATTGAAGGGAAAATAACTGATCTGACGATTTCTAATTTTGAAGCAACCGGCAAAATTGTACACAGCTTAGACAGACACTTCAGTTTGAATATAACACCTTTGCATATGGATTCTACATGGTAAGAAAAATCGAGTTGGGAGTCAAAAGTGACACCAAGAATCCTTAGAGTACTGCATGCAGTCAAAACCCTACCGTTAACGAATATTCTATCATTTACACCACTACCTATCAACTGACCATTCAAAGACGAGCTATTTAGATGCAAAAAAGAACATTTATCAGAGTTCAGTAGAAGGCCATGATCATCAGACCATATCTTAACTCTGTCTAAGTCATTATTGACTTTTTGAACCGCTTCGGCTATCTCAGATGGGCGGAAAGACAACAACAGCTGCGAATCGTCAGCATAAGAATTCAATAAGCAGTGTCTCAACTGATCCTTCAAGTCTGCGGTGTATAAAAGGAAGAGAATCGGTCCCAGGCAGCTGCCCTGGGGAACTCCAACAGATCTAGGAAGAGCAGATGACAGCTGCCCGTTGACCCTAGTTCGCTGAGTTCGTCCAGACAAATACGATGGGAACCATCCAACTGAAGCTTCACTAAATCTTTAAAACTGTAGCTTTGCCAGGAGCAACTCAAAGTTTACCGAGTCCAAGGCCTGCGAGAAATCCAGCGCAGTCATCAAGCTCTCCAAACCCTTATCTTTAGCTGAAAGTATATCATCAGCCACATTGAGTAGGGCTGAACAAGTGCTAAAACCTTGCCGAAAACCTGACTGAGACTCCGGCAGCAATCCCTCATGCTCCAAAAACGAAACTAACTGTTCTGAAACGACTTTTTCCAAAATTTTGGAGATGACAGGTGGGATTGATATTGGCCGGAAATTTGAGGTTGAAGAAGGATTCTGGGTTTTTGGAAGAGGAATAACAATGCCCTGCTTCCAGCCTGTTGGAAAAGTGCCAGTTCTCAACGACACATTAATCAGGTGAGTAATAGCACCAATGCAATAAGGACCAAGACCACGAACCATATTTATAGAGATTCCATCAACGCCAAATGCGGCACTTGTCACGCCATTCATCAACTCCTTGACTTTACCTTCTGACACAGGTGAGAAACTAAAGGGAGAACTTATTCCTCTGCATGTATTACTCTTGAAAAATTCGAGTTTATCTGTGCTTACCTTCATGCTACCACCCATAGATGAAAAGTAGTTATTCAAATCTTCAGGCCCAAAAGAATGATTCTTTACTTCTTGTGGACCGATGACACCACCAGCTTTCAATGTATCCCAGAATTTTTTAGGATTTTTCATATCTAAATTATCTCTAAAATACTTTCTCTTCGCTGCTCTTATCGCCACATTTAGTTCATTACGAGCCTTGCAGTAAGCGTTTCTAGAGGTAGGAGTTTTGAAAGAGAGATAATCATTTCTGAGTTTGTTCTTTCTTCGTGTCAAGTGTTCAACATGTAAGTCCCTCCAAGGAGATTTATTTTTTGTAAGCCTTTTCCTTACCATAGGCGCACATTCATCAAAGACATGGAGTATGTTAGCTGTTAATATATTGTTAATATCATCCACGTCATGGTGCATGACTACAGCATCCCAAGGTATATTTGAAGCAACCTTTATAAATTTCTCGCTGTCGAAATTCCTAAAATTTCTATACGAGATGAACTTTGCCTTTGCTTTTGGTTTTTCAATTGGCACATCACAGAAAGTAAGTTTGTGGTCAGTTATACCCTTTCCTTTATGATTGAGAATATCACAAGTATCAATTAGTCCAACCTCAAGATCCTGAGTTTTGTCCACAACAATGACATCTATGAGAGAAGATGTACTCTCAGTGATACGTGTAGGTTCTTGAATGATCTGTACAAGCCCAATTGACTGAAGAATTCTTTTAAAATATCTCACATCTGTCCTTTCTTGTTCTAACAGATTAACATTCAGGTCGCCGAGTAAAATCGCAGTGTCCACTTTCGGCGACTCGTCAATGAATAAAGCTTGTATTAAGGAGCTTAGGCTGGAATAGGGAACATCGGGAGGCCTATAAGCGATGCAGACAAGCAACTTATATCCCCTTAGGTTGGCGACGCCGCAGATGTACTCAATACGACTATCATCATTGAGAAGATGAAGACGAACAAACCTAATCTCGTCCTTAACATACAGAGCAACGCCACCTCCACTCCTTCCCAGCTCCACAGGTCTGTCGCAACGAACAAGTGAATATGAGGGCACATTAAAAACTTGTGATGGAATATCTGGAGTGAGCCAAGATTTTGTGACTCCAATCAAGTCAAACTGGAAATCTCCTATAACAGAACACAGCTCCTCAAATCCAGTATTCAGTGATCTAAAATTCACATGTGCTACCCTACAACTTCCGGCAATACGTTGATCTCGTTTCCCGACTTATTATGAATTGAAGAACAACTCGATAAATTTAGCAACTGCGCTAACTGAGGACCAGGGCCATTGGCATCTGACTCCTCCGACAACTGAAGCCTAGGACTCACATTTGGTTCCTCTGTCACCCCGAGAGTGGGACAAACGACACTTGACTCTTCCAGCGCCTTGGAACATGGGCTCACAACAGTAGATTCCTCAGAAACCTGGAAACTGGGGCACATAGCATTTGACACAGCCTCATTAATTATTCTCAATGAATGAAAAATAAGATTTCCAAACCACTCATTACCCTTTCGGTTCAAATGTGTCCCGTCTCGTGCAAGATGATAATGCCGTATTACGTCAGTGGTATCAAGAAATTCAGCGCTAAAGTTGTTACACATTAACATTAATTGTTCATTAAAATGAAAAAGAGCTTCCTTACTTATATCCTGCCTTGTGAGAACACTATTTACAACTATAACAGAGTTTGGGAAGATCTTCTCTGCCGTACTCAACAAGTCAGCCATACTGTGAAGCGCCTCCCGCTTCCCCCAACCCCCGTTATATCCAGGACCACCGTTGTAACCACGGACAAGATTGTTAGTACCAACAAGAAGGTATATTATGTCCGGCTGGGCAGATTCATAATTGCTTTTAAGTTTGTCCTTAATGTGACAAATTTTTGCCCCCGGGTTTACGTCTACGACAGCTCTGCTTTTTTCCACTCTTTTTCCAGAGTGACGCAAGAGTGAGTCTCCAATTAACAAGACATTCGACATCGAACTTGTCTGTGGTTCATTCAAAGACTGTTTCAGACACTTTGGACCGCTTTTGCCATTAGAAACCCTTCCTCTAACATTTGAATGCAACACATTGCTGTGAGAACGGGTTTCCTTGGCTTCCCTTGAGTCCCTTTGACCTGATATATTTACATTAGATCTAGGTCTGTTTGTTGAACGTTTGCATAACTTACTTTGCCATTTCCCTGATGCATTACATATAACTGCATCATTTACACAGCTACTAGTCTCTTCAAGAGCTTGAAAGCGATTTGAACAACTAACTGTAGTTTTGTTTTGGAATGAATAAACAGTTTTTTTTGGATTTGTTCAAACGCTTAATTTTACTATTTACATTTTCCCATTTTTCAAAAGGTTTCATTGGTGCAACATGACACTTAATACTATTAGACATCAAATCCTTATCACTATTACTATTACTAATATGTACAATTGTTGGTGCAACTTTAGAGTCGCTACAAGGAACCTCAGTTGTGCTTGTTGGCACCACAGGCTGACTGCTGGAACAAGTGGAGCATGAAGCCCCTGGTACCACTCCAAGAAAGCCATACTAGCTGGTGCATTCCCTTTACAGTAACCTTCATTTACCAGTTTGCAATTGACTAAGACATTAAGCCCACACTCAAAATTGTTTTTCTGCTGGGCACAGTCTACTTCAGTGAAACTAAAATCAAATCTCCCAGCAACTAATCTGGCATGCCTACCATTAGCACCGGTTAGAGAGTCAAAATGAAAGACTGCCTTTGAGCCAATATCCACAAACAATAAGGTCCAATGACTACCTGTGTCCTCTTTCAGAACTGCAGGGTTGTCGCTAACACATAAAAAAGCGTAGTCTGAAGAAGCAAAAGCAAGATCATTCAAAGTGGCAGCCACCTCCCCATCACTACCATGCTTTATCAGTTGAGAGATAGTGGGACCAATAAACAGAGTTTTTCTAAATGAGTTATTAACACTTTCAGAAAATGTGTCAAAATAGGAGTCAAGAATTTTGTCATCCAACCACCTGTTGCTGTTCCATGACTTACTATCTAGTTCGTGAACCTTGGATTTTAGTCCACTTATAGTACTAAGTAAATCTGAGTTACGCTTATTACATGCATTCAAATTGTTGTTAAGACCAGAAATAACAGTGTCTTTGTCTGATACCAACAGTTTTAGAGAACTACATTCCTCTGTCAATAGTTTTAAATTAGTCTTAATCATAACTAGTTTACAAGACAACTCAGAATTTTCTTTTATAATATTGTCCTTTTCTTGTAATAAACTGTCTTGAGCATTAAAAGATTCATTTAAGTCAAGGCGCCTTTTCTGAACTTCCTGCTCGATCCTAGCTTCTAGGGTAATTTTTTCCAGTTGAAGTTCACTATTTGCAATCTCAAGTTCTTTAGAGGTCGCCAAGGATTCATCTAAGGCTTTAACTAAACAGGCTATGTTCACTTCAAGGTCGCTAAAATTAACACCTGAGTGATTAGCTACAAGTTTATTTAAGTCTGTACATAATGACATTATAAGACTTTCTGACGATTCGTCCATATTTTTAGTGTCTTGGAGAATTTTTTCTGTTAAAGGCATTACGACAGTGGATTTTGCACGAGTCACTACCATACTGAGTCAGCATGCAAATGCACAAAACCAAAATAATAATTATAATATATTATAGCAATAACAAAGCCTTCAATTCATGCAATGCAATCTTGACACACCAATGCATGCACAAGGTATCCACTAAAAATGCAGGCGCTAGTTAAATCCGCAAGCGGGCAGTGTTAGTTCACTGGCAGTGAGCAGCGTCTAGAAAGTTATCAAGGTTGCAAGCCTGCCGAGTCCAGAGCGCGTGCGCGGGCACAGCCAATAGATAGCGCGTCGTCTGCACATGAACACGACCGTCCGCTCCAATTGTCAAATATCAACCATCAACTGCCAGGCAGTAAGGGTTAGCGTCGTTATAAAAATCAGCGTCGTACTTACAATATTACAAGTCCAGTCAATTTACATGCTTCACTGACACTGACGAACTAATCAAAATACACAGACTACTTAATTAAGAGTTAAACTTTCATTTAACGTTGAAAAATACAATAAAATAGATACACAGATTTCACTTGCAACAATCAAGGCAGGACAGTTCTGCCAACCCAGATGTCTAACTCACCTAGTCACCTTTTTATTCCAACAAGGTGGTAAAGTTTTGTTGTGATTAGTAGTTGTTACACGTAACTAGACATTTTAAGATTTCCACGTTACAACAAAAAAAGTTGTTTAGTCCTTCCAATGATAGGCTTCGCAAACACCTGGTCATTAAAGGAATTATCTAATCTATTTAGCGTCATTCGTGTTTAATATTCAGGTGAAATATGAACATTGCTTATGTACGCATTTAGAAATTGTTTACGTTCCAAGACAATATTAAAACTCATGCCGAATTTTTCCGCGCCTAGGCTCTTACCCAATACATTTTACACATTATTGGAAAACATTATCTGCATCTCCATATTTGGAAGCGCTATCTTTAAGCTTGATCCTAAGTTTACTGCTGCGTTTTGAAAATAAATCATGCACTGAATTTGTTATAAAACCGCCAATTTCTAATATAATTAGTTGCTTACAATAAATAAATTTTACCAGTATTAATGTCCAAAATCTGTAAACTATATATTTATATTTTATTCAAAACTACTACATTTATCAATCTTGTCAAAATTCAAACTTATTTAAACTATTATTTAAATCACTAGCCCCACTAATTAATCACACAAGCAGGTTATGGTGTGCTGGAGATTACAAAGCGCATGCTTACTAGCAGGCCTTGCTGTAAAAAAAAACGATACAAAAACAATACAAATTATACCCTAGATCCAGTTAATCATTTGTACATTTACAAAGTTTAAAAAATATTTTATAATAAAAGCGGTAACTATATGAAATGAAACGAAAAATGCCTTTTTTAAAGAGATGTTGTTAGGGATGTCAAGCCCTCTCTACCACTAAACCTATATCGTATAAAGTACATTTTCAACAGTTTAATACAATTGCGGTAAATTATGACCAACAGAATATATCCCCGAACAAGAAGTGACAGTCAAATGTTATTTTTGCAGAACCTAAATTAAATAATATTTTTTTAAAAAGTTGATTCTTAGATCTAACAATACTTAATATTTAAGTTTCCAAATCTACTAGGCAAAATAATAGGGTAATAAAATAGTTTATATTCAAGTTGAAACATTGGCTACTAGCAAAGGAACAATTGCATGATTTGGTGAACGTATTAACATAACGATAAACTGAATATACAGTATTAATAATAACATCTGTCTTATTAGTTACGTTAGTTAGTATAATTTAAAGAATACGATTGTTTAAGTTGCTTTTATTTACGTACTTGTTTATTTTATTTATTACAAAGAATCTTAAAAGTTATTTGAGTAAATTTTTCAAATACGGTAAACACTTTAAAGTTTTATTTTAATATGGTTTATACAAGAACCTCATAAACCTTCTTTTAAATATGAGAGACGTTGATAATGTTTTCCAATAACGTAACGTAATGTACTGGTCAGAAGCCAAGGTGCTGGAAACTTGGCACGTATTTTATTAGGTTCATGCTAAAACGGTTGATATGGCATTACAATATTTACCTTTACAACACCGTACGGATACAATGTGTTATTAGTCCAGTTTTAGATAATTTTATTTAACGGATATAGGTTTGCTTCTTAAGTATGTAAACCTAAAGCAAAATTTTCTAATATATGACGGCACAATTTTTATTTCACTTTGTAATCTTAGTTGTACTGGTGACCCACTTTAGATAAAGAGCAATGAGCAAAAATGATGTAGCATTAAAATGTACACAATTTATTTAACATTTTGTACTGTATACGATATCAGCTTATTGCTATTGTTCTCATGTTAGCTCTCAAGAATGCTTTTTTCAAAATAACTTCACAAACAATGATCCCCTGTCTACGTCACGACAGTGGTGGGCGGTG
The DNA here is from genome assembly GCF_021130785.1 of Homalodisca vitripennis. Classification (NCBI taxonomy): domain Eukaryota; kingdom Metazoa; phylum Arthropoda; class Insecta; order Hemiptera; family Cicadellidae; genus Homalodisca; species Homalodisca vitripennis. The sequence goes on from NC_060212.1 coordinate 37,783,703, forward strand.
CCTCACTGTCAACACTCGATGAATAGACTATAGTGTAGTCTTATCTTCTATGGGCCATTATTTTGAATTTTGGTTTACTACTATTTGATCGGACAAGCTGGTTCTTATTAATATAATGTGTCTGTAAATTGGCGTTTGCGAAAATAAATAAATAAAACACAACTATAACCTATGGTGATGTCTCTTAAAAGAATTGTAGTCTTAGTGAGACATTTAAAATTTACATTGTTTAAATGTTGAATATATCACCCTGATTATGGACTACATTTACAATTTGAATGATAAATGCCAGAAAAACGTACATAATATATGTTTTAGTACTTTCTAAGTAAAAGATGAATAATTACAAATGTCTTAAAAACTGTTATATTTATTGGAAGAAAACTGTTATTGAAGAGTAACCATTGCCTCGAGATTTAGACGTACTTAATCTAGTATAAGATTCCCATATATATAACAAGAAAATGCGACTAGTTTCTTCGTGAAGCAAACCCTTACATCTTAGTAACAATATTTACGTGCAAAAGCATCCTTAAGATAAGAACACTGTTGAAGTTGGGAACTTTGATTAACTCCCTTCAGATTGAATCCATTCATCGAGTAACTTGAACCTTGCCTTAAGGCTCTTAGCTGGTAGATGGTGGGGTAATATTAATTGACTTTGGAGTACAGAGTCAATATGTACCTTGGTACATTGTAGAGTACTGTGATGATGGTTACTTTACTCAGGTGAGTTAATAATGCCATAGACTAACTTGAGTACGAGGATCATAATACTGCAATACTACTTCGGTAGTATTGCAATGCATATGTTTAACACAATGGAAGTGGGGGATGATAAAGGTTATACAAAAGTTAGGCAAATGTGGGAATTTTATGAAAGAGATAAATTAAAGTACGGTAAAGAGTAAAGTTGTTACGTTTAATTAATTGAAAGTGAATTTATCATGAACGATATTAAAAGATTGAAAGACACCTCAGCAAATAAAATTCACACCGAATGTATGAATTTATAGCAAGGAAAGCCCTAAAACCTTGTACCCCCCTCCCTACACATATCATCGACAAATTTCTCACCATTTTTCAAGTTACGGATCGCGCTATAACAGGAAATGCCCTTTTCAATTCATGGTCTCTTTGGTGTACGTTACTCAGTTCGTTACTCACTGCGCTTGTTCTGTGACATGGTTGGTACTTGATCTGATTACTCTCGATTATTAGGCATATACTCAGATTTTTAAACATACGAATTTTCTGTTGTATACCATGCCTTGGGCTAGTTCATCACCATATGTTAGTTTCAATGTTTAATTTGTGTATGCTTACATCTATATAAGTTATTATATTAGCACTTGATGAAGGGGATAGATTCCAATCCTCAAAACTTAGTGTTCTTTATTTTAGCATAAACGATAGCTAATGTTTGACAACCTGTTACTCCGTCCAAATTATTATTTTTATTCAGACTAGTAATAAATGTATGTTAAAACAAAAAATCTAATCTTTTCATGTGTTTTATTTATTACTATATCAAATACACAATCGGCTAATGCAGATTACGAAACAATATTTGGAATGTTTATTAATAATGACGACGGGAAAGAGTTATTTGTATACGTTTATAAACGAACCATTGTCGTGTTTTGATACCTTTCTGAGAAATTGCAGAAGTTTTATATTGAATACACGAGTTCGCGCCACGACAAAAGGCAGATTTAATTACAGCTTTATCTTAAATACCGAGTTTGTAACTGAGATTTATAAGGAAATACAAAAAAGAAAGACAATTTTATGAAGTTATATTCATTACGAAAGTTTGTCGTAACGACGTCAATAGATGGGGAAATGCTCCTTTCAATCGCAATGTACTATTACAGCTATAAAACTACGACTCGAGAACTTGTAATGAAAGACTTCTTAATTTACAGGTGTTTTAAGGTCTCTCATAAACTTTAGAAGTAATTTCTGTTTGTAATTTAATATTTCATGCTAATGTATTTTGCGACAGAATGAAGAAAACGGTTTTACTGTATAATGAAATGAATTACCTGTCAGAAAGATGTACTAAAATGTGAATGTCATATTAAAAGACAGAAGTACTAAGAAGATCTATTTTTTATGGTGTATTAATCAGTTTTAAACTTATATAATTATCAAAATATGGTTGTATTTAAACACTAGTTGTTAATCTAACATTGAATAAAAGTATAAAAATTCATTCCATAGAATTTAAATTTTATCGGTACCTCCATTCCAAAGGCAACAACGAGTGTGATAATAGTGTATGTCATTGAAGAATTAGTGAGCCTTTTTAAATTAATCTTAATAGGTGGCAACGAGTATACCACAGCATAAATACATTAATAAACACACTGATTACAACCACATGCCATTGTCACATGAAGTATAGTAACACGCGTCACCTAATTATCAGAATGAAATGAGCTATAACGTAAGTTTTCCGTAAAACGTCCGTGAAGGCTGCTACGCGGCACTGGACCTGACACGTGGTGTGGCGTACTTGTACCTTGCTTAATTATTTAAGAAGAAAAGTTACTTTGCCTGTAAGTCGTCAGCCAAAACTAAACTAGCCTTAAAGTAGGATTAGCGTAAAACTATAAAAATGTACAGTGTGGTTATAAATTATTGTACACATTTTAAGATTGAATAAATAAATAACCAATAAACTTAAAAACATGGGAATTGTTTTATTAAATTGTAAATTTAAAACAGTTTTATATACTGACTGAAAATTAATAATTGTACACATTACAATAATTATAAAAAGTAGTTATAAAAAGAAAGTAAAAATGTCACTTAAACTGTGGGTGTAAGGTATGATTCTTCTTAATGGCTTGTGTTGTGTCATAGTCAGCTGGTCAACAATGGATCTTTCCACACCACCTGTAAATTACAGTTGACTAAACAAACACTAAACTAACCTCAGTATCAAAATGGCTAGTGTGCAAGAAAAAGCAAGGTTTGTTCTTTGGTTTCATGAAAGCAGATCTGTAATAACTGTTCAAAGAAGGTTTCGTTTAGAGTATGGCCGCAATCCTCCGAGTAACAATTCTATAAAACGCTGGTATAGGCAGTTTGAACAGACGGGAAGTGTCCAACATAGAAAAGGTGCTGGTAGACCTCCAGTTTCTGAAGCTATTGTTGATCAAGTAAGAGAATTGTTTACGAGGAGCCCTGGTAAGTCTACTCGACGTGCAAGTTTGGAATTAGGGTTACCTCGATCAACAGTCTTAAAAATTTTGCACAAACATCGAGAACAAGAAAGAGACAGCCCTAAAATAAACGTATGGTGTGCATTGGCTATAGATGTAGTGATAGGACCCTTTTTCTTCGCAGAACCGACAGTCACTAAAGAGGTATACCTCGACATGCTTGAACTTTTTGCAATACCGCAAATTGAGCATAGACAACCAAATGTTTACTGGCAGCAAGATGGTGCCCCTCCACACTGGAGTAAGATAGTTCGTGACTACCTAAATGACACGTTTCCTGGTCGTTGGATTGGACGGGATGGTCCAATTCCTTGGCCTCCACGTTCCCCAGACATTACAACCCTTAGACTTTTTTTGTGGGGCTATGTCAAGGTCAGAGTCTTCGCCAAAAAAGTTCAAGATATTGAGGAACTCAAGAACAGAGTTCGAGAGGTTATTGGAAGCATAACTCCAGCAATGCTCAGAAACACATGGTGTGAGGTTGAATTTATCTAGAAACTTTGCGTGCAAACCTCGGAGAGCACGTAGAATTAGTTTAGTTTCCTTGTAAAAGTATGAGTAACAGTAATCTTTCATTGGTAATAAAACTGTTTTAAATTTGCTATTTAATAAAACAATTTCCATGTTTTTAAGTTGATTGGTTATTTATTTATTCAATCTTAAAATGTGTACAATAATGTATAACCACCCTGTATAATTTTAAAAACTAACGTTTAATTCCAGTAGTTTTTGCAAAGTGGATTGTCATCTACGTAATTTTTTCATAGTTTAGAAATATAGTATTGTTTATTTGAACTTTTACTATGTTTTTGAAAAGTTTAATCTAAAAACGAGACCGACTCATGACGAACCTGACTTATATGTAAGCTGTATGAGGAGATGTGTATGAAAGAGGAGTTTTCAATTTGTTTGAAAGGTTTGATGACAAATGGCTGCAGGCAAGTCGGTGTCAAGCATTATGTCAACTGAAGTACATTTGACCTCATACATTAAAGTTGAGAGACGATTTAATTAAATTAGTGTCTCCTATGAAATAGTGAATGATTTACTCACAATATATAAGTGTATTAATTATCTTTAGTTTTATGTTTTAAGTAATGTTACTAAATGATGTAACTCCGTATAATTAGTATGGTTACAACCTCGTTTAATTAAATATTCGTGATTGATTATTCCACAGTAATTAAACCTTGATTGGAAACGTTGCAGCCAAATAGAACATCATCAGAGCCCCTATTATAACGTCCATATATTATCTTAAGGTGAAGGAATAGTATAACATAACAAATGTATCTAATCTTTTTACCAAACAGTAGACTTCATTTAATAAGACTTGGTAGGCGAGTTCTTAAGTCTGTAATATACGAAGTTTATACGATGAATTTAATATTTCACTAAATGTATAATCTCATATAGGTTATATTACAAAATATTATTTATTTATTTTCACATCAGTATGCTTAATGTGTAATTGGTAATATTTAAATACTATTATCAGTGTACTTGACATTTGTAGTATGTATTTATTAAAGAAAATCTAATAACAATGTTGATGAAAAAGGTAGCAGTCGTGTAATATATCAAAATTATTTTAAAACCTTTATATGGTTTACTCAAGTTTTTTTACGATATTATTCTGATATTGATCTTTTTACCATTAAGGTTATCCATTAAACCAATATAAAAGTATGCTCTAATGCCCATCCAAATCTCTTTGAATGACTTGAACCATAATAAAAATCATAAGTGATATCTATAGGTCAGTTCGTTTTCGTGATATCGAGATAGACAGACAGACAGAAAACATTTTTCCAACCCTTCGAGTGAGAGACTTTACTCAGTTAATAAAATGTTATGTGGAGTCCATCTTACCAATGGTAGATTTGAATATTTGTATAAAACTGCGTTTGAATTCACTTATTGGATGTATAATTTTTGAGACGACAAATCACGGACTATTGTTCCTTACCTTTTTATTTTCCAACTTAAAACATAACCAAGTTCTTAATATATACGCATTTTGTTACGTTTGAGATTTACGTTCACAAACAAAAAGTTCTATCATTAATATTAATAGTAATCATTTCCGTAATTAATGTATTTTTAATGACATAAATATACGTATAATTAAATAATTAAGTGTTAAAGTGCTAATAATATGCGCAATACTTAAATTTTAAAGGGAATTCAATAACGGAAATTAAGTCCTAATATTCTAAGGCTCAGAACGGCGATAAAGCAGTTCATCTACATTAATTGGCCCGACCTGTTCATTCCGCTACTTGTTCTCTCCTTTCTCTCTGTTACACCATATATTTAATAAATTACTAAGATTTTTCATTATTTCATCCTTTATAACTGTCTTTGTTATTTATTTGGTTCTCATAACAAAGGAAATTTATTTTATTACAATTAACTTCCGTCCCCTGCAAATCATTGACTTTTAATACTTTTATTGACTGATCTATAAATACTGGATTTTCAAACGTTCCAGGCAAGATTTTCGAATGTTTAAATTGTTAAAATATTTATATTACTCGATTAAGAAACCCATTCTTGGATTGCTCTGATTCCTTCATATTGGCCTGATTATTTGTATCTTACTAATTGCACGTTGTTAAGACTACCGTTTTACACCACGTACTAAATATTTCAAATTTTAAATACCGAAGAACTGTTTAAGCCTGATGTTAGGAACAATTTCACCAATGGAGTTTGGAAAATGTAACGTTGTTTTGGCTTAGTCTACATTATAGAAACAACAAATTTAATATTTATAATGTTTAGGAGCACATACTGAACGACTGTCAGCCACACCTCTCTCAGACTATTTACAACAGAAGATTGAATTGAATTGAATCATAATTTGTTTTCAATTGTGGTAAATATAACAGTGTACAATCTAAAATTCAAACTTCTTAAAAATAAACTGAACGTAAAAATGTAAAAATTAAATAGTAATTATAAGTTCAGTTAATAACATACAATTAATGAACCAATTTATATAACTAGTTGTACATTCCTTAATAGCAGCAGTTGATTTATTTTAAGAATTTGACCTTATTAGGTATTAAAAAAATATATATTAGTGACCTAGGAAATAAGCCTACATGAGCCAAAGATATTTTAATACTCTAACGGACGCGACTGATTGCGAAGGTTTTATATTTTTATGCTAAGTAAATATTTGTAAAAATTCATAGCTGCTAACTAATACCTTTTAATCAAAATTATGATTCCAAAAAAAGTATTTGCTAAAAAATTATCTTTCGGCGTAATGTCTAAATAAATAGGTAATTTTACAGACCTAAATGCCTTGTCACTAAAAATGCGGTAAATACAATACTACATCCTGATAAGGTATTACGACATTATAAACACCCGTAGTGTTGTGGTTCCATGCATGTACCAACAACATAAGTCGCTCAAAGTGAAACAGTTTTACTATTGTAAACAAACACGATAGACCAAACATGAGCTGTTAAACCACATTGTTTACCACCAAACCGCACCGCCGAGTCGCAGTGTCCGTGTTTCGCTCACTGTTAGTTACACAGAGTTACATTGGTAACTGCAGTACTTGGCTCAGTGGTAGCTACTTTGAATTACGATAAATAATTACTATATATATGCACATGTTACAAATAATTAAGTTATTTTTTGTAAAAGGTAACACTTTTAAAAAGCGTATGAAGTGTTTTGAGGAGTATTCATAACAACTCATCAGAGTACAAAACTAATTTATTTAAGATTAAAAGCCTAGCGAACTCGTGCTTTTAGTGAAAGTGATCAATGGTTCTTGTTCATCACACGACAAGGTACGGGTATAAGTGGAGTGGAGTCTCTCAACACGCATCACTGATCAAAGCCCCGCCTCACGTCTGATGAAAGATGTTTTTTTACAAGTAGATTAAATGTTTTCTACATTTAAATCCAACCATGTGTAACTGATCGACTTGAACGCTAAGGATATGATAAGGACACAACCAACAATCTAATCAATTACAGAAGTCTAATTTAATATTTAAACTAAGAAATAAATATATAATTTAAAGTATAGGTTTATGCAACCGATGACCCAATTGTCATGGAATATATTCCAATTACATTAGTTGTAACACAAAATTCAATCTAATTGGACATTTTAAAATTAAATTTAAAAAAATTTTTGATTATTTATATTTATGAATATTTTTGACATTCACACTTGATATCTTTTTCAAAGGATTTTTCGTTTTGTAGAAAAATTGTATCCAGAGTGATAGGTTTTGATGAAGTTCAGAATAACTCCATTTCGCTACCAGCATAGAACTCATTTTTTCCCACATAAGAATTAATTTTCTGAATGAAATTCAAAGCCTACAGATAAAATACTTCTTGAGATACCTTTCATATCGAATATTAACATCTTTATTAAATGAGTAAAATTTCATATCAATATTTATGAATAACGAAATAAATAAGCGGGCCGAACCCTATATGCTTCATACCTCTTTATTGCACGATTGTTATATTCCATTAGTCTAAAATCGTTTACGACTGTTGAGCACAAAACTCACTTTTAGTTTCTACCAAACCTAAGAGAGCTAGAACGTGGTCCACATCAGAACTGAATCGTTCTTCACTCAATGAGGCTAGGGGCAACTGGTCTTAACCTCATTCCATATTCATATTTTTAACATCACAAAGTTAGTATTAATCATCTATAGCATCAATAATCTTATATTAAGTATAAAAAATGTTTTATATATAAAAATTTAATTTCAAGTTGTTATTTTAATGAGAAAAGATAAAGAAATATCCTAAATATTTGTAGTTATTTTCACAAAGTTTGCGTATCCACTGATACTTAATGATTAACAATTTAAAAACCCCTTTAAATATTTGTAGTGGAAGAAATATAAAAAAAGAAATGTAACGGGTAACAAAAAATTCATATTCCTTCCTGGGTATTATCAACAGATAAAATATCAGGGGATGTCCCTACATGAATGGAAATTAAAAAAATACTAGACGTGGTTTTAGCATGTAAATATTATAATTCATGTTTAATATTAATATTAAAAAATACTACGAAATTGTATGGAGTGTGTTTGGTTAAAGGTAATGGCAATACAAAGATAATAATGGAGAGATGTATTGATGGCGAAACCCAATGATAGAATTGGCGCCATCCATCACCAAGTGTCAAAGTTATTGAAGTTACTACCTGAATCAGCTTTTCAATATTTGTTGTGAATCGAAGTTCATTTTACATACATAGATCATAAAACATTTCATACGTAATACTAAGTCACGTATTAATATTGTTTTCATGATTAAGTCAGTTCATCAGAGCTTTTTAATGTGTATATCGTAAATTCTCTTACTGTCCGTTGTTTTAGAGAGGTATATATATTAACTGCATGAGGATACTTAGGAAGATGCTCTGACCTGTTACCTTCATTCCAGAAGTTTGAGATGAGATAATTTATTGAGTTTGGCCTGAGAGACAACTGGGTCTGTCCTTTGCTTTGTACACCTCTATTATGTTACTATACATTTTCCGTTGATTTAACTTGATACAACTTTGCATAATATTTGAGTTTCATTCATGTATTATTCTGTCACCTTTTGTTACGAGTTCATACATACTATATAATCTCATTCTTGTTGTACATGTTTATGTAGTGTTAAACCTATGAATAGCTAAAAATATTCTGTCGAAAATTGAATTGTACTAATAAATAAAAGGGCATTGCCGTAAAATAAATTAAATAAATAATCACATATAGCATAAAAACTAAATGAGTTACCATATTTAATGTGGTTATTTAAATATTTTGCGCAGTTATCGTTACTTACAAACTGTAAAATATAGTACGTTTACCCATCTATTAAATAGTTATCTGCATTCACAAATGTGTCAAACTGTTTTTCTTAACTAAAAATTTATCTTTGAACTAAAATTTCTTTATATAGCCGTCTGTCTACTAATTATTTCTATAAATTGAAAGTGGACAAGAAGGGAACACCCCCCCCCCCCTACACAATTACCAATACGATCAATGTTCGATATGGTTTTGTTGAAGTGAACTCACTGAAAGTCATAAAGTTTCAGCCCTAATGCTGCACAGTTCACACACTGGTTACGGTAGACAAGAACGTAGCCAGGAAAAAAGTTTAGGAGGGTCAAGACATCTGATATTTCCTGAAATTGGACAGAAATTATGGCCCCATTTTGTTCCTTAAAAAGTTCTTGACCCGTATATATGTTGAAAACATATGAGTAATACTGAATTATGTAAATGATAATAATCATTTAATAAACAATTATTTGAACAAATAAAACATTGGGGGGGTCCGGACCCCTTGAACCCCTCTCTGGCTACGTCCTTGGCGGCAGAGAAAGAGATGTGATGTTGCAGTCATTGATCACCACTATACCACCATATTGCCACTGACACTCGTATGTATCGTGTTGTAGACATCCTCATTTGTTACACTATCGGTCACCTGTAATCCTTAGTTTCAGTATATTTTACAAATTCTATATTTTCATTAAGAAAAGTGGTACTCTATTTTTTGTTAGACTGTTTCTTAAAATTATTCTCCTATACAAAATTGCGGCTGTTTAAAGACACAATGTTGGTCAACAGGCACTATTGTTACGAATGAAACTCATGAAGGATGTTTTGTGGCAGTTTCTTAAAATAATAAATGCATTTAATGTACACGCATACTGGTCTAGACTTGCATTTAAGACTTGCATGATATTAATGACATTTCCCACGGACTCTTCCTCCAATGCAGGAGTGTGATGGCTATTGCATAAAAATTAGGTAAGATTGTTGTATAACACTGTGAAGTTTGTAGATTTTATCTGAGTTTGTTTAAAAGGTATTAAGGCATTTCTAGGCGTTTACTTAAGGAGTACTTGTTCTATTGTGTATATGAATATTTCTCGGACTATATATATATATATATATATATATATATATATATAATACATATATACATATATAACAACATTGTTAATTGGGATATTTGAATTGTCAAATTTCAAATATAGATATGTTAAAATAGTGTTGTAAATTACTTATTACAATTAATTATAACAAATAAGACACGTCAATATATATATATATATATATATATATATATATATATATATATAATTTCAATAAACATTGAATCACAAAAAGTACTTGCTCCGCCGGGAGTCGAACCCGGATCTCTCACTTGCCGGTGAGAGATCCGGGTTCAACTCCCGGCGGAGCAAGTACTTTTTGTGATTCAATGTTTATTGAAATTAAATAAGGCTATTGCCATTTATACAATTTAACGTAAATAAAAGTCGTTTGACAGGTGTTTGGTCGTCCGATCATATGTTAGTTTGCTTATTTAAACGCATATGTGACAGATACGGCCAAATACAAAATAATTGAATCGGAAAAAAGTAAGCGCTCTGTGGTGTAATGATAGCACATTCACCCGGCAAGTGAGAGATCCGGGTTCGACTCCCGGCGGAGCAAATACTTTTTGTGATTCAATGTTTATTGAAATTAAATAAGGCTATTGCCATTTATACAATTTAACGTAAATAAAAGTCGTTTGACAGGTGTTTGGTCTTCCGATCATATGTTAGTTTGCTTATTTAAACGCATATGTGACAGATACGGCCAAATACAAAATAATTGAATCGGAAAAAGTAAGCGCTCTGTGGTGTAATGGTAGCACATTCACCCGGCAAGTGAGAGATCCGGGTTCGACTCCCGGCGGAGCAAGTACTTTTTGTGATTCAATGTTTATTGAAATTAAATATGCCTATTGCCTTTTATACAATTTAACGTAAATATATATATATATATATATATATATATATATCTATATTAAAAATTTAACAATTGAAATATCCAAATTAACAATGTTTACAAATACATGAAAAATTCTAATAAACTAACTGAACTTTATATTCACTGGAACAGATAAAATCTTATTATTGAAATATCAGACAGAGTTTTCGAAAACGCTGAAAAACTTTGGTTATCTAATAAACCCCGATGTCAGTTCTCTCCAACCTCTTCCAGTAGATGGAGTTTTACACTGCACAATACAATTACTGTGCCCTTGTAATCAGATTGTTACAGGAATTGAGAGCAAATTTCTATGTAGTGTACAGTGCTCAATTACATCGGTTTATCTTGTATTCTCATTTGTTCTTTAGTATTCAGAAAATTTTTTATTTCAGCTCAGAAATGCTCACAAAAAAGCTGCAAGTCATAATTAAAACCATATATGATTGGAGAAGATGATGTTACTTAAAAATTAACATTACTTTTTTCTGTAACATAGTTTTATTTAATTTATTGACCCTAATTGCAAGAGAATAGTAAATATATTTCGATTCACTACTAACAGAAATTTAAAATTTAATCGAAGTTTGATTGGGAATTCTTAAAGTTTAAACAATTGCCAAATTCTGCAATTTTTATATTAACGTACCACAACCTTCCTTTTCATTGCTGTACTTGGCCGACTGCTATTTTTACTTTATGGTATAAAAGAGTACAAATGTTAATGAATTAAAATTTAATTATTTTGTTAGACTTTTCAACCTAATAAAAAAAATTATTCATAGGAAGTTAAATTGAATTAGTCACGATTTATAGGTGTGTAAACCGGAAAACATTTTGATAAATTTATGAATATCTTAAGTTTCTTATTAAACATGATCAGAATATAACGATTAAAACACACTGATCCCAATATGGAGTAAACACCGCTTGAGTTTAGCACTGATTTTTTATGTTCTGATTGTATTTGTTGTGTCTAAGTATTGTACTTAACGTATTTGAGTAGTAGTCAATTAGATATTTCTCAAAGACTTCTCTTTTGCACTTGTTATAGTGTCTAAATTTGTAATATCTTATATTGTTTCGAAGTGAAATACCGTTATTGTTTAACTACCAAAATATTGTATTCATTCGAAAACTTAATCCGATTTAACGGTATATTCTATGATGAATTGATGGCGGAACCCAACGATGGATGCGTCATCATCCATCACAAGATGTCAAAGTTATTGATGGCCAAGTGTAAGAAGTGACCTCATTGTTAGCTTTTCATATGCTGTTTTAACGCCCATTTTAAACAAAAGATCATAAAAAGTTTCATTCTAATCAAAAAGTCCCTGCAATAATTCATTTCTTCAGCCAAAATAACTACAGAAAATTGTTTACATCGTTAACCGTTTACTATTATAAAGTTTTGTCTTTTGGTAGAAAACATCATTAAGAACATGATACTCAGGAAGTAGCTATAAATGATATCTTCCTTTGCAAATTTCCACATAAGCAAACTATGCATTAACTATGATTGTTATGAGATCCCTTTATTTATGGTTTGCTTCGTACAACTTCTTAACGAGAGGCTTATGGCTTACTGCCTAAGAATTAAGATGATCAAATGCAAAGTATTCGAATGATTTCAACCTAGAACATTACAGCATTTATGTGATTTCGATTGAAATACAAAAGGCTTATTTTATATCTAAGTAGAATATTTTAAAGAAACACCTCGGCCAAAACACATTATGCATGTTTTACAAATGAAAATTAATACTTAAATATAGAAATAAAACTTTATTTTGCTAGAACTATTGGTCTAGTGTTAAGTAATATTATCAGTGGCACGTGTATTAACATAAAACATGTAGCGTAACAGATAAATACAAAACTTTACCTTTTAATCGTGTCCTAAGAATATATATGTAATATCAGACGAGTCTCGAGTTTTTAAAGACGAACATAAGACATAGATACTTTCTTACCAATGGTTCTGAGCCTTTTTATTTACTGCACTTTTCTAGGTATCCTTTAAGGCTTCAATGTTGAAATTTTAAATATAAATATGCTGAAAACTTATATGTACAACCTTCAAGTGCATGCTTAATGAGATGAGGCAAACGGTTTTTTTTTGTTTAGTTTTTTAGTTTTAAGTCACAAGCGTTTATGATAACTTCCGTAAAGATAGATAAAGTGCAAAAATACTGTATTGATCACTTGACGTAAAACAGCATGTATTTCAAATAAAAATTCGGATATTTTTGTGACAAGTCCAAATAAAACGTTTAAAAGTACAATAGTAAAATGTTAGCATAGTACAACCTTCAAGGAATAACATGTTTTGATGAATCATAGTCTAAAGATATTATATGCTAGAATTAAAAATATTAAATGTATGTTTTATGGAATAAAATCATAAGATTTTAATAATATTGGTTTAAGTTGATTAAAACCTATATAAATACTAGAGTAGAATTATAGAGACATGATAGTTATTTTTTATGTACACTTTTATTTAGTTTAGCACGCAGTCTCGGTGAAGCCTGTTACGCGACACGCGGTGTAGCGTGCTCCTTGTTAATAATAAAAAATGTTATAAAATTATAATTTTAGGGAATCATTTTATTTTCTTAAACCTATATATACTACATTAATATTATTCAAAACAGTGCAAGTTAACTAAGCGCCCGAGTAGCCAGTGAATACGCGTTATGTATGGACATAACGTAAAGACTCGGTCACTCCAGGAAGTTTTGAAACATAAAGTTGGTCCAGTTAGAGTTTGCTCAAGTTTACCGCCAGAAAGCTGTAAATCTGTGAGATGAGTCCACAGTTACATAACTGTGGCTATTGCCTAACAACTTAGCATGTTTTCTAGAACCAACCAAAACTATGATGATTCCAAACTATAGCCGCTCAGATGAGGAAGAGAACAAACATTCAATTATTATTCTAAAAGGACCTTTATCTCAAACCTAAAAGAACCTAAACGCTGCTTCTGGAGTGAAACGATATTCTGGATGGGTAAAGTTGTGGAAAGGCATTCCTCCTCCTAAGATTTTATGAGGAAGGATTTTAGGCATTTATCCCAGTCACGCCTCCTTAGGAAAAGAGAAAGCCTACTCTTTACTAAGTATTTGGACATAAGCCTAAGTGAAAGTATTTGGCACACACAGCCTTTAAATACAAGTGAAAGTATTTGAATAATTTTTGTATATCGATTTAGGGCGAAATACTTTGAACTTAAGGTTTAAGCTCCCTTTATATATTACAGGTGATCTGATAAATACACCTCAAAAAATGTGTTGTTTTGCTAACCAAGAAACTTAATGATAGAATTTTAAGGACATTAAGGAGTTGATAGTGTTTCTAAGCAATTAAATTAAAATATCAAAATGAGTTCTAAAAACAAAAATAGTTTTCCATAGTAAAATGGAGAACTGTACACATTGACAATTTGTCTTTTACTTTTTTGGCTTTGAGTATATAGAAATATATGTTTCTAGAATAGCTTTGGGATCTTTATTTCATTTCCATACATAAATCAGATTCGTTACCATATTCTTTTTTATTTAACACTTTCGGTTTCAATCAAATTCAAATTTTTGTTTTTTTACTAAGTTATGTTATTTCAATTATGATAAGGAGCTATAATGAAACCTTACACTTTATTTAAAAATAATAATTTCTATGTGGTTTCCGGAGTAACAGGATATTCAAGAGGGGATTAAGACCAACCCCTACAGAATTTCAAATTAGTGATGTGATACTCCTGTAGATCTACTGGGTTGCCCAGATGTAAATGGAATTGGTATTTCCTATACACAGCGTAGATTCTATTGACGTGTGTAAATTAACCAGGAGTAAAAACCTCTCCACAGAGTTAACATTCGCCTTACTGCGTTAATACTCACATCCTCACTAACCTGCAGCAATAGTGAACATCTTAATGAAACGGTATTTGTATTGTATATATGTATTGTACGGTATTTGAACTAACATGAATTAATGTTAAACACTTTCTTTGGTACCTCAACACGATAGACACCGTAATAAGAAGTACTGTCCTCACCGAGTACTGAAATGCAGTCAAGGTGCTGCATGGTAAGTTAAGGAGTAATCTATACATAGCATAGTGAGAAGGGTTGATTCAATGTGAATGTTGAGTTTAGCTCCAGTTCACCTATTTCTTAGTACAGCTATTCGCCTTGACTCCTGAAATATGGAGTCATGTTCGTCTGAAGAGACCCAAATATTGTGCAACTTAATAATACAATGAGAATATCTCTCACTATCTTTCACACTCTTTTCATCTTTGATGTCAAAAACTATGCAAATGGTCGTTGTAAGCTTCTTCGACACCATCTGTTTTAGTATATTTTCATACAAATAAGACTCCATATCCCAGGAATAAAGTCTGTGTCAGCGTCAGATTTCAGATGGTGCATTAAGAGGAGAGTGAATGGAAGCTTAACTCAACATTCACAAAGGAGGAATGTAATACTTTGCTACTCTTTCGCTTAAAAGTAATTTCATTAAAAGTCTAAGTATTATAAAACAACCGAGCAGGGCTGGTATACGAAGTGAACACAGCACTGATCATAATAAGTAAAAATACGACGAAATGCGTAGAATTACGTCTTCAACATTTTTAGAAACCCTATGTCTTCTTATGACGGAGTGTACATGAAGATTCTCAGTAATTACACAAAATCTAACATTAAACTATTAAACATATATTTTTTTGCACTTGTGAGAAAAAATGTGTTTTTTTTCTTACTCTTATGACTGGAGCTTGTGTTTATAGTTTATAATATGTTTATAGTTTTGTTCCGAAGGAACAAGAGAGAAATAGTTAGTCGCTTCACCGCAGCCAGAGAATTCCAGATGTATGTACAATATTTATGTTTGTATTACCGCAGACAAGTACATACATTTGATTCTTTTGGTATTACTTTGATAAAAGTAAAAACTACTCACGATACGTTATATTATGTTAACAAAAAGAATTAGTATTCTATGTACTAAGATGAATATTCTACATGCTGCAAGGCCAATAGCACTGAGAGTTGAACTGAACTGTAGATGAATAATGTATAACGGTAGCCTAGGCTTTATATGGACGTTTGTCTTGTGTAGAACTACCCCGTGTAGGATTTGACTTGAACCCTTTGCACTTTTAAATCATTGACAGACAGTTAAATCCTCTTGAGAAAACACAAAATTTCCTCTATTTTCTATCGTGGTCTTCATTTACATCACTGGTGACTTTACAGTCATCGCTCTACAGTTCATATATTTCATTCCATATTTTTAAAACTTGACTGGAATTTTCAAATTTGAAAAATGTTCCTTAATAAAAGACATGGTTTATAAATCCATTAACCCTTGCACTTAAAACATGTAACACGAATATGACTTTTGAGTTTAGTAACGTTGATGCATATTCATATTTATAGACAACTTAGGTAAAATTAACTGATTGATTGAAATATGAAGCCCAAAGCTTCCAGTTACAGAGAGAACAGAGAACAGATTTATGTTCACAGTGGTGTCTAACGGCCAGATCTATTACGTGCCATGGACGAGAAGTGAGTATTACTAGCGAATTCTGTTTACTGACTCTAGTTTCTAACCAAATTAACGTCTGGTTTTGGATTGCCATTAATTTCAGTGATGGGGTAATAGTGTTTTAAGGTCCAGTTATCATTTACTCATGGAACAAATTTCTGCTTATTTAAAACCATTTTACGACTTAATCTTTCTTGGACTCCTGGCTAGATAACTTGATATTCTTTGAAAGCGAAGAAGTGGAGGAGATCTAAACAATCGCTTGATAAAGTTTACTACAAGTGCTTAAGCATTTGTTTCCCCTAGAAAAATTGGGAATAGTCTTATTTATAGTAAATTTATATCTCAAAATTACTGTACATTATGGCATATATTTACAACTTGAAAATCTCCATTAAAGGAAGAAACAAGATAAATATGTAAAATAATTTATAATTCTCGTTAATTTTTATTAGTTTGTACCGAATTCGTATAAGCATTGCTAAAAAATTGTATTTTCCTAGAGTGTAGAGCTCTCACTTTTTATGTACAATGGGAGATTGTTATAAATTGTACTGGATGAATGGTTTGGGCCCCTTTGTGGTTTTGTTTTTGGTGACATGGACCACCAGCTGCTGTATAGTGGGGCAAAACCGATATTATTCCTTGAAACTAAGGAGTATTTACAGCCAACCAGCCCCATAAATGTCATATTTTTACACCATAAGAAAATTGGTCTACAGGATTCTTAAATATTTAGTTTCAACATTGGCCTAAAACACCATTTTTGAAGTGTTTTCTA
Organism: Homalodisca vitripennis; assembly: GCF_021130785.1. Classification (NCBI taxonomy): domain Eukaryota; kingdom Metazoa; phylum Arthropoda; class Insecta; order Hemiptera; family Cicadellidae; genus Homalodisca; species Homalodisca vitripennis. The sequence goes on from NC_060212.1 coordinate 37,801,114, forward strand.
GGAAACTCTCCTTCAAAAACACTGTCGAGTAGTATCACCAACGAGCTTTCTGTATTTTGAACACAAGTCCTCATTTTTTATCTTGAACACATGCTCTCTGTATTGTTCACCAGAGATTTGTGAAAATAGGCTTAGATCGAACAAGCGCATACTCCTCCAGTTACCTCAGAAGTCCATTGTGTAAAAGTTCTTATATGAACTAACAAGTATCAAACAGAATAAGAGATTTGTAGCAAACCTAAGCAGTCACAGTATGGCTTGAAGAAGTTCATCTAGAATAGATCAATAATATAAAAGGCCCATTCCCGTTTTCTCCTTTTTTCCGCCATCACGTTTATGCTGTAACGATCGCCATTTACAGTTAGCTTCCGGTCAGTTCTATGTGGTTGGTCAGTTAGTTCAGAACTATTGTAACCTGTATTCCTTAGTCAGTGTTCTAATAGTTATTGTTTTATTTGTATTAATTGAATGCTTTAAAATTAATCTACATAGAAATGTCATAGTTGATGTGATGCCTGACTTAGGCGTGTCAACAACGATCTGGCATTATTTGTTGTATTAACCTACATTTTAGTTATTTGTATGGTTAGTTATTCACCTGAGGAAGAAATCAAATTTCCGATCTTGAAACGCAGTGTTACAGATTATTTCTATCACTGGATGATAGCAAATATACGTAAAATCTTGTTTTCCTAACAATCACTCCATCATTTGTATTTTACATTAAAACGGAACATCCAAGCTGTACAGTTGAACAAATACCTGGACGAGGAAAAGATATCTCCTCATACTCGTACGTTAGTGGGATGCACCGGTTGGTTATTGCACATGGATAATCCTAAATTGGTTTCCTGGTGAGTAAGTGGAAATCGAAATATTGGCGAGGTGGACAGATTGTAATTAAACCCAGCTTCAGAACAGTCGAAGCTTTATTGCCGTATCGGAACTGATCGCAGATTATGTCTCGTCTCGTAAAGGACCAGTTCCAATAACTGTGATATCCCCACTGTGTCATATACCAGCGATCCTTTATTAGCTCAAACTTTGGTAGTGTATGAGGGATAACCGATATCAACAAAAAAAATTTATACGAGGACAATTATAATAACGTTAATCTCAACCGCATTCTATTGATTTCCAATAAAAAATGTGATTGTCTAAAAAGCTAATGTATTGTTTTAAATCAAGGGTCAAAATTTGTTGAATAACATTTTACTGAGCTTCGATTTGTAACTTTACAGAGTAAAACACACTTAAAGAGTTATTACTATGTTCGTAATTTATATAAATGTCTAAAAACACGATTTTTAGTAACCGTATATTAAAAAAAATTATACATTAGTTTTCTTTGAAAATTATTGAAACTATACCAAGCACACATATGCAAATATATGCGAATAATTTGTTGTTCAAAAGACGTAGAAATAACCTGAATTGATCGATGACTACGGTCGATTACAAATAACGAAGTTCGATAATTACGAGCGTTATACAAATAACTAAATAGCGTTGCAAACGTCATCATGTAATTACTAACAAAAATGTATATATATTTTTACATTTTAATAAAAAGAACAAGCACCATGCATAGTTATGTTTCTATGGATTATTATAAAATTCATCAGATTAAAACCTGTGTATAATGTGAGTAATACACAACAGAGATGAAGAGGAAATGGTATCTTAGATTCAGAAGGCGTCGATGATATCGGTGAGGTGGCGGAGGTAGGCTATTAGAGTTGGTGGTGAGAGCGAATACTCTTCCTTCCGTTTATCTTTAGAGTTCCTTCATCTTTCGTTATATTTAATATCTACACTGAACATCTTTGTTGTATATAAGTCAACTTTATATTTTAGTAAAACATGTACAAGAATATAAGGGCATTAATTAGTTAAATATTTGATTAAATTAAATCTGAATGTTGTGTTTATTCTTGAACTTATCGTCTTGAATTATTGTTAATTCGTCTATTTAAATAAAAAATCTTTGCCCTTTTAGTGCCATTTCTTAATTTTTGGATTAGGGATATGTTTTTATATTGGATAAGTTTGTTAGCATTGGTATTTTTGGTCGTTTTTATAAAACAAAAAATCTTTAATTAGTCAAAATTAATATACTTTGAAACGCAGTAGAACGATCATTATGATAAATAAATTATATATCTGCTGCTTATGGTTCCAGGTAGCTTAATGTTTACTCAGATTAGGCAAAACGGAATGATTTTCTAGGTAAATTTTTGTTTTGTTTTTGTAGTTATACGTTTGAAGCCTCGTGAATTTGTACAAAATAAATTTAGAATATTGGCAATGGCGTTAATTAGCAAATTTCTTTCTGTTGTGCAACACATGTCAAACAAAAAGTAATAAATTAATATTAATAATAATAATGAGGTTATTTATTTACTTCTAGAAATGATCAAAATATTACACTAAAATAAACAAATGTTCAAAAATTTAGAAATGAAACGAACAAAAAATAACAATTATTTTAAGTTTAATGAAGTTAAAAGGTTTTTAAAGAATTTAAGTACATAATTGAGCCAAAAGGATTGCTATTGTTGATGCTCTTATGTCCAGCCAATATGTATTCTCTCTCTTTTCTGTCGTTCAGATTCTGTACTACCGCCACTTTGACTTATTTCTCATGAAAATATGGGATAAGACGTATATATGTGGCATTATTGAACATAGTGTGAAGCTTCATTTCCTTTTAAGAATTTTGGCCATATAGAATACTATAACATAGGTCATTGCTTTAATTTATTTAAACTTCTTCATGCAGTTTACATTGTTTTAAGACTGAGGGTACGCGGATAACGTGATACATGTCAACATTAAATTATTGTAAAAATACGTTTTTAAATAAATCCGTGTATTTCGTTTTATTCTCATCGTTAAATAAATATTGAGCGTATATTGTCATAATAAAATAAAATGGGTGACGGATATTCTAAATATATCAAAGTCCAATTTTATTGTAGGGGAGATTTTGAATTCCTGAAATCCTGATTGTATTATTTTGGCTTCCAATATTCCAGATTAAGTTTCAAACATTTATTTCTAAACTCAACAGTTTTTCACAACTATAGAAAATGAGTCTTCAAATAATAACGTTGGTAGTTAAAGTTTATAAAAACACCTATTTAGTCTATATCTCAAATTATAGCTGTAAAAATAAAGGAAAGCTGTTTGTTTTAGTTAATCAATTATTCAAATATTGCCATCAAATCCACAGATTTTAACAAAATTTATTAATAACATTATATGGTGCTCACTTTTGAGTTGTTTATTGTTCTTGTTAGAAAGACACAACTCCCCTTTTTATTCCTTCAAATAAAAGACAAAATTCAGATTTTAGATGAAGATTAATAGTGTGTTGTATCATTAGGTATGATATGGAACGGATATATTAAAATAAACTAAAACAATTTCCCGAAACATTATTAAATAAGGCTTTTACTAACATATCAGTTCTAATATAATCAAAACCATTTGAATGAATTAAAACTTAAAAATAAATTAATCATAGACCAATAATTAAGTGTAATGATAGAATCAATTATCAGCAAAATCGTCAACAGACCTGCGCCTATGGCCAATGTAATTACAATCATCTCTCGTCACTTAAAGTTCCAGAGACGTGGGCATTCTTGTGGTTACTAGCTTCAATTATAGATAATTATTTGTCATATCTTTTCCTTCATCATGTATATGTACATTAAAGCTAATAATATTACTTCCAATGGTAAAAGCCGTTACTAACAAAACTGTCAATAAACCTGCGGCTGTGGCAGTGTAACTACAATCATCTCTCGCCACGATATTTTACCGGCCGTCCAAATTCCAATAATGAACTGAATGAAGATAGTTGCACACACACACCGATTTTTTGACGGTCGGTAAAAAATCGAAGCGGTGGTTTCAAGATAATCTTTAGTAAATTCAGGTATACACGCTTTCTTCATAACTAACCAGATGGCTTAGCATACTTCTTTTATTATTTTCCTTGCAGTGGAAATCCCAACTCTGAAGGAATAATGTAGGTCGTTAAAGGTGCACCCGCTTGCTAGATACCTGAAATAATAGTTTAGTAGGAGTTTGGTGATTTATGAATATTATACCGGTGCATTTGGATATTAACCTGGCCAATGAAACAACAGCTGGAATTTGGCGATTTTCAACCAAACTAAACGGATTTGTTGGTGGAGATGGCGGAGCGTGAGCCGTGAGGACGGTAAACAATCGGTGCGTGTGCCAGCATGTGTTTAGTCACGTGCGCGACTGTTGTCACCGGCAACGGCGGTACGCAGTGGCAGTGGCCGGCTGCTCACCGCCATTTTACCGGCGCCGATCAGCTGTCGGCATGTGTGCCAGGTTCCATTCCATCATTCAGTTCACTATTGGAATTTGGACGGCCGGTAAAAAATCGGTCGTCCAAAATCGGTGTGTGTGCAACTAGCCTAAGGGCGGGCTTGCGGTTACTCGGTTCAATGATTGTTAACCATTTGTTTCATTCTGATTTAATTACTTAAAGTTATAATTATTAAGAGCATTATCACGGTCCTCATCTTTTGTACATATTGTAAAAATATTAGTAATATTGGTATAAACATAGTTAGTTGTCACACCATTGAAGAGGTGAAATAATTTTATACATGTTTATTTACATCGGGATAACCGTTAAAGAAAATTTAGTATTAATTGTGAAATTTTTAATGTTTTTTGACAATAAATATATTTAAACGGTAATAATAAAATCATCGTGATTTATCCGACCTGTTAACTGTAAACTACTGTTTATTGTTGGAAAATAAATAATTTGCACCGTGTAGAGATACATGATATACAGAACAGTTTTGGTGTGCATGTAGGACACGTAGTAGATCTCAACATTCAGCAGTTGGAACATGTTACACGTCTGAGCTGAATAATGGAGTTCTGACCTCACTGCCTTGTTTCAGGTTAAGATGTAGTTGGAAAATTCTTATTGAACAGTTAATTATTACGAAACTGGACGGAAATCTAGATTACGTGAGAAAGAATTAGATATTTTTATCAACGGAATACCAAATCATTTAATGGCACAATTACTACAATAAATATTTGTGTGCACGTCACAACACAATCTATTAACACATTAAAAGTAATTATTAAATATTTCTAGCCAAGCCTACATTTAAGCCAAGACTCTAGTAAGACTTCCCGATCAGGACGTGCCTTGAAAACTTTAATATTATGAGATTTCTTAATATCTTTGGGCTTGAATAATATTTTTGAGCAATAGAAATAGTATAATGAATGTTTAATCAAACATAATCTAAATTTTTAACACACTTTTATAAGCTTCGGTTGTTCCATGTGTGTATGTAACGGAATCTTTAAGCATAATTTTCACCAATTTCCAGAAGTCTGATTAATTTGAAACTTTGAATACGTATCAAGGACCGATGACAATGCAATAATTTGATCATAGTTTTCCATTATCCTTATAAGGACCGCCAGGATTAAAACATTCTTTTATAGATCCTTTGTGATAGAGCTAGCGCGCGATCTGCGCTAACCCAGCGTTCAAGTCTCCATTCAATCTGCGCTAACCCAGCGTTCAAGTCTCCATTCGTTTCGGTATTCTCGGATGTGCTTGACTCTCTTAATATAGTAATATTATAGTAGTCATCCAGTCTCTGCCATTTCCAGTGGTGTCCTTGACAGCCAGATCTCTAAGTACACGATCCATGCATGTTCTTTGTTTATTATACATTACATAATACTAGTTTGAGTTGTTGCTTTACAGAAACATACATAATATTTTTACCAGACAAAGCCTATAGTGTTTTTTAAACAATATTCCAAATTTTTCGTGCATTTTAAATTTTATTTACTATAAAATAAAGTTGAACAAATACAGTTTGGTTATTTTACACATTACCGAAGATGTATAGCTAACAAATTAAATAATAAATGTACAAAATATGGGTATATTCAAGTCTGACCTACAATAACCATTAGTTTTATTATGTATGTGTATGTTTGATATATGTATAAATAAAAGAAAAAGTGAGGGCTCTGTGGTGTAATGGTAGCACCTTTACCCGGCAAGTGAGAGATCCGGATTCGAGTCCCGGCGGAGCAAGTACTTTTTTGCAATTCATTGTTTATTGAAATTAAATAAGGCTATTGACATTTATACTACAAGTATTTAATGTAAATAAAAGTCATTTGACAGGTATTTGGTCTTCCTATCATATGTTAGTTTTGCTTATTTAAATGCATATGTGACAGATACGGCCAAATACAAAATAATTGAATCGGAAAAAAGTGAGGGCTCTGTGGTGTAATGGTAGCACCTTTACCCGGCAAGTGAGAGATCCGGATTCGAGTCCCGGCGGAGCAAGTACTTTTTGCAATTCATTGTTTTATTGAAATTAAATAAGGCTATTGACATTTATACTACAAGTATTTAATGTAAATAAAAGTCATTTGACAGGTATTTGGTCTTCCTATCATATGTTAGTTTGCTTATTTAAATGCATATGTGACAGATACGGCCAAATACAAAATAATTGATTCGGAAAAAGTGAGGGCTCTGTGGTGTAATGGTAGCACAATAACCATTAGTTTTATTATGTATGTGTATGTTTGATATATGTATATATAAAAGAAAAGTGAGGGCTCTGTGGTGTAATGGTAGCACCTTCACCCGGCAAGTGAGAGATCCGGATTCGAGTCCCGGTGGAGCAAGTACTTTTTGCAATTCATTGTTTATTGAAATTAAATAAGGCTATTGACATTTATACTACAAGTATTTAATGTAAATAAAAGTCATTGACAGGTATTTGGTCTTCCTATCATATGTTAGTTTGCTTATTTAAAACGCATATGTGACAGATACGGCCAAATACAAAATAATTGAATCGGAAAAAGTCAGGGCTCTGTGGTGTAATGGTAGCACATTCACCCGGCAAAGTGAGAGATCCGGGTTCGAATCTCGGGGGAGCAAGTACTTTTTGCGATTCAATGTTTATTGAAATTATATATATATATATATATATATATATATATATATATATATATATATATATATATATATATACAGTATATATATATATTATATATATATATATATATATACAGTATATATATATATACATATCAGAATATAGCAACTATATTATAAAAATATAAAAAGATTTACGATACGAAAACATTCAACTTAGTTAAGGGCGTAACATTTTATAATAGTATACTCGTATCTCAAATAAGTAATAGCTTTAATACAGCTCAGTCAGAATGATAAATGATATATACTAGCCAACATTAAGTTTATTAAATACTTCAAATACCTAACCCTCATGTCCGGCAACGGTGTTTCAACAGCCACAGTACCTTGGTAGCTTAGATGCCAGCCTTTTTCGATTTTTACGACAATAATTAATCTAAAGAGAACTGCGAAGCTCCGAGTCTTCAGGGATCAGAGCCGACATCTAAAGTGCAAGCTCGAGGAGTCATATTGAGGCGATGCAGGTTGCTATTTCCCCGTTGGTAGCTATTAATAGGACAGAACCATTAATGGTGCACCGATGACAGAAACGCACCAAGCGGGGCAAAAACCTGTCCGACCCGACATTCTTGATCTAGGGCTCGCGATTTTTTTGCTGCTGGACAAGCCTTATGTAGCAATTAGTCGTATAAGATCTTTAGACGGTATTCGGATTGATGAACTGGATTGTTCTAAGTTAACAAGAAATACCCCCACGTGAAGCTTTAAATCAAATGGTGAGATTGCGGAATAATTCGTAAAGAAATACCAAACTTCCACAAGAAACTAATTGATTCATCTAACTAAAAAATGAAAAATAAATAATAGTTTCAAAAATTAAAAAAACACACGATTTATAGCTAACCAAACTAAAAAATAGAAAATCATTTTTAATTACAAAGAGTTTATACTATGGTAGTAGAAGGCAAAACAATCATTCATAGTCAATCACCTCAAAATAAAATTATAATAAAATTTAAGTTATTAAAACAGAATAAATAATTCAGAGTAATAAGCGTGGGGTGCATTTACTATATGTCATAAGTCTCCTCTCAAAGATAATTACCGATAGAATGATTGTAATATTTAATATATCAAGCACCCCACGCTTTTTACTCTGAATTAATTTATTCTGTTAATAACTTAAATTTTATTATAATTTTATTTTTAAGTGATTGACTATGAATGATTGTTTTTCCTTCTACTACCATAGTATGAACTCTTTGTAATAAAAAATTATTTTCTATTTTTTAGTTTGGTTAGCTATAAAAGCGTGTTTTTTTAGTTTTTTTAAACTATGATTTATTATATACTGAGCTCGGATTTGTTTCGAGTATTGTAATTAGTTTTTTGTTTAAGAAAGATTTTCTGGAGGCGCAAAACAAATATAAGAGTGTGATGTGAAGTGTGTGAAATAAGTAGTGAGGGCAACGTTAAGACACCATCTGACCAGACACGCTCCTGAGTACCCAGACCCCAGACAATCCTGAGAGTCCTCCTCTGCACAATATAGATGCAGGATTCACCCAGGACATCAATGGTCCCCTGAATTTTATGGGTAAGGTGGATAGGGGACATGAGTATAAATCCCATGGCCTGTGTGGTTAATAAATAAATTCCCCAGTTTCAGGCCGTTGATTGTTTCCAAAAAATATATGGAGATTAAGGAAACATTTTAAACCAAAACTTGAATTACTTGTAATTATCAATTATTCTACTTGGCTTGTACGAGTTTTTAAGTGAGGGTCATATTTATTTGTATTTATTTTACTAAATTACCTTTTTTCAAAATAACTTAGTAAAGTCTATGTTGATTTTAAAATTAAAAACAATACATACTATTTAGCATAAAGAAGTAGGCGTGGTGTATTAATTGAAATATTATTTTGTATTGCTTTTAATTTTTAATTCATAGTAATAGTAATCTTTTGTTACACCTTAGTAACTTTATGTAATTGTTCAATTTGGTAATACGAATTGTATTAAATTGCAGAAAACATTATTACATAAAGAATCTCTTAATAAAATAATGTTTTTAAAATGTATAAATAATGAATGTTTCCAAGCAGCAAATGTATTTATTAACATCGGGAACCAGTAGTAGAATTGGAGTCGCTCAAGTGTTGAACCTTGCGGATGCCAAGCTCAAGCACAATGTCGTCTGATGAGTTCTGGGATTAAATGTACCACGTCAACCTCATGAATCAGCTGGGTTTTAATCAAATCCTGTCACTGTTGCCCGCCCATAGCTCTTACAAGATTTCTGTCATAAGTCAACAGGGACGGATTAACCAATGTGCATTCAATACTTTTAATTTGTGGTGAAGAGCCTTCAATAGCTATGAAATGTTTTTACAACTCTCATCTTATAACTTATATATATATATATATAAAATACGTTTCATCATATCCTAATAAATCTAAAACCCACTTCATTTTTAACACTACTAAGAGGTAATTTACGAATAATAGTGTTTATTTAGTTGTAGTATGTATAAACTTCTCCATTTCATTCAATTGGCTTGCATCTCTCAATTTGAAGTATTTATATTACCAGGACGGTAAAGATTTTGTTCTATATTGAATGTATATTTTGTTGCATATTCAACAGTTTATAAACTATTTGGAACATCAGTTTTTAATGTTTATGAAATAGATATGGTGACAAGGCACAGATTACTGGAGTTTGCATCCTAATCAGCAGTGAAGATTACTACAGAATACATAGAGCGAGCGTACCCCTTCAGTTGGTTTTCATTATTGTTGTACTTGAAATTTTAGGTTCAATGATCAAATAGGTTCATTGTTTAAAATATTTTAGTAACAATTAAATTTATTACTTTTTTTTATAAAATGAAGTAAAGAGAAAAACACTACAAGGTAATTTTCCAAAATAATTGTAGAATCACACTATTGTACCTACCAAGAAATTTTAGGTTCAATGATCAAATAGGTTCATTGTTTAAAATATTTTAGTAACAATTAAATTTATTACTTTTTTTATAAAATGAAGTAAAGAAAAAAACACTACAAGGTAATTTTCCAAAATAATTGTAGAATCACACTATTGTACCTACCAAGAATAAGTTATATGAAGGCACAATGAAAAGGGTAGTTAGTTGGATGATTGTTATAACCAACACGCCCTGTTGGCAAATTTTAGATATGCCAGAATGCAACCATAACTATTATAACTCAGCCTTATTAAGTATAACAGCTAAGTATTGTTTGATATAAAACTGCAGAAGCCTTTCACCCAAAACGGTATTACGTTGACAAGCTTAATTCCCGGGGTAGCAGCGGTTGGATAATTGTTGTTACTAACTCGCCATGTTGGAGGGTTTTAGAGGAACCAGAGTGCTTGCCTAACTACATTATAACTCAGTCTTGTGAAGTCTAGCACGGAGATGTTGCTCGATACTAAACTACAGAATACCTACGCCTAAAACTGTATTTATACTTATATATACGGTATTTACACATACTTATACCTAATGCAAATATTTGAGATAAATTAGAATAAATTGTATAGGCTATTATAGGCAAGCCTATAGGTAAGGTTTATAGGTATGTTCCTCTCTGCTAGGTTAATGTTTCTCTATGGAACTGACCATAGGAGTTCATTTCACTTAAGAAATTTACTACTTGATGAGTACTTTAATTGTAAGTTTTAGGTTTACAGATAAAAACTAATAAAACATGGAAACCAGCAATACATACTCTTGACGACAGAGTTTATTAATATAAATGGTTTTAAACTATTTTAAATCGAGTACTTTTTCCGAATGACTGATCATTAATTAAATTTCTGTTTATCTACGCAACACAGTATTTACTACTTTTTCTTAAAGGATATATCAGATGAAGGAAACACTAAAGGGCCATGACTGTCAAGGCACTGTGGCACATAAAGCAGCGATAAAGCGATAAAAGAGGCGACAGTGCGGTAAATGTATCGCAAACGGCTCCAAGTATTGGTTGAACATTGGAACTGAACTGCTTGAATGGCATTTGGGAGAGTTCACCGCATTCTATTGTTGGTTAGGGAAACACAACACAATAGACAATGCTATTGCTCCCTTGTATACATTATATGATACTGAAATTCTTTATTTTATAGTCTATATCAAAGACACTAATCTGTTACGAAATTTCTTAATCTTATACAAACCTTATAGGTACAAATTTTAGGATATTTAGGCATTTAATTCAAGGTAACAGGTAAGGTAATTAAAGGTAATATATATTATATTTCCTAGTTAACTATGAAAATTTCGGTGTAATTAATGAAAGAACCAACCCCTTTAAACAAATGTTACAACGGAGTATAATAGGATCCGACAGAATGTAACGAAAGAGTTGTCGCACAGATAGTCAGACTCATGAAATTTAACTCCAAAATAAATTCAGTTATTGCTTAGATCTTGGCCCTTTGGACAGTTTTTGGCTGCAACGTAACAATTTAAACCAAAAAAAATACAGTTTATTCTTTCTCGGCCCAAAAAAACCCTAGGTACCTAGTTTCAAGTTTCTAGACTTTCCTGACAAGAATTATTGCACAGAAGACAGATAGACGAAAGGACTGACTTTTGACTCTGCATCTTCAATATCAGTAGAGTTTTTGTGAGTAAAAGAGGACACTATCTAACTAATTTTGAAATCTCTTGCAACATAACAAATATTGAACCCGTGATAGGATTTTTTATATCGTGTTATGGCAAACACGGTCTCTCAGAAGGACAAAATTGATATAATTCTTCCTTTTACAAGACGAATCTATGAGCCAAGTATAAGCTCCCTAACCTTTACAGAATAGACATTCTTTGAATTTGTCTTATGCTTCCTTCTAACATCAATGGATTATTTAATCAGTCTAGCTCCATAAAAGTGGACCAGCTCTTAGTGGACCTCGCCTTTAAAAATTTCTATGAAATAGATTATAGTCCAAGTGCTTCAGACCTGATCAATACAGTGAACATTCTCTTCAGTTTAATATTTATGGTGTCAACCGGTTAGTAGAATTGCTCTAAACTAACCCCTGTATCCAGGGATTGATTTGGAATTATTTCACAGCGATATTATATAAACAAATTATTAATTTTACCTTTATACAACATCACAATATGGAACAGAATTACTAGACAGCTATGTACAATTTAACATAACACTAACAAAAAATAACACTAATATATTGAAACACCCAAATTTACCGAACCACATGATGACCTATACACTGTCTCTATTGTTTACTGAGGATAGCTCCCCACTGACCCCCCCCCCCACCACAACACATACAAACTCTCAGAGGACAACACGCTGTGTTTGGCAAGGACAGCTCCTTTGATACAACTAAAAGGCGAGCGTTGTCTTCTTGTACACACTTCCTTTACAAACCGCCTGACAGTGATACTGTCCTTTCTTACAAAGTTGTCTTCTGTACAATACTTACATTCCGTATGACAATACAATAGAAAAGAAATATCTGTACTAACGGATCAATTTTGTACCACATTCAATAGTAAAGCGAAATTACCAGTATAAAGTGAGTGATTCACATTAACGAAACTATTCTCAGTCAGGAAAAGTATCTAAATGGATACATGCTATATAAGGTTTATTAAAATAGTTTTTCATTTGTTTTGTCCTAGAAAGCGATGGTTCTGGAACATGTACGTATGTTGTACATATTGTTACCAGACGTTAAAGATAACTTGTTTAATACGTACTATCATTTTATTGTCTGCTTAAAATTTGGACCTGTTATGGAAACATTTTAGAACATACTGTACGATAAAATGTATGTTACCATGAGGTTTTATAAAGATTTTGAGCACAATGTTGGCTGTAAGATAGTAAATGTATAGTTTTTACAGAATATTTACTGTTAGTAGAGCACATAGATACCTTAGTAAATAATTGAGTTAGTTAGATATATAGATGACAATATTGTGACACAGTCTGTATGTAAAACGTCAGAAAATTTACGATATAATCAGAGGTAAAAAGTTATATCGTAATATATCGTATATATCGTAATTATATCAGTTTTTTATAGCGTCTATGTCTAACTTCAGGAAGGTAATTAGGTGGTTGGACATTAGGATGACTGTTTCTGGATACAGTATCTATCTCCAACGTCAGGGCATGGTTGAGGTGATTAGATGTAAGGATAACTATTTTTTGTAGAAGCGTTTCTGTCTAAAGTATTGAAGAAATTGGATATTAGGATGACTATTTCTTGATACTCTATCTCCAACGTCAGGAAATTGTTGAGATGATTAGATGTCACGGTAACATACATGACAGTATTTCAAGAGATGAAGTTTTTCAAGAGAGTATTAAAGTGATTAGATGTCTGAATAAATATGTATTAATTTATCTATAATAGGACAATTTTAATAGTGATTCTCAAGACTACATAAATGTAACATTACCTTCAAAAGCTGTGGATCTTTTGTTAAACTGATTACATTTTATTTTGAAAAGTTACTTTGTACTTAATGTGAGAAATGTTTTTCAGAAAAATATACATAAAATAAAGATACCTAACAACGTCTGTTGTACGAACTGAAGCGTCAATCAACGCTATGGATTGTTGAACAGTAACAATTAGTCAGAGTACTTAGTAGGTAAACAAACACGGCAGACCAAACGTGATCAGTGTAACCACATTGTGTACAGACACCTCCCGCCCCGCTAACAGTTGGTAAACAAAGTTTTACATTGGCAACTGTGTAGTCGTCCTCCTACACAAACAGGAGACGAGTTTGAATTTCATCAGTCTAGTTAGTACTCACTTTGCAGTGAGGACACAAAGTTGAAATGGCATTTGAGCTAATGCTAAATTGAGCAGTTTAATAAGTTTAATAAGAGCTAAATCTAGGCAAGAATAATTTTCAACAAATGAAAATGCTGTGTGTGTGTGTGTTTGTGTGTGTGTGTGTATAAATGAGATATATTTACATTTAATTGCTTGAGTTAAATATGATATGAAGGTCTGCTAATAAGAAATTTATTGCGAAATATTTTATTTCAGATTGTTTTCATTTTTGTTTAAGAAATGTTTATTATGCATGCACACGTTCAAAGTCCTTTAGACCTATGGTTGTATCTTATGGTTTTCAATGGGAAAGCGGTTTCTACAGATCTTTATTTCAAAGATGACATGAATAATAGCACGATATAAATCTAGGAAATTCAATGTGTTTTAATTTAATATAAAACATAACAAAAAAACATTCTTGTATAATACTCATTTGTGCACAAAATCACTGTCGTCCGACAGTAATTGAGATGGCGGCAGACATATGTCGGGATTACATCACTGTGTCACTGTCAGACATCCGGTTTATAATTCATTGGCGATACATTAAATAATTCAGTACATAACTTTTTTGAAAACTCCAAACACTAACATTTAAAGTTAGTATCCGTAGAATATGTATCCAAAACACAATTTGTTCGTCTCCATATATTCTTATAAAAGCTGACAAGAATCCATTACATTAATCCGCTTATTCTCCAAATTTAGAATAACCTAATGATCTGATAACAAGCCTAGTGTATATTGGACGCGTTCCCTATAAGTGTTTAATTTTAATGACAATCCATCATGAATAAAAATAATATGCAAGACAACAGTCTGTTAACCGCTGCAGGCCAGTGCAGCATTTTCCAAAGAGTAGACCGATAACGGTAATCTATTTATAACTGAAATAAATTTTAAAACTAAATTTAAAAAACCTATTCTTTATGACTTTAAAAAATTATTATTCAGTGATATCACTGCCCACATACATACAGAAGTCACTATGAGTATTTAATTATTTAACTACATATATTAATTGTAAACATTTCATAAAATTAATAATTATTGTCGCAATACAATTTTTCCAAGTTTCTTAGGGACCACTCTGTTTACAAACATCAAGTGTTGTCTTTAGACATGCGATATAAGAGGGTAAGGATCTGTGAAATAGCTACGTTATTAAATTACTCCCGAGGGATTGAAAATAGCCCTTTGTAGAAAAGAAAAGGGATTGGAATGTGTCTAACCCACTTAGAACAATTTATACCCTCCCTTTCAGTTATAACAATGTAGAACTACACCCTTTTAGAACGTTTAAACTAAACAACACATTTATTGCTAGGTTGTGTGAAATATTAATTTTAATTTATATCTCTATACATATTATGATGGAGGAAAGTATTGCGATAACTATTTCTTACTTTTACTTTATAAATGTACATATACTGGAATAAAATATTGTAAGGACTATACTTTACTTTTAATTCCTTAACACATCTATCAGAAAAGAAAGTATTGATACGTATATTCACACTTTTACACCTTCTTCACACTATAAAGGTTTTAGGTAATGCTTATATTGTAAAGAAATAGGTGCAAGAATTGTATTTTTCAATAACGTTTTATGTTGTAGCCTAATTACGTTAAGTATATTTTCCAAAGTAACCGATGAAAGAAATTCTAGAACGACACATGGAGCGGTGAGCAGCGGATATATTTCCTACCACAAGTTTAATTGCTTCTCTCCGTCCCCTGAGACGACTGTATTCCCCAAGATGGAAGTCAATCCCTTTACTGCAACCAATCAAGCAAAGGGTTAGGTTTCTTATCCAAGCCAATACATCACCCAATGTTTTCTGTGGAGGTTCTTTATTCAGTTATGCTTACGATTTGGAGCAAAGCATTTACACTAGGTTTTTGGTGAATACATTTTAGAGACATTAGCTAATTTTTTAAACTTCTATTATTTTATAATATAGAAAAGTCTGTTTAAGATAAACTTATTTATCTATAAAATTTTATTGTTTAATTAATACAATATTTAATTACTCAGAACTAGAGCAGCCTACACCTAGATATTCCGATGGTGGCTTTTGCGTTTTTGATCCCCCCCCCCCAGCACGGCCCATATCAAGATCAGGGAACGGTTTGAGGTTAGCAGCGATATGTCAACAGCGCCTCAAATATCATCAGACTATTTTTTTACGGGCTGATCTAGTATATAAATAGACGTAGAAAGATGTCTTCTTATTAAAAGTGAGGTAATGTCAATGGCGTAATGGAACGGGTACGGGTACGTCGATCATGAATGTAATCTCTCAAAGCCGTGGGCAGACAGGCTTTTAAGGATCGAGACTCCCAGAAACACATTTTGCACATTTCTTTTTATAATTGATGCGTATGGTTTTTTTTTTTATTTCAGGGAACATATTAGGATTGTCTATGGATTATAATCCAATTATACTAATACCAGCTCGAGTATTTCATTATTTTCGCGGATTTTATTACTTGATAATAAAATAAAACGTAATTATCCTTGATATTAAATTGAAGGACTTTATGAACGTAAAATTAAAATTAAAATGTTAACAATTCTCAATAAGAACTTGTAATTAAATAAATAAATAGAAGTTAAAATTCCCTTGTAATAAATTAATTCGAAGCAAATAATTAAAATAAAAATACTGTACATTTCACGCAGTTTTTATTATTACGCTTCTACTTAATCTTGTGCTCTTCTTAACTTACAGGTTCTATACTTCAATACATTTATAATTCAATAATCACAATTATATTTATATGAACATTTATATATTCAATATATTCAATTATATATTGATAGATTGGCACTTTACCGAGTGAATATATATTTTAAAACAGTTTTTTGAGAACTCCTGTGGGCAAAAATTACAGTTTCAGAAGTCTACGACAATTCTTCGCGATTTAGGGCAGATTTTAAAATGGGCAACGATGACTTTGGTTTGCTATTAAATAATTGAGGTACCTAAAATAATCAAAAGGTTACTATCAATACAAAAATTATCAATCATAATCAGTAGTTCACTTACTCGGTACTATCATGCGACGGTCAGGGTAGCCTCAGCTCAGTTGCAGCGCTCGTATGTCTTATCACTTGGTACGTTCAAGTCAGACTGACCCTAGAAGCTCAGTATCGCCGAACAAGTTCCAACTCGTGTTGCAGATAAGTAAGTCGCTCAGCTCAGTTCCAGCGCTCGTATGTCTTATCACTTGGTACGTTCAAGTCAGACTGACCCTAGAAGCTCAGTAGCGCCGAACAAGTTCCAACTCGTGTTGCAGATAAGTAAGTAACTCAGGTCAGTTGCTGCGCTCGTATGTCTTATCACTTGGTACGTTCAAGTCAGACTGACCCTAGAAGCTCAGTATCGCCGAACAAGTTCCAACTCGTGTTGCAGATAAGTAAGTAACTCAGCTGGGTTGCAGCGCTCGTACGTCTTATCACTTGGTACGTTCAAGTCAGACTGACCCTAGAAGCCCAGTATCGCCGAATAAGTTCCAACTCGTGTTGCAGATAAGTAAGTAACTCAGCTCAGTTGCGGCGCTCGTATGTCTTATCACTTGGTACGTTCAAGTCAGACTGACCCTAAAGCCCAGTATCGCCGAACAAGTTCCAACTCGTGTTGCAGATAAGTAAGTAACTCAGCTCAGTTGCGGCGCTCGTATGTCTTATCACTTGGTACGTTCAAGTCAGACTGACCATAAAGCCCAGTATCGCCGAACAAGTTCCAACTCGTGTTGCAAATAAGTGAGTCGCTCAGCTCAGTTGCAGCGCTTGTATGTCTTATCACTTGGTACGTTCAAGTCAGACTGACCCTAAAGCCCAGTATCGCCGAACAAGTTCCAACTCGTGTTGCAGATAAGTAAGTAACTCAGCTCAGTTGCAGCGCTCGTATGTCTTAT
The DNA here is from genome assembly GCF_021130785.1 of Homalodisca vitripennis. Lineage (NCBI taxonomy): Eukaryota > Metazoa > Arthropoda > Insecta > Hemiptera > Cicadellidae > Homalodisca > Homalodisca vitripennis. The sequence goes on from NC_060212.1 coordinate 37,818,897, forward strand.
CACTTGGTACGTTCAAGTCAGACTGACCCTAGAAGCCCAGTATCGCCGAACAAGTTCCAACTCGTGTTGCAGATAAGTAAGTAACTCAGCTCAGTTGCGTCGCTCGTATGTTTTATCACTTGGTACGTTCAAGTCAGACTGACCCTAAAGCCCAGTATCGCCGAACAAGTTCCAACTCGTGTTGCAGATAAGTAAGTCGCTCAGCTCAGTTGCTGCGCTCGTATGTCTTATCACTTGGTACGTTCAAGTCAGACTGACCCTAGAAGCCCAGTATCGCCGAACAAGTTCCAACTCGTGTTGCAGATAAATAAGTAACTCAACTCAGTTGCGGCGCTCGTATGTCTTATCAGTTGGTACGTTCAAGTCAGACTGACCCTAGAAGCCCAGTATCGCCGAGCAAGTTTCAACTGGTGTTGCAAATAAATGAGTCGCTCAGCTCAGTTGCGGCGCTCGTATGTCTTATCACTTGGTACGTTCAAGTCAGACTGACCCTAAAGCCCAGTATCGCCGAACAAGTTCCAACTCGTGTTGCAGATAAGTAAGTCGCTCAGCTCAGTTGCTGCGCTCGTATGTCTTATCACTTGGTACGTTCAAGTCAGACTGACCCTAGAAGCCCAGTAGCGCCGAACAAGTTCCAACTCGTGTTGCAGATAAGTAAGTAACTCAACTCAGTTGCGGCGCTCGTATGTCTTATCACTTGGTACGTTCAAGTCAGACTGACCCTAGAAGCCTAGTATCGCCGAGCAAGTTTCAACTGGTGTTGCAAATAAGTGAGTCGCTCAGCTCAGTTGCGGCGCTCGTATGTCTTATCACTTGGTACGTTCAAGTCAGACTGACCCTAAAGCCCAGTATCGCCGAACAAGTTCCAACTCGTGTTGCAAATAAGTGAGTCGCTCAGCTCAGTTGCAGCGCTTGTATGTCTTATCACTTGGTACGTTCAAGTCAGACTGACCTTAGAAGCCCAGTATCGCCGAACAAGTTCCAACTCGTGTTGCAGATAAGTAAGTAACTCAGGTCAGTTGCTGCGCTCGTATGTCTTATCAGTTGGTACGTTCAAGTCAGACTGACCCTAGAAGCCCAGTATCGCCGAGCAAGTTTCGACTGGTGTTGCAAATAAGTGAGTCGCTCAGCTCAGTTGCGGCGCTCGTATGTCTTATCACTTGGTACGTTCAAGTCAGACTGACCCTAAAGCCCAGTATCGCCGAACAAGTTCCAACTCGTGTTGCAGATAAGTAAGTCGCTCAGCTCAGTTGCTGCGCTCGTATGTCTTATCACTTGGTACGTTCAAGTCAGACTGACCCTAGAAGCCCAGTAGCGCCGAACAAGTTCCAACTCGTGTTGCAGATAAGTAAGTAACTCAACTCAGTTGCGGCGCTCGTATGTCTTATCACTTGGTACGTTCAAGTCAGACTGACCCTAGAAGCCTAGTATCGCCGAGCAAGTTTCAACTGGTGTTGCAAATAAGTGAGTCGCTCAGCTCAGTTGCGGCGCTCGTATGTCTTATCACTTGGTACGTTCAAGTCAGACTGACCCTAAAGCCCAGTATCGCCGAACAAGTTCCAACTCGTGTTGCAAATAAGTGAGTCGCTCAGCTCAGTTGCAGCGCTTGTATGTCTTATCACTTGGTACGTTCAAGTCAGACTGACCCTAGAAGCCCAGTATCGCCGAACAAGTTCCAACTCGTGTTGCAGATAAGTAAGTAACTCAGGTCAGTTGCTGCGCTCGTATGTCTTATCAGTTGGTACGTTCAAGTCAGACTGACCCTAGAAGCCCAGTATCGCCGAGCAAGTTTCAACTGGTGTTGCAAATAAGTGAGTCGCTCAGCTCAGTTGCGGCGCTCGTATGTCTTATCACTTGGTACGTTCAAGTCAGACTGACCCTAAAGCCCAGTATCGCCGAACAAGTTCCAACTCGTGTTGCAGATAAGTAAGTCGCTCAGCTCAGTTGCTGCGCTCGTATGTCTTATCACTTGGTACGTTCAAGTCAGACTGACCCTAGAAGCCCAGTAGCGCCGAACAAGTTCCAACTCGTGTTGCAGATAAGTAAGTAACTCAACTCAGTTGCGGCGCTCGTATGTCTTATCACTTGGTACGTTCAAGTCAGACTGACCCTAGAAGCTCAGTATCGCCGAACAAGTTCCAACTCGTGTTGCAGATAAGTAAGTAACTCAGCTGGGTTGCAGCGCTCGTACGTCTTATCACTTGGTACGTTCAAGTCAGACTGACCCTAGAAGCCCAGTATCGCCGAATAAGTTCCAACTCGTGTTGCAGATAAGTAAGTAACTCAGCTCAGTTGCGGCGCTCGTATGTCTTATCACTTGGTACGTTCAAGTCAGACTGACCTTAGAAGCCCAGTATCGCCGAACAAGTTCCAACTCGTGTTGCAGATAAGTAAGTAACTCAGGTCAGTTGCTGCGCTCGTATGTCTTATCAGTTGGTACGTTCAAGTCAGACTGACCCTAGAAGCCCAGTATCGCCGAGCAAGTTCCAACTCGTGTTGCAGATAAGTAAGTCGCTCAGCTCGCTAACACCAAGCCCCCGGGCACTTAGGAGGTTTGAAGATCCTACAGCAAGGAGCATCGTCTTTCGGAAGATCATTATTTTGAAAATGTTATATGCTGAAAGCTTGCAGATACTGAGACCAGACTCTGAAGAAAAGTATGAACCAGTAATAGCCAGAGTAAGGTGTTACTCTAAGAATAGTAGTTGTCAGATTATTCATAACATACAACGAAGGGGCAACTAGGAGTTTAAAAAAGTTGAAGTTTAAGAAGTTTGATAGTAAAAGACTTCGGGAAAATGAGTACTACTAGAAACCCGTCCTGTACTTCTCTTAAATTCCCTTCTTACTAGACATTTTTGTAATAACCTCTTCTACCTGATTACCACCGATCTCATATTATTGTCTATAATTTCACTTCTGAAAATTAATAAGGTAGATACAATAAATATACGTCATATATACACATAATATTCTTTTGGATAATGTGTTAATTATTGCTTAATATGTATGAAAATTACTGCCCTGTGAACAAAGTTATCAGATATTACTTGTTTCTTGTTATTACATCACTAACTATAACAGCAATGTGTGCACCACATATTAATAATAAATTGGTTTCCTCATTTAGTATGAATGGACATTTGTAAGACCAGAATACAAACGTGAACAAGGGCCTCCTGGGGCAGAGCTGAAATTATCAAAGTAAACTGATTATTATTAGCGGATCTTCACGCAGCGTCCCCAGCTGATGTGGTTACCTTTGATGGAATACCGCAAAATACATTGACCGTTACAATGTCAAAACCTGCAGTAATGAAAACGAATATAATCATTTTGCAATAAAACAATTCAATTTGTTCTCTTACACTTTTATGACGATTTAAAGGCTTTAAAAGTTAAATTTTTGTGTTGAAACTACGTTTAATTTTTCTACAATTACGTCAGTTTTGTAATAGAAGCCGTAAAATTGGTAACATTTAATAAACTTTCTGCCAATAATGTCGAGTTGTTGTGTTTGCGTGTGTAATATTATTAATGCAAAAATATAAATTAATTAACTAAGCAAACGGTTTTAAAACAATGTCTCCGTCTCCAAAGAACCAAAACCTAAAAAACCAAGACCATTTACATGTTTGTATACACACAGCACTGTCATTAAGTTTGTAAAAAAATTCCAAAACAATAATTTTACTTCTTTGCAAGCTGTTTTAAGACAGATTGGTTTTAGAACAACACAAAAAGTTGCCGATACTCCAAATGTTAAGCAAGCACAAATTAATAGTTTTTGACACCTGCAGGAGTAGGTGGATTCCAATCCTTAAAAATTAATGTTCTACTTTTGTAACATAAGACGATAAAAATGTTCAAAATCTCTAACTACACATTGGTTATAAATAATAATTAATTATTATGTTATTTTTGATGTTTGAGTGGTCTTTCTTAGTTTATGTGCAGTAATATATAATAATCAAGGTTATTAAATTGGTGGATAAGCGGTGATATAATAAAAATGTAAAAATGAGAAATATTACTGATGATAAGATCGATCTTGTAATTGACGGGTGAGGTAAACTAACGACCATATCGTTGGCAAGAAATTCACATCGGCTGCAGTACAGCTTCGCTGACAAGTGCAGAACTGGAGGTTTTTGTACGTAGTAGACGATAACGATAAAATCTGAAGGATGGGGGAATTTTGGCTAAGAATCTTGAATACTACTTGTCTTTGCCAACACAACTATGTATGTAGGTTAAGAGGAAAATTATATTCAGATTTGGTATTAGCTCAGGTTGAACGATTATATGTAAGGTTCTGCCACTAATAAGTAAACAAAGTTTAGGGCAGTAAATAATAATTGCAACTCGTTTGTATAGTCTAAATGTTAGGTATGGAAATATAAAAATGCTATATGACATATATTAAATAGATACTGTAGAGAACATATGGTTAACAATTTCAGCTCAAACAGAGGTAAGGTAACTATTAAAGTGCATTTAAAAATTTTTTAAAGTTACAAATGTAACGAATCGACAAGAGATAACACTTAGATCGGTAGTACACAGATCGAAACATGTTTAATCCACAGCTCTGCGCAGCGGTTTACCGTAAAGCAGAGAACGCGAACACAAGTGGGCTTCAGCACACTGGGCGAAACATTAAATCGAGTTGCTTCACAAGTTTTGCGTTTCAAACAAGGTTTGCAGAAGAGCCGCAAATCGTTTTAATAACGTTTCACACGAAATAGTTGCGTGCGCAATTGGTTGACGCAACAACAAGCTTGTCTGTTATCTTTTCGCTTTATAATGTAAATAATCTTTCTTTCTGTAGTTCTGTAGTAGGGGATTTACAACACGCCCTTCTTAAATTCACCTAGCACCTTTTAATTCCATCAAGGAGGTATAAAGTTTTGTTGACTGTGATTTTACAAATTTTTTTTTTTATAAAAAAAAGGGTAAAAAATAAAACCCTTTTTGTTTAATAATTGAAATCTTCTGAAGTCCATGTAACATCAAAAAAGATTACACTTCTGGGTTTATAAGTTTGAAACCAATATTTTCTTCCCGGTCATTGGTTTAAACATTGTTATGATTACTCATATCAGAACGTAAAAGTATATATTTTCATCTAATGTAAAACCCCTCACCTCAAACCGTCTTCAGTTCTGTGACCATGGACCAAATGAGATTGTCAAACCGAAAGATTTTGTTTCAGAACCATTTATTTTAATATTCTGTTGTTTTGTGTTATTCCGACTGCCCTGCTGCGAAGCATTTAGTAATGTCTAGTAATGTTGTCTAACAGTCTGTGAGTTCTCTTGTATTAATTGAGTAAGGTAAAAATGAAGTTTCATTCAAGTTATTTAAAGTTAAACTCTCACAGTTGAACATTTTGGGATATATCTTGCTACATAAACGACACTCATTATATTTGTTACTAATGTTAGGTTTTTTTACTAGACAGGACAGTCAGACAGATAAAAATAAATCTTGCTTACAATCACTCGAATGAGATGCTTCGCGATAGCCCAGTGAATAAAGACAACACTTAACCTCTTTAGCGTCATTTGACCTAACAATTCAGTAGGAAAAATATAAACTATACTTTGGTATATGAGTTAAGGTTTCTTTTATTTGTCCATGTAAGCATTGCTTATGAAGTAAAATGAAGTTTCATGTATTACTATTAATGTTTTACATCATTGCATTTACACATTGTATAAACATATTGTCATCCGCTTCTTATTAATGTACAAGATTTTTTTAGGCACATAAACAAATCATATATTACTTTTTCTATGCAATATGTACATTACACATGTAACAAATATAATTATTTTTACCACGCGAACAACTGCGCTTATTATTATTTAATGTTGTCGAGCCCATACAATAATATAATGAAGTTATTTTAAGTTTTATTTATTTGATCCTCCATATGGAATCTGATACCGTAATTAATAACATATTATTAGTAAATTGTATTACGGTACATGACAGCGAATATTGTTTTCCGGTATCAATATGTACGCATTTGGAGATCGTTTACGTTCAAGGCGATATTATATACGCTTGCTGAATTTCTGCGCTTGGCTCTTTACCAATACATCCATTATGGGAGAACAATTATCTTTGCATCCCTCATATTCGAGGACATTATTCTCCAAGCTTGCTGCTAAATTTTACTGCCGCGTTTCAGTAGTAAATCATAGGCATGAATTTTTTAAATAAAACCTTTAGTTTGTGAGCTTTATTTATTATATTTTATAATAAGTTTAAAGGCGTTTAATATATAATTTATCAGTTAAAAAAGGAATACAATGGTCATATGTGGTAACTTGTCGAGAGGGAGTTGGTAGATGGTTTATTTCGATTTATAATTAGTTGTCAGGTTGGGACCAATAAGTAAATGTGTTTATTACAAACATATTACATGTATCAAAAATTGCTTAAAGTCAAACTTATTGTAAATTAATTACACAAGCAAGTTTGATGTCCTGGAGATTACATAGTTACCGCGTGCTTACCAGCAGGCCTTGCTGTAAAAGCGCATACAAGAACCCAATATAAACAGTACATCTATGACTCTAGTTAATCATTTTGTAATTTGCAAGCTTTTTAAAAAATATGTTATAATTAAAAAAACGGTAACCTATGTGAAATGAAACGAATAATAACTTTTTTAAAGAGACGTTGTTAGGGCCATCAAGCACTCTTTACCACTACAGCTCAAAATTTTTTCGTATACTGTTAAACTTTATAATAATTTTTTTAAAATTGAGGTAATGTATAACCGACAGAATATATCCCTGAACAAGAAGTGTCAGCCAAGTGTAATTTGGCAGAACCTAAAGTTAATTAATTATTACTTTGTTTAACAAATTGTTATAAGACCCAAAAGTATTTAATACTTTAAGTTTCAAAATTTATAGAAAAATAGTGGTGTGATAATTAAGTTTCTATTCAAGTTGAAAAATTGGATACTTGCAAAGTAAACATCTGAAATTATTTGATGACATAGTTATATATTGAATATATTAATAATCTATATAATAATAATATATTAATAGCCTATCTTAATAAAAGATGGCCCATTCAATTTGAAACAGCCACTTCCTTCGTGAACAGCTTTGACCCTGGCATTGAAGCGATTTGTGTCGTTTTGAAATTGAGGGGGGAGAGGCCTCGGGCTTGTCCTGGTGTGTGTGGCTTATAGGCCGCCATTGTTGCCCCCCCCCCCCCCACCCCCCCCCCCCCCCCCCCCACCCCAGCCCCCCCCCCCCCCCCCCCCCCCCCCCCCCGATACCTGTCTCGCTGCTTTGTTTCACTCTCTGTTCCTGGATCTTGCGATCGAAGTGAGGAGCGGGATTATGTTTAGGAGATATGAATTGTTGATCTCATGTCAAAAAACAAGCAACGTATCTCGATATTACAGCCGACTCTTGAAAAGAATCCAATAAATCACAGATTGTCAAATGAGCCCACCAGAGTGAACTAAACAACCTCAGCCCACATTGTTATATACCACATCATTGGGGACAGGTCGGTTGAGGTCAAGAGGAACGGCCCGCGTCGTGGGATGTTCGGAGTATTAAGGATCATAGGGGTGTAAGCATTACAGATCACAAGTTAATATTGCATTCTTGGGGTTACAGAGAACCAAAATAGACACAAATTTATTAAATATAGAGATTTTAGCAGCTCATTGACCCAGAAAAAGATTTTTAAGCGAGATAGCGGCTTGTGAATGGGATGTTATATTGAACGAAAAAAGACGTTGATATTGTGGAGGCATGGATAAAAAATATAATATTAGGAAAGTATATGAAAAAAATGCCCTGTAGTATGTAAGAAAGTGTCAGAAAAAAGCCCCATGGCGAAACTATTGACATCCGAAAAGATGACGAAGTTAAAAATAGTTGCAAAATAGATATTGGGAAGGAAAAACAGGATTTTTCCGACATTTGCCATCGTTCAGGAAACTAGAAAACAGTAACATACGTTTCGAGATCTGCAATCTGTCTCTTCTTCAGGTAAAGATCTAACCTAATACATCATTACAAACTAAGTTAAAAATAAAACAAATTCTTACTAAAGCGTTGTGGCTACGCCTTAGTCAGGAATTCACAACCTACATGTTGTTGTCAACTTCACCTTAACACTAAAGACATGCACTTAATACAAAACTATACAAAACATAATATTAAAAGTAAATACGGAAATACAGGTCACAATGCGTCTTCATCGTCTACTGACCACCTACGACTGACCCGAGGGATAGCAATGGCAATCGTTGACGGTGGTAAAAACAAGATGGGCGGACATACAAGGGAAGGGGAACAGGAGAATGGCGCCCTTCGTTATTATTGGTTTCATGCGAGATGAACTTCTTAAAAACCATATTGTGACTCCGCATTGGTTTATTACAAATATCCGATCCGTTTGGATACTTTTGGTTTTCTCTTTAGTTCATTTTTTAGAATTGGCAAATCAAAGCGGCCTAATCTCGGACTGATGGTTGACGATTGGCTTGGTCTGCCAAATTTAATGTATGTTGCCTCAATTTAATTTCCCTTTGAAGAAATGTGGGTTCCCGATGTATATGTGGGCTTCATCCCATTCATGATGATGTTCTTCGGACCATACAATGGTGTGCTCAATTTTTGACTTTTATAGTGTGAAACCCTTTCTAGTTTTTTCTTGTGTTCTTTTTTTCTTACGTTTAGTGGTCTTTTTGTCTCGCCTATGTATTCCCTATTGCAGCTACAATTTTATACTGTTAAACACAGTTTTTGGAATCCTGTGTGCATTTTTTTGGTTTGTTTTACGGACTTTGTCTAAGAGTGTTTGTGTGTTTAAACTGCGGTTATAATGTTGTACTTTCTACTTACTCTTCTAATTTTCTCCGATAATCCGGCACAATAAGGGATTGACATAAACGCAAATTTATCACAAAATCTGTTTTTCTGACTCAGGAATGGTTCTTCTGGTTCGTTGTATTGCACTTATTAATTACTAGTGAAGGGGGTATCCATTGCTTCTGAGAATCCGATTCAATTTATTAAATTCTTTTCTTTTAGGTCCATCTTTATCTGAGCACAAGCTCTTTGCTCTAGATCAAACATACGAGTAGGGCTACTCCTTCTTTGACCAGATTTTTGAAGGTTGGATGATAATTTAACTATTTTCCTGTGTGTGTTATCTTTCGAAAAAACAGTTGTCTTATGGAATCACCTATCTCTAATACACACACATCCAAAAAGGGAGCTTGTTTTTGGATTCCACTTCCATTGTGAGGCGCGGATGGACAGGAGATATACTATTAATGTGATTCAAAAAATTTTTAATTTCAATGTCTCCATGAGAAAAAAAGAATAACAAAGGTGATCATCCACTACCTCACCAAATCTTCGGTTTGAACTGAGCTGATGCCCAAGCTTTTCGCTCGATTCCTCCTTAGATGATATTGGCGAAAAATAGGAGGACAGTGGAGGACCCATTGCCATCCCCTCCATCTTGACGGTAAATTTTACCCTTCTACTCAACAATAATTGCATTGAAGTGCATAGTTTCTAACAGTTCCTTAATTACTGGCCACGGGAAGGTTTAGTTCTATCCTTTAATGTTTGGTCTTCGTTGAGACGTGATTTTAATAATTCCGAGAGTTTTGGAACTGGGTACATTGTAAATGACTTTCGACATCAAAACTATACCAGTTTGTCAGTTTCAGTCAACTTTTAGGGGATTTTGACTTCTCTACGAAATCCTGGAATTTTTGATTGCAGAGTCAGTTTTTGCCCTAACCAATGGCGTTATAAGATGTCAAGAGGACTTTAGGACAATTCCCTGCAAGGTGAATCCTGAGAACTAGTGATGGGCCCGAAGAGGATGGTAGGTTTGTGGATTTTGGGAAGGCCTTACATAGTGGGGGGATTTTTGAGGGTGAGGAGTTATTTAGATCTAAATTTTTCTGGAAAAAAATTCTTTATGTTTTCTTAAGGTGTTTGCTACTTTGCGTATCAAATGAATTCAGTGGGTCTTTATTTAAAACAGTATATTTGCCCGTATTAAAGTATCGCTAATCTTTTCTTTATACGCTACGAGTCATAAGTACCACAGTAGGCGTTGCCTTTGTCGGCAGGGTAAGATTTTGACGTGTGTCGCTTTCCCTGGATCGACATGGCCTTTTTCTCCTCTATTGTCAAATTGGGTTTTGTGGGAGGAATTTTTCTGAGTTACTAAAGACTGGCCTCACAACGTAACGGTCCACCCTGGTTCCTAGGTAAAACTGTGAAACTAGCCGACTCGATTCCAGTTACGCAATCCAGTGCCTTTACCGATTTTCTTGTCGCCACAGAAACGTTTATACCTTGGATAAGACTGATATTTCCGCTTCATTCAGGTTTTTTTGAGAGGTGGTTGTTGATTACATTTTTATTGATTTTGCATCCGAATTTCAACGTTGCCATCCTTAGGCAATATTACATTGTTTTAGGCTAATTTTTTCCAGTTTGGAGATTTTCTTTTTCTTATCTGTTTCAGAAACTCTTTTATACATCTATTTTGGATGCTTTCGAGAATGTTGTTGAATTCTGTACCGATCAGTGTTTTTAATTCAGTTTTTTTACACTCATACTATTTGGTGGAGGTATCTTTCACGATGATGATATGCCAATTCTTTCTTTAAGTAAGATGTTAGAACGCAGAAGACAAAAGAATTTTACTGGCTTTCCTACTTGAAAAGGAGTTTTTTAGAGTTAACTTCAGGCATAGGTCTTCAACCTTACATTAAGGCTAAGAAAGTTAAATGATTAATGTGTTTAGTTTAATTTTAAGATGCAAGCTCTCAAGGTCTTTGATTGTTTACTGGTTCCGGGGTCACGTACCGAGAATCAAATTCTTTGTTTAAAGGTTATTTTTGACGATGGAAGGATTGTGAAGGAAACAGGATTTTTCCGGACATTTGCTCATCGTTCAGTGAAACAAGAAAACAGTAACCATACGTTTCGAGATCTGCAATCTGATCTCTTCTTCAGGTAAAGAAACTAACATAATACATAATTACAATCTAAGTTAAAATAAACAAATCTTACTTAAAGCGTTGGTGGCACGCCTACGTCAGGAATCACAACCTACATGTTGTTGTCAACTTCACTAACACTAAAGACATGCCACTTAATACTAAAACGATTACAAAACACATAAATCATTAAAAGTAAACTACGGAATACAGGTCACAATGCGTCTTCACTCGTTACTGACCACCTACGACTGACCAGAGGGACTAGCCAATGGCAATCGTGACGGCTGGCTAAAACAAGATGGCGGACATACAAGGGAAGGGGCAACAGGAATTGGGCCCTTTACGTTATTATTGGTTCATGCGAGATGAACTTCTTATAAACATATTGTGACTCCGCATTGGTTTATTACAAATTATCTATCCGTTTGATACTTTGGCTTTTCTCTTTAGTTCATTTTTTAGAATTGGCAACCAAACCGGCCTAATCTCGACTGATGGTTGACTGATTGGTTGGTCTGCCAATTTAATGTATGTTGCCTCAATTAATTTCCTTTTGAAGAAATGTGGTTTCCCGATGTATTATGTGGTGCTTCATCCCAATTCATATGATGGTCTTCGGGACCAACAATGGGTGTGCAATTTTTGACTTTTCTGTGAACCCTTTCTCGCGTTTTCCTTTGTGTTCTTTTATCCTTACGTTTAGTGGTCTTTTTGTCTCGCTATGTATTCCCTATTGCAGCTACATTTATACTGTAACACAGTTTTGAATCCTGTGTGCTTTTTTTGGTTTTGTTTTTACGAGACTTTGTCTAAGAGTGTTTGTGTGTTTTTAAACGCGGTTCTAATGTTGTACTTTTACCTACTCTTCTAATTTTCTCCGATAATCCCGGCACATAAGGGATTGACATAAACGCAAATTTATCACAAATCTGTTTTTCTGACTCAGGAAATTCCTGGTCAGAAAAAAACAGATTTGTTGATAATTTGCGTTTATGTCAATCCTTATGTGCCGGGATTATCGAAAAGAGGAAAAAAATTAGAAGCGTAGGTAGTAGAAAGTACAACATGTAGAACCTCGTTTTAAAACCAACAACACTCTTAGACAAAGTCTCGTTAATTAAAAACAAAACAAAAAATGGCACACAGGATTCCAAAAACTGTGTTTACAGTATAAAATTGTAAGCTGCTAATAGGGAAATCATAGGCGAACAAAAAGACATAATCGTAAGGAATAAAAGAACACCAAAGAAAACACGAGGATAGGGTTCACAGAAAACGTCAAAAAATTGACACACATTGTTGTGTCCTGAAGACATCATATGAATTGGATTGAAGCCCACATAATACATCGGGAACCACATTTCTTCAAAAGGAAATTAATTGAGAGGGCAACATACATCATAAATTGGCAGACCAACCAATCAGTCAACCATCAGTCGGAGATTAGGCCGCCTTTGGTTGCCAATTCTAAAAAATGAACTAAAGAGAAAACCCCAATGTATCAAACGGATCGGATATTTGTAATAAACCCAATGCGGCAGTCACATATGGTTTTTTAAGAAGTATCTCGCATGAACAATTATAACGAAGGGGCCCATTCTGTTCCCCTTCCCTTGTATGGCCGCCATCTTGTTTTAAGCCAGCCGTCACGATTTGCCATTGGCTCCTAGAATCCCTCTGTCAGTCGTAGGTGGTCAGTAGACGGAGTTGTGAAGACGGCATTGTGACCTGTATTCCGTAGTTTACTTTTAATGATTAGTGTTTTGTATAGTTTTGTATTTAGTGCATGTCTTTAGTGTTAGTGAGTTGACAAACAACATGTAGGTGTGTTGATTCCTGACTTAGGCGTGCCACAACGCTTTAGTAAGATTTGTTTATTTTTACTTAGTTTGTAATTATGCTATAGGTTAGTTCTTTACCTGAAGAAGAGATTCAGGATTGCAGATCTCGAAAGTAGGTTACTGTTTTCATGTTTCACTGAAACTGAACGTGGCTAATGTCCGGATAAATCCTGTTTCTTCACAATTCCTTCCATCGTCAAAAATAACCTTTAAACAAAAAGGATATTGGAAGTACAGGCATAATAGATGATGGGAGATGGTACAAAGAAAATAAGAAACCGAGGCTGAAATATATAATCAGAATGGAAAAAAGATATTTTTTTCTGTAAAAGTTTCCTCTTCAAAAAATCCAAAGGAGTTCTGGCATGCTTAAAGAAAAATGATATTGTAGAAACAAGGCTTTGCTTCGAACATTCCACCTGAACTTAAAGCGCATGGATCAATGCAATACTTTATAAACATGGGAGCTGGCCCGAAGATTGGAAGATTGATTAAAAGCGTATGGAATTTTTTTGCAACCAATCGGCCGAGAGAAATCATAAGATAAATTTAAAGTTTTACGGCTGTCAGTAAAAAGAGACGTTATTTCACCAATGAATGAAAAAAAATATCTGGAGCTGTGGGCAGCGATTGAAATTGCGATTGACATGTCAAGTCAGTGAGCCCCTACGCAGTCAAAAGCCATTACACAACTGGGTAAAACGTTTCCCTGGTTGCAGCGTTTGTTTCAAAGTCATGGAAACAAGTATTGTTGGCAATCCGGAAAAGGGCAAGCTGCCAATCAGTTAGACCAGCTAAGGCCAATTTCAATACTCCCCCAGCCTGTCTAAGATACTGGAAAAGATTTGCCATTCGGACAAATAGACAGTTTTATGATAATCGGAATTTACACGGAAACGCAATCGGGCTTCAGGCGCAATCATAGTACATGTACACGCCCTGAAAAAATTGTTCAGCGATATGATTGACGTCAAAGACATGGGTAATATATAACTCATTGTTATGGTTGGATTATTCTAAGGCCATTCCTCAAACGTAGTTGGCCTAGGGTCTATTCTGTTCAATATGTACACAGCCGATATGCAAGCTGTGTTGCAAATTGCACGGTTCATTTGTATGCTGACGACTCGCAGCCTGCCACTTGTCTTATGAGCCATCGCAGATGGTCGGGTCAGCCATTGATATAGCAATGTCGACCTTGAAATTATATTGGGGTGGTCAATGGCGAATGGGCTCTGAAACTAAACATAGGCAAGTGCACTTGGTGTTGCATACGGGCCGCCACACAACAATTGTGCAGGTCCCTAGTGAACGAGGAGTGATGGTGAGGCTTGATGATTACCAAGGTTTGGCTGTATTTGATAGGGCGAGGACTCTTGGCGTTGTTCTAGAAAGCTCACGTTCTCTGACCATGTCACGCATGCCTGTCAACGAAGCACTCGGTTTAGACTGAGGGGGGACTCTAAGATTTAAAACGATCTTTTTACCTGAGTCTGCGAAACACGGTATCATGCAGTCACTAGGTGTTCTTCTGTCCGTTTTCGCCTATGTTTCCCGCCTACGGGAATAGCATTCTGGAGAAAGACATGCATCGCATTCAAAAGTGCAAAAACTCTGCAATCCGTTTCATTTTTAATTTGAATCGATTTGAGCCATATCTTCTTACAGAGATGCGCTGGGGATGATGTCGGTAGAGGACAGTCTGCAGGGTCATGACGTGCTGCATGGTCCACAAGGCTCTGGTTTAATCAGGAGCCTCAGTACCTTAGTGAGAAGCTCTCATTTCGGGACGAGGTCTTCAGCGCAGAACCCGCCTATGGGAATCTTCTTCCACTTGCCCAAGTTAGGTGGAGTTGGGAAGGGGGAGTTCTCTTATTTCGGCCCGAAATTGTACAACGACCTCCCACCAAAACGCGAAATAATGTCATAGCTACATTTAAAAATAAGATGAGGCAGAATTTGCTTAATGTATAGATTTTCTTTATTTATTTGTATTTCATTTTCATTTATATGTTGTATGTGACGATAGTTGTTCTGAAAAGCAGTTGTTCTGTATGTAACTGAGAAACGCTTCATGAAAATAAAGACAACATTATTATTAGTATTATTATTATTATAAAATTTGTATTATTAGTTGTATTATTTAGTACCATTTAAAGAGTACGATTGCATAAGATGTTCTTATTCAGAAAGTTGTTTATTTAGCTTACTACAAAGAATTTTAAATGTTATTTCAGTAACTTTTTAAAATAAATTAAACACTTTGACGTTTCATTATTTTAGAGTTTATCATAAATCCTGCTCAGAAGAGAGATGTTGATAATGTTTTCCATAGTGTAATGTACTGGGCGGCAGCCAAGGCGCTGGAAACTTGGCACGCATTTTATTAGATTCGTGCTAAAACGCTTGATATAACACTAAAATATTTACCTTTACAGCACATTTGGAATAAAATATGTTGTTAGTGTCGTTTTAGCTAATATGATTTCATGGATATAGGTTTGGTTCGTAAGCTAGTTTATTCTGAAGCAAAATTATCCCTTTTATCAAAGCACTATTTTTATTTAACTTTGTAATCTTAGTTGTACTGATGACGCATTTTACATAATGAGCAAAATATGATGTAACATTGGAATATACAAATTTAATTAACGTTTTGTATTGTATACAATATCAGCTTATTGTTCTCATGGTAGCTCCCAATAATAATTTTTCAAAATAACTTTACAAAAAATTATCCCCTGTCTACGTTACGACAGTGGTGGGCAGCGTCTCACTGTCAACACTCGGCGAATAGACTATAGTGTAGTGTCTACCGGCTACCGGCCATCATTTTCTGAAGTCTTCTTATTAAAGCTGCCTAGATTGGGAATTTAAAAAGACAATTCGTATTTTCAGCAATACGCTGTAATGATTATCCTATAAAACAGTATTTTAAAAAATTCTGCGTTCTTTTATTACAGTAAATCTATATACCTAAAACAATTATTGTTTTTAAATAAGACTTCAATAATATTTCTAAAACTCAAATATTAGTAAATAATGTATAATCTTTTCTCCCGGATTGCATTTATTAAGTTCTAGTTATGTACAATTACCAAACTCTCTCTCTCTCTCTCTCTCTCTCTATATATATATATATATATATATATATATATATATATATATATATATATTCAAACGTTTCTTGGGTTTCTAAGCGTTGCATTTTGGTTTATTCCTATTTGATGGAACAAGCTTGTTCTTGAAAGGATAACAGGACTTTCGACATTTCTACATTTGACTGTGTTACATGGTATAAAATGTATAATACACGTTGAACTCTTTTTTCTTTTGAACCCTTTTCTCTCTTTTCTTCCTTGTTCCTCCCCTTCTTCCTGTTCTTTATTTTTGTATGCGTTAATACCTCCCCCACCTGACGAAGAGGATAGATTCCATTCCTCGAAACGTTGTGTTATACCTTTCATAACCTATGAGGATGGAAAATGTCCGAAATCCTGTTATCCCTTCGAACCTTCCATCGTCAATAACAAAATTTAAATAAAAAAGCTTGTTCTTATTGATGCAATCTTTATGTAAATAGGCGTTGCCTAAAATAAATAAAACAAAGGTTACCTATGGCGATTTCTCTTGTCAGAATAAATGTACTTTTAGTTAAGAACACTGTTGAAGTTGGGAACTTTGATTAACTCCCTTCAGAGTGAATCTATTCATCGAGTAACCTGAACCTTGCCTTGAGGCTCTTAGCTAGTAGATGACGGGGTAAGATTAATTGACTTTGAAGTACAAAGTAAATATTTACCTTGTTACATTGTGGAATACCGAGGTGATGGGTACTTTACTCCAGTGAGTTATTAATGTCATAGCATAAGGCTACCTAGAATATGAATAATATTACTATTCTATTTGGGTAGTTGCATAAATTGCAAATATGTATAGTTTTAAGAAAAGGAGGTGCCAATAGACGACCATTGTGTGAAAAGAATATCTATGCCCATACAGCTTAGGAAAGTTTAAGAGTTTTACCAAAGAGAGTAAACGGTCACGGTTTTACGCTTTTTTAATTAAAAATCAGTTAATCAGTAAAAAAAATTACAAAATCCAAAGTCATCTCAGCGAATAATCGAACCAAAAGTATTTCAGATCATGGAAAAGTCTAATGCCAAAGTCTAAATGTGTCCTGTTTTATTTAGAAATGTGTTATAAATAGTATATGATAAGATTATAATTTGTAAAATAGTACTAAAGTAATTACAAAACAAATGTATTAGTTACCTGCTTATTAGTTCATCAATATTAATTTCTTTCTTTGATCATCATAGTCAAAGAAAACAATCAATAATTATAATAAATATAAACAAATGAAAAAATTAGACTCTTTTAAATATGTTTTAAGTTAGTCGTAGTGTACTGGTATTTCTCATAGTACACAAAAACATGAGAAAGCTTTCATGTTGAGGTTCATGTAAAGGGTTTCTTTGAACGAGTTACAAGAATGATGTAAACATACAGATGATCAAAGGCACATCCAGTCTCTGACTCAAAACTCACTTTGTGTTGCCATTGTTATTTATTTAAAAATCTTTCCTATTTGTCGATGAAAGAAATAAATGGTGCCAAATGTGGCACTACAGTTCTCTCTGATCTATGTATTCCTTTTGTAAAGCTGTACAATAAAACGCACTGCTACTTTAATGATGAAATATAATCAGCCGATATATGAAAAGGCTTCAAAAACTAAATACGCAGTACATACACACACAATTAAACGAAGTATTAAATTTAAACTTCATGCAAAGTGAATTAAATAATGTAAATGTGTATCATCGAAGAAGTTCGGAGTAAACGAGTAACAGCCTTCGCTGAAGTTGCATGCAAAATTTCTTGTGTAAATTTCTGTAAAATTTCTTGTGCAAAATTCTGTAAAGTTTCTTGTGTAAAATTTCTTGTGCAAAATTCTGTAAATTTCTTGATCTATGGCTCATTACATTCCTGAACAAAAATTGTGCTTGTCCTGCATGTATACAGTCAGACAATAATACAAATATAGACTTTTACAACTCCCCCGCTGAAAAAATTGTGCCTGTCCTGCGTATACACGGACAGACAATCACACAAAATCATACTGGAGTATTCTTACGTAGTATAGAAAACTATATCGAGGATCCACAAACAAGTTTAATAAAAATCTTCAGTAGTCAGAACATAGTGCATTGCATTCCTCTTAAGAAAACATCGTTATTTTCCGAAGCACTTGTCTCTCTTCTTTTCTAAAGAGAGGTGCAGGGAAAATGTAAGGTGTCGCTAAAACAAAGTCATACTGAAAGGCGTTTGATGTCGAGTAACAAAGGTAAGCCTGGCGTCTCTATCCATGCTTCACTGTCACATTTATCCATGGTTTAGGGCTTTTCTTAAACAACCTTCTTTAAGCTGAAAACATCAAAGAAAACTCGGAATAATTTTAAGATCTTTGTCATGTTTTGTTGCTTTACATTTGTAAATATTCATTTATATTTAAGGTGTAAGAGAAATATTTTCCAAAAAAATTATATTGATGAGGTTTCCAGACAAAATGTTTAATAAAGCATTTGTATTTTGAGGAACGTCGAGTTAATAATATTTTTCTATTAAATAAATGGAAAATATTAAATAAATAAGTTTTTAAAGTATTTTGTTAAATTTAAAAGTTTTTGTAACTTTAGCCGCTGCTTTCCTTAATGATTTAGTAATATTTAATTGTTTGTTTATCATCATAACAACAAGATAAGGCAAAAATTTGGTATTTTTGCATATTAAGAAAACATTTAATGTAGGATTTGGATAGAAAAGAAAATAAAGTCGAACTTCTTATATACGTATCCATCAGGTTGAAAGGGGTTTCTTATATGTACGAGTATATAATAGACATAAGACATACGGATTGCCCTAAAACAGGTTTACCCACTTAAATTCAAAAATTTTCCTCACATTCTAAACCACACACACACAGGAATCAAAATACGCCTATGTGCCCTTTTCTCAGAAACCTCCTTGATTTTACCTATGTTATCAGTTTACAATAATTGAAAATCAATTTATGTATTAAAAAAATGTACTAGAATTTGGAAACATATTGGATGGACAAGTCTAAAATAGGTTTAACTGTTTTATAGTTTTTATTACCAAAACCTTTCATTTTATACATAAATCGAAAAGTAATTATATTTATACCAGTTGTTGTTCCCTATACCCGAAAATAGTGATTTAAAACCCCACTGAAAGCTTTACATCATACGTGATAATGCTACTTAAAAGTTAAGGGGGGGTGGGTTTTGTGGGACTTTATAGACACCTGATATAAGAAAAAGTGATTTATCGCTTTCTTACTTTTAAAGTTTCCTTTATTTTACATATCTATCAATAGACAGTTATTCTAAAAGATGCGATTGACGGCATAGCAAAATACAGCTTTGTAAGAGGCTTGTACAAAATGTAGCATCTAGGTCACTGTGAAAACATTAAGCATGTTGAGCCACATGTTAGGATGATAAATTAACGCGGCGTTAAACAGCGGAGCATTTGTCATGGTTGTAATAATTGTTGCGGGTATCCGGGGAGTGAATGAGTCGCAGATATTTACAAACACCCTGCAATACAGTTTTGTTACCTAAGATATCGATAGAATTAGAATTTCAGTATTTATTGTACGCTAACTGTTCTAAATGGTGTAAACGAACTAACTTTTACATGTTATAATTCCTTTGAATATTATCCTTATAACACAGCATCTCATGATTTATATTAATTTATTTCTACAATAAAAACTTGTTTATCCAATATGCTTTAGCTTTCAGGCCTCTTATAAACTATTTTTGTAATTGCCGAACTATAACAAATAAAAATTTAGTTATTAAGTTTATAAACTAAACGAAACTAAATATAATTTACTGCACATCCATATGATATTAAATTTCATTATTCTAATATTTAAAACCCAAAAAATCCATATAGTGTACGCATACAAATAAAGCTAACACAAATTACATTCATTTTAGTATGAACAAATAACTTTTACTTCCACAAAAGCTCATCACAAACCTCGGCTACCAAATTCAAACTTTGTACTGGTCAGTAAAATATAAAATTCCAAAAATCAGATTAATGATGTTCAATAAATATTACAAACTCTCATAACCGTTTTAAAAAACCGTCTACAATGAACACAATTAACAATGAAACAAGATTGTATCCTCAACTACAGGACAATGGCCATCACATTTGCTGGGCAAAGAAAAAGAATTCACATTCTATGTCAAACTCAAAATTACACAATATAAGAACTTATTATAACATCATAAAAAAACTTGATAGAATTGTCCACACCACATACTGTCCATAGGTCAAATCAATAAAATAAAATATTTTATGTTGCCTGAACATAACAAAATGTGTACTTGTGTATATAGGTAGGGCAATACATTATATTGCTTATTAAGAAATAATCATTCTTTGCATGTTTCAACTAAAATCTTAAAGAATTCCAACACATCAAAAGTGAAAGAATATCATTACATTCTGTAACATAATAAAATTGCATTGCAATGCTAAAATTAACACATGTTTAAAAACATTCACACGTTCAAAATGCGTTCAAAATATACTCACTAAGAAAAAGTCATACCCAGTATTTTTTCAGGCTATACAGCTGATGTTAGCCCATCTATAGAGTAAGATATAAAAAATTTCTAAAGAGTTATTTTTGTATTTTCAAATTAGAGTGATTTGTTTTATTTTATATTTTCAGTATTTTCGTGAACATGCTAGTTTATAAGTGTCGTATAAAGTTGTTGCCGAAGATGTTACTATATTAATCTATGACATCGGATTTGAAATTATTTCAACCACTGATTTCAGTATGGTTTATATTAATACTACAAACTAAACACACATTTCATTTGTAATTATACAGTATACAATCACTTGGAAGAAATACATTCCGAGCATAGTCAGCAATCGCACAACTAAAAAGTCAATCTTGATATAGCATCAGGTAGAATTTAAAGTACAGATAGCACAAGCATCCTTACTTAAACATCTCACTGTTCAACACATAAGACTTATTATTGTCAAATCAGTTCTTTTCTTTTATTGACAAATTTGAACTTTGTTTTAAATGTTTAAAATATTATTAACTAAATGAAAGATTAGCTATAAGTCTCACGCCTTACAAACAAAAACTAATAAATAAAATAACGTATGATTAATGACCCATATGGTACAAAAATTGAGTTGGCTTTTGTAAAATATCGGAGCAAGGCGACCGTTTGGAAACATTCACTCGTTGCATTAACGAAGTGTATTCGAGTATGCATTATCATGGCAACGGATCAGAGAACAAAACTAAACTTATTTAGGATTTACAGCCAGGTGAACACGTGCTTTTAGTGAAAGTGATCAATGGTTCCTGTTCATCACACGACAAAGTACGGGTATAAGTGAGAGTGGAGTCTCTCCGCACGCATCACTGATCAAAGTCTCGCCTCACGTCTGATAAAACACGAGTCTTTTACAAATGGATTCAAAGTTTTCTGCATTTAAATCCCACTATCTGTAACTGACTGACTTAAATGCTTACAATATAGATACGAATATAATCAACAATCCAGTCAAATACATAAGTCTAATGTAATATTTAAATTATGAAACGAATATGTCCTATAAGTGTAGAATTTTGTATCGATTCCGATTTCATTAGTTGCAATACAACATGCACTTTAATCGGATAAAAACATTACATTGTAATATTTTAATATATATATGGTAGTTATTTATTTTTCATTCATTGTTAAGATCTCTTTCAAGGATTTTTTAATTAGATGTGTTAAACTAATTACAAATAAGTACAATATCTTATCAAATGTTTCACAGCTGTCATTTTGAGATTTTTGCTGTCACCATTATTTGAAGTACCGCCCTTTTCTGAAAATTTGGCACAGTGTAGAGTAACAATACATTTGGAAACATTACTTTTTGAAATATGCAATTCTAATGTTATCTTTAGGTGGATTACCAATTTTATAGCTTAGTTAAAATAATCAAATCGTAACAAAACTTGTAACACATCTGTCCTAACAATTTATTTATATAATATACATGCAAATATTCTTAAAAAAAAACACCATTAAATTTTCATGTTAATTAAAAGTTATAGCTATAAAATTGAGTTTTAATTAGTTCCCTTATTAATCATATTAAATTATATTTTAAAACTAATTCATTTACATCAAATTAAAGTTTTACTCGCTCATATTTCTACCTATTGAATAATCAATACTAAATAAAAATTTAATGGTAGTTTACTCTTAAATTTGTCACTTATAATGCTAGATTAATTGAATTCTTCTTTCTTTAAGTAAGAAGGTTGATACATTTAATAATTAAAGTTTAATAACTCTTGAACTGATTCAATTCAATTGCTCATATTTCTACCTATTGAATAATCAATACTAAATTAAAATTTAATGGTATCTAACCCTTATATTTGTCACATTAGACTATCGTTCAGTGACTATCACTATTTTTAGGACTGTTTGGAATGTAATTTTAAAAAAATATACTCATGGTGTCCCTGTTTTGTTTTTAAATGAATAGCTTGCAAACCCATGGGTTACTGTTAGTTTTATAGAATGCAAGTTTATAAGTTTTGAAGAAATTTAATCCATACCTAGAGCATTTGGCTGATTTCCTGTTGACACCTTCTCTATATGTCTACGTTCCGATGCCTTATATTATTAACATTCGTGTATAAACATGAAATATTATTCAGAATAATATTTAGAGGGCCATATTGTATTTTTATGACGTCTTTTGACTGAAAATAATTGCATGGTGAGCAATTTGTAAGTGGTATTATGAGGAGAGTTTGAGTTGACGTTGTACTGGAATCGTGTTTTGTGTAACCTGAGATTCGTACTTACTTATTCAGCAGCGTATCAATAAAACTGTTGTCTTTTATTGGATACTATTGATTATTGGGCTGTTAATTAATATATTTTATTATACAAGGTACACTTTCATTGTTGGCGAGTTACCAATGGTATGATACTTTATATAGAGCCTGACCGTATGTTGCGTTAAAGCTGTTGTACAATATGAAGGTTACTCACCAACAATGCCATGATCTCCTGGTGACAGATAAAGTAACAACTGTAACAAACGATGTCTACAACACGATACATACGAGGGTCAGTAGCAATATAGTGGTATAGTGATGATTAATGACTGCAACGTCACATGTCTTCCTCTACCGCGATCTGTCTGTGTACTGTGCAGCATTAGGGCTGAAATATTCAGCCCTAGTGAGTTCACTTCAACAAAGGTATGTCAAACATTGATAGTATTGCCCTTCTGTATATGTTGCAAAAGATATAACACCACGTTTCGAGGATTTGAATCTATCCTCTTCGTCAGGTGGGGGTGGTATTAATACATACAAAAAGAGAGAACAGAGATAAGTAAAATAGGGAAAGAAAAGGGTTCAAACGTACCCAAAAGCAGCTTCCATCGTCAATAACACGTTTAAACAAAGAACTTCTCGCACAGTTGAAAAAAGGGTTAGTTCACAGACGGCTATAGTAGAAGGAAATTTCATTATAAAGATAAATTTTCAGTTTTAAAAAGTAGTTAAAGAAATAGGATAGACACATTAAATGAAACAATTTCAAAGTATCGCCATTTACTTCATAAAATTGTTCTATAAGCACATATTATATTTTAATATGACAACCATTACAATTTATGTGCTCTATGTGACTATTTATTTTAATCTATGTCAACGGCAATGGTTTTATATTTGTAATTGTAACACAAATTTGTACAGAACTGTTTTTAGCTGTGCATAAGTGTAACAGTACGTAAAATTGTATAGCAAAAATATTTTTATAAATATAATTCTTATAGTATCTCTAAACAGGTTAATAACGGAAACTAACAGAATGAAACATACATGTAACACAGAAGTATTATACAAAAATGTATTATGTTATAGTTTGTATACAAATGAATTAATATACATTATACTAATTAATTATATAAAGGTATTACTTATGAAATAAATTAGAATACATTATGCAGTTTGATATGTAGAACTAACATACTGAAATTTATGTTTTGTTGCATGTAGTTTAAAAACTCATTCAGGATTAATTTAATGTAATCGTAGTTTGAATTTGCGGACTTTCTTGAAATATCCCGCGTGAGCAAATAATGATGAAATAATATATGATCCGTGGTTTATGATACATCTAATTTTTCAAATTTCATTGTTGAGTAAAAATAGTTTTTGATAGCTCAAAATAGCAAGCTTAGTACAACATGTGTAAGTGCAGCTTTTCAACTGTGGTTAGAATCTGGAATTATACATTACTGTGGTTACCACATTACATCACCTCTCTATCGACCGCGTCTATGCTATTCATACGACAGCGTATTAACTATCATATGCGAGTAAAATTTTATACCAAGCGAACATTATTTCAAACATATGTTGTATAAAAATGTAATAACAAGTTAACATTTATTGTAATGGGAAGATATTAAGAAATACCTTATATATTTATTTATGATCATAAAAATTTGCATATACAATGCTATTTATATTCCTCCACATATTTTATAGTGAAAGAATTATATATACCGGCTGCCAAACGCAATATTCCTTCGAGGGTATCATAAGCAGATACAAAATAAGCAGATGGGCTACATATTTCTCTACAAGAATGGGAATATAAAAATATTGTCGTCGTTTTAACATGCGATTATTACAATTTTATGTTTAATCTCGATATGAAATGGTACTTTTAACATGTGTTGCTTGTGCATAGTTGAAGGTAATGTCAATACAAAGATGAGACTAGATATGTATTGATGGGAAACCCCCAATGAAGGAATTGCGTCATCCATCTCCAAGTGTCGACGTTACTGGTGGGACCAAATTCTACCAGAATGTAAGTGTTTAATAATTTTGTTTTAAGTACGTCAATTTTACAATCAGAGATCATAAAACTTTTTATACATATCACCGAATCACTTAACATTATACTCTTGATTATGTCAGTTTACGACAGCTTTATAGTGTGCTTATCGCAAGTTCTTGTAATGTCTGTTGTTTCAGAGAGGGGCATATTAACAAGATGAAGGTACTCAAGAAAATGTTCTAATCTGTTATCTTCATAGAAGAACTTTGAGTCGAGGTAATTAATCGTGTTTGGCCTGAGAGACAACTGGATTTGTGCTTTGCTTTGTACACCTCTACCATAGTAGAGGTAACGCATTACCTGTATAATGTCTGTGAAGGATGCAAAGGATGAGGCTGATTATTATTTGTACGGACATTTCCTTCTGAATTCAGACATCACATCTTTAAATAGATAAAAGTACTTTATGTGTCCGAAACTCTTAATCAGTTTACAGTACAGCTATTTAAAGCTAAAACAATGTCATACATTATTCTACAGTAATAACGACTAGTTAAAGTCAGATTTAAGACGTTATCAGTAAATATATTCAATATTTTATTGCTATAAAAATTGCGTACTGGTCAACCGGGTTTTGAATTTCAGATTTGTCCTGTACAATTAATTACACTACATTATATAGTACAGAATAAATGTATTATAGCGTCTGAACCGAGACATATACCACCTATGTTACACAAGGAAAATCCCCACATTTCAACCCCAAATAATTCCAAACAATAATTTTTAGTACCAAAAAAAACCCCCCAAAATGGCATTTGATCCTACTCTGATATTCATGATGTTTGACAGGTGTAATGAAAGGTATATCTTGTCATTAGACATTCTTAGGTTTTACGACTTTGAAATATTTTAAATTTGAACTAAAAAACTAAAAAATGGAAAATGTGCTGAAAATTGATAAATATAAAGCATGCTCATAAAGAGTGCTTTATTGGCAATCTAGAATATAAATTTGGATTTACTAAACTTTTTGACGAGGTGACAGTGAAAAAGCTGTGAAAATGTGCAACTTTGACATTATGGAATATTCTATATACGAGAAGCGAGATAAATTAAAACAGATACCGATAAATAATTATTATACAGTATATATTTATATATATATATATATATATATATATATATATATTATTATTTATTAAAACTGATAAATAATTGTCAGTAAATAGAGAGACCTTTAAAACGAGGTATGGCTCGGAAACCTTAAAAAATTAAGCCTACTCCCGCCAAAGTGCTATTTTGGTATATTTTTATTTGTTAAAATTTATTCTCCTTACTTTCTTAGAGAAGTTCTTGTTAAAACGAAGAAGGTAGATTTCTCGGTCTGACTTACCCTGTATTTGATAGTAGCCTCTGACACTTGTGATCAGATCCTCTAGAATCAAGCCTTGTAACAGGGCGATGCCTGGAGGCATTAGTTTCAGGTGTAAAGCTACTGAAGTGGTACTGGAAACCAAAAAGGACGATTATCTAATCCGTTATCGTGACTAAGCCTGTCCATCGTCCATCGCCAATAGAACACTTTATAGAAGGGGTATAATCCGATCGAACGGATGAAGACGAGCAAAATACATCCCTCGAGATATTAACTATCACACAACAGAATAAATGTCTAGTCTAGTAGCAGCAGTCTGAGATAAGAAGACGATCCATCAACCATATTTCTGAGACAGATAAGCAACCACTATACCGACCAGATTATTTTAAATAGATTGCTTTCTACTTTATAGTCTGTACAGTAAATAAAACATCATAACTTGTAAGGCCTATAGATATAGAAGTTCCAGGCTCTAAACAGATTATGACCACTAAATTTATGTGTAAGTATAAATTTTGTACTAAAATAAAGTTCTAGTTAAAAATGTCTAGGTTTGAAATAATAAATTTACTTAGAAAACTATCAAATTAGTACTTCTATTATGTTTCAATTTCAATTCAGATATTAATTTAAACGTAACATTTTAAATCTAATAATCATCTAGCAGAAAGAAATGAAAATTTCACACCCCTCGAGGGCTTCGCTAACATTGAGCTGTTATGTTACTAAGGTTTTGAAAGTGTTATTTCTAGTTAATTATAGTTTCGTTGAACGTATGTTCTGTAATTATTAATAGCATGGCAAAACTTTGTGTATTGCATAATCCAAAGTTGCTCTAATACGTGTTGCACTGTAGGTTTCAAAGATATGCAAATAATACACTGCGATTATTCAAAGTTTTAAGACGTACTCTTTCAGATTTGGGGATTATACTTTATAATAAAGGATTCTATCTGAAACTATTCCGAGCTTTAAATATGTAAATGAACTGAAGAAAGTTAAACTCTCAGATGTTCCTCGTTCCAAAGGGATTTCATAGAAGGAAACCACTTAGTAGAATTAATATTGTAGGAAGCTTTCTTAGTATAAAACGCTACATCAAATCCTGCTAGATTTACCAATAAAGAAGTACTTTTCTACTGAGCTAGTATGTTTGTTAATTTCAATACTAGCTATATATTTTGCATAAACCTTTCTGTTATTTGTTAAAAAATATTTCTCTTTTATATAATCATAGTGCCTACATACACTGCACTATGAATAACTGGTTCTCAGATTGAAGTGTATTCTTTTACCTCTTTTAACAAAACCAATTTTTTTTTTTTTTATTAAAAAAATAAATGAGTAAGCGATTTATTCCATCAGTGTATAATTATATAGATAACTGTAAAATAAGAACGATGGCAAGTTACTAGTACCTGGCCAGCACGATTTCAGTGTCCATTCTCTATACCAATTTAAAATAATGCTTACATAATGAAAAACACAATAAAACAAGATCTGAAATAACTTTTGATTTGGAATTTAATTTGGATATAAAACACTTATTTAACAGAATTGCTCGAGATGCAATAATAATACGTAATATTCTAAAAGAGTAAAACTAAGAATTTTTTCTGGTGAATTATAAGGTCACCTACTCAGTTTTAAGACTAACCGTATTATAGTCTTAGACTTAAGATTTACATATCTCTAAGAAAAGTATGTTTAAAAGACATATGTTTGTGTTGAATGACATTTGCTTTTTAGAAGAGTTTTTAAATAATCACTGGATATATAACAAATATCCTGAGTTTAATTTTTTTTATTAAGAGATGGTTTTGGTAGCTCATGATTGTGCTAAAAATATTAATGTTCCCTTAGAAACCCAACTTTCAGTTTTTAGGCATCTAAGCTATTGTAAAAAAATAATAACACTATAATATCGAAACAGATTTCTACCATAACTATCGCTGAATCGATCTTGGTTGTCTACCCAACGCTATGCAAATCTTGGGAGGCTTCAACCTTCATAACTCTATGTCGCAGTTGCAACTAATGTAACTTTAGTAGTCATACTAGCCATGCCAATGACACTTAAAGAGGTTAAAAGAATGAAAATTTTAAAGCTTCCTTGTGTGATTATTTTGTAATTAGTAAGAAAGTATCACAAATTAGCATCTATTTTTTAAAGAACAGCAAATATTGTATCGCAAAAAGTTGTACTAAATATAAATTAAATTAAATCCGATTAAATTATATAATCTGAGAAAAAAAAAAATAAAAACGAACACTTTCAATATCAAAGCCGAATTCCCCATGCTTCAATTTCCGAGAGCTCTTCATTCCCTTTCTTCTCTTATTATTATTCAGCTCATATTTAATCTTTTTTGTCATTTGTTACAAATGAAGAATATTGATATATTTTTAGGAGATGTTAAGTCTATTCATACACACATAAAGTATATAGCATTTTATAAAGTCAGTCAATGTTGTACCCTAAAATTGAATCTACATAATACTGGATACAGCAAAAACCGAATAGTCACATATCTCGGAAACCAAAGTGGATGTCCAGAAGCAGCAAATTTCTTATTATTGGGGGTAGAAGGGTCTAGATTTCAAAATCTTCCCTCTTGGAATTTCGACAGAGGTCGGCCCCTACCCCCTAACTTAACCATCTTGAATATTTTGTCAGTCTGGAAGCAGCGCAAAGCCCATCATAAGAACAAATGCAATATGAGGCCACGCCTACGCCTATTAGTTATTAAAAACTAAATAGCTACATTGCTTTCATCCGAATATTTGTGCCAAATAATCGAGTGCAGTATAAACATCACACTTTATCCGAGGCAAGACTGCAGCGATGTTCAAGCTATACTCGAGACCATCTCCAACACATTTCGCGCACGGTTGACTCTTTTATAACCTTATCGCAGCTTTATGTACTCCTAGGACAGCCACAAAGGCAGTCACACTCCTCAAAGTTAAACACAATTAAATGTATCACCAATTTTAACTTGAGATGAAATGTTTCAAAAAACGCTAAACTTATTCGATGAAAATGTTGGATTGGTAAAGGAATTTTACAGACTTTTTAGAAATAACTAAATACCATAACACCAAACTTATAAAAAGTATACAATTTCAACAAGATACTAAATTACATGTTCCTTTTTTATGTACATGAAGGGCTCAGGGAAGAAGGGGGCAAGTCAATTTTTTTTTTTTTTTAGTTTGCTATACCAGCGGATAGGTCAGATAAGTAGCTAACCTCGTGTTAAAAATTATACAGGAGAAGAAAGAGGCTAGTTAGTTTAAAAATCGTATTTAAAAAATATCCATACAGGTTATAAAGGAGGTAAGTCTGAGCGCTTCAGGCTAAGAAGGGGGCAAGTCAGCTGGCGAAGTAAACAGGAAATCGTCTGCAGGCTTTTCGTATCTGTAATATTGATTGTTCTCCAGTATTTATCCGTCAGTGTAGTTGATTTTGAGGTTATGTTTTAATGTTCTGCTGTTGTAATAGTGTTCTTTGCAGTTTTAAAATCTTTTGTGGTGAATAATGGAGAGTGAAAGTGAGTATGAAGAGCATAGTGCAGTGAATGAAGTGAAAAATACGAAGAAGAGAAAACAATTTGGACGTTTAAGTGATGCGAATAAGAAGTTGAACCTTCAGAGCCATACTCCAGGGCCTGATTGCCAATGTAAACATCTCAAATGCTTTGAAAATGTCCCACAACATTGCCGGAAAAGTATTTTGTTGAATTTTTTAATTTAATGAATTCTGTTTGACGAACAAAATACTTATCTTTGTGGGCTTATTTCTGTGCAACAAATACAAAACAGGCGCCCTCGTTTAGCTGAAGATGAAGCTAATTTTCGTGATGCAACCTATTCTTACAGAGTCAGATTTTTTGTGTGATGGAAACAGTAAAGGAAGTACAGGTTTGCCAGCAAGCATTT
This sequence comes from Homalodisca vitripennis, assembly GCF_021130785.1. NCBI lineage: Eukaryota > Metazoa > Arthropoda > Insecta > Hemiptera > Cicadellidae > Homalodisca > Homalodisca vitripennis. Next base: position 37,849,038 of record NC_060212.1, read on the forward strand.
CGTTCAATTCACGGAATTGGAAAGAAAAAACTACAAATCCTCCAAAGAGGTCTTAAAAAAGAAGGTAAGGCACCCCGAGACGGTCGAGGTAAGCACAATGTAAGGCCTAATAAACTTTCAGAAGAAGCCAAAAAACAGCTATAGTAGAACATATAGGGTCTTTCAAGGGCAGAAAAGGCCACTACAACCTGTCACAGTCCAACAAAATATATTTACCAGAAGAATTAAACATAAAAAAAAATGTTTGATATGTTCTGTATTAAGCATGAAAATATAAAAGTGTCCTATGAAACATACCGTACAATTTTCCTCCACAGAATTTAATATATCATTTGGCTATCCCCGCATGGACACTTGTGGCACATGCGATGAGTACATTGCAAAATCAAAAATCTTAGAAGCAGAAAAATTACATTTAAATGTAAATACAGACACCGATCAAAATAGAGCAAAAGGATACTGAACTAAAAACGCTTGCGTATTGAGAACACAGTTCATAAGAAAAAAAGCTGAAAGGTTCTATGAACGAAAAAAGGATTGCAAAGCTCATTAGCAGAAAAAATGAAGACCTTGAGGCAATTTGCTTTGATTTCCAGAAAAATCTGCCCAGTCCCCAACTTGTCGACAAATGATGTGTACTATAGACGCCAGCTGTCAGTTTATACCTTTAACATTCACATTTTATCCACTGGAACCAGCGTTTTTTTATACGTATCCACAGACTGTTGGTAGCAAAGGCAGTGACGAGGTTTGCTCCATGATTCACGATTTTGTATATAACTTTCTAGATCCCAATGTTAGACGACGACTGCGCATTTTTTGCGATTCATGTGGAGGGCAAAAACAAGAACTGGAATGTTTTTAGATTCCTTCACCAACTGGTACATGAGCAACACAGATTTGATGAAATCATTGTTTTGTTTCCCCATAAGAGGTCACTCCTACATGGAGACAGATAAGAATATGGAGTTATTAAGCAAAAGACTAGAGTCGAGCTACCAAGCCAATGGGCAGATGTGTTCAGGCAAAGCCAGGGTTAAGCCTCGACCCTTTGACGTTGTAGAAGTAAAGCAATCAATGTTTCGGAAACTGGTCTGGACTTCTCAATAGCATGTATGTTAACAAGTGCCCCTTCAAAATCCAGGCCAATAAGAGAACTTAAGATAACTGGAACTCATCCTCGTTTCATCTTTCATCGAAGCTCCTACAGTGGGCATTTTGATTCTGCAGTGGTTTGTAAACCGACAAGTGAAAAAAAACGAAGGAACTTGGCAGACAACGAATTCATTCTTCCAGATTATCTATATGAAGGTAGGTCTTTATAACGTTATTAATTTAAGAAGCTTAGTATTAGAATAAGTGTTTGAGTGAAGGCTCTAATGTTATCGTGCTTTAATCAACAAAACGACAATAATATTCTATTTAACACAGTATTATTTTTATTTTTTTATGAACTGTATTTTTCTATGTTCTTGTAATAAGAAATTATAAAGAGTAGGATATGGAGAGGGAGGGATAATTTAGAAAACATTCTGAACCACTCATTGATTTTTCAATGTAAATGGTTAAATTAAAATTGTATAAAATAAAAATAATGTAATTAATTGTATTCATTTATATAAATTGAATTGTAATTAATTTACATCTCTACATTACAGTTTTTGTTACATTTATAGATTTCATACCGATACCCAAGGCAAAGTATGAAGATGTGAAGCACTTGTCCAGGTTTCTGCGAAAGAGAAAGCTAGAGAGTACTTAGAAAACTTGCCATACAAGTAGAGAAGCTGAGAAAGTTGCAGAATGTCATGAATATTTAGTTTGTAATAGTTTTTTAACAATTAAAACAGGTGCTAACAAAAAATCACTTTGTGTAGTAGATGACTTAACTCTTTTTTTCCCTGGACATCCATTTATTTTCTATGACTTACCCCCCCTTTATAACGTGTAAAATATGGAGTTTATAAACAATTTATGTTATTTTTAAAAAAATCAAGGAAGGTAAGACAATCTAACCTATAAAATTTTGTAGATTTAAGATAAAACTGTATAAAGAATCTAAAAAAAATTAAGAAAACTCAAATTTTATATAGAGATTTCGATCTTAAAACTTAAAAATCAGTTTCCTGTAAAAATCTACAAAAACTGACTTGCCCCCTTCTTCCCCTGAGCCCTTCACATGTAAATGACTGTTGGCATCACATTCCTCTTTAGGATTAATACTATGAAGGTAACTCCAAACGGGTTAAGCCTAGGGGAACCGATTATTTATCAAATTGAATGCAATAATGTAGTTTGATACTTGAAATTGATTTATAACATTCATTTTGGTAAATAAAGAATCATTATTATTATTGTTATTAATTATAAACTATGAGGATAAACTTGGTATAAATTAAGTCAATTGACATTTTTCAAATAGTACTTAAGTAATATTCCTCAAAGAACACTTAATGGGATTAACACTCTAATGAAGGTTTAAAAATATTTTTGAAACTGACATTTTTGAGTAGGTATCTCAGTACTATAAAACGGATTATATATCACAACTTAGATAGCACAATCACAAACAGTCTTTTGTTAATACGTAAATTAAAAGCACTGCAAAAATTGTGGGTATAGGATGATTGGAATATCAGAACTTCGTCCAATCTCTCAGTCTTCTATATCAATGTTTAGAGTAGAATTGTAAATTGTTGACTAATACGAAGTGCAAAAAATTACACTTAAACTTTCAACGTTTATTTAGTGACAAACAGGATTGCATTATTTCTTTCTTCATCCTGTACAGTTCCTACATCTATCCGTGCATCAAGAGTTTTAGTTTATCCTTAGCATTTCATGTGTCATTCCTGCTTAAACAATTCTTCACTAGAACATTCGATAGAATTCCTGTGAACTTTAAAATTTCATAACTGTACTCAAATAATACCTGTAAAGAGTATAGAAAAAACATTTTGAAATTTAAATTATTAACATTAATTTCTCATCCGAATATCCCAATAATAATAACACTTTTTTGTTCGTTGACGATATTATACATTATTGCATACCAAACTCTAATGACGAGCTTTGGTACAATGCTGAATATCCAAAAGTATTTTTAAACAAAAATATATTACTCAACAATTTAATTCTGTATTAAACTCAGGATACTTTCTATATCCAGTGATTATTTAAGAACTATTACACGGAGTTAATGGCATTTAACACCAGCATATGTTCAGAGGAGTTTTAAAATAATTAGGTATTTTTTACTATTTAATTTTATTGCATACCCTGCTAGACAACTTTACTCCATTATTATGGAGTGGCATATTTGTAATTCACGAATAAGTGTAATTGGCACTTAGTAAACATAGAAGAAAGTAAGTGCGAGTATTATATTCATGCTCCTTGAATACACATCTTTGCACGTCTCTCTAAACTTAAATTTTAACGATTCTATCATCTTTTTTGAACAAAAGAAATGTACTTACGTTTCATGCAAACGAGTCAAGGTCGTGCTGAAATACTAGGAATGAAGATATCCTAGCCAAAATAAGCTATTCCTCTGACTTGTAAGGGAAATATCCGGCAAGGCTGTGTAAGGCAAAAAACTTCAAGTACTAGTTAACAGGCTATTTCTTTAGGTTTCAAGTTTATTTGTTTCTGTTGAATACTTAGTAAATTAACTATCCTCTTTTAAAATTAAAAATTCTTATACATCAGATTTTACAATAAATATAATTAGTGGATACTTCATTAGAGATACAATAAACTAGATTTTTTAAGATAGTAATACAATTAAAAAAATTAAATTTCTTGCGTTAAAATTTACATTACAAAAATCATTTTGTTTATTTCATTATTATATAATACATTTGGTGCTATTATTGAATTGTGTTGAATTCTAGCATATAACTGATATGTATCTAATTAAATTGAAAAAAAGTTGGACAGTGCTTTTATTTGTGTGTGTGTGTGTGTGTGTGTGTGTGTGTGTGTGTGTGTGTGTGTGTGTGTGTGTGTGTGTGTGTGTGTGTGTGTGTGTGTGTGTGTGTGTGTGTCTTTAGTGCGAGCATTCAATTAAATTTGTATTGAGGTTGGATATTGAACTCATGATGACAATAGACTAGTGAATTTCCAACTTTTTTTGTTATTTAAGAACATTATAGAAAAGAAAAAATCAATAATCAATTTTGTTACAATAAAAATAAATAATTGCAATTAAGTCAAGGTTTTGTTATAAAAGGTAAGGAAAGACCCGAAAAGAAATTAACTTAATTTAAAGAGGTAAATTGAGGCTGAGTATCACTTATTCACCGTGCAGTATATTTATGTACTACAAATATATAAATTTTAAAATAAATAATATACAGATGTATCCAAAAGGTATAGCTTAGATTGAAACTAACAAAAATATTTGTTCATAAATTACTGCTAAGTTATTGGACAATCTGGCAGCATTTTATGCTAAGATAGCTTTTTTCATTATTAATTCTACTAAGTGTTTTCCTTCTATGAAAACTCTTTTGAACAGGGACCCTTCTGAGAGTTTATCTTTCTTCAGATTATTTACATATTTTAAAGCTCGGAATAGATCCAAAGAAGATGCTTTTTTATTATAAAGTATAATTCTCAAATCTGAAAAATTTGTTGTAAATCTCTACTTGTAGTTTGCATTATCAGTGTAGAGTATTTACATAACGCCTAAAAACCTATACTACAATATGTATTAGATTAACTGTAGGATATAAAATACACAATATTTTACTATGATATTAAGACATGACAGAACAGACGTTGAAAAAAACTATTAACAATTGGAAAATCACTTTCAAAACTTTAATAACACTGGGGTGTTTGCGCTTATACAGTGCCTGATACCGTGCAATAGGATTTCATTAATAAAACTCATAATATTGTTTTAGTGAAAAATGTAGGCAAAATTTATCATCTAAAAATTTTGAGATGAAAACTGGATCGAAAAAGCGAACTTCCAAATGCCAACACTATAAATTAAATTGATAGTAATTGGATTGAATGTATATTGTAAATAAGTTATCTAAGCAACTTGAAACAACCACCTCACCTCATCATCAATCCTTTCGTAGTAATTTATTTTAAACCTGATTTGTAATTACCATAGAATTAGCCATAGAGTTTTTGTATAATAACTTCTATAAAATGTCATTCATCTGAGATTATAGACTAATCAACTAGATAGAATTCTAAACTAAATCAGGTAAATATTTCTCTCTTAGATCTTTAGTGTGAAGTTGAATTTGTTTAATTAAATACGAGGGACAAAAGGCAATCTATATTTTATCATTTTAAGCAAAATCAGTGCGGAAGAAAGTTTTATAAAAAAGAGACGAACTCTTTTTTTGGATATGAATAGGTTAGTTTGTGATAACCATGTAAGTAATATATGAATGTATTTTATCAATTTCACATCGCTGCTCGATGAGGCATGTGCTACTCTGCAATTGGCTATTTCCCAAAAAACTAATTATAGTGCATAAATATATCCTTTCTTATTTCACTTCATTCAGAAACACAATTATCGCATAACTCATATAATATTATGTTCATTTGAAAAGTTAATCCAATATAAAGGTAAATTCATTGATGAATTGATGGTTGAACCCATTGATGGATTGGTCATCATCTATCACAAGGTGTAACAGTTATTGATGGCCAAGTGTAAGGAGCGACATCAGTATTAGTTTTAAATTTGCTGTTTAAAAGTCCATTAAAAAAATAATTAAACGTTTTATTCAAATCATAGAAAAACTTTTATCAGTCAAATACAGAAAATAGTTTTAAGTCGTTACATGGTTGCTATGTTGCCTGACTTAGGAGTGTTACAACGCTCTGGCATGTTATTTTAACCTACCTTGTAGTTACGAGTATGTGTTAGGTTAGTTGTTTACCTGAGGAAGAAATCAGATTGCAGATCTTGAAACGTAGTTTTACTGATTATTTTTATCACTGGATGATAACAAATGTCAGGAACATTTTCCTTACAATCCTTACCTTAATAAAACCAAACTTTAAACAAAGCTCATCTGTATTTTACATTAAAGAGAACATTTAAGCTGTACAGTTGAACAAATACCTGGACGAAGAAAAGATTTCTCCTCATACTCGTACGTTAGCGGGACGCACCGGTTATTGCACATGGATAATCCTAATTTGGTTTCCTGGTAAGTAAGTGGAAATCGAAATATTGGCGAAGCGGACAGATTGTAATTAAACCCAGCTTCAGAACAGTCGAAGCTTTATTGGTGTATCGGAACCGATCGCAGATTATGTATCGTCTTTTAGAGGACCAGTTCCAATAATTGTGCTTTATCCACTGTGTTATTTACTAGTAATTCTTTATTAGCTTAGTCTTGGATTTTATTAGCATATACAAGTTAATTCAACCAAGAAAATAATACAAAAAAAGTTAACGCACGTTGCGCGGCGCTGCTCTGGCGTCGGACCTCACAACTAACTGAAATAATTCCCTGAAGCCCAGCACTTCCCGTCCGTATGAACAATAAATTTCTAGCAGTTTTGATATACAAGTAAGATTACTTTTAATTAACCTCCGACAGGTAAAAGATAATAACCTCTCAGTTGCATTCTAGTGATTTCCATAATAAATCTGATAAGCTACTAGGCCATAATAAATCTACTAAAAAGCTATTAGGCCTATATTATTTTAAATCAATGGCGCTAAATTTTTTAAGTGTAGTATTAAATTTTACTAAGCTTCAATTCGTAACACTTTAAAAACGAAAACACACTATACGAGTAATTATCATGTATCGTATTATATGTAGCAGTCTAAATAAACAGTTTTGTAAGTAACATCATACTTAAGCAATATTTATTTTTGAATTTTCTAAACAATTTAATAAAAGTACAATCATAATCGCACCAATACTTGAAAATTTTAGTTTGCTTTTTAACAGACGTAAAAAAGCATAAATTGATCGATTACAAATAACCAAGAACAATGACAGAGTGATTGCCAATAAGTAAATGGTGTGGCCAGCGACAACGAATAAAAACTAGAAAGAAGTTGTGTTTATATTTCTATTGACCATTTAGCACATTGAATGCAAAATAATATCAAAACATAGAAAAATAAGAAAAGGCATTATGCATAGTTTTGTTTGTGTGAATTATTATAAAATTCATCATAATAAAACCTGTTTATAATATGAGTAATACACAACCAAAGTGAAGGCGAAAACGGTATGTTAGATCCAGGAAGCGTAGATGATATCGGTGAGGTGGCGGAGATAGGCTATTAGAGGTGGTGGTGAGAGCGAATCTTCTTCCGTTTATCGTTAGGGTTTCTTCATTTTTAGTTATAATATCTACACTGAATATCTTTGTTGCAATCCATTGTATACACGTCAAATTTATATTTTGTATAACTCTTTGCATAAGAGTTTAAGATGTTGTATCTGAGTTTTGTGTTTATTCTTGAATTTAATTACTGAATTGAAATTATAGTTGAGGATCCTAGGAATACAAAAAAAATCTAAATTTATTCAACTTATTATTTCGTCTACAATTAATTTAAGTGCCGACGTCTTAATTTTCGGATTACTAACAGGACTGTCAATAAGCCTGTGGCTGTAGACAGAGTAATTACAATCATCCTTCGCCACTTAAGTGATCAGTTCCAGAGCCGAGGGCGGGCTTGCGGTTACTCGCTTCAGAGGTTGTTAACTGTTGGTTTCGTTCTGCTTTCATAACTTAAAGTAACAATTATTATGTCCATTACCACGCTCCTCATATTGTGTACACATTGTACAAATATCACCCACGTATAGGTATGTACATAGTTACTTGTCAGACCATTAAAGGGGTGTAATATTGTTACACTTTTTTATTTACATTGGGTTAACGGTTGAAGATAATAAATAATACATTTTAGTTTTAAAGGTTGTTTAATAATAAATGTATTTAAAACATATTACAACAATCCTAGTAGAGAGTTACTTGTCTGACCTGTAGGTCATATTTTAACAAATATAACCTTTATTTTCAGCCCTCAATAATAATTCCAAAATTGTATAAAATGTTTGAAAATACCCAAACATGTATTTGTTTTATTGATTTTAATACTTTACGACACACCAATTAAATTATTCGAATAAAGAACAAGTTATTATATTCTTCACTCTTGTCTCCTAATTGTTCATAAAGCATTATTAACTGTTAGGGGGTGTGATACATTTTTAGCACGGTGTATGTTTGTCACACAAGGACACGCCCAACCAATTTGTTGACGCGCCTCTATAGTCAGTATTAAATTACTTCCCCATCAATTCCTCGTTTCAGATCTTACAAGCTACACTGACCTTAATTCGGAAGTAAGTTAAAATATACTGCAGTAACCAAACGTTTAGTCAGAATTGGTTTAAACTTCATGTGATGAAGTTTATTGTAAATCTACATTTCCAAAATATGTAGTGATCATTGGTAATATTAGTTGTTCAAATAATGATAAAATGTGTAATATGTCTATAAATTTTATATATGCAATGCCGATTAAATAAATGACGTGTTTTGTCGAAGTAAGTTTTTTTACATACCGCTATTGTTTCTTGATCTTCTCCCATCCAGAACATGATTGCGTTATTAGTTTCTCAGTTGCCTTACTGGAAATGTGTCATGGTTTTATAAATATTCCAAAAAATATAATATTTTTAATAAGGTTGAATATTGTATGAGTTTAAAACAAATATTTGCTTAAAAATATACAAACTGTAGTTTGTTGACATTCTTTGTTACGTTTAAATATTCTTTAATCGTATACGTATTACGTTTAGGATGATATTTTTGTTAATATTTAATATACGAAATGTATAAATAAAAAGATTTTGTACACACTGAATTTGCCGCGTAAACACATACAATCTTATATGTGGAATGATTCCTATAGAGTGATAGAAATCGTGGAGCAATTATATTATACTATCTGTCTTTTTACATGAGAGAATATTTTTATGTGAATGTAGAGTTTACCTTCAGCTCACCTTCTCCTAATTACAGAATTGACTCCTGAAATCTGGACTCATGTTTGTATGAAGAGATCCAAAAAAGACGGTAACTAACAAGGGACAAATAACCCTTTAGATTGTTTCAATATTTTAAACAATACTGCAAAATATAGTGTAATATAAGCTAAGTGGCGGTCTCATTGTCTCAGCAGGTGCACTACGATGTTTTAGACACGATCTCTAAGTGCGGTGGAGTTAACGAGTTTTCTTCACATAACTTAGCTATGGTGAGAAAGTTTGATTTAATGTGAATGTTGTGTTTAGCTCCAGTCCACCTCCTCTTAGTTCACCTTCCTCTGACACTATCACGACTATGTTATACTACTATCTTTATCCAAATTTCTCAATAATTGTGATTATTGTTATAAAAGTTTACTTTTATTAATCGATTAGCCTTTACCTGTATCAATTGAACAATTATATACATTGATTTAAATCGTTTCTAAAAAAATATAAGAACGGCAGCCATTCCTTAGCCAATGCAATTTCTCTTGCAAGTAATATACATACATTAAATGGCCGCTGCAAACCGGATGAAGATAATTCGGTAATTGTTTGGTTCATAAATATCAATAAGCGGATTTTGGTTTATTGAATCCCTCAATGAGTTGTGTTGTAAAAATACAGACACAGGTAACATGGAGCATAAGAAAAAAACTAAATGAGGTAGAATGGTAGGTATGGAGAGAGCCACCAGACCGAGTGTTTGTTCCGGGCCAGCAAATGGTGATTACGACCCTGACCTTTTCGATTCTAAAATTAAAAATTCAATGTTGAAAGACAGATAACGCTTTAAAACTAACTGGTGACTAAAATTTCCTATAGTAAAGGAATAAAATATTAGGTATTTCCATATTTTTTTCCTTATTTTTCAAATATATAAAAACTCAATAAAGGATTCACTAGTACTTTTAATGCAATGTCTGTTTTAAAAAAATATATTTTTAATGTTTAAACGGGATTGGGGCCGCCTCCTGTCAAGATCCATGAGGAAGGATTTTGGGAATTAGTTTCAGTCATGTATCCTTGAAAAAAGGAAAGGCCAGCTCTGTGGCAGCCATTGCAGGCAAAAGCGGGCAGAGTGGGATGCTCTTATGTTTAGGACATTAACTATGTGCATCACTTAGGGGCTCATTAATATATTACACTAAATGATATATTTTATAATGTAAAACAAATTAAGTCACTAAATTTTATTGTTTATTTATTAGCGTTTGAGGTTTTTAATGTTCGTTCAGTTTGAATAACGATTTTAACATGTAAAATGTTACGAATAATATGATATAAAGAAATAATTTACTCACAGCCTTCAAGCGACTGATAATTACAAATCGTGAGTGCACAAGTATTGCAACTGTGAGCTATCAGATTGCGCCTGCAGTTTGATTGAAAGCAAACCAATTGCGGTAATGATTGTTTACAGTCACAACATTTAATCGATTGTGCGATTAATTGAGGCTAATCACTACTCTACCTGGCAGATATTGCATACAGGTAGTTATGGCATTTAATATCCAATGCAATACTCTGTCTTTAACATCGTAGCAAATAATTTGTAAACTTGAAGATATTTTTAGGTGGTAATTAATTGGTGAGCGTTAGCGAAGGTGCACTAAATGGGAAGCACTTCGATGTCGGTGATGGTCACTTCATGAGATTTTGATAAGCGGTAACCATTATTTTTATATTGGTCTTATCGGTAAACATGGTGGTAACGATAAAATAACATAATCATAGAGTTGTAACGAAACTGAGTACATTCATATGAAACCTGAATAGGGTAGATTTTTATTCAAAGAGTAAAACGAAACAAACAAGTTATAATCGAGTAGAAAGTCAATGTTAAAAGTTGGCAAAAGATTAGATTCAACGCATTCTTAAGTTATAATATTCTATCCAGCTTCCGGAACTTGTTATTTCTACACTGCTATGAAACCTAAGTTATACACACAGATGTGAATGTATAATGTAGCAAAATATCTCGAGAATCATTTAATTCGTAGGCTTTAAATTGCACATGACTTTAGAGGAATGAAGTTCATGACTGTGCATGTCTCAGTATATAATTTGGTTGAGTGCAATTGTTGTGTTATTGTAATTAATTCTTATTTGTATGATTGTATCCCTGCATAACTGCACGCAGGGCATCTTGAGAATGAAATGATTTAAATGTTTAAAATTTTGCATGCAACCTTAAGGAAGCCGTTACGCGACACATGGTGTGTTGAAACATAAAGTGATTTAAAAATATAAATATTTTGTTCTTCAGGCACGAGAAAGACATCTTCAATTTGAAAACCAAACAGATAAGTTAGATAAAATTATTAAATAATTTCCTTAATTAAAAGAAGTGATCCGGAAAAATCAATGTAACAGTAAATATAAATGACGAGTTTTATTTGAAAATAAATTTAGTTACAACACAAAATTTATATAAGTATATATTTGAATATGACTTTGGTTATACTTGTGCATATTAATTTCACAAAGCTTACTGGCCATTGTTGGAAAAATAAAGAACTTTCACCGTGTAGGGATACATAATATACAGAACAGTTTTGGTGTGCATGCAGGACACGTAGTAGATCTCAACATTCAGCAGTTGGAACATGTTACACGTCTGAGCTGAATAATGGAGTTCTGACCTCACTGCCTTGTTTCAGGTTAAGATCTAGATAGAAAATTCCGATGGTACAATGCACTAATCCAGAGTTGTATTTTGTTGGTGCAGATGTGTTCAAATATATTTCGAAAATAAATAATCTGAACGTAATCATTACGAAACTTAGTCAAAATCTATAATATACGAGACAGAATTAGTACATATAGATAATTTTAATTTCAAAATGTCAAATCAAATCATGGTACAATTATAACAATACAGTTTTGTGTGCACTTTACTACACATTAAGAACAATACAGTTTTGTGCAAACGTTACAACACAGTTATAACAACACAATTTTGATTGCACGCCACAACACAGTTATAACAACACAATTTTGATTGCACGCCACAACACAGTTATAACAGTGGCAGTTTTGTGTACACACCACAACACACAAATATAAAACTTCTATCCGAGCCTACGTGATTATTGACGTAGTATTTTTAATACTTCCATGGCGGTAGCTTCTTCAAGACTTTAGTAAATGTTCCCGATCAGATGACGCCTCACACGCGTCTTGAAAACTTTAATATTAAGAGATTTATTAAGATATTTAGGCATTGCGTTAAATATTGTTAGAACATATAAATATAGTGACTGTTTAAAAAACTATAATCTTAATTTTTATGTACTGAGCTCAGATTTCTTTCAGGTATTGTAATTATGTTTTAGTGTAAGCAGACAAATATAATATTGTGTAAGATAAGTAGTGAGGTGACGTTAAGACACCATCCGACCAGACCTGCTCCTAGAAATCCAGGCCCCAGACAATCCTGAGAGTCCTCCTCTGCACAATATAGATGCCGGGTCCATCCAGGACATCGATGGTCTCCTGAATTTCAGGAAATTTGATAGGTAAGGTGGGGAGGGGACATACGATCCCATGGCTTGTGTGCAATACACAAAAATAGTTTCACCAATTTCAGGCCGTTGATTGTTTAAAAAAATACGTGGTTAAATATACAAAGCTAACATTTTAAGCTAAAACTAGACTTACTTGTAATTGGTGATTATTTTTCTCCAAGCTGACTGTGCCAAATCTGGTTCATCGTACCCAAAGTTGTAGGACACTGTAGATTAATATATCATTTCTTTCTTTTAACTTCGTAAAGTTTATGTTGCTTTTAAAACTATAAACAGTAAATACTATGTAGAATTGAAATTTTGTTTTGTATTGCATTTAATTAATGCTTATAATAATCTTCGATGGCGCTTTAGTGAAATTATGTAATTGTTCAATTTGGTAATACAAATGTTATTACATTGCAGAAAAATTATTACACAAAGACTTTCTTAATAAATAAATATTTTAAAATAGTATAAAAATCTATAATTATTGTTTATATCCAATAAATGTCTTGCATAAATAATTTGCATCTGTACATAATCCGGAATCAGTTGCCAGTATGGAAACTGTTAACGGGAAAGTCACGGCAGAAGTAGAATTGAAGTCGCTCAAGTGTTGACACTTGCGGATGTCAAGCTCAAGCACAATGTCGTCTGATGAGTTCTGGGATTAAATGTACCACGTCGACCTCATGAATGAGCTGGGTTTTAATCAAATCCTGTCTCTGTTTCCCGGCTATAGCTCTTGCGAAATTTCTGTCATAAATCAACAGGAACGGATTATCCAATTTGAATTCGATACTTTTAATTTGTGGTGGAGAGCCTTCAATGGTAATGATTTTTTTTCAAAAACAGTGACTTGCAGAATGTTAGATGTCATAACATTTATATTTGATAGGTTCCCCATAACCAATTAAATTAATTCATACTTGTTTTTGAAACCACTAGGGGTTTTTTTCATGAATACTAATATTATTTAGCTATAGTTGCCTATACATAAGCTTCTGTATTTGTTTCATTTGACTTGAATCTAGATATTTAAAGTATTTCTCCTGCTAGGACGTGTAAGGATTTTGTTCCATATGGAATAAATATTTATGTTCATTTTGAACAGTTTATACACTATTTGGAACATGGCTGTTTGTGTTTATGATAAAGTTGTGTTGGCAAAGCACAGATTATAGAAGTTAGCGAAAAACTATTATAAGAAAGTTTTACTACTGAATACATAGAACGAGCAGTTCTGCAAGAGATTCTATACTTTTAGATAATTACTTTTTATAATTTTAGATTCACTGCAAAATTAGGTTCATTGGTTAGACCATTTTAATAACAATCAAACCCAATTTTGATTTCTAAATAAACTTGAAACAAATATTAACAGGCAATTTACTAAAATTATCATAGAAACCAGCTATTTAAAATATCTAAACCAAAAATAATTGATGTAAAGTTTTGAATTGAAAATAGTAGTAGTGGTAAGATAAGTATTACTATTTAAACATGCTTATTAGTTTTGCTTTACATCAGACAAAAGAAACCCTACACCGTAAGCAGTTTTACGTCAACAAATTTAACTCCCGGGTAACCAGCTGTTGGGTAATTGTTGTTACTAACTCACCCTGTTGGTACGTTTTAGAGGAACCAGAGTGCTTGCTAACTACATTATAACTCAGTCTTGTGAAGTATAACTGCTAAGTCTTGCTTGATGTCAAACTAGAGAAGCCATACGCTCAAAACTGTTTTACGTCGACAAATTTAAACTCCCCGGATAGCAACTGTTCAATAAATGTTATGACTATCTCGCCCTGTTGGCAAGTGAACCAAGTGTTGGTTTAGCAGAAATTATTTTACGTGCCTAACTACATTATTATACCACAGTCTTGCTTGATATCAAAATACGAAAACGCTTTCGTCGTTCATAAACCAAAGATTTCTGTAAACAAGAAAATCAATCGGTAACGACATTTATTCACTACAACACAACACAGCATTACAAAAGATTGCAATCGCAAGAACTGCCAACAATGCTCAGCTGTTTATATTACCCATTAAAACCCATTAAAAGGTGAATGTAATCCTAATAATAACGATCCTTAATCAACCCTACACTCAAAACGATGTTACATCGCAAATCTTTACCCCCGGGGCTGCAGAAGTTGTATAATTGATATTACTAACTCACTACTGCGGTAAAAAACAGTTTAACATCTCTAAACTGCTGAGCTTTGGTGATAAGTGAAATAACAATAATAATAGGTTAACTAACATTAATGCCATCGTGTGACACCTTACTTTAAAGGCCTAGTTATGATATGAATATTATAAAAAAACTATGTTAACTTCACTCAACACGGAGTACATATAATGCCTATTTTGGACTTAGTCGAGTGTTCGTCTAAGTTTGGTTTTGTGGCGTTATTGATTTTGTCACATCAGCATATGTAATTTGCTGTATCATTTCATCGATCATTAATACTGTTTGAGTTACACTCCTAACCCGTAATTATGGAAACGAAGGAATATTTTAGGACTTATTGACTACGTCTGTAATCGATTTTGCTATATATTCGCAGAGAAAAAAAAAAATCTCCAATGTTTAATTTTAGTTAAGGTGTGTTGGTGTGACGTTTTTGACACCCCATACTTGTACATACATATAAAAAGTTTTGAAATAAAACAGTATATCCATTCTGATAGGTTAAGTTTTACTATGGGGTTCACAGTAGGAGTCCATTTTCCCTTGGGCGTTTTTGATTTGAAGGGCATTTAGATTTAAAGTTTGAGTTTACAGATAAAACTAAAACCGCGTAAACCGTTAATAAATAATCTTTATTTTAAATTTTATCCATCTACATTTTTCCAAAAAATTTAATTTCAGTATTTTTTTTTTTAAATAAACCGAACATAAAATAGTTTTCTTTTTACCTACAAAACACAATGTTTCTGAACATTTTCTAAAAGGATATATCAGATTAAAGAAACACTTTAGGGCTATAAATGTCCGGGCACAATGGCACATAAAGCTGCGATAAAGCGATAAAAGAGGCGACAGTGCGGTAAATGTATCGCAAACGGCTCCAAGTATTGGTTGAACATTGGAACTGAACTGCTTGAATGGCATTTGGGAGTGTTCACTGCATTCTATTGTTGGTTAGGGGAACAATATAAGAGACAGTAACACGGAGTGTATCTGTCTATCTATTGTTCCCTTGTATACATTATATGACACTGATATTCTCTACTTCAGAGACCACATCAAAGACGCTCATCTGTTACAAAATTGTATAGTTTAATATTAATTTCATACCATTTGCATTTAATTTATGGTAGAATATTGTTTATATTTCCTAGGTAATATTTAGAAATGAAATGTTTGATTTTTTTGTAATTAATTAAAGAACCCACCCTTTAAATAATAAAACGATACAATAGAGGATAGAAAGATGCGACAGAATGTAACAAAAGAGTTGTCGCTCAGACGGACAGACTCATGTACTTCGACTCCAAAATCAATTCAGTTCTTGTGTAGGCTGAGAGGAACCAAGTAGGCAGTTTAGGGCTCTCATTTGACATTTTGAAACCAAAACCAATACAGTTTCTTTTTTTCGGCCCAAAAGAAACCTACGTATCAAGTTTCAAATTTCTAGGAGTTTTCTATCAAGAGTTATCGCGTACAACCAGACAGGCCTTTGACCTTGCGTGCCCAAAATCAATACAGTTTATATTAGACAATGATGAACAAATCTATCAAATATTGAAACCACGATAGAAATTTCTACCAACCTATGCGTCAAGTTTTCTAGAACCTGTAAACGTGCAGAATATAGTCGAGGCGTCCTAAGTTTAGTAACGAGTAATCATTTAGTCATGGGATTAGCTTATATTCCAGAGCTGGAATATTTATGTCAATGCCATTGGCACATTTTATCGGGTATGGTGTTCTTTGACTTTTGTTTCCTTCTAAAATCAATGAATGACTTAAATCAGTCCATCAAAGTTGGCACTTAGTAGACCTTACCTTTATAAATTACGATGCAATCGATTTCTGCCCTTGAGCTTCAGAACTGATCAAGACTTTGATCATTATTTTCTTCAGATTTATACCCATGATTTGCTAGGGTAGAAAATCTCTAAAATAACAAGCATCCATGGATTGGTTGGAATTATTTCATTGTGACATTGTATAAAAAGTATTTAAACAGTACAACAACACGTTATGGAACAGAAAAATTAGATAGCAACGTACAACATAACATAACATAACAAACAATAACACTAAAAGACTGAAACACCCAAATTTACTGAACCACATGACCAATCGATTTCTGCCCTTGAGCTTCAGAACTGATCAAGACTTTGATCATTATTTTCTTCAGATTTATACCCATGATTTGCTAGGGTAGAAAAATCTCTAAAATAACAAGCATCCATGGATTGGTGGGAATTATTTCATTGTGACATTGTATAAAAAGTATTTAAACAGTACAACATCACGTTATGGAACAGAACAATTAGATAGCAACGTACAACATAACATAACATAACAAACAATAACACTAAAAGACTGAAACACTCAAGTTTACCGAACCACATGACCAACACACTGTCTCTATTGTTTACTGAGGATAGCTCCCCACTGACCCCACCCCCCTCCACCTATCACACATAGAAACTCTCAGAGGAAAACAAGCTGTGTTTGGCAAGGACAGCTCCTTTGATACAACTAAAAGGCACTCGTTGTCTTCTTGCAGACACTTCCTTTACAAACCGCCTGACATTTATACTCTCCTGTCTTACAAAGCTTTCTTCATACTAAAATACATTTTTTGGTCGTACGATTTTTAATTATTGCTTTAAACATACAAGTATATAGTTACTTCAAGCATTTTAGAGCAAGTAAAGATAGTATAAGACTATAAATGATTAAGACCACATTTACATTACTATCGACATATCGGAAACTACACTTGTGTAGTACTTGAGCAGTATGTTTATACACCTGAAAGGTTTCACACTTTAATTAAATGATCCAAATTTATATTTTCAATAAGTAGTTACTCCCACTGACTGATCGTTCAAACGTTGCCCTAAAGACTTAAAAATTTTCTTATACTTTGCGCTAAATCTCCTAAAAAATAAACCTAGATTAGATGTACTAAGTTATAACACCCACATCATAGTCATAAGAACTAAAATTTAAACTTGTTCAGAAATTTTACCAACACGTAAATCTTAACTAAGCTTTAGGATGAATATTTTTAGGATCGTATATAATTTTTAGGTTTGCTAGCATAGTAAAATTGAAAATATCGTCTCAACTGTAAGAAATTGGATTTTATGAATGTAAATTATGTTGAACATATTCAGTCTCATAATTTTAGTTTCATAAATTTAATATAATTGGTATAAATATTCTACGGAAGACATATACGTTAGAACATTAAATTATTAAGATCACGTTGGATATTTTCTAAATAATTTTGTTTCCAGAGATCTATTGCTTTTTGGATGTTAATTATAATTTTTCAGATATGATATGGTCCTAGAAAACTGTTGTCAGAAGTTAGATGGAATCATTATCTTCAAGAGACAGACTATCTATAGTGGTGACATTTTTTAATTGAATTGATTCAAAAGCTTTAATAATAATAAAAGTAGTTAATCATTTACCTGAAAGGATGTGGGTGCTGAGAATTTTAAGATTTATATCTGAAACAGGTATTACATACAGGAAATGCAAGGTTTTGGAAATTTTTGTGACAAGGGTGAGATGAAAGTATTTTACAGTACAGTAGTTATAACTGGAGCGATATTAGATAAAAGCCAAGTAAATGTTATTCATGATTGTGCACTCAGCGAATACACAGAAGACATCTGTCCTCATAAATGAGGTTTGGGGATTTTATGACAAATAAATCTAGGGATTTGTTAATTTAGAGGGTTAATTGACTCATGGAAAGAGAGGATTAAGTGGGTTAAGGTCACCTAGAGGGCAGGCAAATTAATGGCGTCTTGTATTTCCAACTAGGTATGTATACTGCGTATTTTTTAATGGTGAGAAACTTCCAAACCAATGAGTTTCCGTATAGCGTACAATGGAGAAGAAATATCTGTACTTACAGTACAACTGTACACCACAGGAAATGGTAAAGAAGACTTGACAGTGCAAAGAGAGCGAGTCACACACACCAAAAAAATGTATCTTGTTGGATACATGCTATGTAAAATGTTAACAAAGGCGTTTTAAATTTATTCCAAGTCTTAGAACGTATATTGCATATACCGTAATAATAAGACGTAAAAATAACTTTAATATAATTTAATAAAATTTTACTGTCTAAAAATGTTCATTTTTTTTAGAACATTTTGGAGCGTGCGTTATATTAAAAGTAAAAAAAAAGTAAAGTAAAGAAGTCTTATTTTACCAGGCGCAGTTAGGGCTAAGAAGCCCTCTCTAACACTTAACCTGGGGACCAACGGCTTAAAGGTGACTCACATAATACATACATTATATATAGGTGATATTACAGTGTATAATTTAGTGAGTGCTGTTTTTATAAAGATTTTGAGCTCAATGTTTACTGTAAGATAATAAATATATAATTTTTATTGGACGATTTTTGTAAGTAGATTACATACATACATTGGTAAATAATTGAGCTAATTATAAATCTTGACGACAATATTTTGATAAAGTCTGTATGGAAAAATTCAGAAAATTTATAAATTGGTTAGTTTTAATAATAACTCAGGAAATTCTTGAGGGACTCGATATTAAAAATGGATATTTCTAAATGCAGACTATATCTCAGTAATTTGTTGATAGTCACTCAATGATATGGATTGTTTAATAGTAACAATTAGTCAGAGTACTTAGTAGATAAACAAACACGGCACCAAACGTGAACAGTTTAACCACATTGTGTACAGACACCTCCCGCAAAGCTAACAGTTGGTAAACAAAAGTTTTACATTGGCAACCGTGTAGTCGTCCTCTTACACAACTTTTACATCAGCCCAGTAAGTACTCACTTTGCAGTAATTCCACCAAGTTTAAATGTTATTTGACTAAGTACTAAATTTAGCTGAATTTAATAAGAGCTAAATATAACCAACAATAATTTTGATTAAATGAAACAAACTTGATAGAGATGTATTTTAATATTAGATATACTCAAATTTGTATTGCTTGCGTTAAATATATAATAATTATTACGAAATATTTTAACCATAGTTCTTTATTTAACTTCCTAATAATTCCTACATACTTTGCAAATCTTTTAGATTTATATTCGTATATTAATAGTTTTTCAACGGGAAAGCAGTTTTTTAAAGACATTAAATATGTCATGAATAATCGGTCGATATATCCATGAATTAAAATGTAATTTTTATCAATTTAAAACACAATATTCTAACTAGCTTTTGCCACACATAAATAAATGTGTATAAATACACATTTGTGCAACTGTCAATGTCGACCGACAATAATTGAGATGGAGGCAGAAAGTTGTCGGGATAACATCGCTGTGTCACTGTCAGACATCCGGTTTTTGCAATTCAGTGATGTTACATTAAATAATTCTGAACGTAACATTTATTGAAAATTCCAACCACTGTCATTTTAATCTGTATCTGTAGATTATGAATCAAAACGAAAGTTTGCTGGCCTTTATTTATTTCTTATTGTGACCGAAAAGAAATCTATGCTCTGCTAAACTTGTTGTAATACTTTAAGATTAACTAATGCTAGAAAACACGAAAGTGTTTTTTTTTTTTTTTTTTTTTTTTTTTTTTTTTTTTAAGTAAGACAGGGCATGCTTACTCCTCAAGTTGAGTGCTTGTCATGGACAGTGAATCAGGACTAGTCTTGTGAGGAGGGCATGCCCCTACGGTTGATTATAAACATAAATGTTTGACGATTCAAACTTCTTGTAAAACTCCTTACCACAATCGAAATATGATAAGGGATTGAGGTGGTAATAATTAACAAAGAAGATAAATTCAACAATGAGACAGCGTGAAATTACGAAAAAGCTGGCAGGAAGCGGGGTCAATTAATAACTATTGACGCATTGCATTTTTGCCAAGTAACTTATGGTCTACTGTGTATACTCTCTATATCATATAATTGACGTAGAAGTATAAACAAGTGTTGTTTTTAGTCATGCAACGTAAGAGAGTAAGGATCCGTGAAATAGCCACGTTATTAAATTACTCCCGAGGGATTGAAAATAGCCCTTTGTAGAAAGGAAGGGCGTTTGGAATATTTGTTTTGGGAATATTTTGCCCTTACACTCTAAAGCTGTCTTGTGTCTGCACTAATTTTTTTTTAAACAAATTGGCATAAATGTCCTATGTATCGAATGTTAATAGAGAATAATTAATGAGGTGTTATGGATGCAGGGGGTAGTTGCAAGACTTACCTCACAGCAATCTTTGATATCTTAGATTGGTATTTTAAAATTATTTAGCATAAATGTCGTATGGGATGTATGGGATGTATGGTAACCAAAGATGATTAACCATTGAACCAAGGGATCAGCTGCGGGACCCTTTTATTTGGGGTATATTTTGAGTCCCATGAAAAAGATCTGTAAACGATTTTATTAAGCTTTTTTGTTTTAAAGGGTTGAAGATTCAGGCGCATAACCGTCGTACTAAAACGAATATTTAACCAGTTTAGCGTAGTTTTCTGGAATAAAAGGGGTGAGGTTGTAGGGTTAAATGATTTTCTACATAGTTATCAATAACATATTATTGACGTCTACTGCATCTTAGAATTACCAGAATTCGTATTACTATTTTGTAGAATGACTTTATGTACTATTTAAATACCTTTTAAACGTAATGGGATAAATTTTTAGGTTCATGGAAGACATTTAAGAATTTTTCTAGGAAGTGGAATCTTGTAAAGACCGGAAGCTCAAAGAGTCTAAAACCCTCTAGAAGAAACCTGAAAGTTTCTATAGTCCTTGGGGGTACCAGATGCAGAGAAACTTTAGAAACCAAAGTTACCTAAATGCCAAAAGTCTCTATGGGCCGAAATCATACAGATAATGATAGTAGCAAAAGATGGATCCTCTTGAAGTTTGGAAGTTCCTACAGCCCGGAGGTTCAAGTCTTTCAAGACCTTAATGGTTGAAGAAGTTTAGAATTCACAATGTAGAAGGTTTCCAAAAACCAACGACGTGGAAACCTAGAGTTTAGGAAAATTGAAGTAGGGATGTTTGATTACGAATGAATTCGGCCTAATTTTTTCAGTCAACATGAGAACTACTAGACAGCTCTGACCTTAGGACATCAATCGGACCTCGGCGATTGTGAAAATAAAAAACTCTTTGTCAAAAACCCAATAGCAACAGACCTGAAGTACCACATAAGTGTTATTTTTAGCCCAAATGATACTGTAGGTTTCTTAAAATCCTTTCTCACAGGGCAGTTATTGAATAATCTTTTCTGTGATTATCACAATTAATCTCATATTATTGTCTATAAGTTTACTGCTGAAAAGAAATAAAATAGATACAATAAATACATGTCACATATGTTCTAGAAAATGGGTTAGATATTGTTCGTTTGTTTGGTAATTACCGCAATGTCAACATAATTGTTAAATAATTGTTGTTGTTGTTACATCAATAACAACAACAGCAAAGTGTGCAAAAAACACAAATAATAAATTCGTTTCCTCGTTTTGTATGAATGGAAATTTGTAACACCATAGTACAAACGTGAATAAGAGCCTGCTGGGGAAGAACTGAAATTAACAAAGTAAATTGATTATCATGTGTTGGCCTTCACGCAGAGTCCCTAGCTGACGTGGTTACTTTTGATGGAATACCACAAAATGTAGTGAATATTACGGGGTTTGGTTAAAGTAAGCAGTTACGAACTAAATACAAACATACTGTAGTACAATAATTCAATTTGTTTATCTATACTTGAATGACGATTTAAAGGCTTTACAATTAACATATTATTTTGTAAGTACGATTTATTCTTTGCAATTTTCAGTTAATTTTGTCACTGATGTCTACGTAGAGATCTCCACAGTTGAAATATTTCTCTAGATATATTGCTACATAACGCAGTCAAATGTCATACATCTGTTCATTAGGTTAGCTGTTTTAAGTTGGTAAATAGACAGTTAGATACCTATGAAGCCTTTCCAGTACTTCGAGTGATAAGTTTTACAAACTCTCAAAAAAAAACTAAAAAAAAATAAATTATTTAACCTCTTTTTCATAATTTAACTTTAATATGCAGGAGAAAAGATCAACTAAATTTTAAATTTGTATGCAAATATGCTCCCTTTTGTAGTAATTGTGACCTTTTTTTTGACGTAGTAAAATTAAAGGCCGCTGTATAGTAAAATTATATCCAAATTTTACATTCCACAGAGTAACAAATTTATAATCCTTTGTCTTAGGTATATATTGTACGTGCACTATATTCAAAATTATATTTTTTCCTACGTGGAAGTCAGTGTTTATTTACTGATTGATTTAATTATTATTTAGTAATAGGTTTTCAAACTCTCAATCAGTAAAGAAACCTCTTATTCCACCTCTTGTGCGTCATTTGACCTTAATATGCTCACAAGTACCATTACAGGAACCATATTTTGTATACCTATTTACAATTTAGTTTATCTTTTCTCCTGGATATTAAGGTCAAATGACGCAAAAGAGGTGGAATAAGAGGTTTCTTTACTGATTGAGAGTTTGAAAACCTATTACTAAATAATAATTAAATCAATCAGTAAATAAACACTGACTTCCACGTAGGAAAAAATATAATTTTGAATGTAGTGCACGTACATCCTAAGACAAAGGATTATAAATTTGTTACTTGTCTGTATGTAAAAATTTGTATCCAGGAGAAAAGATAAACTAAATTGTAAATAGGTATACACAACAAGTAAAATTAAGATCACCGTATACTAAAATTATGTCCAAATGTTACGTTGGACAGAGAAACAAATTTACTATTCTTTTTAGTTATGTGTACGTACACCATATTCATAATTATATTATTTAATACGTGATTATTTAAGTTTAAAGTTCAGCACCATATAATAATATTATCTGTCATTAAGTATTATTTATGTGATTATTTTTATATGGAGTTAGGTAGCGTAATAAAAATATTTGAAGTAAATTAAAGTATGGGACGTGATAAGAATAACGCCGTTATCAATATGTTCGCATTTGGAGATCGTTTACGTTCCAAGGTGGTACTAAAACGCATGCTGAATTTTTCCGCACCTTGGCTCTTACCCAGGACATCACATTATTGGAAAACATTATCTGCATCCCTCATATTCGAGGAGGTTATCTCTAAGCTTGCACCTAAATTTACTTCCGTGTTTCGGTAGTAAATCATAGACTGAAGTTTTTAATGAAACTTCTCGTTTGTGTGCTTTATCTTATTATATTATAGAATAATTTTAAAGGCATTAATAAATAGTTTGTCAGATAAATAAATACAATGTTATATGTAGCAAATTGTAAGTAAAGGGAAACTTTTACATATATACTCATAAGTCAAATAGTTACCAATAAGTTAATCTATGCCAATATGAGTTTCTAAAATCTGTAAATCGTCAGTTCATAGTTTATTAAAAATTGTTACACTCGCTAATTAAAGTCAAAATTATTTAAATTATTATAAATTCACTAACGTCACTAATTAGTTAAACAAGCAAATTATGATGTGCTGGAGATTATGAAGTATGTGCCTGCACACCAGCAATACCAGAAAAGTCTAATCAATGGAAGATTTATCACTGAATAACTGCGAAGCGTGCTTTAGTTCTTCATTGTATCTTATAAACCAGCTGTTTAATACTACTAAAGAGGAAATAAAAAGTAGCATTTTGTATCTTTATCAATCTTGGTCTGTTTGTATTTAAACACACTAAATCAAGGGGAAATTAAGTACTGATTCTCAGCTCGAGTTGATAAATATGAATAAGAAAAGATAAATAAACAGCTACATCTAGAGATAAAATATGTCGCTCTTTGTTTCAAAGCGGTCAACTGACTTGCCTTATTAATAATTTAAGCAATTGTTACATTGATTTTAGTAATTACTAAGAAGAATGCTTGAGCCTTATTAAAGTACGTTTTTTTCAACTTGTAAACTAGAAGAGATAGATGTGAAGTTTTAACTAAAAAATGTTGTTTACAACCTTTAGTGTGGTTGTGATCACGATCTATGATCTCATTTAAAATATTTTAGGTACAGAGCTACAAAGTTTTTGGAATTTGAAAATGTTTTTGATATTAAAAAAATGCAAGAATGGTACTACGACGTACTGTTCGAAAGCTTTTCTTGTGCTCTATTCAATAAAGAAATTATTCTTCAAAACTTAAATACAAAAGTAATAGTACATAGTAAAACACTCAAAATAATTAGAAAAAACATCTCCGCTATTTGGACACGACCAAGACATATTCAAAAGAAGTTTTTACCAAATCATTCACCGTTAAAAAAACCTACAAAATGGTGTGCCGCACGACGCATATTACTATTTGAAATTTTCTTAATACCTGTGACCCGCATTTTCTTACACACCCTGTATTTTAAATTTAACAAAACAATTATATCACGTTTGACATGTGGTTTGTTTTAGGGTTACAGTTTACTGCATCACTATATTTCGAACGGTCCAATCAAGGGACATTTTGGTCTGGTGTTCTGGCTCACCCTGTATAGTAGCACAAACAAGCTTGTCTCTCTGTGATAATAGTAAGAAATTCGAAGAGAGCTACTCTCTAAAAGATGAGAAGATTAATTGATAATTTTTGATGTAGTGGAAACTATAATAGATTTACAACATTGATGACCACTTTAGACCAAGCCTTGCTACAATGAGGAAGTTAGATGGTTCACAGTGAGCCCATCCGTCACCTGTCTCAACTCTATCCACCGATACTATCTCGCGAAACTCCCAGACAGCCCATCCATCCTGCTGTCTCACCACTCGCGGGTGAAAGTACGCTACATTCTTAAAGTCTGGTTGACTTGTTTGGATGTTTTAAATCCTCCAGGCATGTGACTTCTCGATCTATGTCGTTTACAAGTTTCTAGGAGTTTCCTATTTATTAAAATTCCTAGAGTATTGAGCCCACAGAAGATTTTTTTGCCTAAAAATGTCAATTTCTGGAAGCTCATACCATCTGGTAGATCCGAGGCTCTGAATCGTATTTTCCACAACATATGCCTCTAGAACTTTCCATACTCTGACCATACAAAACAGGGAAAGAATTGTGAACTGTGAAGAATTCTTCAACAGTTTCGAGACTATTACTTTAAAGTTTACTTTAAACTAAAGAATGAAAATACTGTGAAAAGAGGATTATTTTAATGGGAGATCTATTATTAATGAGTACGATAAATACGATTTTATAACAACTGTAATCGAAGACTTCACCTCTCAATCCTATAGAATAAAAATTGCTCAACCATAAGTTTTAATCCTTTTTCAAAGATTTGGGCTAAAATAATTTTTTGTATCTTTTTTCTGGTTTTAGATGAAATGTCCCTTTAACGCATTCATATATTTTTTAAACGTTCTTCTTTATAGTTACGGTTTTTTGTGGGCTTGTTTTGAGATATCATTCGGAAACAGCTCATTTGCGTCATGGTTGTTGTGAAGAACTACAATACATGTATTTGATTAGCCAGTTACAAAATAGAAGAGTTTGTGTGCGTAAAGAGAGAAATAGCAGTGAGTGGCAGGGAACTTCAAATCTAACGGCTTGTGCCAAAGACCTATTACAATTAAAAAACAAAAGTCTACCAGTTAAGCCATTTTAGCACCAACTGTAAACGTGAAAAATGGTCATTACCAACTTTTCATAGTAACTTTCTTTCTTGCAAAGTGTGATATTTACAATATTGCTGTAAACTGTACTACATCATGAAGTACAAAGTGAAACGTTTTATCCTTCATAATACATGATTTATTTAAAGTTTCGTTATTTACGATGGTTGATTTGAAAGAATAATAGGACTTCAGAAAATTTCAATCGTTACAAACAAAACTATAATTCATGTGGTGCTCCATGATATATAATATCTAAGCTTTTATTTTTTTTATTTATATTATTTATTCGTGAAATGTTAATATATTTATTTTAAACTAATTAGTGATCATTATACTCGGTACAGCCCTTTTCTAGTTATAAATGGTTTAACAAACTCGACTGATGTATATAGTTGTAAATAATAACGAATAACCTCCTACTTGCAAACTAGTCGGTATAACTTACAACATGAGTTATAACGTTGGGTCGCTTCACGGTCGTATTGGCCGTAACTCCTGCACTCTCAACTTGTGCCCTCCGAGGTCAAAGTTCAATTATGCATTGATACTGGAGAAGAGGAGGAAATTAATCAACCCCAAGCTCCAAACTTCCCTAATGAACGCAACAGTTGGGTCTTAGTGCTGTGTCCCGGCCAGTCTTCCATGACTGAGTGAGGAATATATTTCTATTTTATATTCAATAGTTTAGGGATCCTAATCTACAATTTGGTTCCCTGTTCGATTGTGATGTTGGTTGCTTACTATTTTATAGCCGGTTTTGGAAACTATGTGACCGGATGGAAAGATCCTAGTATCTTATCAAAAATAAACTGCATGATTCATATAAGCTTTTATAGGAATGTCTTTAATATTTTTCATATATTTTTCAACTAATAATATTTAGTAGATATGTTGATCTAAAATTCTGCAGTTGGAATGGTAAATTAATTTAAAAACATCAAAACTCTATGCATACTTATTTCAATATCTTTCAGATATAGTCAGTGATAAATACTAACAGTTGCTTTTTATGAACAGTTCCTTGTACTACATTGATTTAAGGAATAACGTCCTGAGTTATGGTAAAGGCTTTTATGTTTAAAGATATTTAGACGTCAAAATAGATATATCGTAGTAGTTTTTGATAAGAAGAACACAAATGTACTTTTTTAATACGTTTAAAAGTATGAATTACTCTATTTATGCCTCAGTTTTTAAATATCTACGTTAATTTCTTTCTACTGCATAGCATTTTTCAAAAATGTAATAACTGCAATTGATTTATAAATAGACATTTAGGTTGGTCCATAATGAAGACAGCAGAGCTATTGTATTGGGGTTGATTTTACTTGGACCAGGAGGAAAATTTGTATCAATTTTCAACTCTCTAGGACATTTTTATCAAGAGTTGGGCAGATTCAGTAAATAAATAAATTTAAAATCCGTTATCAAAGAATGACACCAGAAACTGGTAAATAAAATGTTATGAATTCTTACAAAAACATATTATTGCCTTATCGTATGTGTAAAACTCCGAATATTATAAACAAAAATATATAAATAGTATATAAAACAAAATATAAAAATATATATAAAAACATTTATTATGTATTTTCTATTTCATTTTTTATTTAATATTATTTTATGTTAATTTTTTTATTATTATCAAACAGAATGCGAATTTTGGATCTATAATTCACCAGAAGTGCGTGTATTCTCCTAACAACTGCCGTGGCATTGATTTGGGCAACACTGTAACGAGGGGCCAGCGCCCTTCTGTCTTATCGCGGGGTTCATAGGTACATGTCCTAGATAATTTTGAATTTAGTTCTTATTTTTAAACTTATTGACACGTCATTATAAGGGCGTAAGAAATAAGTAAAACTAATATGAATGGTTCACGTTTAAGTACTGTTTATGCTGACTTCAAATATAACACAACAAATTGCATGTGCATGTTGCTATTATATCAGGATGATTACTTGACCGACTAAAAATACGTTTTAATTTTCATACACATTTATTTATATGTTTGAGTTTTTAAGTAAATTTTATTTCAGTTTTGAAGAAAAAGTGTAGCATTTATTAACAGCTTAGCTATGATTTACCGTGAAACCGAATACATGCTGCAGGTGGGACGATATAGCGAGCAAACTGTGTATGTCCCAAGTGAAAAGTAAGCGTGTACTTACTGTAGTTGAGAGTATTTACTGAAGTGAGAGTAATTTATAATCTATTGTAGAAAAATTCAAATATTTTCCTCACTCTCACTTTCTTGTAAATATGCAAAAAAAAGAGGTGGGCTGCAATTAATGAAAAATACTGTGTATGAAGATTCTTGAAGCATTAGAGAGATTTTAATTTAATGTTATTTGTAAATGCCACATGTTTTCCAATATTAATTTTTTTAGCCCTTTTGAAATAAATGATTCTATTGTCAGAGAGCTTCACAAACGAATAAAACTATTTCCAATAAAACAATATATATTGAAAAAACACATTGTAAAGGATTTTGAAATATGGATAACGAGTATAAAATATTTTCTGGCAACAAAATCGTGGCTTTAATGAAACATTACTGCATGTAACATTCCGTGGAAAATAAAAAAGCTGAATTCTCCTATCAGGACGAGGTCGTGCAGTTAAGCCAACTAATGTGACAGTTAAGATGGCCTCAGATAATCCTTGATGTACTGGGCAGGGTAGTGGGAGGGTTGTCATACTGCTGAAATAGGGAGAACCTAATCACAATACACATCTTCTACCCAAAATTGCTCAGTGTGGCTTATTGTATGAGCATTAGCGAAGTTAATTTTATCACTAACATATTTTTATTCATAGAGGGAGTGATTAAAAATTAATTTATTTCTATCTGACTGCATCTCCTCACAATATAACTATGTATGAAAAAACTGACCTCTATAACTGAAATTGTGCATAAAGCTTCATATTTATAAACGAAAGACTAATTTAGATGGTGCATGTCACTATATCGGAATTTTCAGAGCGTTACCTAAAATATTAACATTGGTCATATGGCTTACCATGATATACTTGAGATAATTCCTGAACAAATAAATTTGTACACAATCTGAGTATATTGAAACGAGATTTTAAGATATGACGTTATTAATACATATATCTTATTCATAAATTAAAAAGAAAAAATATTAGAGTGGAAATCTAACATTCAAGTTGGTGACAGGATTGGATATTTGTGCTCTTCTGCATTGAAGGATCCTTGTCCAGCTCACCGGAACTTTTATAAAAAAAATTAAAACTAACTAAATTAATAAATGTGAATATATCATGCCACAAGATATTTGAGCATTATTTCACACCTGAATTTTACATTTTGCATACCAATTCATTTCTACTTTAACAATAATGAGATCTACAATGGTGCATGTTCAAATATGAACTTTGGCCTCATTGAAGCCTATACTCAGTAGGCTGACACAGTTACTGTTAGGGAGATAAAGTAAACTCTTTTACGTGTTTCATTATCGTTTGCCTGTCTATCTGTCCGTTACCCATGTATTATAAAATGAATATCTCATACATAAAATATTTATTGCCCGATTCATGTACGTGTCAAAATGTTTGTAGTTATTTATGGCTAGTTCTAATGTTCTTAAAATATTAAAATATATTCATAATCTTATAATGTTTTACGGTATGAAGCCTTAAATATTTTAACCGACCGCCATATTAAATTCGTTATCACAATATGAAATAATTTTCACTTCATTTGCGACTGGAAGAAAAATAATTGTACCAAATCCAATTATTTCACTACTTGTATTATTTAATTTTTAGAACAAATTTTTTTGGAACATTTAACTAAAGTTTGTGTAGATAGTCTTCTTACACATTCTATGATTAAATAACAATAAGTGGGCTAACTTTGAATGAATTATAAATACAGAATAACATGTACGTGTTATACAGAACTTACAATAACATGTGGACCTTAAAAGTTTATATTTAATAATAAGTCTTAACTCTATATTCAAAAACGTTATTGTATAATTCCATGAACAATTTTTATTAAACGCGATTTTTTATTTTATTTTAAATTGGTTGGAGTTTATAATAGCTTAAGAGCAGAACGAATCCTTAAGTGCTCTCTCCTACCCTTCAACCTCAAATTACAGGGCCAAGCAATCACCATTCTAACTTTGTTAACTAAGTGTTTAATAATGAGGCATTACTATTAAGCTGCAATTTACAGGATGTTATTTAATTTTAAAATCTATTTGTAAGATTGAACCCGAAATCTGCAGCGGTTTTACTGTACATGAGAGAATATGGATAATATGTAACTGATGGGAGTATGTTCAGTGAAAACATTATAAATTAATATAAAAAGTGTTTATTTCGATCTTTTAAATTTCTTAACCTAAATTTATAATTCTTGTTAAATGACATTACTAATTTGAAGGAAAATGTTATATATTTTGCTACTATTTTTAAAATTTATATAACGATTTTGTGATAATTGTGTTTATTATTCAAATTATGTAATTCAGTTTACAAAATTCTCTCTTCTAGTTTAGGTATTTCCAGCATAAAAAGCTAACCAAAACGTAGGAAATTTATGTTAACTATCAATGCTATTTGAATAAAAAGTTGGAATATAGATAAATCCGATTTACCGTTTGGTTCGTAAACTAGTTATAACATTTGATTCACTTTCTAAATTCAGGGCCTCAAATCACTGAAGTCCAAACTTAAAGTCAAACCGTTAGATTATAGATCTGGAGATTGAAATATCGTTCAGTTGCCATTGATTTATCGTTAGAGCGTTTTGCATAAAACCCTTAAGAAAATATACCTATGACTTTCATATTATTTAGCAGGAAATTGCGTGCGAAACCGTAACTACTGGTAATATAACATTTGAATCTATTATTTATGAATTATATTAAAAACGTTGATGCAAGTCAGTAATGTGTAAATTATATTGATACAATTTTTGAAATATTCTTTTATTTTATACTAAAAGCTATTAGTATTGATTTGTATTTATGTAAGGAACAGTATAAATTATTATACAATAGTTATACGGAGTTATGAAAGTTGCGGATGGTTGAACATGTTATATGAGCAATTTCGTACTTGGAGTTTGTCAGGATATGGCTTTATGAAACATTACTGTGTTGGGAGATTAAAAACGAGGTAGTATACTAGTAATATTAACGTAGATTCAGAATACATTGTTTGATAAATTGTTTATCTTCCTCATATTGTCTATATTTATAGTTTATTTGATAAAATATATCTACTTTTTTAAGTTTACAGCGATAAAATTCGATTATAAAAAAGGGAGCGCCATATCTCGTGTCGCATAACAGGATGAACAATTTTAGGTCTACAGCTTATTTATGGATGTGACAGAAAGCCAGAAAATTAGCGGAAGATACATTTTTATATTACCGTGGAAGAGAAAGTAGACATTGTGCTAGCCTACTGAATCATAGCCTGCAAATGACGCTCAGACAAATAACAAGGTGGGACAAACACCGTATTAGAACTTGTTCTTGTGTATGTAGAAATGAATCTTGTCTTGCGTATTTGAAAAACTATAGACTAAACAATTCTAGAGATATCTTGGGGACAACTTTGTTATATGCGTTACTATATGTCATATTAATACGTTGTAGAGCTTATTTCTTCCTGGGAATCCTTAATTAATTTTAAAACAAACACTCCAATAATAATAAAAA
Source organism: Homalodisca vitripennis (assembly GCF_021130785.1). Taxonomy (NCBI): domain Eukaryota; kingdom Metazoa; phylum Arthropoda; class Insecta; order Hemiptera; family Cicadellidae; genus Homalodisca; species Homalodisca vitripennis. The sequence goes on from NC_060212.1 coordinate 37,881,151, forward strand.
CTTTATTTGTATAAAGCCTCTCAATTTCATTCAAAACTTAATCAGAACTATAAAATTATGTTATTTAGGCATAGGTTACGTGGGTCTGATGATATTTATTTATTATAAGCGAAAGGCCTGACAATAAAAAAATAGTAATTATTATTATAGTATTTGTTTTTTAAAACACACACCGCAATAATAATAATACTTATATTTGTGTAAGGCCTTTCACTTTCATTAAAAACATCATCTATAAAATTATGTTATTTAGATATAGGTTATGTGGGTCTAATGATATTTTTTATTAAAAACGAAAGATTCCACAGAAATAAAATAGTAATTATTATTAAAGTGTTTTGTTTTTAAATTAAGTCGTATGATTAACCACAAATTTATTTGTCCTGCGATTTTTCTCGTTCCTATCATGGTTACCTATAATACGTATGTAAAGTTGTTTGTTAAAGCTTAGTCTAATACCATGGGATAACTTGCACCATCATCGATATCTGTATTCCCATTTTTAGAAATGAATTTTCATACAAAATTGCAAGCCTGTAGGTGAGTTCATTCTCGAAATATCGTGTAGATATGCAGACGCACAGAAATGGTATGTTCCAGAACCTAGAATGATTATTACTACATAAGAAAGAGACTCTAAGATAATTTTAAATGTCCAGCAGTTTGAACAGGAAGTAATTGCAAAAAGAAAGCGTGAGTCTTTTAGTTGTATCAAAGGATATGTCCTGGCCAGCACTACTCGTTTCTTTTGAGGGGTTTTTGTAGCAGCTCGGTCGGAGGTGGATGGGGGGAGAGCTTTCTTCCAAGAACAATACAAACAGTGTATGTCCAGGCACGGTGAGTTACGACGTATCAATCTGACAGTATGGTCTGAGGTCACCTTCACGAGTTGTATTGTACAAGTTCTGTTATATGGTACTTTAGCTAAATATTTGAAACTAAATATGGTTTAATTATTGTAACTATTTCCCGTTTACATATCATTTTACAAAAAACTTAAACTTCTGAAGCTCTTTATCTACACACATTTCAACAGTGATATGCAAGTACAGTGTGATATTGTAACAAGACAGTAAATACAACTACTAATTATAATGGAAACTTATTATTAGCTACTCGTTTATAACACATATTTAAAAATTATAGTGTGATACAAAATGATAAACAAGCAACAGATTTACATTGTTTATTTAACCTCACTATGAAATAAATTTTACTTTTTAAAATAGGGTCTTGAACAGGATGTTATTAGTAAAGCCTGTACCGACGAAACTTGAGTGGTGTCTTCATTTTTTATCTCTGATGAATCTGATTTATACACATTGCGAAACAACAGGAAGCTGTAAAGAATCAAAGCGACAAAATAATAAATTAAAAAAATAATATAGCAAAATGTAACTAACTGAAAGGAGTCAAAATTGAATTAATTATTAAGATTTATTTTTTTAAATCATCTATGTTACAAGAACGTCTAATATTACATAAATAGAAATATAGACTAAATATTAATTTTAAATTTAAAATATTCAAAATGTGCAATGGCAGGAGCCTTTATTTAAATCATGAAAGAGTGAAACTTTCCTGAAACGACACAACTCAGTTGGTTACCATGATAAGCGCAGCTAACGCAAAACGTCTATATGGAGAGTACAGTCTGGCAGCTGGTCATCTTTTGTGACAGTTGCTATGTTACGGTCGCTAGCATTTGTCCTCTATAACGGTTCTAAAACGTTATCAATATTTGCATGTTACGATATATTGTGCCTATACGAAGGTTACAACCTGGGAACGAGGTTACCTGTGTGACATTTGCTGTGTTAAGATTTATAGCATTTGTCCGCTATACGGTTCTAAAACGTTATCAATATTTGCATGTTTCCATATATTGTGTCTATACGAAGGTTACAACCTGGGAACGAGGTTATCTGTGTGACATTTGCTGTGTTAAGGATCGTAGCATTTGTCCGCTATACGGTTCTAAAACGTTATCAATATTTGCATGTTACGATATATTGTGCCTATACGAAGGTTACAACCTGGGAACGAGGTTATCTGTGTGACATTTGCTGTGTTAAGGATCGTAGCATTTGTCCGCTATACGTTCTAAAACGTTATCAATATTTGCATGTTACGATATATTGTGCCTATACGAAGGTTACAACCTGGGAACGAGGTTATCTGTGTGACATTTGCTGTGTTAAGGATCGTAGCATTTGTCCGCTATACATTAAAACGTTGTGCATGTTTCCATATATTGTGTCTATGTCCATTTGCTGTGTTAAGATTAGCATTTGTCCGATATACGGTTCTAAAACACTATCAATATCTCCATGTTTCGATATGTTGTGTCTATACCGAGACTACAAACTAGGAACGAGGTTATCTGTTGTGACATTTGCTGTGTTAAGGATCGATAGCATTTTTTCCGCTATACGGTTCTAAAACGTTATCAATATCTGCATGTTTCGATATATTGTGTCTATACCGAGACTACAAACTGGGACGAGGTTATCTGTTGTGACAGTTGCTGTGTTACAGTCGATAGCATTTGTCTGGGAGACGGAATTTACTGCAATATTGATTAAATATAGTTAATTCATAAAAATGTTATAGTTTAGGATAGCATCAAAGCCACTATTAATGTCCAAGGATTTAGGTATTTGAATTATATGAGTTTTATGATACAGCTTTACTACGATTTGAAGCGCATTAAATAATTAACTAAATGAAACTAAGGTTATTTACCCATAAACCCTACATGTGACAGATTGACAGGTTCGGAGCAAACGGGATTACACACCAGACACGATGTTTTAACGATTAGATGGGTCTCAGTGATGTTACCCAATATGTGAGAGTAAATACATGTCCCTGTGGAGTTCCTTGAGTGTCATTTTACAGCTGTTACTTATATAAAGTTCTTATTTTTTATTTGCATAAACAATATGTATTTCCAGAGTTTTAAATCCAAACAAGTTGGATGCTTTGTTATTTAATTTCAAAATAATATTTTCGTAATATAATAAACTAAAAATGCAAGTTACGTTTAGGACCACTTGTCAAAAGTAATACATTTGTATACAGTGGAATTTACTAGAAATTTATTATGATTCTAAAGTATCGTATTTTATCCGAGAAAATTCGGTAAGCAATATTTGCAGACACGTTTTACGAAGAGTACATTTCAGTGAGTAAACCTTTCTAAATGAAAACATTATGTGTTCAAGGTTTACGCCTATAAACGTATCTGTTATACATTCTTTCCCAATTACATTTACACATTAACAAAGGGATTTATCAATGGACTATGTGTTTTAAAAAAATTGTTGATATTACATCTGTCGTCATTTTCGTGTAAATTATTTTAGTTCAAGAGAGATGATTAAATAATTTTCTGACCTAAAATACATCACAGTATCGGTCGCTATAGTCACTGTGTAGAGTGATGTGTTTATTTGACAGTTTTCTACTTTTTCTTATTTTAAGGAATTAAACACCATAATTTGTTAAAGTGTTTAAAATATTTTTATGTTAGAATTTGAAACATATTTATTATATGCCTTAATTTACTTAATTTTATACACTATAACACATTATAAGATATTACAATACAAATCCCTGGAATAAAATATTTGATGAGATAGGAGTAGGCAAGAAGCTATATGTAAACTAGGCAAGAGTAGGCTACACCACAAGGTACATAACAGGTTTCGTTGAGTTTGCATGCAAGATTTCAAGTCTTATTTCACTTTAAAAATGTCCAGCCGAGTGATATACATACATATTCGTTTGGTACACACCGTATTGCAAATTGTGTCAGCATATTTATTAGTACGATTCAATTGCGCTTAGTCAAATTCCGTGGTTGCATCCGGACATGCATCTTTAAAAAACTTCTTTTTTATGTAGAAATGAAGTTTACTATAGCGTTTGAAGTCTTTAGACGAATATTTTCTCAAAACATTCACATTGTTTATGTATTAAGTTAGGTTTCATACTAATTTTAATTACTTTAATGTGGTTAAGAAATCCAAGTTGGTTTATGTATCGTATCTTCGTCTTATTGAAAGTTGTGAGACTGATGATCGGTGACTATAAACTGATCTGCAAAAGAGCCAATTATCTGAGTGAATCACATTAAAATACAATGGATAACGGCACAGCGGTGTTCCAATGCCAAGATAATGGGCTAATATTTAGGTTTGTATCAGTGATAAGTTTGTATATTAATTCTATGTATTCCTATATTCCATATATTCTGAGCATTTTCGTCGTAAAAACCTGTTTGGAGGGAACCTATTTGTTTCAGAGCGCATTGTTAATAAGGTCGTGTCTCATGTGTAACGTCTCCTAGGGACTCAAGAATCCACCACTAGAAATGCGGGTCCTGCCGGAATTGGGAAGGTGAATATACAACTTACGTCATAAAATCCAGAAGATCAGCATTCGTTAAAGATATTACTCAGTTTATTAACATTTATAGTACATGGAATAGGGAAGTCTAGAAAGTTATGAAAACAGAGCTGGCATTTAAGAAATACCCGCCAGTGACATTGTTATTGTGGATGTACTAATGAAAAGACACATGCATAGTTTAGGAATAAAACATGAATGTTTATGAATTCCTAGATATAAGTTTTTGTTCCAAATTTGACGCTGAATGAATGTATCAGACAAATGACTGATACAGCTCGGAAACTGCTGCTGGGGACACATCTGGCGCACCGAGCGCACGTCACAGCGTCCTTGGTCCTGGTATTAGAGGACTGTGGAGGATTAGTGTCCTCAGTAGCTGAATCTCTGTCACATCTCGTCCCATGAACTGTAAATATACTTTAATAGATTCTGGAATATTCATATCCATGCTGATGGGTCTATAAGTATTGGAAAACTCGATAGACCAAGTTACAATTAACATGTAATGTGAAAATTTAGAATCTACAATATATATATATATATATACTAATGAATTTTTGTGCCAACTAAAATTCAGTAGTTTAGCAATCATATTTTTTGGCAAGATAGTATCGCACTCAGGAAAGAACAAAAGTAAAGTTATTTTACAAATAGAATAATCAAATCAGTCATAAAATAAAATTAATTTTATTTACAAAACAACAATACTCTAAATTTAATAACGAAGAAATCAAACTTAATTATATTGTATTTATGCTAAATATTAACCAAACACAATCCATTCTGAAAGTTAACCCCAAATAATTTGTGATTAAATTTTGCTTTCTAATGACTATATAAGTCTTTTCTATTATCAGTAACATTATACATAAACATTTCCGTATACCTAGTTTTTATGAAACTATGTTACAACATTTAAATAAATATTGACGTATTGAAGAAATCAATTAAAGCAGGGTTAGAAGAACATGATTTTTCCCTTGTATTCATGAGAGCCAATAAGATTAAAACTTTGATTTATTTATATAATTATAACTGGTTTTGGAAACTGCAAAATAAACTGAAACATTTACAAAAGTAAATTTAAAAAGTTTGTCAAAGGAACGAAATCGTAAACATGAATGTAAATTTAAAAGATAAACTTATTTCTTTACGGTGATGTTAATGTATGATCGACTTGACTTCTATATTATGTCATATTATATTCCTTTCTACTAATATATAGGAATTCGTAAATGACAAACATGTACTATAGACTATGATTGGTGATTTATTTAATCAAGGTCAAAACGGTAATTTCCAAATCCCAATTATTAGATTAATAGAAAATTAATAGACATTTAGTTACAAACTAACGTATGCTCGTTAACTATTTATTATTTGCAATAAATAATAAGTTTTTATATTTTTACACACCATGGCGTTTTCTTTGGTGGATGGTGGAGTGTTACATTTGGTGGGATGGGTGGGGAGGGGGATATAGCAGTGTCAGGAAATGTATGGATCAATTAGCAGCTAATGGGAGAAGTGAGTGTCTCGTTAGTACCACTGACACCGTACTGCCATACAATAACGTTACAGTTGTGTTACACTACTGTAACACAGTTAGTTAATTGAACCATTATTATATAATAGTTACATTGTTATTATTATTAAATTAGCTATATGAGTTTTAAAACACTATATTGTACAAAACCCGAACTACAGCAGATATTAAAATAATGCTAGTCGTATGACAAATACTCGGTAAAGGACATATTAAAACGGTAAATCAGAGTAATTAATATAGTGTGAGCGTTTGCGAAGCATATTACATAAGTGGCTGGAGAAATTGTCATTCCTGAATTTCTTTGTCAGCACGATATATTAAACAAGTGACCTAAAGACTTGATATTGTACATTAAGATTAATTTTATAAAATCAACACTTTGTTTGATGACAATGCACGTTACTCCATTGGATTTGGCTGAGCATTGAAAAACATTTTGCATTAATCTCGTGGAAACCGTGATGGTAATGAGAGTATAGCTGAATAAATAAATATGTGAACAAACTAAGTTCAATCATACGGATTTGTAACATTTTGTTACATGGAGTAAAACTATAAATAATATAGTGGAAATTCAATTTCAAAAGTAGGTGTCAAGATTTTATTTGAGGACTGCTTTAAAATTAACTTAACGAACAAAAGTGTAAATGTATGATGTGGCAAGATAACTAGAGTAAGATGTCGTCTTTAGACTTTGCGTGCATCTGCTTTTCTACATGGACAAGAATGAGTTTTAATGATGATGCATGTCCTATCATGGAATTATTATACTGAGGATGAATAAATAGATCTGAAAGACAGCTACAAAGCTGTTGCTGTCTCACACAATGGTACATTTCTCAGATGAGTATCATCGTGAAATATCAGATTAGGGGTATGTCAATATATTAAAATGTTGTTCTACAAAGATTGTTGCTGTTCTAGGAAGTGATGGATTTCATATGCAATTATCATTGTGAAATATAAAACTGAAGATGAACCAGTGATTCTGAAGATTGGTAAATGCCAAATAAAGATTTGTTAAATTTCATATGTAGTTGTAAAATATCAGATTGATGATGCATTCATTTACAGTTTCAAAAATGTGCTCATGTCTATAAGTTTAGTAATTTTATGTGGAGAAGTAGATTCTATTCTTGTTCTGTAATCGAGATATATACAAAAATCATCGTCTATTTATTGTTTAGAAGGATAAGATATTACCTAAATAATTGTTACTTTACGATTCATACTCGTATATTCCTATATTCGAGGGTTGGCATATTGTAGGTTCTAACTTTTGAACTCAAACAGGATTCCATCCATTTTTAGGGGGCAATTTGATATTGTTTAACTAATCTATTACAATCATCAATAACCCATATTAAAGCTTTTGGAAGCCCACTTGAAAACCTCTCCAATTTGCAATATAAAAATTATAATTACAGAAATTATCTCTAACCTTGTGGAGATTCTGAAATGATTATTTTACTCTCTATACAGTCATAAGTAGAAAACATTTGTTATTTGTCTAAAAACCTGTCGATTAAAATTTAGTTCATGAGTAGTTTGTAGGGTGAAAAATATTGGAAGAAAAGTTTACTTTTAATAGCTTACGGACTTGTTCAGGTCATATCAGTTTTGATCGGTCCATGTTTTACTGCAGTCAGTGCTGCAATTTTGTACTGGGTTGAGATAGAAAGCTCTAGTTTCCACTAAACTTCTTATTTTATCAAGACTTTTCACTTAATGAGTCTTTGCACTTAAAATATTTGAGCTCCGCCTAAGACCCCATTTTGGGGAAAATGAGCAAAGTTTTAAAAGTAACTAAAAATTTTACTTCTATTTCCTAGAAAGGGTTTCTGAGTTCCATCCCTCCATTTTATTCATAAAAAACTAAACAGAGTGAATATATACTTTTATCTCACACTGTATAAAATAAAACTAATGAACTGTGACAACTCCACAAACAAATTTTCATTCTCGTATACCAAAAAATTATGGTGGACGAAGCGCAACTGCTTTTTCACTTTTTTTGATGCTACCATCTTGGAAATGGCTTTGTATTTCAAAACCTGATATCAGGTACACGTCTAATGACCCACAAACCACAATACATGCAAATGCGTTTGTAAATAGTTAAAACCCTAATTTCAGCATCAGCCGACCACATAAGGTGGAGTAAATTGATTTATAGTTGAATAATATCGTTGTTTAAGCCGAGAATGGCATAACTGGCTTCAAAACTTTATATTGCTTACAAATTTATAAATGATCTGCACAATCTCCAGATTATAAAAATCGTTCATATTGTTTATATTCATGTTTAGATAACAAGGATAAAACAAACTGATTGTATACTATATGTTAATAAATATTATGGGATTTGTCTTATTTTTTATTTATAAAATCAATATTTAGTTCCACATCATAAATTTCTGAAATTTGCAACGGAACAATGTTTAATTTTTCATCATAACTATAGACAGTTATACTTAAAAACAAATCAATTTTTTTCAAACAATTTAACCTGTATATCTTTAAACGACATTAGATACTTATATCCAGAAAATATGTCATTATTAACAAATTTTTCGTATTGCTTACATTTATAAACATGTACAGGTATTTTTTTTTCTGTTAATACCACATCTAAATAAGTAAATAAAACATAAATAATATTTATTTTACTTGTAAATCGATATATGATCCTGCATTCATAACTTCGTGTATTTAGACCTAGAATCTAAATACACGAATGCTTCTAACGTTTCAATGTTCAACCAGAACCTTTATTTTGATAAATTATTTGCTTACCATGCTATAATTTATTGTATTATATTCTAATACAATCATCAATATTGTGTATTTCACCAGTTTTTGTTGCAATATAAATTGAAAATGTATATTTCTCAACGATAAATAATTCGTTCGTATTTAAATTTTAAAGAAAAATAAAGAGTTTTAAATATTTTTCACTATTGAAGAATTTATAAAAACATTAATTTAGGGTCTCATTACAGATATATATTTCTGTAATTTTATAAAGTTTTCATTTGACTTTTAATATTTGTAAAATTTCAACATGAATACAATTGTCGATACATGTATGTTCATATTTAAGCTTTAAATATATTTGTCCTACCATTTCAGATATGGTTTTATCATCAGTTCCACTAGATAGTTTATCAGAAATGTACAGAATTTTTTCATCGTTAAATATATTCAGATCTTTATGATGAGTTTCAGTGTTTGACATGATATTTAAGGCCAACTTCAGATATGTCAGTACACACAATATCGTATCAGCACAGAGGGAGTAATCGGCAATAATTGAGACGGAGGCAGACACATGTCAGAATACTATCTCTATGTCACTGTCTCACATGACATTTACAGCCAACTTCAGATATATCAGTGCACACAATATCTTATCAGCACAGAGGGTGTAATCGGCAATAATTGAGACGGAGGCAGACACATGTCAGGATACAATCTCTATGTCACTGTCTGACATGACGTTTACACTCCACTTCTGATATGTCAGTACACACAATATTGTATCAGCACAGAGGGAGTAATTTGCAATAACTGAAGCGCAGGAAGACACATGTCAGGATACTATCTCTAAGTCACTGTCTGACATGAAGTTTACACTCCACTTCTAATATGTCAGTACACACAATATTCTATCAGCACAGAGGGAGTAATTGGCAATAATATAAGCGCAGGCAGACACATGTCAGGATACAATCTCAATGTCACTGTCTGACATGACGTTTACACTCCACTTCTAATATGTCAGTACACACAATATTGTATCAGCACAGCGGGAGTAATTGGCAATAATTGAAGCGCAGGCAGACACATGCCAGGATACTATCTCTAAGTCACAGTCTGACATGAAGTTTACACTCCACTTCTGATATGTCAGTACACACAATATTGTATCAGCACAGCGGGAGTAATTGGCAATAATTGAAGCAGAAGGCAGACACATGTCAGGATACAATCTCTATGTCACTGTCTGACATGAAGTTTACACTCCACTTCTGATATGTCAGTACACACAATATTGTATCGGCACAGAGGGAGTAATTGGCAATAATTGAAGCAGAAGGCAGACACATGTCAGGATACAATCTCTATGTCACAGTCTGACATGAAGTTTACACTCCACTTCTGATATGTCAGTACACACAATATTGTATCAGCACAGCGGGAGTAATTGGCAATAATTGAAGCAGAAGGCAGACACATGTCAGGATACAATCTCTATGTCACAGTCTGACATGAAGTTTACACTCCACTTCTGATATGTCAGTACACACAATATTGTATCAGCACAGCGGGAGTAATTGGGAATAATTGAAGCGCAGGCAGACACATGCCAGGATACTATCTCTAAGTCACAGTCTGACATGAAGTTTACACTCCACTTCTGATATGTCAGTACACACAATATTGTATCAGCACAGCAGGAGTAATTGGCAATAATTGAAGCGCAGGCAGACACATGCCAGGATACTATCTCTAAGTCACAGTCTTAATGAAGTTTACACTCCACTTCTAATATGTCAGTACACACAATATTCTATCAGCACAGAGGGAGTAATTGGCAATAATTGAAGCGCAGGCAGACACATGTCAGGATACAATCTCTATGTCACTGTCTGACATGACGTTTACACTCCACTTCTAATATGTCAGTACACACAATATTGTATCAGCACAGCGGGACTAATTGGCAATAATTCAAACGCAGGCAGACACATGCCAGGATACTATCTCTAAGTCACAGTCTGACATGAAGTTTACACTCCACTTCTGATATGTCAGTACACACAATATTGTATCAGCACAGCGGGAGTAATTGGCAATAATTGAAGCAGAAGGCAGACACATGTCAGGATACAATCTCTATGTCACTGTCTGACATGAAGTTTACACTCCACTTCTGATATGTCAGTACACACAATATTGTATCAGCACAGAGGGAGTAATTGGCAATAATTGAAGCAGAAGGCAGACACATGTCACGATACAATCTCTATGTCACAGTCTGACATAAAGTTTACACTCCACTTCTGATATGTCAGTACACACAATATTGTATCAGCACAGCGGGAGTAATTGGCAATAAATGAAGCAGAAGGCAGACACATGTCAGGATACAATCTCTATGTCACAGTCTGACATGAAGTTTACACTCCACTTCTGATATGTCAGTACACACAATATTGTATCAGCACAGCGGGAGTAATTGGCAATAATTGAAGCGCAGGCAGACACATGCCAGGATACTATCTCTAAGTCACAGTCTGACATGAAGTTTACACTCCACTTCTGATATGTCAGTACACACAATATTGTATCAGCACAGCGGGAGTAATTGGCAATAATTGAAGCGCAGGCAGACACACATGTCAGGATACTATCTCTAAGTCACTGTCTGACATGAAGTTTACACTCCACTTCTGATATGTCAGTACACACAATATTGTATCAGCACAGCGGGAGTAATTGGCAATAATTGAAGCAGAAGGCAGACACATGTCAGGATACAATCTCTATGTCACTGTCTGACATGAAGTTTACACTCCACTTCTGATATGTCAGTACACACAATATTGTATCAGCACAGAGGGAGTAATTGGCAATAATTGAAGCAGAAGGCAGACACATGTCAGGATACAATCTCTAAGTCACAGTCTGACATGAAGTTTACACTCCACTTCTGATATGTCAGTACACACAATATTGTATCAGCACAGCGGGAGTAATTGGCAATAATTGAAGCAGAAGGCAGACACATGTCAGGATACAATCTCTATGTCACTGTCTGACATGAAGTTTACACTCCACTTCTGATATGTCAGTACACACAATATTGTATCAGCACAGAGGGAGTAATTGGCAATAATTGAAGCAGAAGGCAGACACATGTCAGGATACAATCTCTATGTCACAGTCTGACATGAAGTTTACACTCCACTTCTGATATGTCAGTACACACAATATTGTATCAGCACAGCGGGAGTAATTGGCAATAATTGAAGCAGCAGGCAGACACATGTCAGGATACAATCTCTATGTCACTGTCTGACATGAAGTTTACACTCCACTTCTGATATGTCAGTACACACAATATTGTATCAGCACAGCGGGAGTAATTGGCAATAATTGAAGCAGAAGGCAGACACATGTCAGGATACAATCTCTATGTCACTGTCTGACATGAAGTTTACACTCCACTTCTGATATGTCAGTACACACAATATTGTATCAGCACAGAGGGAGTAATTGGCAATAATTGAAGCAGAAGGCAGACACATGTCAGGATACAATCTCTATGTCACAGTCTGACATGAAGTTTACACTCCACTTCTGATATGTCAGTACACACAATATTGTATCAGCACAGCGGGAGTAATTGGCAATAATTGAAGCAGAAGGCAGACACATGTCAGGATACAATCTCTATGTCACAGTCTGACATGAAGTTTACACTCCACTTCTGATATGTCAGTACACACAATATTGTATCAGCACAGCGGGAGTAATTGGCAATAATTGAAGCGCAGGCAGACACATGCCAGGATACTATCTCTAAGTCACAGTCTGACATGAAGTTTACACTCCACTTCTGATATGTCAGTACACACAATATTGTATCAGCACAGCGGGAGTAATTGGCAATAATTGAAGCGCAGGCAGACACATGTCAGGATACTATCGCTATGTCACTGTCTGACATGAAGTTTACACTCCACTTCTGATATGTCAGTACACACAATATTGTATCAGCACAGCGGGAGTAATTGGCAATAATTGAAGCGCAGGCAGACACATGTCAGGATACTATCTCTATGTCACTGTCTGACATGAAGTTTACACTCCACTTCTGATATGTCAGTACACACAATATTGTATCAGCACAGCGGGAGTAATTGGCAATAATTGAAGCGCAGGCAGACACATGCCAGGATACTATCTCTAAGTCACAGTCTGACATGAAGTTTACACTCCACTTCTGATATGTCAGTACACACAATATTGTATCAGCACAGCGGGAGTAATTGGCAATAATTGAAGCGCAGGCAGACACACGTCAGGATACTATCGCTATGTCACTGTCTGACATGAAGTTTACACTCCACTTCTGATATGTCAGTACACACAATATTGTATCAGCACAGCGGGAGTAATTGGCAATAATTGAAGCGCAGGCAGACACACGTCAGGATACTATCGCTATGTCACTGTCTGACATGAAGTTTACACTCCACTTCTGATATGTCAGTACACACAATATTGTATCAGCACAGCGGGAGTAATTGGCAATAATTGAAGCGCAGGCAGACACATGCCAGGATACTATCTCTAAGTCACAGTCTGACATGAAGTTTACACTCCACTTCTGATATGTCAGTACACACAATATTGTATCAGCACAGCGGGAGTAATTGGCAATAATTGAAGCGCAGGCAGACACATGCCAGGATACTATCTCTAAGTCACAGTCTGACATGAAGTTTACACTCCACTTCTGATATGTCAGTACACACAATATTGTATCAGCACAGCGGGAGTAATTGGCAATAATTGAAGCAGAAGGCAGACACATGTCAGGATACAATCTCTATGTCACTGTCTGACATGAAGTTTACACTCCACTTCTGATATGTCAGTACACACAATATTGTATCGGCACAGAGTGAGTAATTGGCAATAATTGAAGCAGAAGGCAGACACATGTCAGGATACAATCTCTATGTCACAGTCTGACATGAAGTTTACACTCCACTTCTGATATGTCAGTACACACAATATTGTATCAGCACAGAGGGAGTAATTGGCAATAATTGAAGCGCAGGCAGACACATGTAGGATACTATCTCTAAGTCACAGTCTGACATAAAGTTTACACTCCACTTCTGATATGTCAGTACACACAATATTGTATCAGCACAGAGGAGTAATTGGCAATAATTGAAGCGCAGGCAGACACATGTCAGGATACAATCTCTATGTCACTGTCTGACATGACGTTTACACTCCACTTCTGATATGTCAGTACACACAATATTGTATCAGCACAGCGGGAGTAATTGGCAATAATTGAAGCGCAGGCAGACACATGTCAGGATACTATCTCTAAGTCACAGTCTTAATGAAGTTTACACTCCACTTCTAATATGTCAGTACACACAATATTGTATCAGCACAGCGGGAGTAATTGGCAATAATTGAAGCGCAGGCAGACACATGCCAGGATACTATCTCTAAGTCACAGTCTGACATGAAGTTTACACTCCACTTCTGATATGTCAGTACACACAATATTGTATCAGCACAGCGGGAGTAATTGGCAATAATTGAAGCAGAAGGCAGACACATGTCAGGATACAATCTCTATGTCACTGTCTGACATGAAGTTTACACTCCACTTCTGATATGTCAGTACACACAATATTGTATCGGCACAGAGGGAGTAATTGGCAATAATTGAAGCAGAAGGCAGACACATGTCAGGATACAATCTCTATGTCACAGTCTGACATGAAGTTTACACTCCACTTCTGATATGTCAGTACACACAATATTGTATCAGCACAGAGGGAGTAATTGGCAATAATTGAAGCGCAGGCAGACACATGTAGGATACTATCTCTAAGTCACAGTCTGACATAAAGTTTACACTCCACTTCTGATATGTCAGTACACACAATATTGTATCAGCATAGAGGGAGTAATTGGCAATAATTGAAGCGCAGGGAGGCGCATGTCAGGATACTATATATAAGTCACAGTCTAAAATGAAGTTTACACTCCACTTCTGATATGTCAGTACACACAATATTGTATCAGCATAGAGGGAGTAATTGGCAATAATTGAAGCGCAGGGAGGCGCATGTCAGGATACTATATATAAGTCACAGTCTAAAATGAAGTTTACACTCCACTTCTGATATGTCAGTACACACAATATTGTATCAGCACAGCGGGAGTAATTGGCAATAATTGAAGCGCAGGGAGGCGCATGTCAGGATACTATATATAAGTCACAGTCTAAAATGAAGTTTACACTCCACTTCTGATATGTCAGTACACACAATATTGTATCAGCACAGAGGGAGTAATTGGCAATAATTGAAGCGCAGGCAGACACATGTCAGGATACAATTACTATGTCACTGTCTGACATGACGTTTACACTCCACTTCTGATATGTCAGTACACACATTATTGTATCAGCACAGAGGGAGTAATTGGCAATAATTGAAGCGCAGGCAGACACATGCCACGATATTATCTCTAAGTCACAGTCTGACATGAAGTTTATACTCCACTTCTGATATGTCAGTACACACAATATTGTATCAGCACAGAGGGAGTAATTGGCAATAATTGAAGCGCAGGCAGACACATGTCAGGATACAATTACTATGTCACTGTCTGACATGACGTTTACACTCCACTTCTGATATGTCAGTACACACAATATTGTATCAGCACAGAGGGAGTAATTGGCAATAATTGAAGCGCAGGCAGACACATGTCAGGATACAATTACTATGTCACTGTCTGAAATGACGTTTACACTCCACTTCTGATATGTCAGTACACACATTATTGTATCAGCACAGAGGGAGTAATTGGCAATAATTGAAGCGCAGGCAGACACATGTCAGGATACAATCTCTATGTCACTGTCTGACATGACGTTTACACTCCACTTCTGATATGTCAGTACACACAATATTGTATCAGCACAGAGGGAGTAATTGGCAATAATTGAGGCGGAGGCAGACACATGTCAGGACACTATCTCTAAGTCACAGTCTGACATTACGTTAGACACTAGCCACAGTGCATACTACGTTGTCTGTATCCCTCCATTGCAGAGTTTGCATATATTCCCTTAGCTTCATAGCAATCTAAATAAAATGCATATCGTATTTTCTTAGAGAGCATACAAGTTCAATACAAAGCAACACAATAAAATTCTTAATACGATACTGTTTATACAATGCATTTTCATACAAAGCAATTAATAGAAATAAAATTAAATACTCCAGTGATTTCATTAGAAGAAGAATCATATAGTATCACTTATTATTTATTCTTGTGTTCAAAATATATTCACGTATTCATAATTGTGACCGAAGCTGTTACAAATGTATCAAATTACACGGTAAACGAATAAATAATACTAACTGTTATACATGTCACTGTAAGAAAAATGAAATAATCTATATATCTTGTAACATTACTACCTATAATTTTAAGATTATTATTTTTCTTAAAGTTTAATTACAAATTACACAACTTTAGAGCTAACGGCACGATAAAACCCAACAAAATAATTATAACTAAGAATTAGTGAATTATCCCCATTTGTAATAAAGGATAATATAAGAACATTTAAATAACCCTTCAATTATATTTCATAAAGTCCTATTAGTCAGTTTAGTGATGGAAGAAACATCTTTAAGTACCTAAAGGTAAGTAATTATGTCAATTTACTTCACCTCTAATAATAAATTGTATTAATTAATAAAGTATTTACGTAGATAACGTGTAGCAAATCCTGCAAGTTTTTTATTTTTATATTTTTAAATGTTTTCCTAATTTACAATATTCTTGAAAAGCAAAGTATATCATTCTCCCTGTGTGAACGAATAGGTCTTATTTTACCATAAAGGGCTGCGCAGACACTTATGGGGTGTTAAGGTTGGCCGGGTTAAGTTCCCAGCCTGCTATTATGGCCCTAAGTATCATGTTAAATACTTAACTTTACCTGAGATTATGTATTTACACATTTCCGAGGCTCTGATATCTCTAGCTCTGACCACAGTGTAAATAAATACGTGTACTGTTGAATAAGTGCTGAGTTTAAATATCATAATTGAATGGAACTATTGTATTTATTAAATGGGAACACTTAAATACTAAGTTACAATTTTAAATTCATCTTGGATAACTCTCATACAATTTAAATAATTTCCTACAAAAACTGGATATTAAATTTAAGATTAGAACCTGTTTGAGCTGAAATTGGCCATATTTGTGGTAAAGCACTGCAAAACACACTAGCTTTCTTCTGTCTGAACCCCAAAAAGTTCTCGGGAATGTTTCCTATATTTAGTTCTAATTGCACGTTTCCTCAGCTGACGAAGAGAATGGATTTAAATGCACGAGACTTTAAGTTAAATGTTGTAATTTGTAGCAGTGGTAAATGTCAGAAATCCTATCATACTTTATGCCTCTCGTCGTCAATTACAAACTTTACCCAAAGAAAACACTCAAGCTAATAAAAACTTGTGCAAAGGCTAAACGTGTGTTACCAGTTGGCATAACTACTAAATTTGGTTTAGATTTACAGATATTGGCTTTAAACTAATAAACCAAATTTATTAAGTTAAATTTTCCGCTTTATAATATAATGCATGTGCTATAATTTAATTACGTTATATAAATATGTTGAGTTTTTTATTTTATAAAACGATTTAGATTGGGTAAGAGTGGAATTCATGGCAGTTACAAAATCTCAGAATGTGGTTAGCGAAAAACATTTTCCCTTGATAAGCGAAGGCCACGCTGAACCCGCGTGTTTTGTGGTAATTAGTATCAAAAAATTATTTTATTTTAGTGTTTTTAGTTTATTATATACGCTATGTTGCACTATTATAGTTTATTATTCTCGCTATCTGGTAAAGAATGTTACTAACTATTACTTAGTTGAGCGTAAAGTGAAGCCCGTTCCGACAGTTTATGATAAACGAAATCAGATTTCTGTTTGCTGCACGAACGTTAATTCAGACCTAAGATTTGACCTAGGTAAATTAAATTTGATGTGAATTGTATAGGTTAAAATGCTATTTAATATACTGAAAGTTATGAGTATTCTGCAATGTCAGAAATAACGATGATACATCACCCTGTGATGACAGATCACCCGTACTATACATGTCACCTGCAGGAACCATCACTTACGTCACTGTTTATGCAGTATTGAACTTTAACCTAAGTAAAATATTCAGGTATATTTTATAAGCTGCTTAAGTTCTACACTGAAACATATTTTCCATGCTTTGAGAAATCGGAAATGATTGTATCATTAATTAATGTTCCGGCATTAAATTTTGCTTCTCCCTTTTTCTAATCGTATTGTTGTATGACATAACTAACCATTATTTTAATAATAGCTACCCTACAAGTGGGTTTACTTTTGGGTGGTTATACATTTTGCTTCTCACTTTTTCTAATCGTATTGTTGTATGACATAACTAACCATTATTCTAATTATAGCTACCGTACAAGTGGGTTTACTTTTGGGTGGTTATACATTTTGCTTCTCACTTTTTCTAATCGTATTGTTGTATGACATAACTAACCATTATTCTAATTATAGCTACCGTACAAGTGGGTTTACTTTTGGGTGGTTATACATTTTGCTTTTCACTTTTTCTAATCGTATTGTTGTATGACATAACTAACCATTATTCTAATAATAGCTACCGTACAAGTGGGTTTACTTTTGGGTGGTTATACATTTTGCTTTTCACTTTTTCTAATCGTATTGTTGTATGACATAACTAACCATTATTTTAATAATAGCTACCCTACAAGTGGGTTTACTTTTGGGTGGTTATACATTTTGCTTCTCACTTTTTCTAATCGTATTGTTGTATGACATAACTAACCATTATTCTAATTATAGCTACCGTACAAGTGGGTTTACTTTTGGGTGGTTATACATTTTGCTTCTCACTTTTTCTAATCGTATTGTTGTATGACATAACTAACCATTATTCTAATAATAGCTACCGTACAAGTGGGTTTACTTTTGGGTGGTTATACATTTTGCTTCTCACTTTTTCTAATCGTATTGTTGTATGACATAACTAACCATTATTCTAATAATAGCTACCGTACAAGTGGGTTTACTTTTGGGTGGTTATACATTTTGCTTTTCACTTTTTCTAATCGTATTGTTGTATGACATAACTAACCATTATTATAATAATAGCTACCGTACAAGTGGGTTTACTTTTGGGTGGTTATACATTTTGCTTTTCACTTTTTCTAATCGTATTGTTGTATGACATAACTAACCATTATTCTAATAATAGCTACCCTACAAGTGGGTTTACTTTTGGGTGGTTATACATTTTGCTTTTCACTTTTTCTAATCGTATTGTTGTATGACATAACTAACCATTATTATAATAATAGCTACCGTACAAGTGGGTTTACTTTTGGGTGGTTATACATTTTGCTTTTCACTTTTTCTAATCGTATTGTTGTATGACATAACTAACCATTATTCTAATAATAGCTACCGTACAAGTGGGTTTACTTTTGGGTGGTTATACATTTTGCTTTTCACTTTTTCTAATCGTATTGTTGTATGACATAACTAACCATTATTATAATAATAGCTACCGTACAAGTGGGTTTACTTTTGGGTGGTTATACATTTTGCTTTTCACTTTTTCTAATCGTATTGTTGTATGACATAACTAACCATTATTATAATAATAGCTACCGTACAAGTGGGTTTACTTTTGGGTGGTTATACATTTTGCTTTTCACTTTTTCTAATCGTATTGTTGTATGACATAACTAACCATTATTCTAATAATAGCTACCCTACAAGTGGGTTTACTTTTGGGTGGTTATACATTTTGCTTTTCACTTTTTCTAATCGTATTGTTGTATGACATAACTAACCATTATTCTAATAATAGCTACCCTACAAGTGGGTTTACTTTTGGGTGGTTATACATTTTGCTTTTCACTTTTTCTAATCGTATTGTTGTATGACATAACTAACCATTATTATAATAATAGCTACCGTACAAGTGGGTTTACTTTTGGGTGGTTATACATTTTGCTTTTCACTTTTTCTAATCGTATTGTTGTATGACATAACTAACCATTATTATAATAATAGCTACCGTACAAGTGGGTTTACTTTTGGGTGGTTATACATTTTGCTTTTCACTTTTTCTAATCGTATTGTTGTATGACATAACTAACCATTATTCTAATAATAGCTACCCTACAAGTGGGTTTACTTTTGGGTGGTTATACATTTTGCTTTTCACTTTTTCTAATCGTATTGTTGTATGACATAACTAACCATTATTCTAATAATAGCTACCGTACAAGTGGGTTTACTTTTGGGTGGTTATACATTTTGCTTCTCACTTTTTCTAATCGTATTGTTGTATGACATAACTAACCATTATTCTAATTATAGCTACCGTACAAGTGGGTTTACTTTTGGGTGGTTATACATTTTGCTTCTCACTTTTTCTAATCGTATTGTTGTATGACATAACTAACCATTATTCTAATTATAGCTACCGTACAAGTGGGTTTACTTTTGGGTGGTTATACATTTTGCTTCTCACTTTTTCTAATCGTATTGTTGTATGACATAACTAACCATTATTCTAATAATAGCTACCGTACAAGTGGGTTTACTTTTGGGTGGTTATACATTTTGCTTCTCACTTTTTCTAATCGTATTGTTGTATGACATAACTAACCATTATTCTAATTATAGCTACCGTACAAGTGGGTTTACTTTTGGGTGGTTATACATTTTGCTTCTCACTTTTTCTAATCGTATTGTTGTATGACATAACTAACCATTATTCTAATTATAGCTACCGTACAAGTGGGTTTACTTTTGGGTGGTTATACATTTTGCTTCTCACTTTTTCTAATCGTATTGTTGTATGACATAACTAACCATTATTCTAATTATAGCTACCGTACAAGTGGGTTTACTTTTGGGTGGTTATACATTTTGCTTCTCACTTTTTCTAATCGTATTGTTGTATGACATAACTAACCATTATTCTAATAATAGCTACCCTACAAGTGGGTTTACTTTTGGGTGGTTATACATTTTGCTTTTCACTTTTTCTAATCGTATTGTTGTATGGGATATTTAACCATTATTATAATTATAGCTACCGTACAAGTGGGTTTACTTTTAGGTGGTTATATCTTCCAGTTGAACCTACACTTGGTACAGCAAAATCTGAGGTCTCGATAAAGTCTGAGAATCTATATGTGAGTCCAGGATTGGCACCAGTGCCGTAGCTACCTCGGGTGGCACCCAGTGCGGAAGTTGGTCGTGTCACCCCATCGAAAGTACAAAGCAATGCATTTTTTCTGATAAATATCTTGGATATATTACATATTTTTTTTTTTTATTATCTATCACTATAGAATAATACACGTTTAACAATTCACGCCAACCAAACACAACAGACTTCACAAAACAAATCGCGAGTGTGGGACGGGGAATCCCCCACGAAAGTGTCAGGTTCTTTTGCTAGAATCCCTGAATTATTATATATATAGAGCTGAGCTAGTGCTAGTTGAGGAATCCCCAAAAAAACAAATTTTTGAGCTAGCAATTTTTGTTTGTTTGTACATTGTTCTTAAAGTTGAGAGACCGGGTGGGTGTCACCACAAAAAATTGACACCTGGTACGGCCCCCCGCTCCTCCCTTTGCTTCGCCACTGAGTGGCACATCGCTATCCTTCGAATATCAAAGGCAAATCGATAGTTCTAGTCTACCGCAGTGATGACTGTTGGTACAGATTGAACTCCGTTTGTGTTTAGCCAAGACATAATACAGGGCTGTTTCCTCCCCCCTTTGACTTAAGACTCCCCTTCTTCCGAGGTGATATGCGACTGAGATATAGTCCGCTATAGCTCCTCATTTTTAACAGGAGGTGTCCTCTACTTGGAGGGTCAAACATCCTGAAAATCCTGTCTCTCCGGAAGAAAACGCAATGATCATTTTTACACTAAGTGTAATAAGAGAGTTCTCAGCTAGTTGTCCTAATTGAAAAGATCTGCCGTAAGGCTGAATCGAAATAATCCTAATTATTAATCATAAAAAAAACCACAAGAATCACCAAAAAACTAAATTCGCGCTTATTTTAAACTTAGATTTCTAACAAAAGGTTTAAACGTGTCGTTTAAAATACGTCATAATTTGCTATTGGTATTGAAAATCAAATATGGAGAGCTCATTGTACTAATTGCAAAAATTACTAAGTTCGTAAATTATTATTGATACTGTAACAACTAGCTGTTGAAATATGTATATTTAAAATTAAATACATTTATATTTTTATTGAACAAGAAATACATTTATTGCAACAACAACGCAAATTAATCGAGAAGAGTTATTGTTGACGTATATCATGTTTGGGCGATACGTTCTCATTTTAGTTTCTGGTTATATCCGCAGGAAATTTGTCCAGACTTGTATTCAGACCTTCCTATTTTCCTTTGTACTTCTCGTTTATAAAACAGAGTCCTCTTATATATATTTACTTTAGAGAGAATCCGTGTAACTCTATACCCTATTGATGAACACGTAGTTAATAATAAACCGAAATAACATTTTATAGAAGAACCCGAAGAGGTAACGCACAGTGACACACAGACAGATAGATTACCTTTGACCTTTTTTCCCTCCTTGGACCAAGAGGAACCTAGGTGCCAAGTGTCAAGTCTCTAGGACTTGTCTATCAAGGGTTATAGTAAGACGGATGGTCAGGTTCTTTTCAGGTTCATAATAATCACTTGTTGGATAATTATAAATTCAATGCCCATGTTTACTTCCTTCTACCACTGCAAAGGGGCATAAAAAGGTTTAGCATTATTTAATTTTAAAATTTTTTACACTCAAAGAATAGAGTATTTGAGAATAATTAGATTCAAGTTTAGTAAATTTGTTCCATGGTTTCATTACCTGTGTTTGATGTACTTCATGATGCAAGAAATTGCACATATTGGTTTACCGGACCCTAATTACAAATGTGCTGAGCGGTGCAATCCAGTCCGGCCATTTTAGGGATCGAATGTACCTGCTAGCTTACTCGTATATCGATTTAATAATAATTTTATTTCTTTATTCCTCTAACTCTTGTACATGAAAATTTGAAATTTCATATCAACCCGATATACTACTCAGTACATAAAAATAAAACCTTACATAATAACACAAAGAAGTGACTTCACTGTTACATTTCCAACAATAAA
Organism: Homalodisca vitripennis; assembly: GCF_021130785.1. Classification (NCBI taxonomy): domain Eukaryota; kingdom Metazoa; phylum Arthropoda; class Insecta; order Hemiptera; family Cicadellidae; genus Homalodisca; species Homalodisca vitripennis. Next base: position 37,904,183 of record NC_060212.1, read on the forward strand.
TAGAATATAGAGTAATATCCTTGGCCTATCCTGATTGGAGAACAAAATCTAAACTTTTTAACGGCTGTCAGAATAATATACAAATGAAATGCACAACCATCTAAAACTTGACTAAATGTGAAAATGTAAATCTAATACATTTAAAACCAAACTTAGTAATTTGTGTACATAAAAATTATACTAACAGTATGATTTAATAATTCTATTAAAATACAATATTACAAAAATAGCAAAATAAAAAAGACATTCATAAATTGAGCTATAAATATAGATTGCAACGACCTCCCCCCGCGCCAGCAGAGCGAACAGCTGATAGATAAGCTCAGGCAGGGGAGGGAGGGGAGGTCGCTGACCTAGATTAATTGACGAACAACAATACAAACCAAGAAAACGTATGTCGTTAAAAAGTCTTCAGTGCGTGCTTGTACTTCGGTTTGTGTGTGTGCGTGTGCGTGTGTTAAACTGTTATATTTGTACCGTGTTTATTGTGATCTATATGGCATGTAGTTGTGTTGGTGAAAGTAAATCAAATTTGGTGTAATTTAAAAAATATATCAAGGTAAGTCTATTTAAAACTTAACCTAGAAACTAACCTACTCGAATTTTCTAGGATATATTAACACAAGTTTACACTTTGGCATTTAATGCATAATAGAAAAGAAAACTTGCTCTATGTTCATAATTAAATCCTTAACACATTTACTGAACATTTTTACATTTCTTAAGCATTTCTTAATTTAGGAGGTATATTAAAAAAAACTTAAATCCTAGGTAACAAGATGTTTTTGTAAAATAAGTCACATTGGCCTTTGGGACGCGATAATCATCTGAGCTTCGTAATTTCTCTCTGTAATCTACAACTGTAGCACAGTTCCTACTTTTTATAAATAATAATGGCATAACCTTGAAAACAAATATATTTCTAATAGAACTTATATAATATTGATGGAAAAGCGGTAAAGAAGGGTGATCATATTGCGTTTTCAAACAATTAGAATAAATTTCTATTGTATAGTTAATAACATTTAAGATTATTTGTTAAATATATTCCTCACCAACTAATTATGCCGTAATTAAGCCTACTACGAACGAGGAAAAAATAGAGCATTTCAAAAATAGCGTCATTACAATATTTCTTACAAAATATGAAACTCCTAAAGCACTATTGATTTTATCTTTTTAAACCTACTCCAAAATATTTAATATACTCATCTTCCTGTATGTTCTTACAATCAGTTGCACATTCATTCTCGTTAAATGGCTGGTATTGTTATGAGTGATGAAGTATTTTATCTAAGCATTTGGAAATTGGTAATCACAGTCTTTTGGCAGTATTAATCCGCGTAACAACTTTCTCATGCTTTGTTACAGGCTTAAGTGTTCCTATGTGTGGTTCAACCCTCTTACGACTTCACACGGCTTCTGAAATAAATATTAGTTTAATTCTTCCAACCATGTACCTTTTATTATTGTAAGGAAAATTCTTATGTAAGCAAACAATCAGTACAATATAAAAGTCCAGAAAACAATCACATTTCATATATATACATATATATATAAAGTTTTGGAATATAAACTTTGAGTAACACAACAGATGTAATTATGACAATGTTGTTACAGCAGCTCACTAGAGAGTGTATTAGTCTGTCATGACTCAAGTACGTGAGCACATGTGTCGATGTTGCTTGATTGTAGTTGCTTTGTTACAGCAAAGTCATTACTTTGTAGCTCTACAGTTTATATTGAATATTGTAGGATGTTTGTGACATTTTGGCTACAGTATCTGCACTAGAGAGTGTATTGGCCGATCATGGTCTATATATGTGATCACAGGTGTAGGTGTTGCTTAGTTTTAGCTTCTCTGTAAACTAAAAGTAATTACTTTTCGTAGCTTCTGGTTTATTTCCCAACACTATAGGATACTGTGACATTGTTTCTACAGCAGCTCTCTAGATAGTGTATTGGTCCATATATGTGATAGCAGGTACTTGTCTGAAGCTTCTTTAGAACAGCAAAGTCATTATTTTGTTGCTCTCTACTTTATATTGAACATCGTTGGATATTGTGACATTGTGGCTACAACAGCTTCACTAAAGTGAATTGTCCTGTCATGGCCCATATATGTGAGTACATGTGACGGTGTTGTTTACATGTTTCTTTTTTATAATGGCAAAGTCTTTACTTTGTTGTTTTTTACTATTTACCTCACCATCGTATGACATTAGTGAGGCTGTTTAGTATAATACGTTTTAAATTGAACAGTTAATACATTTCGTTATTTTGTCACAAGGTAACTTAATTTAATTTGTAGTTAAAACTGTGAATAAATTAACTAACTGTGAATAACTAAGTAACTCTTACTGAGTTGAAGCGCCTGTTCTTTTTCAATCAGTACTGTCTATAAACAATTTTGAAGAGTTGAAACTAAGAGTTCTTTAACCTTTACCCAGTAAAGATTAGAGTATTGGTATATATAAGGGATTCTCAGAGAGCTAAAGCTACTCACAAAACATTTAGAGATAAATATAATATTTCAAAATGTGGTTCATCACTAAATATTATCTTGCACAAAGCCGTTGTTATCACTATGCAAAAGTTTTGTAAAAAATTGTGAACCAATTTTGTTAAATGATAAAGCGAACAAGATACTCTAATTTTAAATACTACTCAGTTTTTATTAGAATAATAATTTTTGAGCCTTTGTATAACGTTCTCCTAGATTTTCTGTGTGGGATTTTCAAAAATTAATAATGAAAATATTTTCAGTACACATCCTAAAATTTTACAAATCTATATAAATAAAAATGAATTCCCGTTCGTTAGTCTCGCTATACCTCGAGAACGGCTGAACAGATTTGGCTAATTTTGGTCTTCAAATGTTCGTGGAAGTCCAGGGAAGGTTTAAACGATGAGAAAATATAACAAAATTGCAAGGAAAATACTAAAAACGACAATTTGATTTTCCCATACAAACTGTTTTTACCTGTCAAACGTTTGATTAATGTTTATGTATCCATAATTAGTTTAACAGCTGTAACAAATACAAATGACGAAGTGTCTCAGTATCATATGTTTACTACCTACTGTATGCAATTTTTGGTAAAACAGCTGTCACCATTATAGGTTAACATTATTAGTGCAAGAAAACATTAATATCAGATACTGCTTACAATGCCGAGAAGAAAACGACCTAACATAGGTCGTCGAAGTAGATCGAATGTGCGGCGAGCTACCTCACGCGCTAATCGCACTGATGACCAGCAAGAGACTGATAATGATAACAGTTGTATTGGTATGGCACATTTGCGTTCTACAGTAAATCAGAATGAAGTGGATAGACAAAGAATGCAACGAGTTCGGGCACATGATCACAACAGCAGCGAGCCCGGGAAAAGGAAATTGACCAATTCCGCAAACGCAATGCTCCTGTGAACCTGGAACGAGCAGCATTCTCCTACAATCCAGAAATCGATTATAGTGCCGACAAATACAGTACATCCAAATAACGATGAATGATATTGTCTTAGATTGTTATTGGTGAATGTTCGTGGTCCATTTCAACAATTAAGAACAGTTGATGGACATCTGTGTGCTACTTACCGTGAGGCGTGTCAACTATTACAGTTACTCGAGGATGATTTACATTGGGATAATACGCTCAAGGATTCCATCATATCTTCACTACATCAAATTCGAACATTGTTTGCGATTATAATATCCACATGTTCCCCTTCGAATCCGGAAGATTTGTGGATGAAATATAGGGATGACATGTCTGAGGATGTGCTACATCGTGTGCGATGTCAAACTTCGAATCCTACACTACTAATTAATGCGGAAATTTACAATTAGACATTGATCATGATAGAATATATGTGTTTATTGATGGCAAATAAAGTACTGTCGTGTGTGGGCCTAACAGCACCCAATATTTTATGTCGAAGAGTTTTGTTACACATGGTAAAGTATATCTTTATATGTTTACGCACCGCAAAAAAGACAAAAAATATAGTTTACCAGAATGCTTTAAATTGATTACCTGTATTGATTGCTTTTTGTCCGATATGATAATGATGATAATTTGACAATAAATGTGTTGTATTTAATGTATGCAAAAATGTCATTGTTTATCATTTCTGATTCCAGGTGCTGAAACCATAAAAAAAGTCAGCTCTATGAATTTTTATTCATACAGATTCGTGATGCTATTAATGCCGTTGCAAATGCAGAAAATGTGGAAAAAATTACAATTTTGCCGGCCACTTACAGTGGAAGCCAGCACCACATGCACGAATACGCGCAAGATGCGATGTCGTATGTTAGAAAATATGGCCGTCCAGACCTATTTATTACATTCACCTGTAACCCACAATGGATGGAAATTAAGAAGGAATTGCTACACGGCCAAACACCAGTTGATAGGCATGACACCAGAGTGTTTAAGCAAAAATTAAAATCTTTAATGAATTTCATTATAAAGCATTGTGTGTATGGCCAAGTTGTTGGATGTACTCTGTTGAGTGGCAAAAGCGTGGTCTGCCACATGCGCACATATTAGTTTGGTTAGTTGATAAATTAAGGCCAGAAGACATTGATTCCATAATTTCAGCCGAGATTCCCGATGAAACACTTGACCTAAAATTGCATGCAGTAGTAAGTAAACATATGATACATGGACCTTGCGGAGTTTTCAACAACAACTCCCCCTGTATGGTCGACGGCAAGTGTTCTAAGCGATACCCTAGAGCACTGATTGCTGAAACCATCTCGGGAAACGATGGTTACCCGTTGTATCATCGGCAATCAGTTGAGGACGGTGGGCGATCTGTAATTGTGAAGATAAAAGGACAAAATTTTGATGTAGATAATCGTTGGATTGTGCCGTACTCGCCAATATTGCCCAAAACTTTTGAAACTCACATCAGTGTGGAATTTTGTAACTCTGTCAAATCGATAAAGTACATATGTAAATATGTTAACAAAGGTAGCGACATGGCTAAGAGGTAAGTGAAACGAAGTTCACTGGGTCAGCTAGTTTAAAATATAATTTTTAAATTAATAAAACCGATGTAACACACCCATTATTCTATGAAATAATTCAATTAATTTTGAATGATAGTTATAATGATTATAAGTCTATTATTTAAATATAACGCGAATGAATCCGTTAATAACTTACGCTTAGTATATTATTAGCTGTTAAAAGGTTTTCAACTATTTATATAAAAGAAAATTAAAACTGCTAATGACAAGTTAGCTCCTTCTTGAGAACATTGTAAAATAGCGTTTTCTATATCCTGGATTCCTATGCCTCTTTGTATAGTTAAACTGACAGATTTATTTATTGTAAGGTGGTAACAGAGAATATGTAGAAATAGAGCAATAAAGAAAGTTGAAAAAAGACAAAGTCTAAGAAAAGATGGAAATAAGGATCTAAAAAGTTTTATAATTATAAAGATCGTGGTGGATGAACAATAGGAGTCGGTATGCAATCAGAGAGTAGAGGTAAGGGTATTGCGATTTGATGTGGAGATATGATTGACTTTTGTTCCAGGAAATGTATTCAGTTCTCTTGGGAATTGTAATACAAGTACGATCGCTATACCACACCCGATATAAATATTCAATTAAACAATGATTTGATCTTAATTTTATGTGAGTTTTTTTTGAGAATAGATTGGAAAAGATCACTAATTTTGTTTTCTTCCTCGTGGGAAAACATTTATACAGACCATCTCATACATTTAATTGAATATAACAATGCATCTTTTATTACCTGGTGCCTTGACTAGATTATCTTCGTTTAATTTGAGAGAGAAACGAATTTTATGACCATCTGGCTTTTATAGTTTCGCTTCTATTTACTACCTTGGAATGCAATGTCGACTATGTACTGTGCAATATAATGGTACTATATATAATGCAATGTTCGATGAAAGAATAAATTGATTTTATTTGCAATTTTAATTCTTTTAAAATAACCATGTTATATTAATCACATAAGAACGTTAGCAGGTGACAGGAACCTTGGCCACTTTGATAGACCACACTAATAGTGGACAAGTCGGCAGAGATCATGAGGACCGGCGTTATTGATGAATCCAGAATAACAGATCATATAGGAAAGGTAATTACGGACTATATATTAATTAATTGTTATTTCATTTCTGAAAAAGGACAAATTAGAATAAAAGATGATCTGTTTTTAAGACTTTTTCAGATTCAATATAGATCACGTGGTAAAAAAACATTACTACATGATTGTATAAGTAGTACTCAAATTAAAGATGAAAATGAAATTGAATCGACACTGAAGCCATAACGTATCTGATGAATAAATCGCTGACTAAAGGGGTATTTTCACAAGCTTGGTTCTTATAAAAATATCTGAAGGTGATATAAATATATTTATCTATTGATAAAAAGCAAATTTAAGTTTGTAAACCGTAACATTTTCCATGTGGTCTACACCACAACTAATGGGATAACAGTTGTTTTATTTAGGACATTGGCTTTCGGCTTATAGAATACTAGGTGATTTTGATCGTTTAAAAATGTGTGCCGAAAAGAAGAAAATAAAAAAATAGATGGTAAAGATATTATGTTCTGATTATAATTTTCACCCGAAAATCCAGAAATCGGTAGTTATTTCAACAATCGGTGGAATAAATCAGTCTTGTTGGTTCAGTGTTGTTTAAAGCTATTGTGGGTGGATAATTTGAAAGAATAAAATGATTTACTTCAATCTTAAATATTTCAAAAACAAAAAAGTTTCAAGGATTGGAGTCTATCATTTTCTTAGATTTGAGCATACTGTAAATTACACACACACAAAAATTATATAAAGTTTTGCACATCTTAAAAGAAAACATGAAAAATGTCTTGTTACGTCATTATCACACCCGTAATATATACAGCTATTTTTATAAATATTCCGTTTGGAATAAGCCTCAGTTCTTGTGTAGTTTCCTCCTTAAATTTCTCTTTAATAATTAATTGCCCTTCAACAAATTTTGTTAAAAATTAACCCTTTATGAACTAACTGTGCAGAGGCTCTGTACTTTTAAACATAGTTTTGTCAAAAATAATTGAGTGACATTAAGAATACAGAGATTTATAACATGTAGTTGTACCTTAATATTATTGTAGGCAGCCGGCCTTGATTGCAGTTGCAGCACTTTAATATTCATTACGACTGAACCCAGAGGAATATGTCTGCATAATATTGCATTCCACTTATTCAGTGTTACTCCTCAGTTCATTTTGAAATTATACTAGTACTCAAAATAAATACTATCCATTAAATCTATTTTGTCTTAAAACAAGTTTGCAATAACATGAACCTCTACAATGTCAAAGTTAGGAACACCGGATCCAGGCTAACAGAATGTTTAAGAAAGACTATAATAATAGCTTAAAATTTATTTATTAGTACTGACATAATGATAATTTCCTATAATGTTTTGTTAATCAATTAATATACATATTGTTGTTTATCTTAAGGAGGAGATGTACGTTGGAGAATAACTTAACATGTATTTAATTTGTGTGATGAGATCGTATTGAAAGAGAAGGGAGGTGTCAAACACTATGAGAACCTTAAAGTAAGCATTATATTTAACTGAAGTGGAGGAAATGTAAACTCCTTTCATAAAATGTTTATGAATACATTATTTAGTATAATCTATGGTTTTAATATTTGCACAGGTGATAAATAAATCTTTACTCATCCTGCCTAGCCTTTAGTGATTCAGAATCTACCTTTAGCCGTAAGTCAAGCGCTGCTACACAAAAAGGATGACTACGGATATATTGTCGGACTTATATTTTGATTCATAACACTTTATCATACGTAGGCTAAAAGAAAGCTAAACAAAATAAAGCCCTCCCCCATATATTTGCCTTATTCCATCGCATAGCGCGATATCCATATAATGACCTGGAGTATTGTCGTGAAACTTACCTTTCATTGCAACAGAGGCTTTTTAATCAGTGAAGGTTCATTTATTGGAAATATACACACATCATCACAAATGATGCGTGATATGGATGGCTTGTCAGCTTCAGGCGAGGGTTTTTGTGTTTACTACCTAGTGTAAGTTTATGTGGTAAAACCATCCAAAAGGTAATTCTTCCTCGCATAAAAGTGATGAAAAATTTATGTTGAAAGGGTTTATTTAGAGTAAATGTTGAATTTAGTTAGTTAGTCCATTTTGCATGCTGTGTCACAGACTTCTGTAATCTGGAGTCATGTTCGTCTGAAGAGGTCCAATAATGTTGTCGACGAGGAAGTTTAAAAAAAACTCTGCATAGTTTTTACGTCGGAGACAAAAGTTTAGTATAATGGGACAGATATTCTTATTGTCTCATTAGGTCTAAAATATATTGCACTTTTAATAGGATTCCAAAGTACAGTGAAGAAAATCCAGTTTCCAGGAGGCAAGTCCATGACAGCGTCAGTTTTCAAAAGCTACACTAAAAGAAAGGTCAGATAGATGAAACCAACATTTATATTCTTATGTGTTGTTTATTTACTATTTTAAATTAATAAAATTGCTTATTTTCAGGTTTTTCATAATTAACTAGAATGTGGTAAGGAAAATAAGATGTATGTCTTGTTTTTTTAATGCCTAACCTCTCCCTTTTTTTTCTTGAATAACTTATACGAGCCTCCTACATGACTCAATTATTTCCACTTCAGTCTTCTTTGATATTCATAACTAATTGAATATTAGAAATAGTTTCAGTATATTAAAATGAAATACTAAACATTTATCACCTTCAAACTTTTGTTGTTTCACAGTTTACTGCTAAAGTTATACATGATTCACGAATGTTTATTCTATGAACAATGAAATCGATTTTAAATAAAACATTTAGAATTAAAATGTAGATCAACTAGAAAAGAGACATAATCAATTCACTCCTTGGCACAAGGAAGTAACGGTACATGATGAAGGTGTGGAAAACAAAGCTCGACTACTAAACAGTTGTCTCTCAGACATAACGCAGTTAATTTATCTCTTGTTTCAAAGTAGAAAAGTTAAAAAAAATCAGTCACTACCTTATTTACCTTCGTCCATTGCAATTCTTCCTCAAATGCATTATTTGAAAATTTATTAGTGCTTAACTATTCGAAAATTCCTTTTAAAATAACGGTAATAATCAAGAAAAGTTAAAATGGTCTAAAATCTGTTTTAATCTTTATTGACATTCCAGGAAATCCAACCTGTGTATCTTGGTTAGAGATCATCATTACCTGTTAGAATAAAAGGTATTTTTCCGTAACTGAATTTACGAGAAGGAACGGATTAGAAATGGTCCAGTAATAATAGTAAAAATTTGCACAATCTATTGAAATTGACGCTGAAAGAACAAATGAATAGCTAACATTAAGCTCGCTTCTTACACTTGGCAATTATTAACTGTGAAGCATGGAAAGGTAACAGATACATTGACAATTATACGGGATAGGCTGCTCACCTACTAGTAGTCTAGCAAGTGTGATAAGCGTCAAAAGGGGGTGGGTGATTACCTAATAGTAGTATAACTAATGTGATCGGCTTCAGGAAGGGTATGGATATTTATATACTTATAATGTTTTAAATCTTTGTAAATAATTTTTTCGTGTTTATTTCCGGTTTGTATTATTTTAATCTCTGATATGTTTTCATTTTTAAATATGATTTATACTGACTAAATTATTAATACTAGATAATTTTATTACTTAAAAAAATATGCTGAATATTTTAATTTTTTTGTAATCTTTAAACTGTATTTTATTTTAAATCTTAGTACAAATCCACTAGGTAAACTGGTGTCTAGGACAAAGGATTTTATGCTTATCGTAAGTTTATTGCAATTAAAGTTTGTTTATAGGTTTGGAAGTTCAATTAAAATTGCTGTATAACACTCTAACTCTGTTAACGATACTCAATCATGTATCCATACTAAAAAAATATATCCATAGAAATAGAACTGTAAATCGAGTAAACATAGAAATCGCTCTCAATCTCGACTGCAATCCGATTACAAGGGTACAATAATTGTGTTGTGTTATGTAAAACGACACTAGAGTTGGAAACATTCTATTTCCGAGTTTAACAAAGTGTTTACTCCGCGCTGTTGAAGAATTCGAATTGATCTTAACTGAATTTCAGCTATTTGATGTGCATAAATAAATGAAATATTGAACGATGTTTATTTAGTTCAAGATTGAATTTAATATATTACAGTTATTTGTCATTATTAGGTATTTTTGTAATGCTGCATTTAGGTTGTAAATTAGGAGATATGGAAACATGTTTGGAAATTCAAATAATGAAACTCTAAGGGAGTTGTGCAGCTTTTGAGACAATAAGGGTATCTCTTCACCTAGATTGCGCTATATTTTGTAATATAGATGTCCGTTATGTTTAAGCGGCGTAGAGTTAATTTGAGCCACTTTGTCGCGGACTTGCGAACTAGATTCAAGATTGTAACAGAACCGCTGGTTGTCTGTGACACTGCCAGATTCCAAAGGCTGCACTAAGAGGAAGGTGGACTGGATCTAAACTCATCATTGACATAGCAAGTGAATTGCACAACTGAAGGCACTGCTATTTTCATACACAATCCAAAAGCACAGTGGAGCAACCGAGTATTCTACATGTAACATAGCTTTTGCAGGAAGGGCTGAATCAATAGGAATTTTGAGTCACAAAAAATCACTCCTCACTAGAAATTTGGAAACAATCTATACTGGTAAGAGAGTTTAAAACTTAAGAAGTTAGCAGTGCTTACCTAGTGAAAAGTTTTATTTCAAAATGTTTGAAACAAATTAAATACTCATAACTTTAATAATAATGAAAATAGGTTTTACACAGCACAGTAAGCTGTACTATTAATGACACTTGTTGCTGAAAATAAGTATTACACAGTTTTAAACCAAAAGAACCATAAAATAAAGGAAATCAGTCAAAACACACTTAGCTAAGACAGTGAACGACGCAACTACACATAAAGCTGCTATAAGGCTATAAAAGAGGCAGTCATGCGGGAAATGTGGTGCAAATGGGTTCAAGTATTGCTTGAACATCGCAGCAGACTTGCTTCAATGGCGGTATTTATTCTGCAGTTGACTGTCTGTTTTAGCAAGTTCAAAGGGATTTAGTGAAAATAAAATGGATTTTCGCAGTTTTTTACTGATCAAAATGTGTAAATTCAGCTCCATAGTAAAAATTTAAAAAGTAAATAAAGTTGTAACACCTAAACAATAAATATGTACCTTTAATTGTATTAGTTACAGAAGAGATGTATTAATGAATTATGTGGTGAGGTCTGGGGTGTAATTTCGGTTAGTTCTGAGGTCTGACGCTAGTTTAGGGCGGCGCCTCATAACTTGGATTGTTGCTGCAGTTGTTGCTACTTGACCTCTCAGTCCACAAAGTGCAATCCGGGTACTTAATTTTCTATGCCAAAACTGGGTGTGTTACCACTGTTTTTTAACTAATACAATAGGTTTATTTTAGATTTTACAAGATTGTGTATACTTTAAAAATACTCTAAGTGCATTTTCCATTGGGAATACACATTTTTTAATTTACGCGTTGTTCACTTATAGACTGTTATCATAAAAACCGAGAAAAACCAAACTAATACTAACAAAATGGACCATTACGGACAAAAAGAACAAGTTACGTCTATGAAACAAGCGGTACATGACTGCGATACTCTTTTTAAGATACTGGTCAGAATTTAGCCATAATATAAGAATAATGTTACTCTTAAAATCTTATATTTTACCGTAGAGTTACGAAATAAGACTGATGTCAAAGCTATAATTAATAATAAGCGCCAAATCGCTTTGTACATAATCTTCGTAAGCGTATAGTTTTCGAGTCTTCAAATAATAAAGTTAATAAGTTTGATATTTTGCCAAACAACTAATGAAGGTACACTATTGTATTAATTACAATTGTATTTGGCCCATTCATTACTATAACTATAATTCAATTCACTGCACAGAAGGTGATATTTATTTTCTTGTTTATTGGTAAATTGATTTTCCTAGAGTAGTGTATTATTTCTTAGTTTATATTATAAACTAAGTCCCAAAAAGAAAAAGTAAAAACAGCATGCATAGTCTGTGGTGATGCAAGATATGTGTTGTAGTCATTAGTCACACCGATACACCGATATTGCCGTTGATATTGTATGTACCGTGTTGTAGACATTCTCATTTGTTACACCATAGAGCGTCTCACGATGCTCTCATTGTTGGTTTACAGCCATAAATCCACCCGATATGGTTATTGGGGAGAGAAGATATGTGTTGTGGTAGTCGTTAATCACATCAATACACCAATATTGCCGCTGACCTTGCATGCACTGTGTTGTTGACGCTCTTCTCATTGTTACACCATTAGACACCTCGAGGTCCTCTCTTTTTTAATAAATGAATATTGAATAAATTTAAAACGGGCTCTAAAATAAAGCTTTATTTTACATAAGACATTTTGATATATCGCCATCTTAAAAATATTAATGATAATTTTATGATATATTTGTCAGTACCATTTGAGCCAAATTTGGGTATATATTCCGGTAAATTTAGACCAAAAATAGGGGTAACCTTGGATTAATTCCCCGAAATCTGAAAATTTGCACAGACTTTAGGGACACCACTTTTATGAAATTTGTTAAAAGTCCCCATCGATCCCATGTCTGCAAAGATTTTTATTCAAAGTCAAATTTCATAATAAGTCAGCGGATTTTCTGGATGTGGACTTTGATAACGGGATTACAATAGCGGTTGTTTAGTAACAATTAATTAATTTCTCTGTTCTTTTGATTGGATATTTAGAGGCCAATGAAAGGCGTCGGCAATAAGTTAGTTGGTTAGGGGAGATGGTTGGTCTGAAAAGAATGCAACGACTGAAAAGAAGAAGAATACATGTACATGTACTATTTACAAAGGCTCATGTGATAAGCAATATCAATTGATTACCTGCACTAAGTACATTTACTTCGTTCTAAAAACTATCTATATTAGTTTTATACAGTATTACAATCTTTCAATTAGGTCTAAAAACTGATGAAATCCTTATTCCCTTTGTGCTTTTCTCCAAACTAACAGGGTATTCAGGATATTCGATCCATTCAGTCCATAAATACAGCTAAGAATCCTAGGAACCATGACAAATGATGTCCAGCTTAACGTCTCCATTGTGGTAGGTTTCAACAACGCTCAGCCAAATTCAATATTTGGACATGCACTATCAAGAACTGTGTCAGAAAATGTTGCAATAAATATTTCAAGCCGACAGATGAATACTTTCTTAAGATACCTTGCCAAATCATACGTAGAAATTTTTAATAGTTAAATTTAGTTAATTTAATGTGAGAGTTTTAATTAGTTTTAAATAGTATAGGTTTACACATCAATTAATCATAAAAATATTATAAAAGTATGCTTTAGCATAGTTAGACCACATGTTCTAACATGTTTCATGTTTAAATTTCTAATGAGCGTGCTGAATTTGTTAACAAATGAATTTATTCTGTTATTTTATGGTTGCCATCATGGTTACCAATAAGACCAATACCTAACACATTCGCTAACGCTCAGCAAAATTCTGTATGGTAACACGCACCATCATCGAAATGAAATGAAATGAAAAATGTCTTTATTAGTGGCGAAGTTAGGACTAAAAAGTCCTCTCTACCACTTAACCTCAATTGAACTCAATGTTCATCTTAAAAAATAAAAGTTGATGGACTACTTCAAGTCAGTCAGTTCGTTTTCGAGATATCCTGCAGGCAGACAGACAGACAGACAGAGAGGAAAGAATGTTTCCAGTCCCACAAGCGATAGGCCTTGATAACGCTCAGCTAATTGTAAATTTAAATGTTTCTTAATTGTGTTTGTAGTTTATGTTATTTATAGCAATTCTTCTACATATATTTCATATTAAACTTAGCAAGTTTGCTAAAACGTAAGCATGTTTTAAGTGTAAGCGTAACACCAAGTAATATTTTTACTATAATATATGAGGCCTTCTCTTTTATAGTAGTCAAAATATTCTATTACTGTGATCTTTTTATAATAATTTGGGTCTGTGATGAAAGACTTTGTTATGTTTTGTCTCCATATGTCTATTTGAAGGGGTTTACAACATTCTGCTGCACCTATATCAGTAAATACGTTGATTATTAATTTAATCAATATGAAATTAAAAGTAGTACGAAAAACCGTAATTATAATAAAAAACTTTATTGCATTATAAAATGCAGAAGCTTTTTAATCATCTCATAAAAACCGGTGGGACCTGCAATTATATAATAAAATCACTCGTACATAGATTACCATCAACTAACATATTATTTATGGGAAGCAAAAGCGTGATAAATGTATAAGACTAAATCTAGACCACTAACAGTCAGGAGCACTCTGGCGTTTCAGGACAGAAAATCAGCTTAAGACTTGAATAATGTATTGCCTATTCTTCAGTTGTATCTGACAGCTCTGTGATATTCTTGAAATGGCATCGCTGCAGTGGAGGAATGGACTCTTACAAATCGATGCAGTCGGTAAACCCAGCTGAAAACCATCTTTACTCACACAGCTGTATTTCATCGATAAAAATTACATTAGTCGCTATTTATACACTATTCCAATTAATTTTAATGATATTTGATGTTTTTAGAAAAATTTCTTATTATCAAGAAATTTAAGAAACTTATTCATGAAAACGAAAAAATAAAGGATTCAAGTTCGTTTAGATTATAATGTGGTTATAACTGAAAATGATATTTGGAACGTTCCGACCAGAAAGTGCAAATATAATCGTCAATTATTGGACAAATTTGTGGTTCAATAGCCCTTACGTTCCTGACAAACAGCTTCCCGTGAATACTGGGGCATGTCCTCACGTTTATAATATCACCATTATAGGCAAGCCTCTTTGAATGGAACCCCAAACTTTAATTGAATAAGTGATTAGCATCTCACGCTATACCAATTTCGGGAGTTACTTCCGAACTGTTCAGTGTTTGAGTTTCAAACCTAATAATTGAGATTTTGATTCCAAGACCAAAAGAATGCAATATTATTGTGTTCTGTGTAAAATAACAAAAAAACCAATGCATTTTCGGGGAAAATTCATTCAACCTATAAGTCCTTGAAAAAGCTTTATTTTAATGTTTTATAAAAGTTCACAGCATCAAAATAAACTGAGTTATAAAGAGAGTAATATCGATTCCTATTTTCTCGCTGGAAACAATTGGGAAAATATCACCCTTACTGAAATGTAACCCATTGGATATTGTACGTAGAAACTTTCCATTTTGGCGTTAAACAATACCAATAAACTTTCTATAAGCAATAATTTCGTTTGTATTCGATCTGCATACATATCATAAATACACGATTTTTTTGTTTTCGTGTAAGCTATAATTTTTCTATCTACAGTTTTTTTTAAAGTGTTTGAAAACGAGATTTTTTTCTCCAAAACAGACAATTTCTCTCGAGAATAAGTCGAAAAGTGTTAAATTTCAGAAAAAAACCTCAAAGTGCAAAAGTTGCATAGAAGTATCTATCCATATCCGCACTTATTTTCAATGAAAAACTGGTCACTCCCGAAAAGGGGTGGCATCCAACCCCAGGGAGAAAGCAACCTCCGGCACAGGGTAGACTTTGAAATAGAGGACAAGTAGAACCTAAATCCTAACTATATGAAAATCCGTGTGATATGGGATAGATACACGTGAAGATGGTCATTGACTGGACTATATTATTAATTTGATTCTGACCTTTCAAAAATTCTGATTTAGCCAATTATTGTATTGAATCCGGACACATAATAAAAAAATTAAAATTTACAATTACTAAATAAGTAACATAACAAATGCACTCAAAATCTCGACAATCAATATATATAGCAGGAATCAAGAAAAAAGCAACAGTAATGAAGACAGCCGTTTTGAAAATGTCATTCTACTTTCAAAAAATTATATTTTCAAAAAATTCTAAAAATTTCTACTTTAAATTTATCAAAAAACTAAACTTTGGTCAAGTTACCTTATGACACTGCCTGAAATTTTTACAAATTTTGCACTTGCATATTTAAATTATATTGTATTTTGCTATTATTTTAATAAATATAAAGAAAATATTTATTTGTGGTGTCGTCTGATAATGATACGTTTGGTTTCCTAAGATTTCCTCCAAAATATTGAATTATATAGGAGGTTTTATATTAATAACTACTAGTAAAATATATTTTTGTACTAACAAATATAATTTATAACTCATTGCAACCAAACATGGGCCACATTTTTGGAAACCAGGTAGATATAGTGCAGGTTCAAAGCCTGTCTATGATCTTGTATTGTATTGACCCTCCCCCTTATTCTGTTTGATAAAATTCTCATACAGGCAAGTAGACTATGAGGACGAGCAGAATACGGCATAAAGGGAGGTCGGCTTCACCTATATCAAAAATAATAAAACATAGCAATAATAAAATATGCAATACTTTATATAAAACAGAATTCACATAAATATTTCACATTCACATACCGTGTGATGAATGAATATTATTAACTGTAATACATCTGTTAGACATCCTTTAATACATGTAAATAAATTAAAGCTGCTTCAGTGAATCAGGAGAGGACTGAAAAAAGTCTAAAGAGGATCTAAGGAACTAAATCGGCTTTATTCAATGAATAAAACATTACTTCCTTATCACCCACGAGAGTCCTATCTTAGTGCAGGGAAATGCCAGCCACTACTTTCAGCCGGGCTCTCAGGAGATTTATGTTTCACTTCATTCAGTGCTTAAGCTCCTAAACACATTTGACCCCGATAGTTTTGTAACCAACTAATACTTTAGTTACTAAGTTTTTATCAAACGCAACTCCTTGAATTCCTGCTAATAAACAGAGAATTGTTGTATTTTTAATCGCTGTAGATAATTAACTGTCTGGATAATAATTAATAATGTATTATAACAATAAAGTAACTGTTTGCAAGTTTTTAGTTATTTAACGTACTGCCTTTTCTTACTGTAACAGGCTGAGTGGGCAAATTAAAAACAACAAAAGCAAAGTAAATATTCACAACTGTTCCTAAAGAAAAGATGCTACAATTCAAATTACTTTTAAATTGCCTTAAAATAGTATAATGACTTAGCTTATTATAAGCTGAAAGTAATGAAGCCTATTACTCGAAGGGTTGGACAAGTTTAATTTATATCTGTCTGTCTAGAAGACTAACTGATCTATAGAATTCACATGTAGACTTGTAATTTATCCCTCATAGATTTTGAATCTGAACTCTCACCTAATGTGTACCAAGTGCTCCTAATGTATATCCATCTGGAAGATTTTTATAACACTAAAGAAAAATTGATGATAAATACGACTATGTGTTATATATAATGATAGGAAACCCCCAGAAACAGGAAGTTTAACAGAAACACGGAAACAGCTGTTTAGAAAAAAAGTATTTTCATTATTGCAGCACTCAGCGGTACAATAACGGCAGAAAGTTTGAGAGTTGGCTAAACGACTGGAGGAGCTCACTCCAATGAGATTTTATTTTTGTCTCGGATTTTAGTTAGGCTACTTCATAAGTGATAGGCATTGCAAATGAGATTTCTATTAAATATGTTTTAAATATATTAATACATCGTAGAACAACAAATAATTGCTCAAGTATGTATTTAAGTACATTAACCACAATTTAATTTAATATATTTCTAAACGATCATATGATGAAGTAAATAATATTTTTACAACTCATTTGGATTATGGTAAAAGCTTTTGCAATGTTTATTAGGAAAAGAGTATAACAAAACTCGTATCTGCTAAAGATAGCCATGATACTTATGATACGGGATAATTTATTTAATTGCCAAAGATTTTTTTACATGAAATTAAATGAAAATATATTACTGGTATAGCAAAATTCGCTGATAAAAGTAATTAAATGGAGTATTTAAATTTTTGTAGAAACATATAAGAGAATATTATTTAACATTTAATGTACACTAATTTGTATACTGTATTTGATGTGATTTGTATAATTTATTTTGAAAGTCTAAAAGGAAATAAAATAATTATTAGATTTGAATTTTATGTTGTAACTATTCCGTATATAAATTTATGCTAATTTATTTCGTCCCAAAATTAATTATGGTCCGCCTACCCGGCTATAGGTTCAGAAGTCACCTCTAAGCCATTGGTCCCCACGTTGAGTGTTAGAGAGGGCTTCTTAACATTAAATTTGTCTGGTAAAATAACAATTTTAAATCGTTCTTCTGATTTTATTTCATAAGATAATTATAATAATGTAAGAAATGAAAAATGAAAGAAAATAAATAAAATGAATCGATAAATTTGACCTTTTTCTTTAGTTTTATTGCCAGATAGAATGGTATCCTGTATTGTAGAAACCTCTGAAGTTTCCTACGTGGTTGTCACATTGTTACATTGATCGGGTTGTTGATCGTGCTGGCCATTTTAGATAGTTTACACAATTTGAAAAAGTTCATCATTATTACAACAAGTAATTACAAATCTGCTAAGCTCCAATTGAAGCTGGAAATAAAGTCACTGGAAAATTTTTCCTAGAATTAGTAGACTGACAAAGTTAAGTTCGTTTCTTTTTGTAGTGGTTCTAGGGATGAAGCATTACAAATATAATCTGGTCTCACTCAAGAACAATATTCATCACACACAAAAAATGTTAAGGTTTTGTTGTCGACACTCAAACTTAGGCGAACTTACTGCTATTTAAAATTTAGATTTTAAAAGAATTTGGCATGAATTTCATATGGGATATCTGGTAACCAAAGATGATGAACCATTGAACAAAAGGGATCAGCTCAGAGACTCTTTTATTGATTTGGGCTACATTTTAAGGTTCATAAAAGATATCTGTAAACGGTTTTATTAACCTTCTTTTGATTAAAAGGTTAGAGATCCATAAACGTCATACCAAAATGATTATCTAAAAATTTTAGCAGAAATTCCTGGAAGAAAACGGGTAAATTTTTAAGGTTAAATGATTTTATACACATTTACCGTTACCATATTATTGACGTCTCTTGCATTCAAGAGTTACTAAAATTCGTAATACCATTTTGTAGAATGGTTTAGATACTATTTAAATACCTTTCAAAGTACCGGGAGTGCATTTTCCAGGTTCAAAAAGGCTATGTTGGAATTGTTCTAGGAAGTGGAGTCTTCTAGAGTCCGAAAGCTCCATAGACACTAAAAGCTTCTAGAAGGAATATGCAAAAAGATGCAGAGAATTTTTAGCATCCAAAGTTACCTAAATTCCGAAAGGCTCTATGGGCCGAAAGCATAAAGATATTGAGAGTACCAAGACATGGATCCTCTTAGAGTTTGGAAGTTCCTACAGCCTGGAGGTTGAAGTCTTTCAGAAGCTTCATGGTTTGGGAAGTTTAGTATTCCCAAATGCAGAAAGTCTCCAAAGAATGAGACCTCCCAATGTATTGTTCGCAAAACACATTTTAGTTAGTTAAAGTTAGATTAGGTGTTACTCCATAAATGATTTTAAAGTCGGATTATAATGAGAATACTTCACAATATGGTACTTTTAGGCAACATATTTGTAGACAGATTGGCACTCATGGCCTAGTGCTACAATTTAACTATGTAGAAACCTAGAGTTTAGGAAAATTGAAGTTGGGATGTTTGATTATGAATGAATTCGGCCTAATTTTTCTAGTCAACATGAGAACTACTAGACAGTTCTGATACCTTAGAACACCAATCGGGACTTGGCGATCGTGAATATAAAAACTATACTTTTTCGATAACCCAATAGTAACAGACCTGAAGTCTCACAAAAGTATAATTTTTGCTCAAATGAAACTATAGATCCCTTAAAATCCCTTTTCTCACTGCAGTTATTCAATAACCCATCTACCACCAATAGTCCTACATTATTGTATACAATTTCACTTCTTTCAAGAAATAAAATAGATGCAATAAATACACGTCATATAATATTTTTCTGGAAAATACAGATATAACCCATCTACCATTAAAAAACTTATATTATTGTCTATAATTTCACTTCTACATGTCATAATATTTTTCTGAAAATGTATTATAGATTGTTCGTTTGCATAATAATGACTGAACTTATCAACGCAATTGTCAAATACTTATTGTTGTTAAATCACTAGTAACAAAAGCAATGTATGTAAATCACATTAATTATAAATTGATTTCCTCGTTTTGTATGGACTGGAATTTGTAAGACCAGAATACAAACATGAATGAGAGCCTCCTGGGGCAGAGCTGAAATTAGGAAAGTAAATTGATTATCATGTGTGGGCCTTCACGCAGAGTCCCTAGATGACGTGGTTACTTTTGATGGAATTCCACAAAATGTATTGAGTGTTATACACACGAAAATGCAAACATTATCTAATACAGTAATCCAATTTGTTCTTCTATAATTTCATGATGATTTAAAGACTTTAAAATTGCATGTTGGAAGTACATTTTATTCTTCACAATTGTCAGTCAGTTGTGTCATTATTGTCTATGTAGAAATCTCCAAAGTTGAAATATTTCTTCAGATGTCTTGCTAATTAACCAATTCACATTTCATATAACGGTTCATTCAGTTAGGATTTTAAGTAGACAAATAGACAGAACGATACCAATGAAACTTTTCCAGCACGTCGAGTGAAAGGGGTTTTCAAACTTTCAGTTAATAAAGAATTTATTTAATATCTTTTTGGCTTTAATATCCTAGACAAAATATGAACTAAATTTTATATAGCTATAAAAATATGGTTCCTGCTCCCATACTTGTGAGCTTTTTTTATGACGAAGTAAAATTAAGGTGTAGGTGTAGTAACATTATGTCCAAATTTTATGCTAGACAAAGAAACAAATGAGTAATACTTTGTCTATCACTTAGAGTGCTAATCCCGTAATTTTTACGGAACGGCGAAACTTCGGAAGAATGCTAATCCCGTAGTTTTACGTGGTTGTCATTTCAATTGGTATTATATTACATTGTCCGTATTTAAACGGATTTTGCCTACTCTACAATGTTATTTGGGTTTTTAGTAACACAATTCACCGCTAGAAAGCGTCAGATGTATTGTATGAGCTTAATGACAAAGCAACTTCGGTCGCGTTGTTTACGTGCCGCTGACGTGACGTTCGTTGCAGCCGGCAGTCGATGTCGCAATCATGGCTTCTCGCAGCTTGAACGACGTTGCGATCAGTGATGTATTAGATGAAGATAGTTTTATTGGTTTAGATAGTATTTTTTGACGATTCTGACATTGATCCTGATTTAATGGAAGAAGATTAGACACATACTTCAGGTAAGAATAAGTAAGTCTATTTATCATATAAACATCAGTCTAAAAGTTTGGTTATGTTATTGTTTTCGTGAATCAAACTATAATTTGTATTATAATAAATTAACTTTATTCAACTAATATTCTATTCTTATGAATAATATGAAAATATATTCATATTTTACATAGTATATTATTATGTTACAGATGCTGAAAACAGTGCTGACAGCGAAAGTGATGCCGACGCATCAATATGACGGCATAGTTTTTTTGTCAAAAAACTACAAAACATAAAAACATGATTTGTATTATTCAAAGGACAGTTATATTTGTAAATGGGTCATTGTAAATAATTGTATATATGCTTAGTTTAGTAGGTTAGATAAAAAAACTGTCTCAAAAAATAATTCTTTTTCCAAAAATATATGTTTTAAAAAAACATTTTTTATGTGTAGTTTTTTAAAAAACCACTAACAATCTCACGTTAAAGGAAAGACGAAAGTAAGCTGAATTAAGGCATGTAAGTATTTTTCTCATACCTTAAATACTTTTTTTTAAATAAACTTTTGAAAACCACCAAAAACGCCCAGCATTCTACAGAGTTACATGTCATTTAGGGCCAGCACTCAAAGTGCTATGGAATATGTATAGATCCTTCATTCATTTACAACGTGGAAGACAGTGTTCATTTCAATTTCAAGTTCAACACCATATAATAATAATGCTGTGAATCAAGTATTATTTATGTGACCCTTTGCATGGAATATGGTACCGTAATAAAGATATTAGTAGTAAACTGTATTATGGGACATGATAAGTATAATCGAATGGGTAGCAATATGTACGCATTTGGAAATCGTTTACGTTCCAAGGCGATATTAAAACGCATGCCGAATTTTCCCGCGCCTTGGCTCTTACCCAATACATCACATTATTGGAAAACATTATCTGCATCCCTCATATTCGTGGACATTATCTCTAAGCTTGCTCCTAAATTTACTTCCGCGTTTCGGTAGTAAATCATAGACTGAATTTTTTTATAAAACATCCATTTTGCGTGTTTTATCTTATTATATTACATAATAATTTTTAAGGTATTAATATATAGTTTGTCACTTCAAAGAAATACAATGTTATAGTAGTCATTTTAAGAAAAGAGAAACTTTTATACCTCTACATATAAGTCATGTTGTTACCAATAACTAAATTCATGCCGGTATCAGTTTCTAAAATTTGTAAATCATCAGTTCATAGTTTATTAAAAACTATTACACTCTCTCATTAAAAAGTCAAAAATATTAAAATTTTATAAATTCACAAACATCACTAATTATTTACACAATTAAGTTATGATGTGCTGGAAATTACGAATTACAAACTGCGCCTGGACACCAGCAATATCAGAAGTCTATATCAATGTAAAATTTATCACTGTACAATTTCCGATTGTGCATTAGTTCATCATTGTATCTTATCAAGAGCTGCTTGGTACCATTAAGGAGGAAATACCAAGTAGTGCATTTTGAAGCCCATCTTTAACCCTCTTGATTTGTTTGTATTCATGCACATTAAATAAAAGGCTATTATGTATTGATTCTCAGCTGGAGTTCATAAATATGAATTAGGACAGATAAGCAGCGACACAAAGTGATAAAAACAGTGTGGCTCACAGTTCCGCAGTGGTCAATTGTCCTACCGCATCCGGTATTATGTTTTACGTAATTTAATCCATTGATATATTTATTTTAGTAATTAATAAGAATAGCTGTATTAAGTTAAACCTTTTTAAATAACTTGTAAACTAGAAGAAATAGAAATGAAGTGTTATCATAAAAATGTTTATAATTAAAAAAACCTTTAATGCGGTGTACCACACGACCAATAATCTAATTTAAAATATTTGGGCATAGGCCTACAACGTTTTTAGAATTTAAAATTTTTTTTGCTTTAAAAAGTACTTGAAAGAATGATCATACGACATACCGTTTGAAAGTTTATCTTGTGCTCTTTTTCCAATAAAACATGACACTCCAAAGTTTAAGTAAAAAACTAACATAGTAAAAAACTCAAAATATTTCTTAACGATTTATACTATTAACTTAGACTTAAAATATTTTCAACAGTTTTAACCTAATTTTCAGCTTTCAAAGACCTTCAAAATGTATGCTGCATGACCTATATTATCATTTGAATTCTTCTTGATACCGGAAACCCGCATTTTCTGACACACTCTGCATTTTAAATTTAACAAAACAATTTTGTAGCGTTTGCCGGGTTACAAATTATTAGGATTACAGTATATTACATCGCTCTATGTTGAATGTTTTAATCACAAGAAATATCGACCCGGTGTTCTGGATCACTCTGTATTGTAGCACAGGCAAGCTTTCTCTCTGGGATAATAGTAAAAAATTCGAAGAGAGCTACAGTCTGACTTGTGACAAGGGTTATTGATGATCTTGGTAGAAGTGGTGAAAACTAAAACAGTTTACTACAATGATTAAACACTTTAGACCAAACTTTCGCTACAATGAGGAAGTTGGAACTTTCAAAGTGAGCCCATCCGTCACCTGTCGCAACTGCATCTACTGATAGTCTTGCGAACTCCCAGCCAGCCCATCCATCCACCTGTCTTTCCACTCACGGGTGAAAGTGTGGTACATTCTTAAAGTCTGGTTGACTTGTTTAGATGTTTTAAAGCCTCCAGGCATGTGACTTCTCGATCTATGTCGTTTTCAAGTTTCTAGGAGCTTCCGATTTATTCAAATTCCTAGAGTATTAAGCCTACAGAAGATTTTTGGTGTACAAATGTCAATCTCTGGGAGCTCATACCATCTGGTAGATCCGAGGCTCTAGAATTGTATTTTCCACAACATGTGCCTCTAGAACTTTCCATACTCTAAACATACATAATAAGGTAAGAATTGTGAAATTCTTCACCAGTTTCTAAACTATTGCTTTAAAGTTTACTTTAAACTTATGAATGAATATACTGTGAAAATAGGATTATTTTAATGGGAGATCTATTATCAATGAGTACGATCAATACGATTCTATAAAAACTGTAATCGAAGACCTCACCTCTCAATGCTATAGAATAATAAATGCTCAACCTTAATCTTTAATCCTATTTCAAAGAATTGAGCTAAAATAATTTAGTTGCATCTTATTTCTGGTTTGAGATTAAATTTTCCTTTAACGCATTCATATATTTTTTTAATATTATTCTTTATAGTTACGTTTTTTGTGGGCTTCTTTTGAGATATCATTTGGAAACAGCTCATTTGCGACATGGTTGTTGTGAAGAATTACATATATTCGCTTCTGCCAGTTACAAAGTAGAATAGTTTGTGTGCGTAAAAGAGAGAAATAATAATGAGTGGCAGGGGACTTCAAATCTAACGGCTTGTGCCAAAGACCTATTACAATTAAAAAACAAAAGTTCAAGACTTATGCCATTTTAGCACCAAATGTAAACGTGAAAAATGGTCATTACCAACATTTCATATTAACTTTCTTTCTTCCAGAGTGTGATATTTACAATATTGCTGTAAACTGTACTACATCATGAAAAACAAAGTGAAACGTTTTATCCTTCATAATACATGATTTATTTAAAGTTCGTTATTGACGATGGTTGATTTGAAAGAATAATAGGACTTTTACAATCGTTACAAACAAAATTGTAATGGATTTGGTGCTCTATGATTTATAATATCGAAGCTATTTTTTCTTTTATTTGTCTCATTTCTTCGTGAAATTTTACTATATTTAATTTCAACTAATTAGTGATCATTATAATCGGTACAGCCCTTTTCGAGTTGTAAATGGTTTAACAAACTCGAATGTTGTATATAGTTGTAAATGATAATGAATAACCTCCCACTTGCAAAATAGTCGGTATAACTTACAACATGAGTTATAACGTTGGGTCGCTTCATGGACGATTTGGCCGTAACTCCAACACTCTCAACTCGTGCCCTCCGAGGTCAAAGTTCAATTATGCATTGATACTGGAGCAGAGGAGGAAATTAATCAACTCCAAGCTCCAAACTTCTCTAATGAACGCAACAGTTGGGTCTTAGTGCTGTGTCCCGGCCAGTATTCCATGGCTGAGTGTGGAATATATTTACATCAGACTTTTCTGGAAATTATCGTTTTATAAATAAATTGTGAGTATTAAAATTTGTATTCTTGTAGAATGCAGTATAATAGACAGCCACCATTTCAATCGAATCATTGATATTTATGACTATATAAACAACTGAGTCTGAAATGTGAAACGAATGAAGTTTTAGGTATTTCAAATTACCGTATAGTCCAGTTGTTTCTATACTGTAAAAATATACATAAAAATATGATAATATTATGATGAATAAGGAACTATTAAGAACAAGTGCATTTATGTAAAAATATAGCAGTATAACATTTAGTAACATTTTAATGTTTTTAAGCATAAACGTGTCCGACAGCTTCGACACAGGTAACGCTTGTTACAAGTCATTTTTATACAGCAGTTACGTAATTTTGTATAAAAATGATTTTAAATGGTTTGAATTATTTTGGACAATATTGTTATTCAATAAACTGAAAAGAGCTAACAATAATTAGCTTTAAATAACTAAAATTATATAATGTTTTGTATACGATAGTTCAGGTGATCCTAATTGACAATTTGGTTCCCGGATTCGAGTTTTGGGGTTGGCCGCTTACTATCTTGAATTCTGTTGTGAAAGCTACAACCGGATGGAAAGATCTTGATATTTATCAAAAATAAACTGCACGATCAATTTCAGCCTTTATAGGAACTGCTTCATAACTTTTCACCTCTTCTTTAATCCATAATATTTCGTATAATTGCTGACCTTAAACTCTTTAAAATTAGATACATCTTGTTATTATTTCATAAGAATCACATAAGATTTTTTATAACGATTTTACAATCACGTATTACTCTATTTATGGCTCAGTTTTTAAACCTCTACTTTACGCTCTTTCTACTGAATAACAGTGTTCGAAAATTCAGAATCTACGATGATTTTATAAATATAAATTTAGCAAACTCCAATAATGAAGCTCATTATTATATTAACCGTATTGTATAGACCGACCACGGTTTAATTAAGACCAGGATGTAAATGTGTACAACGTTTCAACTCTCAAGGACCTTTCTATCGAGAATTTTTGGGCAGATGGATTTACAACGACACAATTTTAAGGACATATTAAAATTCAATAAAAAAAAATGAAATTCGTTGTCAGAGAATGACACCAGAAACCGGCAAATAAAATATTATTAATGTTTAAAGGATGATAATTACCTCATCGTGTAGGTACAACTTTAAATATTATAAATACAAGGAGATAAATATTAGATCAAACAAAATATAATATATATATATAAAAATTCTTTATAAAATATTAAAAAGAGTTGGTGGGAAAATTTAGTTGCTAAACATTACACCTGAGGGTAGTGATTCGCCCACCTTTTGCTAAAGTAATAATAAAAAGGCATGGTTTGATAGGAATACAATTGAAATATATTTAAAAAAGGTATGTTATAAAACAATCACGATACATTAATTATATTTTAAACTGATGACCGCAAATTTTGAAATGCAACGTAAATTGGGACACAGGGTTCAAAACAGTTTCTGATTTAGTTGTTGTTCTTTGTTCCATTTTTGTAATTTAATTCTAATTAATTGAATTTTTTGTCATGAGTTACTAGTTGAGTTACTACTACTTTCGTCCTAGACAATTTTAAATTTAGTAATTTTATTGAAACATTATTAAGATTGATTTAATCTTAAGAAATAAGTAAAACTAATATGAATGGATAACATTTAAGTAGTGTTTATGCTAACAGTAGTGTTTCCAGATTCAATAAAGCATTCATAATATGTTATTTTATATATGCAAATGTTATGTATATTTGAATAAATAGTTTAAAGCATTTCACTAAAATTAAACTTGAAAAATGCTTTCAAAACAAGTAATGGATTTAACCAGTGAAAATTTGAATTTCAAACAACGTATAATTACACTACTCACTGTTGGCAACAAAAGCATGTATGTAATAAAACATCACTGGATGTAACATTTTGTGGAAAAATAAAAAAGCTGAATTCTCCTATCAGGACGAGGTCGTGCAGTTAAGCCAACTAATGTGACAGTTAAGATGGCCTCAGATAATCCTTGATGTACTGGGCAGGCCAGTGGGGGGTTGTCACACTGCTGAAATAGGGACAACCTAATCACAATACACATTTTCTACCCAAAAATGCTCACTAACATATTTTTATTCATCGAGGGGGTGTTTAAAAAGTTAATTTCTTTCTGTTTATCTGCATCTCCTCACAATATGACCAATGTGAAAACAAACTGACCTGTACAACTGAAATCTTGCATAAATCTTCATTTTTATATAGCAAAAACTGAGTTAGATGATGGTGCATGTCACTATATCAGATTAGGCTGAGCGTTACCTAAAATATTAACATTGGTCATATGGCTTACCGTGATATACTTGAGATAATTCCAGAGAAAATAAATTTATACACAATCTGAATATAATGAAACGAGATTTTAAGATATGACGTTATTAACACATATAGCGTATTCATAAAGTAAAAAGAAAAACTATTAGAGTGTAAATCTAAACATACAAAGTTGGTGGCAGGATTCGATTTTTGTGCTCTTCTGCATTGAAGGATCCTTTCTAGCTCAACGGAACTTTTATTCTTAAAAAATAATTAAAGCTAATTAAATTAATAAATGTGAATATATTATTCCGCAAGATATGTTGAGAAAGATTTCACACCTAAATTTTACATAATACATGCCACTTCATTTCTACATACACAAGAATGAGATCTATAATGGTGCATGTCCTGCCATGAACTTTGGCTGATCCTCATTGAAGCGTATCAGTCAGTATACTTTCATTAAAACATCATCTATAAAATTATGTTATTTAGATATAGGTTATGTGGGTCTAATGATATTTTTATTAAAAACGAAAGATTCCACAGAAATAAAATAGTAATTATTATTAAAGTGTTTTGTTTTTAAATTAAGTCGTATGATTAACCACAAATGTATTTATCCTGCGATTTTCTCGTTCCTATCATGGTTACCTGTAATACATATATAATATAATACATCATTTTGCTTTCTAATGACTATATAAGTCTTTTCTATTATCAGTAACATTATACATAAACATTTCCGTATACCTAGTTTTTATGAAACTATGTTACAACATTTGAAATAATATTGACGTATTGAAGAAATCAATTAAAGCAGGGTTAGAAGAACATGATTTTTCCCATGTATTCATGAGAGCCAATAAGATTAAAACTTGTATTTATTTATATAATTATAACTGGTTTTGGAAACTGCAAAATAAACTGAAACATTTACAAAAGTAAAATTAAAAAGTTTGTCAAAGGAACGAAATGGTAAACATGAATGTAAATTTAAAAGATAAACTTATCTCTTTACGGTGATGTTAATGTATGATCGACTTGACTTCTATATTATGTCATATTATATTCCTTTCTACTAATATATAGGAATTCGTAAATGACAAACATGTACTATAGACTATGATTGGTGATTTATTTAATCAAGGTCAAAACGGTAATTTCCAAATCCCAATTATTAGATTAATAGAAAATTAATAGACATTTAGTTACAAACTAACTTATGCTCATTAACTGTTTATTATTTGCAATGAATAATAAGTTTTTATATTTTTACACACCATGGCGTTTTCTTTGGTGGATGGTGGAGTGTTACATTGGGTGGGATAGGTGGGGAGGGGGATATAGCAAGGTCAGGAAATGTATGGATCAATTAGCAGCTAGTGGAAGAAGTGAGTGTCTCGTTAGTACCACTGACACCGTACTGCCATACAATAACGTTACAGTTGTGTTACACTACTGTAGCACAGTTAGTTAATTGAACCATTATTATATAATAGTTACATTGTTATTATTATTAAATTAGCTATATGAGTTTTAAAACACTGTATTGTACAAAACCCGAACTACAGCAGATTAAAATAATACTAGTCGTATGACAAATACTCGGTAAAGGACATATTAAAACGGTAAATCACAGTAATTAATATAGTGTGAGCGTTTGCGAAGCATATTACATAAGTGGCTGGAGAATTATCATTCCTGAATTTTTTTGTCAACACGATATATTAAACAAGTGACCTAAAGACTTGATATTGTACATTAAGATTAATTTTATAAAATCAACACTTTGTTTGATGACAATGCACGTTACTCCATTGGATTTGGCTGAGCATTGAAAAACATTTTGCATTAATCTCGTGGAAACCGTGATGGTAATGAGAGTATAGCTGAATAAATAAATATGTGAAGAAACTGAGTTCAATAATACGGATTTGTAACATTTTGTTACATGGAGTAAAACTATAAATAATAGAGTGGAAATTCAATTTCAAAAGTAGGTGTCAAGATTTTATTTGAGGACTGCTTTAAAATTAACTTAACGAAAAAAGTGTGAATGTATGATGTGGCAAGATAACTAGAGTAAGATGTCGTCTTTAGACTTTGCGTGCATCTGCTTTTCTACATGGACAAGAATGAGTTTTAATGATGATGCATGTCCTATCATGGAATTATTATACTGAGGATGAATAAATAGATCTGAAAGAATTGCTACAAAGCTGTTGCTGTCTCACAAAATGGTACATTTCTCAGATGAGTATCATCGTGAAATATCAGATTAGGGGTATGTCAATATATTAAAATTTAGTTCTACAAAGATTGTTGCTGTTCTAGGAAGTGATGGATTTCATATGCAATTATCATTGTGAAATATAAAACTGAAGATGAACCAGTGATTCTGAAGATTGGTAAATGCCAAATAAAGTTTTGTTAAATTTCATATGTAGTTGTAAAATATCAGATTGATGATGCATTCATTTACAGTTTCAAAAATGTGCTCATGTCTATAAAATTTAGTAATTTTATGTGGAGAAGTAGATTCTATTCTTGTTCTGTAATCGAGATATATACAAAAATCATCGTCTATTTATAGTTTAGAAGGATAAGATATTACCTAAATAATTGTTACTTTACGATTCATACTCATATTCCTATATTCGAGGGTTGGCATATTGTAGGTTCTAACTTGGGAACTCAAACAGGATTCCATCCTTTTTTTAGGGGGCAATTTGATATTGTTTAACTAATCTATTACATTCATCAATAACCCATATTAAAGCTTTTGGAAGCCCACTTGAAAACCTCTCCAATTTTCAATATAAAAATTATAATTACAGAAATTATCTCTAACCTTGTGGAGATTCTGAAATGATTATTTTACTCTCTATACAGTCATAAGTAGAAAACATTTGTTATTTGTCTAAAAACCTGTCGATTAAAATTTAGTTCATGAGTAGTTTGTAGGGTGAAAAATATTGGAAGAAAATTTTACTTTTAATAGCTTACGGACTTGTTCAGGTCATATCAGTTTTGATCGGTCCATGTTTTACTGCATTCAGTGCTGCAATTTTGTACTGGGTTGAGATATAAAGCTCTAGTTTCCACTAAACTTCTTATTTTATCAAGACTTTTCACTTAATGAGTCTTTGCACTTAAAATATTTGAGCTCCGCCTAAGACCCCATTTTAGGGAAATGAGCAAAGTTTTAAAAGTAACTAAAAAATTTTACTTCTATTTCCTAGAAAGGGTTTCTGAGTTCCATCCCTCCATTTTATCCATAAGAAACTAAACAGAGTGAATATATACTTTTATCTCACACTGTATAAAATAAAACTAATGAACTGTGACAACTCCACATACAAATTATCATTCTCGTATACCAAAAAAAATATGGTGGACGAAGCGCAACTGCTTTTTCACTTTTTTTGATGCTACCATCTTGGAAATGGCTTTGTATTTGAAAACCTGATATCAGGTACACGTCTAATGACCCACAAACCACAATACATGCAAATCCGTTTGTAAATAGTTAAAACCCTAATTTCAGCATCAGCCGACCACATAAGGTGGAGTAAATTGATTTATAGTTGAATAATATCGTTGTTTAAGCCGA
Organism: Homalodisca vitripennis; assembly: GCF_021130785.1. Lineage (NCBI taxonomy): Eukaryota > Metazoa > Arthropoda > Insecta > Hemiptera > Cicadellidae > Homalodisca > Homalodisca vitripennis. Next base: position 37,935,625 of record NC_060212.1, read on the forward strand.
GAATGGCATAACTGGCTTCAAAACTTTATATTGCTTACAAATTTATAAATGATCTGCACAATCTCCAGATTATAAAAATGGCTCAAAAATCACTTACACAACAGTTTTTATATTCATGTTTAGATAATAAGGATAAAAACAAACTGATTGTATACTATATGTTAATAAATATAATGGGATTTGTCTTATTTTTTATTTATAAAATCAATATTTAAATCCACATCATAAATTTCTGAAATTTGCAACGGAACAATGTTTAATTTTTCATCATAATTATAGACAGTTATACTTAAAAAACAAATCAATTTTTTTCAAACAATTTAACCTGTATATGTTTAAATGACATTAGATACTTATATCCAGAAAATATGTCATTATTAACAAATTTTTCGTATTGCTTACATTTATAAATATGTACAGGTATTTTTTTTTCTGTCAATACCACATCTAAATAAGTAAATAAAACATAAATAATATTTATTTTTACTGGTAAATCGATATATGATCCTGCATTCATAAACTTCGTGTATTTAGAACTAGAACCAACTGCTTCTAACGTTTCAATGTTCAACCAGAACCTTCATTTTGATAAATTATTTGCTTACCATACTATAATTTATTGTATTATATTCTAATACAATCATCAATATTTTGTATTTCACCAGTTTTTGTTGCAATATAAATTGAAAATGTATATTTCTCAACGATAAATAATTCGTTCGTATTCAAATTTTAAAGAGAAATAAAGAGTTTTAAATATTTTTCACTATTAAAGAATTTATAAAAAAAATTAATTTAGGGTCTCATTACAGATATATATTTCTGTAATGTTATAAAGTTTTCATTTGACTTTTAACATTTGTAAAACATTAATACAATTTTCGATACATGTATGATTATATTTAAGCTTTAAATATATTTGTCCTACCATTTCAGATCTGGTTTTTATCATCAGTTCCACTGGGTAGTTTCTCAGAAATTTATAGAATTTTTTTCATCATTAAATATATTCAGATCTTTATGATGAGGTTCAGTGTTTGACATGATATTTACAGCCAACTTCAGATATGTCAGTACACACAATATCGTATCAGCACAGAGGGAGTAATCGGCAATAATTGAGACGGAGGCAGACACATGCCAGGATACTATCTCTATGTCACTGTCTCACATGACATTTACAGCCAACTTCAGATATATCAGTGCACGCAATATCTTATCAGCACAGAGGGTGTAATCGGCAATAATTGAGACGGACGCAGACACATGTCAGGATACAATCTTTATGTCACTGTCTGACATGACGTTTACACTCCACTTCTGATATGTCAGTACACACAATATTGTATCAGCACAGAGGGAGTAATTTGCAATAACTGAAGCGCAGGAAGACACATGTCAGGATACTATATCTAAGTCACAGTCTTACTTGAAGTTTACACTCCACTTCTGATATGTCAGTACACACAATATTGTATCAGCACAGAGGGAGTAATTTGCAATAACTGAAGCGCAGGAAGACACATGTCAGGATACTATATCTAAGTCACAGTCTAAAATGAAGTTTACACTCCACTTCTGATATGTCAGTACACACAATATTGTATCAGCACAGAGGGAGTAATTGGCAATAATTGAAGCGCAGGCAGACACATGTCAGGATACTATCTCTATGTCACTGTCTGACATGACGTTTACACTCCACTTCTGATATGTCAGTACACACAATATTGTATCAGCACAGAGGGAGTAATCGGCAATAATTGAAGCGCAGGCAGACACATGTCAGGATACTATCTCTATGTCACTGTCTGACATGACGTTTACACTCCACTTCTGATATGTCAGTACACACAATATTGTATCAGCACAGAGGGATTAATTTGCAATAACTGAAGCGCAGGCAGACACATGTCAGGATACTATATCTAAGTCACAGTCTTACATGAAGTTTACACTCCACTTCTGATATGTCAGTACACACAATATTCTATCAGCACAGAGGGAGTAATTGGCAATAATTGAAGCGCAGGCAGACACATGTCAGGATACAATCTCTATGTCACTGTCTGACATGACGTTTACACTCCACTTCTGATATGTCAGTACACACAATATTGTATCAGCACAGCGGGAGTAATTGGCAATAATTGAAGCGCAGGCAGACACATGCCAGGATACTATCGCTATGTCACTGTCTGACATGACGTTTACACTCCACTTCTGATATGTCAGTACACACAATATTGTATCAGCACAGAGGGAGTAATTGGCAATAATTGAAGCGCAGAGAGGCGCATGTCAGGATACTATCTCTATGTCACTGTCTGACATGACGTTTACACTCCACTTCTGATATGTCAGTACACACAATATTGTATCAGCACATAGGGAGTAATTGGCAATAATTGAAGCGCAGGCAGACACATGTCAGGATACTATCTCTATGTCACTGTCTGACATGACGTTTACACTCCACTTCTGATATGTCAGTACACACAATATTGTATCAGCACAGAGGGAGTAATTGGCAATAATTGAAGCGCAGGCAGACACATGTCAGGACACTATCTCTAAGTCACAGTCTGACATGACGTTAGACACTAGCCACAGTGCATACTACGTTGTCTATATCCCTCCGTTGCAGAGTTTGCATATATTTCCTTCGCTTCATACCAATCTAAACAAAATGCATATCGTATTTTCTTAGAGATCATACAAGTTCAATACAAAGCAACACAATAAAATTCTTAATACGATACTGTTTATACAATGCATTTTCATACGAAGCAATTAATAGAAATAAAATTAAATTCTCCAGTGATTTCATTAGAAGAAGAATCATATAGTATCACTTATTATTTATTCTTGTGTTCAAAATATATTCACGTATTCATAATTGTGACCGAAGCTGTTACAAATGTATCAAATTACACAGTAAACGAATAAATAATACTAACTGTTATACATGTCACTGTAAGAAAAATGAAATAATTTATATATCTTGTAACATTACTACCTATAATTTTAAGATTATTATTTTTCTTAAAGTTTAGTTACAAATTACACAACTTTAGAGCTAACGGCAACGATAAAACCCAACAAAATAATTATAACTAAGAATTAGTGAATTATCCCATTCGTAATAAAGGATAATATAAGAACATTTAAATAACCTTTCAATTATATTTCATAAAGTCCTATTAGTCAGTTTAGTGATGGAAGAAACATCTTTAAGTATCTAAAGGTAAGTAATTAGGTAAATTTACTTCACCTCTAATAATAAATTGTATTAATTAATAAAGTATTTACGTAGATAACGTGTAGCAAATCCTGCAAGTTTTTTTTATTTTATATTTTTAAATGTTTTCATAATTTACAATATTTTTGAAAAGCAAAGGATATCCTTCTCCCTGTGTGAACGAATAGGGTCTTATTTTACCATAAAGGGTCGCGCAGACGCTTATGGGGTGTTAAGGTTGGCCGGGTTAAGTTCCCAGCCTGCTATTATGGCCCTAAGTATCATGTGAAATACTTAACTTTACCTGAGATTATGTATTTACACATTTCCGAGGCTCTGATATTTCTAGCTCTGACCACAGTGTAAATAAATACGTGTACTGTTGAATAAGTGCTGAGTTTAAATATCATAATTGAATGGAACTATTGTATTTATTAAATGGGAACACTTAAATACTAAGTTACAATTTTAAATTCATCTTGGATAACTTTCATACAATTTAAATAATTTCCTACAAAAACTGGATATTAAATTTAAGATTAGAACCTGTTTGAGCTGAAATTGGCCATATTTGTGGTAAAGCACTGCAAAACACACTAGCTTTCTTCTGTCTGAACCCCAAAAAGTTCTCGGGAATGTTTCCTATATTTAGTTCTAATTGCACGTTTCCTCAGCTGACGAAGAGAATGGATTTAAATGCACAAGACTTTAAGTTAAATGTTGTAACTTGTAGCAGTGGTAAATGTCAGAAATCCTATCATACTTTATGCCTCTCGTCGTCAATTACAAACTTTACCCAAAAAAAACACTCAAGCTAATAAAAACTTGTGCAAAGGCTAAACGTGTGTTAGCAGTTTGCATAACTACTAAATTTGGTTTAGATTTACAGATATTGGCTTTAAACTAATAAACCAAATTTATTAAGTTAAATTTTCCGCTTTATAATATAATGCATGTGCTATAATTTAATTACGTTATATAAATATGTTGAGTTTTTTTATTTTATAAAACGATTTAGATTGGGTAAGAGTGGAATTCCTGGCAGTTACAAAATCTCAGAATGTGGTTTGCGAAAAACATTTTCCCTTGATAAGCGAAGGCCACACTGAACCCGTGTGTTTTGTGGTAATTAGTATCAAAAAATTATTTTATTTTAGTGTTTTTAGTTTATTATATACGCTATGTTGCACTATTATAGTTTATTATTCTCGCTATCTGGTAAAGAATGTTACTAACTATTACTTAGTTGAGCGTAAAGTGAAGCCCGTTCCGACAGTTTATGATAAACGAAATCAGATTTCTGTTTGCTGCACGAACGTTAATTCAGACCTAAGATTTGACCTAGGTAAATTAAATTTGTTGTGAAATTGTATAGGTTAAAATGCTATTTAATATACTGAAAGTTATGAGTATTCAGCAATGTCACAAACAACGATGATACATCACCCTGTGATGACAGATCACCCGTACTATACATGTCACCTGCAGGAACCATCACTTGCGTCACTGTTTATGTAGTATTGAACTTTAACCTTAGTAAAATATTCAGGTATATTTAATGAGCTGCTTAAGTTCTACATTGAAACGTATTTTCCATGCTTTGAGAAATCGGAAATGATTGTATCATTAATTAATGTTCCGGCATTAAATTTTGCTTCTCACCTTTTCTAATCGTATTGTTGTATGAGATAAATTACCATTATTATAATTATAGCTACCCTACAAGTGGGTTTACTTTTAGGTGGTTATATCTTCCAGTTGAACCTACACTTGGTACAGCAAAATCTGAGGTCTCAATAAAGTCTGAGAATCTATTTGCAAGTTCAGGAGTGGCACCAGTGGCGTAGCTACCTCGGGTGGCACCCAGTGCGGAAGTAGGTCGTGTCACCCCATCGAAAGTACAAAGCAATACATTTTATCTTATAAAGGTCGTGGATATAATAATTTTTTTTTTTCTTTTTTATTGTCTATCACTATAGAATATTACACGTTTAAGAATTCACGCCAACCAAACACAACATACTTCAAGAAACAAATCGTGAGTATGGGACGGGGAATCCCCCACGAAAGCGTCAGGTTCTTTTGCTGGAATCCCTGAATTATATATAGAGCTGAGCTAGTTCTAGTGGAGGTATCCCCAGAAAAACAAATTTTTGTGCTAGCAATTTTGATTGTTTGTACATTGTTCTTAAAGTTGAGAGACCGGGTGGGTGTCACCCCAAAAAAGGTGACACCTGGTACGGACCCCCCGCCCCCTCCTTTGATACGCCACTGAGTGGCACATCGATAACTTTCGAATATCAAAGGCGAATCGATAGTTCTAGTATACCGCGGTGATGACTGTTGGAATAGATTGAACTCTGTTTATGTTTAGCCAAGACATAATACAGGGCTGTTTCCTCCCCCTTTGACTGAAGACCTATGTGACTGAGATATAAGTAGGGGTTCTACTCAATCAGAGATTTTTTCGAGAACGCGAGCAACATAGCCTAGCCTTGCCGCCACTTGCATTTGTAAATAGTGTAAATAGTAGAATTTAGTTAGTTATTTATTTTATTGTGACGCTTTCAATCCAGCAACGCTGGTCAATGAAGAAGACATCAGGTATCAGGTAGTCCGCTATAGCTCCTCATGTGATTTTACCAGGAGGTGTCCTCTACCTCGAGGGTCAAACATCCTGAAAATCCTGTCTCTCCGGAAGAAAGCGCATTGATAATTTCTGCTCTAAGTGTAATAAGAGAGTTCTCAGCTCCTTGTCCTAATTGAAAAAAACTGCCGTGAAGCTGAATAGAAATAACCCTAAATATTAATTATACAAAAAACCAAAAGAATCGCCAAAAATTACATTAACGCTTATTTTAAACGTACATTTCTAAGTAAAGGTTTAGACGCGTCGGTTAAATACGTAAAAATTTGCTATTGGCATTGTAAATCAAATATGGAGAGCTCATTGTACTAATTGTAAATAATACTGAGTTCGAAAATTATTATTGACACTGTAACAAATAGCCGTTGAAATATGTATTTTTAAAATTAAATACATTTATATTTTTATAGAACAAGTAATACCTGTATTGTAATAATAACGCAAAACAATCGAGAAGAGTTATTGTTGACGTATATCATGTTTGGGCGATACGTTCTCATTTTAGTTACTGGTTATATCCGCCGGATATTTGTCCAGACTTGTATTCAGACCTTCCTATTTTCCCTTGTACTTCTCGTTTATAAAACAGAGTCCTGTTATAAATATGTACTTTAGAGAGAATCCGTGTAACTCTATCCCCTATGGATGGACACGTAGTTAATAATACCGAAATAACATATTATAGAAGAACCCGAAGAGGTAACGCACAGTGACATACAGACAGATAGATTACCTTTGACCTTTTTTCCCTCCTTGGACCAAGAGGAACCTAGGTGCCAAGTGACAAGTCTCTAGGACTTGTCTATCAAGGGTTATAGCAAGACGGATGGTTACCGACAATCAGGTTATTTTCAGGTTCATAATAATCACTTGTTGGATAATTATAAATTCCATGTGCATGTTTACTTCCTTCTACCACTGAAAAAGGGTATAAAAAGGATTACACTCAAAGAATAGAGTATTTGAAAATAATTAGATTCAAGTTTAGTAAATTTGTTCCATGGTTTCATTACCTGTGTTTGATGTACTTCATGATGCAAGGAATTGCACATATTGGTTTACAGGACCCTAATTACAAATGTGCTGAGCGGTGCAAACCAGACCGGCCATTTTAAGGATCGACTGTACCTGTTACCTTACTCTTATTCCGATTTAATAATAGTTTTATTTCTTTATTCCTCTAATCTTTATGAAAATATATATGAAAATTTACAATTTCATCACTCGGTATTCGGATAAGAATTCTCTCTTTGAATTTTGTTTGATCTAAAGTATTGTATATTTTTTTCTGTTTTACTATTTTTGTTAAAGGTAAAGCCGAATTCTTATATACCGTTCTCATGAGCTACTGGCTATATGAGGATCTTATGAAATAGAATAAAGGAGAGGGTAGTTACAATACAAGGTGCCAATATACGGCCTATGTGTGGAAATAAACTCTAAACCCATAGAGCTCAGGTAAATGTGAGAATTTTACCAAAGATACTAAAGAGTAAAGCTGCTAATTAAACAGAATATAATCAAGAAACAAGAAATAAGTTGAAAGATTCAAAGTCTTCCCAAGCTAATACAATCGAACGAAAAGTATGACTTTAAGATGAAGGAAAAGCCTAACACCAAAGGTTACTTTTTACCGCCCAACACAAATGATTGGCAATCTCTCATATGTCCAGATTATGGGTCACGCTATAAAAAGAAATGTCCATATCAACTTGAGGTCTCTGTTGTATACAGATCGTTACTCACTGCGCTTGTTCTGTGCCATGATTGGTACTTGCTCTGACCACTCTAGATCCTTAGGCATATGCTGGAGTCTTTACACCTATAACTTTTATATTTTTGACAGTTCCCTGGGCTAGTTCATCTCCAGATATTAGTTTGTTTATTATTTTTGTATAAGCTTAACCTTATTCCTTATGTTTCCTAACCCCTGAATAAGAAGATAGATTCTAATCCCCGAAACGTAGTGTTCTTTTATTGATAGATAATATCCGATAGTCTTTTATTCCTTCGAAATTATTATTTAAATTCAGAATAGTAACGAATGTTGATAAAAACAAGCTAACTATAGGATTTCGTTCATTTAATAACAAACTTTATACACAATCGGATAATGTAATTTTGAGAATAAGGATTTCAATACACATCATATATTGTCATACCGTACTACGAAAGCTAAAAATAACACACACTACTGTACTATGAGTGTTTTATTTTGTTTACTAAAATTCCTTATATCGTATAGACAGCAGTTTTAGCAAGTTTGGAAGATATTCTGCTGACATGTTTTATATACGTACGTCATAATATATATACACGGAAATATTTATTTTTATAAATATTTCTTACCGGTATCAGATTCGATAAATTGTTCATAATCTTTCATTGTTACTTACTTAGGAAAATGGGTATGAATAATTTTCTGGTAATAATATTACGCATCACACATTGAAAATAATATTGATACGTTCCAAACAAACATTAGTGTGTGCATTATCAAAATTAAGTCAAATAATCGTAGAATTGACGTAAACCAAAATTATCTTTTAAAATCATTGTACCAAAATTCACAAATCTTCAACAATAGTCCAATATTTTAAAATGAGTTACCATAGTTTGATTAAACTGAAAGAAAGAGGAATTGTAAATCTCATTAGCGCATAAACAATAAGTTTGTAAATACGAAATATATTATTACTGACGTTATTGCAGCTGTAAATTTGTATTTTTGAAACTATATGGAGCAGAAGGATTAGAGTTTGAAAAAAGAGAGTTATTCTGATCCTGAAATGTTGCCACACATTGATCTAAAATAGAGTGAGAAGTGGGTCCTTTCTCGCTTGAAAACAAATTGGTTTCTTTTGTTAAACGTATTTCACTTTCTGTATTTGTTTTTATTTATTTCTTTTAATAAATCACATACTCACTCATATCCATGCACGTCTTTTGCTTTGAATGATTTCTTATATATACATTTAAAATGATTTGTTAGCGCACTCTAATTTATACCTTGAGGTATCTCGTAAACGTTGCTATCGTAGAATATGCGCACCCGAGAAAGAAATTCATTGTTCACTCGTAATTTGGAATATTTGGGTCAGTTATAAGAAGGTGTTGACACCTATTCCGAAATATTAACAATAACTAAAAACATTTATTGACATTAACATAACCATTGGGATATTTATAAATTCTTTAATTTAAATGATTTAAGTACTAATATTATTCAATAATATTTCTTCAAATTTTAAAACATTTTCTACATTTCTAGTATGTTTTCAATTTATATTGTAGGATTATAATTGATGAAAATCTAATAAAACAATGTAAAACCATATAAATTTTGTAGTTACTTAGAAAACAATCGTTTAAATTAAATAATTTTGTTATTAAACTTACAAAGCCATGTCTATTAGCGTTGCGTTACTTTCATATTTGTTTATTACTGCATCTCATATTGCTATTCACCAAGTAGCACCCAATTTAGATAACTTAATTGTTGAGAAAATACATGCTTACTGCATCACTATTAAGATCCATTATTGTTCATACAGAAAGATTAGGAAAGAATATTTGAAAGGCTTATTGATACTGACGATGGGAAAGAGTTCTTTGTAAAAGTTTATAAACGAACTATTTTCGTGTTTGCCACCTTTCTGAGAGATTGCAGAAGTTTTAAAAGAGATTGCGCCACGACAAAAGGTACATTTAATTACAGCGGCAACTTAAATACTGAGTTTTTAACTGGAATTTCTTATGAAATAAAAAAGAAGGACAATTCAATTAAATCATCTCCATTACAGGAAGTTTGCCGTAACGACTTCAAATAAATGGAGAAATGCTCCTTTCAATCACAATGTGCAATTGAAACAGCTATAAACTTTGACGCGAGAACTTTTAATAGACAAATTCATAATTTACAGCTGTTTTATTTTAAGGGCACTTAAAAACTTTGGACATAACTTGTATTTGTATTTTAATGTTTTATGCTAATTTGTTTTCAAAAAGATGAAAAGTGTGGCATAACGATTTCTATAACATCTATTGTTTACTCTTAGTAAAAGTACTCTACTGTGAATTTCGAATAACTGATAAGTATTAAAGAGATTTTTAATACTTCCTAACAGTACTGTCAATACAGTGGTGGCTGTGGCCAGTGTAATTATTGTCATCCCTCGCTGTTTGTGTGATCAGTTTAAGAGCCAAGGACAGGCGGGTGCTTGAACCTGCGCTATATCTCCCTGGTTTCCAAAAATGTGATATAAAAATTAAACCTCACCAAATTTTATTTTTGTGATAAATAGAGAAGAACTTACCCTGGTATATTTGAACCCACCACATATAAGAAGAAAATGTGACTAGTTTCATCGTAAAGCAAACCCTTACATCTTAGTAATAAGATTTACGTGCAAGAGCAAAATCTTCAAGTTAAGAACACTGTTGAAGTTGGGAACTTTGATTAACTCCCTCCAGAGTGAGTCTATTCATCGAGTAACTTGAACCTTGCCTTGAGGCTCTTAGCTGGTAGATGGTTTTAGTAAGATTAATTGACATTGGAGTACAATGTCAATATGTACCTTGTTACATTGTGAAGTACCACGATGATGTGTACTTTACTCAGTTAATAATGTCGTAGCACTAGGCTATCATGGATATGAAGAATATGGCTATACTATTTCGGTTGTTATAAATTGCAAATATGTATAGTTTTAACACAAAGAAGGTGTCAATACACTTGGGAAATTTTTGAGAATTTTACCAAAGAGATTAAACGGTAAAGTTGTTACGCTTGTTTAATTAAAAAGCCATTATTTCGTAAACAAATTAATCAATCAATCAATCAATCAATCAATTCATTTATTGCCAAAAACATAACATGCATAGGCATTCGTCAAGAAAATTATAATATCCTAACTTAAAGTATAGACTACTGACAGATCAAACACAACAAGACCAAATCAATATAACAGGAGTGATCTACAATTTATTATCCTCAACGTATTCCCGGACACTGTAATATTCTCTCGAAATAAGAAATTTTTTCAGACGATTTTGAAATTCCCTATCGTCCACAACAATTTTCAAGCAGGATGGCAAAGAGTTAAAAAGGCGGATGCAGGAGTAAAGACTTTGTTTTTCAAAAAAAGATGTTTTATGGCAGGGTAGGATTAGGTTGTTTCTTTTTCTTAAGGAGTAATTATGGGCTGGATTAACGTTGACTGAAAAAAGGTGGGGATACTTTTTGTAAAAAGAAAGACTCTGAAGGATATAAATGGATGGGAACGTAAGGATATTATTACTGCGAAAGTAACCTCTACAAGACTGGGAACGACTCAACTTGAAAATAATCCGTATAGCTCTTTTCTGGAGACGAAAAACATATTGAGTTTTCTTACTCTCGTATCCCCATATAGAGACTCCATAGCAAAGGTAAGGATAAAAACAGCCATAGTAAGTAAGCAAAAGAATTTCCTCACTAGCAAAACAGGATAGTCTATACATCAAAAATATGCAGCTGCTTAGTTTTTTCGTGACTTTATCAATGTGACTAAAAAAGTTTAGCTGATCATCCAAAACAATTCCAAGATAATTAACATTCAAAGAAGGACACATTTCTGACTCTCCAATCATAATGTTTTGAGATTCAATCAACGTTTTAGCAGACTTTCTAATTCCAAAATCAAGAAAATTGGTTTTAGATGTATTTACAAACAGAGAGTTTTTCACCCAACCACTGCAGCAAATTACTGGCCTGAACAAAGGTTTGGATTTCAAGCTCGGCTCGATTGCAACCAGAGATGACCAAAGAGGTATCATCAGCAAACAAAAACAACTTGGAACCTTTCACGCTTCGATGGATGTCATTTATGAATAGTAAAAATAATAAAGGACCAAGTACGGAGCCTTGGGGAACTCCAGTGCGTACTTCTCGCTCCTCAGAAAATTGTTTTCTTAAGCACCCTGTATCATCAATAAAAGGAATTTCAACAATCTGTCTACGGTTCAGGAGATAAGAAGCAATCCAATCAAAAGCTTTCCCTCTAATACCCAAGTTTTCAAGTTTTCTGAGCAACAACCCGTGATCCACAACGTCGAAAGCCTTCGTAAGATCCAAAAATAGGCCAAACACGTGATTCCTGTTATCCAATGAGTTTGATACCTCAGTTAGAAGACTAAAAATTGCATTGACTGTAGACAACCCCTCACGAAAGCCATATTGATGGTCATGTAAAATTCCATTGACAGACAGGTAATTGGAAAGTCTGGTCAGCACAAGCCTTTCAAGAACTTTTGAAAATGTAGAAAGGATCGAAATGGGGCGGTAATTGCTAAGTTCATTTGGACTTCCTTTTTTCTTAAATATAGGTTTTACAATTGAGAGCTTCAAGTGTGATGGGAACTTCCCAGATTCAAATGACGAGTTCGCAATCTGTGCAAGAGGATCAGCCAATATATCTATACAGCTCAACAAAATCCTGGATGAAACTCCATCAAATCCTGCTGAATTGCTTGTTTTCAAGGACTTTACGACTGAGATGATTTCATTCTTATCAGTTGGAGCAAAAAATATAGAGGAACTCATACTTGATGAAGACAATGATCTAGGAGGAACAAATGAAGAATTACCCTCAGAATCTCTCAAACTCTGGCTTATTTCTGCAAAATGGATGTTGAATTTCTCTGAAAATCATCCTAGGATTGTTCATCAGATCGCCATTCTCGTCATTAAGCGTAATATGTGTGAAGGCATTAGCTTTCTTATCAGGAATGAGATCCTTAACCACATTCCAAGCAGCTCGCTGTTTATTCTGAGCCCCGCTGATGTAGGTCAATACTTTTTTCGCTTTGGCGGAATGGATGCGATTCCTAAACTCCTTCTTGGTTTGAATAAAAGAAACTCTCAAAGGATGAGAAGAGTCAAGATGCTTAGACAGCGAGTAGAGAAACAAAAGGCGATTATGAAGTTTTTTTAGATCTTCATCCAAAGGAATCCTCATCTGAGTGCCCCATGTACCGAACTTAGTCTTTTTTGTAGGAAAAAACACAATCAATATAAAATGACAAAATTGCAAGAAATGAGTCAAACATTTCATCAACATCAGCGGCTCCAAAAAGCTCATGCCATGATTCACCCTCCAGAAGACTCCTCAAGACTCGAATGCCGTCCGGGGTGAAGCACCGCTTGAATGTAAATTTAATAATATTGTGGGTTGAAGGAACAAATGAGGCAATGTCTCCAATTTGCGCATGATGATCGGAAATTCCAGTAATTAGAACCTGAGGTGAAAACATATTCTTTGGAATATTGCTAAATATGTTGTCAATGAGTGAACTGGAACCATTAAATTCTCGAGTGAAAGTGTCTATTGTGCTCACCAAGCCGAACGAATTCATCAGATCGATAAAAATTTTAGATGACTGACTAATGGTGGAAAAATCTATATTGAAATCACCAGACAAAACAATCCATCTGTCAAGATGGATACAGGTTTCCAAGCAATGCTGAATCGATAGAAAAAAATCATTTATTTCAGAAATGCTCTGATTAGGTGGTCTATAGACACATATAAAAATAATACTATTTGCTTCAGACTCAACTCTAACACCACACAACTCACAAACCCCCTCAATCGAGAACTCAGACATATCAATTTCATAAAACTTAAGTAGTTCCTTAACTAAAAATACAAACTCCTCCTCTTTTTAAGATAGAACGACAGTACCCGAAGCAATACAGTAGCCAGGCATGCTGAAAGAGTCTAGGTCCGCTTTATTAAAAAAATGCTCAGAGATACAAAGCAAATCTGGGGAGTACAGATCAAGTAAAACTTCAATTTGAGGCATTTTTGCCTTGGCACCCTGCACATTCTGATGGATAACTCGGAGACTTCGTAATAGAGGCCTGCCCACCAAAGAACAATTACCATTCATTAAAACACTATCCACTCTCGGCAAACAGCCCTCAAAAAACAGTCATTCTTAGGAGGATAGGTGTCTTTCGGCACTGTATCCGACATAACTGGGAGTGATTCGGACATATAGTTATATGAGAGATCTCGGTTAATTAAGACAGGAATAGGAGAGGTTTGGGAGCTACAATCAACAGGCATCATGTTAAAAAGGAGACTAGCTATCCTCCTCTTCCCTGAAATGTTAAGATGGAGGCCAAATTTGGTGTAAAGTTGAGGCTTGAATACTGAGCTGAGTGACAGGAAATGGGCATGAACAAACTGTGAAACGATTTGAAAAATTTTCATATTAATATTAGAAATCAAACTATTTAGATCAGGCCTATCCCGTCTATAAGGAAGGCCAACCACAATAACGTTTGTGTTGCTAGTCGATGTTAATAATCTGGTAAATGAGTTCAATAAATCTTCAATACTACAGTGTCCAGAGTTTACATCATTGGTCCCACCAAAAATTATCAAATAATCATTTTTACATAAATCACTAGATACATCATCTATATCATGTACAACATGATCCAACTTAGCACCAGGTCTGACAAAAGAAAGTACATCAGAACCACTATTACATTTTTCTTGTAACAAGTTACTTAGCAGTTTACCATGACTGTCAGTTAACAACCTAATTTTCCTTCTTGGACGTCTTACAGAAACAGAAGGAGAGACATTTTCCTCATCGCAATATTCTGGTGTTAAGCTTAACACTTCCGTACTGATTACATTTGTTCTATCAGCACATTTGTTTGACCTAGAAGTCTTGTGTCTCTTAAGGTGACTAGGAGAGTTGTGCAATCTTATTGGACTACCAAAATCTCCACTTACTCTTGGAGTTACCCCTACCACCTCACAAGGAGGTTCAGATTCGTCAAGGGAAGAGAGGATGGAGTAAGGATTATTGTGCTCAAAAGAGACATCAAGAGAGGTACTGGGGTGAATTTTACTGGAAGTTTGGACAGTTACCCAACCTAACTCATCTGACTGCTCCCCTCCAGCCTCCAGGGAAGCTGGTTTAAGCTGTACTTTCATGAGATCAGGTTGATCAGTTGGCGACACCATCAAGCTACTTGAAGAACAAACCTCACTTAAATCAGAATTCACATGTAATATCACATCAGTGTACCAATCAAGAAACGGTATCTGCAACATCTTATTACAGTAAGCTTCATTAACCAATTTAGTATACATCAAGACATTCAAGCCACACTCATAGTTGTTGTTTTGTTTTGCACAATCCACCTCAACAAGAGTAAGTCCAGCATTCAGTCTCTCGATCAAAATGTTCGCACTTAAGAGATTGTGTTTGCCAAGCGAATCAAAATGGAATGCCTGCTTTACAAACAAGTCTACGAATAGTAAACTCCAGTGATCACCAGAATCACTTTTAATTTTATCAAGGTTATTGCCTACACAAAAAAACGCATATTTAGAGTTATAAAATGATAATTCCTCTAGAATTGGCAAAACATCACCAGAATCACCCAACTTAACAAATTGCGTAACAGATGGACCGAAAAAGAGAGTTTCCGAATCTTTACTCGTCTGTTTGTCAGCAAAGGATTCGAAATAGGAATCAATAATTTTATCTTCTAGCCACCTACTGTTATGCCAAGATTTTTCCTCTGCATCTCGCAACTGAGCTGCCAATTTACTATGAACAGATATTAATTCGACATTTTGCCTCTGATGCCGCTCAATTTGATTTTCAAGATTCGAGATAAAACTCTCCTTCTCAGATAGTAACCTTTGTACAGTATTACTTTGGCTTTCCATTAAACTAATTTCATCCTTAAGTTTACTAATTCTAGATTTCAGGCAACTATTTTCATGAGCTAAAGAGTCTTTTTCTTCTTTAACTACATCCTGTGCCGTTATCGAGTCATTGAAGTCCGAGATTCTTCGAGTTTTTTTCATCCTGATATTTGGACTCAAGTTGGGCTGTCTCACGCTGGCAGGTGTCCAGCAATGTTTGGAGGCTGGAGCCTCGAGTCACGGCATCACTCAGAGAAGTTATCAACCGTGCAACAGTTGATTCCAAATCGTCCAGTTCAATCTCAGGGTAATTAACTTTTAGTTTATTTAAAACCATGCATAGATCAGTAACCAAAGTCTCAGATACATCATCAAGATTCAAAGTGTCTTTAAGAATTTCATCAATGGACAGAATGTGAGATTTAGTTTTAGCCCTGGTAAGAACCATTTTTGAAACAAATCACAAATCTAACCGATGACTCACTGTTGGTAGAGTTTTAACTAGAGTTAGTGATAAGTTTAAATTGTACAGTGCCTTCAAAACCCTGGATACAAGTACCGCATGCAGTAAAGATGTTAGAGTTGCCTTCAAATATTCCAGGCGCAAACGCTGCCAGCCGTAATACAAGGCAGCGGCCGCTTTTTAGCGGTCAGATAGATCACTACCAATCTTATTTTGCATCTGTGTTCTAGTTAAAACCATTATGGCAAATGACAGAACCGGGCACACGTTAATGGATAGATAATAAATAAATAGTAAGCTAACATAAAAACATATAAAACAACAACAAATAAACACAAGTAAAGAATAATTACAAGTAGTCAAAGATACATACAGGATACTTATCCTAGAGAGAATAATTTGAACAAGTTACATAATAAATATAACAATTAATTAAGACAGTAACTAGATACGGATAAATTATATTATTTTACCTTAACAAAGTATATACATAATTCTTACATTAATTCAGACCTGATAAATCAACAAATAATAGTAGGCTAATTTTTACAATAAAATATATTTAATACATACACAAAAATACAATATTAACAGTATAAATACAATATATAAACAACAATTAAATGAATGTTTTAAAATTAATAATAATGAGATTAAAATAATTATAAACAATATATAATTTTATTGCAGTTTAGAAGAAGCAAAAAGTTTTTTCGGTGAATGGTATTCGAACTGGTGCCGCCGTCAATCGCAGACAGCAGCGTCACTTGTTAGCCGCCTGAGCTACGAGACCAGTTGATAGTGCCGGTGGAGATGTCCTACTTGGCTCTAGCTTCCTCCAAGGTCGAAACGAACAGACCGGTTGTTACCTCATGTGAAGTTTGTAGCGAGTACACAGAGGTTATGTCCAACAACCACCACAAATATTTACTTACGGCTGATATGAATGATGGTCTTAGTCAATAAGCATGAGAATACTTAGTCAATATGTCTCTGCTAAACTTCTATGTAAGTATAGGGTAATAAAATGTAAAACAATAAATTTTAATGAAGACCGAATACACTTCTGCCTTAAAAGTCTGCGTAAAAAACTATATAGGAATCAAATTTTATATAAGGCCATAAAATCAATCACTCCATCCGAGATAAAACGAAACGCAGGAATTAATTTATCACAATGCAAGTCTGCGCTGATGACCCGACAGAGCGTGGATTTCAAAACAAAGAGTACAATGTCTGTTCTTACAAAATTCAAAGTCACCTCAGCTAGTAACTGAACCAAAAGTATTTTAGATCAAGTAAAACCCTAATGCCAAAGGTTATCTTTAACTCACGTACACAAATCATCGGTAATCTCTCATCCCTAATCTGTAAAAAGGGAATGCTATAACAGGTCACGCTATAACAGAAATTGCCCATATGATTTCTGTTGTGTCCAGAGCGTTACTCACAGCTATGACATAATTGGCACTTGATCTGAGTACACTTTTGATCCTTAGACGTATGCACGAGATTACATACAAATTTTCTGTTGTTCATCAAGCCTTGGTCTAGTTAATCTCTAGATGTTAGTTCCGAGTGGGGGCAGAGTGGAAGCACTTTGTGGCAAGCGAAGTGAGCACAGAACAAGGGTAAAAAAACCAAATTAGAACCACGTTTAGACCAACTAAACAGTGGTGATTAGACAATTGATTGAATTTTGTAACCTACTTTTCAATCGATTGCGTTTATAATCAATCGGGGTTTTCAGTTAGAAAAAGCGATTGATTTAGAAACAGTGGTTTAGGTTTCATGTCTACTTTAAAAAAACCTCACCAAACTAATATAGACTTGCGAAAGGTCCAAAGCCTGAAGACATTAGCAACTGGTGAAACAGTATATCCTATTGGAAATTATGGAGTAGTTTCAATAACATAACAGCTAGAAGGCCGTTGACTGGATTCACTCTTTTTGATACTGAATGATAGCTGATAGTTATAACAGCTATTTAATTAATTTAAATAGAATTAAATATTTTGACAGAAAGATAGCATTCTATAATAGTTATACGTATCTTATTATGTCTAGTTCTGACTATTTGAAAGCAACATAGTAATTATTTTGAGCATTCGCGGCGTCTGTGACACAAAATTGAATTGTAATATGTTGCCATAAATCCGAACAAGTGATGAGTGTGTTCTGTGGGTCACGGGTAAGTTTTCTGCCTTCCTCGAAACCAATCAAAAATTTAAACATTATAAATTTTTAGTAAATATACGCGTTAGTAGAGGTGAAATGAAATGCAATAGGGTAACATTTGGATAAATTATTTATACCTGAACCCGGTCTGAATCACTTACCTGCAATAAATTGGCATTGATGTCCATATGAGACTATAAGTTGCCATAATAAATTGGATAGGAGACATAGCAAGTTTTCCATCCTACAATAAATAATGAATCGTAACAAATTAATATATTATAGTTACAAAGTAAGGTAGAATCTCATATTTTGGTTTTTTATGTTTCATTAGATGTAAATATCAGAACAGTTATATTTAGGAAATACATTGTTCTTAGTCAGACATATGCAAGTAACATATTCATACAATGTAGGTATGGTGGCAAGGTTTATTCAATGTGAATGTTGAGTTTAGTTCCAGTTCTCCTAGTGCAGCGTTTTGTAATCTGAAGCTGTGTTCGTCTAAATATACAATAAAAAGAATTCGATTCTAATTACATTAGGATTAAAAACAATTAAGGGAGTTAATTTAGAGCTTCTTCATCGAAGACTTTATTTATATTTCTTCGGAAGAACATGACCTCAGATTTCAGGAGTCAGTTCTGTGACAGCGTCACAATCCAGACGGTGAGATATGAGGCGAACTGGAGGAAAACTGAGCATTAAATAACACTTCAGTTTCATTTCTAGTTTGAACTTGTTTACTGAAGGTGGATCTCCACACAAATACCGAAATATTACATTATCTAGATCGTGTGTGTGTGTGTGTGTGTGTGTGTGTGTGTGTGTGTGTGTGTGTGTGTGTGTGTGTGTGTGTGTGTGTGTGTGTGTGTGTGTGTGTGTGTGTGTGTGTGTGTGTGTTTCTATGTGTGCTGTGCTGAAGTTAATAGTATCAAATTTAACAAAAAAATGTTTTAAATGGTTTTCATTTTTTCTAGTACCAAACTTTTCTTAAAAAAGTAATCGCAGATACACGGTAATGATTGAATTACAGGAATCCTTCCTTCAAGATATCTGAAATTTCTACAACAATTAATGTGGATTGCAACATTAGATTGATTTTGAAGGGTGTTTTCGGAACTGGAAGTGAATATGCTAAAAAAATACATAAGGTTATCTTTAATTTATTTAATGAAAAAATAACTTCATATGAGATGGAATATTTGAAAAATAGTCCAATAGGGGTTAAATAGAATTAGGGGACAATCTTGCGATCCTTGGAATTAACTAGCATGTTCTCCACCGTCCCCGTCATTACAGAAAATTTAATTATTGTATAGGCTGGTATGTAATATTTAATTTAAGTGTTAATAAAAGAAAATGAATGTTCTTGTATTCAAAACATTTCTTGGCTTGCTTGTAAGTCACTAAATTCTGTACCTATTTATAGTTTTTTGAGAAATGGAACCTAAAAAAAGTAATTGATAAATATCTAAAAAAGTGGAACAGTGACAAGTAAATAATACTTGGGAATCGTTAAGGCTATTGCAAGGCTATATTCAAAGTAACTATAATTTGCTATTAACTATCTTTAAATCATATTTGCAGACTTAAACGATTGAGTAAATGTACTCCAGTCTTTGTTTTTAAATATATAGGTCTTTATTTATATTTAGTATATAGTGAGTTCACCAGAGTATATTGGACTGTTATAACCACATTTGGCTACAGGTGTGTCTCCTGTTCTGTCATTACTTTGCTGCTCTTTTTTTCATACCTTACTGGTATAGAATGTTACCCCGTATAAAATTTCTTTCAGTAATAGATAGTTGACTGTTTCCAGGAGAGATAAATGATAATTTGATATTTACGGTTATTTTTATATATTTAAGTATATACATTATACAGAACATTTTGGTAAACAAAAATTTACCAGGCAAACAAGCTCTCTCTAACACATACCGTGCTGACCAACGGTTAAAGATATACAAAAATTTCAATAAATATATAACGATTTTAGTCTTACAATATCTTATAGTAAAATTCGTTATAAGAAAAAATATCAAATTTACAACTTCTCATACTCTGAACAGCAACATTATTTAATTTTAATCTCATTACAATATTTTAATACTATGATTTGTGCTACTAATAGTTTTCTGTTACTAATCTTAATACAAGATAATAGCGTCCTTACCACTGGCTTCGCTGTTGTTGCATGCAAAACTTCTTATCTATGATTATTTTAATTTTGAAGATGTCATGTGAGTAGATAGACAGAAACGAGAACAGAAATTGACAAATTTCAATGGTTGTACATGCACCATCCTAGAATATCTTCTTGCCTATTTAGAAATGAAATTCCATAGAACATTGAAAGTCTACGGATAAAAATCATTCTCGGGACATCTTAAAGATTTATTTTGCTATATTATGAACACCGATTTCGATGATGGTGCATTTCACAAGATGGAATTTGGCTGAGCGTTAACAAATCTTTTTACATTAGTCATATGTGTAATTACGATAGCAACGAAAAAAATAGCCGATAAAATAAATGAGGAAACAAACTCAATGCATCCATGAGAGATTCAAACATGTGATATATATTTACACATCTACCCTAAATACTTGTAGGTTACACAAAATCGTATCGACCTACACAATATCATTTTGTGTATAAAATTATATTATTTAAAAAGCACCCGATTTAATGAAATAAAAATCTGAATATATCATATGTCAAAATATGCCGGAAAAGATTTCATAGGTAGAATTTTAATTTTACATGAAACCTTTTTCTACAATGATAAGTTCTGTTGTGCTCATTTTCGTAGCAAATTTTCTTTATTGTTATTCTTCCGTCCATATGTCCGCAGGACATCTCGAAAATGGAATGAACTATAAGTTTGACATTTGCATTTAACCTCAGCGAAGCCGTGTTGCGGCTTACTTGACTTGCGCCTTGTTTAATAAAGTACGAAGTAGAGATAAGTTGCCTACGGGGCGTTTACAAAATCTAAAGTTGCCTTAAAGTATGAGAATCGTAAAAAATCTGTAGTTAGCAATTCAAAAATAAGGTACATGTCGAATAGATTATATAAGTTAAAAAAATAATTTGTTCATTAATATAGAAATAATTTGTTATTTAAACATTTAGTTAGTTAATATATGAAACGTTTAAGCTAAGGACGAGACCGACTCATACGTAAGCTGAATGAGGAGATGTATATGGAAGAGGAGTTTTCAATCTATTTGAGAGGTTTGATGACAAATGGCTGCAGGCAAGGCGGTGTCAAGCATTATGTTAACTGAAGTACTTTTGAACTCATACCTTAAAGTTGAGAGACCATTTAATACGATTAGTATCTCACATGAAATGTTGAATAATTAACTCGTAATTTTTAAGTTTATTGATTATTTTTTACTTTATGTTTAATATGTAATGTAATATATTAATATTAAATCATATAAGCGTTTTATTAGTCGATGTACAACCTAAATAAATATTCGTGATTGATTATTCCATAGTAATTATACCTTGATTGGAAACGTTGCCTCCAAATAGGATATCATCAGGACTCTTCACTATAACGACCATATATTAGTCCTTGAATCAAATATAAATTATAGACAAGAGATAGATAAAGTTACCGTAGGAACATGTAGGATTTGGCTCTGTGTTAAAGGTGACCCATGTTCAAATTCTGACTATGACCGGAATATTTCTACAAGCACAGTCCGTCTCACATTACCCCCTTTCTACAAGTACAGACCGCTTTGCACTACCACCTTGCTACAAGTACAGACCGCTTTGCACTAACCCCTTTCTACAAGTACAGTCCATCACGCACTACCCCCTTTCTACAAGTACAGCCCGCCTCGTATTACCATCTTTCTACAAGTACAGTCCACCTCGTACTACCCCCTTTCTACAAGTACAGTCCGCCTTGCACTTCCCTCTTTCTACAAGTACAGTACACCTCGTACTACCCCCTTTCTACAAGTACAGTCCGCTTCGCAATACTCCCTTTCTACAATTTCCATTTGCCTTGCACTACCTCCTTTCTTTAAATTCACTTGGTACTGTTCAAACTTATCAGTGTTTAAAAGGAAAAGATAATAAAGCAGACAAGGATTTTCTTTATACATATAAACGTCATCCTAGCACCAACACAGCAGTGTTGGTTCTAATTCCCCTAATTTCATAACTTCTAATCCAAGGGCTAACCCTACAAGGACACCAAGATACCTCAAACATCACTTTGCTAGCTGACGACCACTGAAAGGCATCACTTACTGGAAAGTGGGTTCCTTACAAACCAGACTAATCCTGTAATCATGTATAGAGTTTGTTTTTGAGGAGAGTTTATATCATATTATATCTTTATTTTTGTGATTAAATTCATTACTGCTGTTACATGGAGGACTTTAAATCATGGAATGTGTAGTAAATGCTTCTTCGAGCATTCCCTAGAGCATTGCATCCCTTCATGTGTATCCAATTTAAAATTCCATGATTTGCAACTCATGTAGGTTTATCGGCATGTGTAGGTTTATCGGCACCAGCAGAAGTGTCATTATGAATTATTAAATTTATGACAAGGTTTAGCCAATCATGTTCCAGGTCTATGCTGCTTGTTGGAACCTTTTTCACATCACTTTGTCTTGTCTCTTGAATTCAGAGGACATTTTTCTGGAAACTAGTGTACCTCAAAAGGTAAATTTTATAGTGAAAATATCTCAGATTTCTTAAACTAATTAAGAACCCTTTATTGTCAAACTTTTTTAACTGATATAATACAAAGAATTGACAATAAAAAACATGTTATAATGTAGGCCGTAAATGTGAACACGTATTAGAACAGACGACCTAATATTTCGAGAACATGTTTAATATCTCTTGTGTTCTCTAAACCAATTTACTGATTGACTGTTTAATTTTTGAGATAACATCACTGAATATTGTTACTGTAGAATACATGTGTGTGTATATTTTTAAATTTTTACATTTAAATTAAAAATATTACGAGAAAGAAAATATAACCAATAAATTACCAACGCTAAACTACATTCTCATTGTATGAGTGCGGAGTTATAGGGGTAATCTTTCAGCATTTTTGTATCTCTCTAGACAAAGATCTCCCTGCAGCATCTCAATATCGATAACAGGTTACAATCAACAAAGTCCGTTCAGAGAAGTGACTGCCTGAGGGTTTTACTTCCTCATTTCATGTAGCCTACTAAATTAAAAAGTAGTAAGAGAATGTTTGGTGATTTATTGCAATGGTAAGTAAAATATGGTATAGTATTGAAATAAAAGAATCACTTTATAATTTTTTTGTATTTAAGCAACGCATTTTGTTTTAATGTTGTAAAGAAATAAAATATACTATACGAGGTCTAAAATTAGAGTTGCAATTATTAATAGTAGTTATTTAGTCACAATATTTCTGTAAGATGGTGTTAATCAAAAACTATTAATAAGACAAATATTATTTTATTTTAGAAGTCAGTTTTTTAACAATATTATTCTCATAATCTTATCTCCCATTATGGGAACCCATTAATCTAGTATAACAATATTCGCTAATGTTCATCCAAATCCCTTTGGATGACATGGACTATAATCAAACTCAGTGTTGCATGTACAAAAACTTCACGAAAAATGTCATATCTATAGGTCAGTTGATTTTTGAGATATCGAGTCAGGCAGACAGACAGAAATGACTTTTTTCCAGCCCTACAAGTAGGAGGCTTTGCAACTGATCAGACAATAACATTTTATGCGTAGTCTATCTTGAAAAACGTTAATTTAACTTTTTGTATACAATTGCTTTTGGATCAACTGATTGAATGTATAATTTTTGAGATAGCACATCATGGAATATTGTTACTGTAGAATATATTGTCCGGTTTATACAATAATCAAGGTCTCAATATCGTATTTATGCACTGTGTTAGTTTGAGAATTACGTTCACAAACTAATAGCTCTATCATTAATATTAGTTGTTATAATTTCCGTCTTTTATGTAATTTTAATGACATAAATATACTTTAATTACATTTTAACGTATCAATAAAATGAATAGTACTTAATTGTAAAAGCAGTTCGCCGACTCTAATTGGCCCGACCTATTAATTCCGCAAGTTGTTCTCTCATTTCTTTTCTTATAATATATATATATGTTATAAAATAGAAGGATTTTTCATTATTTATTTCTTCATAACTATCATCGCCGTTTAATCGGTGTTTAAACAAACCAAATATCTTCTATTACAAGTTTTTGTTCGTTCCCTGCAAACCATTTACTTGTAATTCGTTTCTTACAGTTTATTTACATAAAGCTATTGCCTCGGTTTTAGAGAATAATGGTGATTGTGATCTACAGGGCTGGATTTTCATACGCTCCAAGCAAGATTGGTAAATGCTTACGAGTATTATTGAAATCCTTTTGTTAGCTGGTTTACTGACCTATCTTGCATTGCTCCAATTTCTTCAATGTGGTATGATCATTGTTATCTTAATAATTCCACGTCTCTGTATTGTCCAAGTTCATCGATTTACACCTCGTCAAAAATATTTTAAATTGTGCAAAATCAAAGCCTGTTTGAGACTAATATTAGACACAATGATATGGCTAGAGTTTACAAACTTTAACTTTGTTTTGGCTTAGCCTACATTAAGAAAACAACACTATTATTACCTCTAGGACTTTTGGAACACACAGAAAACAATAAAATATGGAAACGGAAACCCCTGGTATTGCAGAATACAGTTAAACCCAATTAAATAATAGAATTGTATCAAATAAATGTATTTGTACACTGTAATTCCATACCAATCATAATATTAGAGGACAAGAGGAGAAACCTTATTATCCTTAAAAACAATCACCAAAGATATATAACTTATCAACTATTGTTATCAACTTCAGTGAAGAATATATTATGAATCATTTGGTAGTTTGAGGTAAAGAATTCATAATAACGGTAGGCCTATTACAGTCATCGTAATTGGTTGACTGGTCAAGATTCAGCCAATTAAAAACAGCTCTACTTCATTTTATTAGCCTACCTGTACAAGCGGATAAGGTTTACAGGCATGTTCGATTTATCATCTATAACTGAGCTATCTAAAACGAGAACGAAATATGTTAGGATTATAATTATGTTGATAATGTACCAAAGTGGTGTGAACTGCAAAGCTTAGGTGAGAAGTTCATTATTTTTATTCTGTGAATTAAAATGAGTTGCGCAGGGGTATTTCTTTGGAATTACGAATTTATTTAATGTTACTTACAAAATACAATTTTCTAAACTAATTTTATTTTTTTTCTTTACCTAAATAACAACTTGTCATAGACATAAAATATAAAACCCACAGAGTTTAATGGAAAAAGAACCAGCTGTGTACCAGAAGTATTTTTATTATTTCCCCACACTCGGCACAATGTCAGAAAGTTTACTGAACGACTGACAGCCACAGCTGAGGTCTGGCGGCCCACACCTCACTCAGACTATTTAAGACATACTGTATTTGGGTACTCTAATAGATCGAAGTTTTCCAATGTAGGTTTTGCTGTCTTTTTATTCTACATAACGGTTTGTAAACATTATTGGTAAACTAATAACTAGTACCGTTAGCTTTAACTTATGATTACTAATAAAGGAAATTTGCTAAAAATTCATCTTCCGTCGTAAATTCTAAATAAATAGGTAGATTTTCAAAAGTAATACCATTTAATTTGAGAACAAACTGTAGTAATGCACAACATCCTTGAGTTTTGTCCAATTAAAATTCTCTTATTTTCATCGTAGAATTTTTGATAGGAGGTGATACTCTTTTCAAGGTATAGTTTATAGGCAACCAAAATATTTTTTGGTTTTTTTACTAAGCGTGTACTTTATTATTTAAAAAATAAAATATGAAAATGTTTTAGATTTCTTTAAATACCAGATAAAAAAATTGAGAAAAGTTAGGAGGCGGTTGGATACATATTAATTTTAATTTTAAAATGGGACATTTCCCAACATTCTGCAACATATGGTCGTAAAAATGCACGGGGTATAATATTGTTCTTATGGTGGAAATGTGAATGTCATTTTATTAAATTCGGTCCCTAAATAATGACTTAACTACAGCAGTACATCTGCGAGTGGAGCATCAGTCTTTCCAATGTTATTTCATAAAAAGATAAATACATACAGTATGCGGTCCGAAAAGGACATGCTATCGAAAATTGTGACAAATATATCCAGGTTTCCTATACCCTTCGTTAGTACAACCCATGGTCCATACCCTTTGTTAGTACATGACAATAAATTTTACATCAGGTATTCAATTGAATTCAAAGAATATGCAAACTAAAGAATATGGTTCCTAAGCTAATAGCTCCACGATAACCGGATTAGCTTATTTTTTAATTCAGAATTATTTTTTATTAAAGAAACATAAAAATAGGGTATTTTTACCATAACGACTGATTTCTTAAATATAAAATTATACAAACACTATTATATGAAATTAAATAATGTTTCATGCAACACAATGAAAAGAGAGTAACTTTTTGTTACTGTACAGTAAATACTATCTCGATGTCTGTGAAGTTAACATTGCAACTTCTAATAAATAAATGTATGTTTGGACAGTTTTCCCAGATGAAGATATATACAGCTTTAATCAGTCCATAAGTGGACTTTACTACCAAAAGAGTTCTACAGTGTAGGAGGATCAATATCAGCGTGACCCTAGAAACAAGTGCCTAATTAGGGCATTGGGCTTCCAGAGGTTAAGGTGTTCCAGAGGTTAAGTTGTTCCAGAGGTTAAGGTGTTCCAGAGGTTAAGGTGTTCCAGAGGTTAAGGTGTTTCCAGAGGAGTTAGCCAGACAGAGTCTGTTAAAATACTTTATCTCAAAAAAAATAACTGTATCTCAATCATGTCGATGATTGAGTACTAATTTAATATAATACACCTTTAACACGTCTTGAAATGCATTTAGATAAACCTTACCCAGTAATCGCAATAATGGATTTGCTCTTTAATGAGTCAAAGGGATTATAAAAGCTTAAAGAGGTTTTGAGAAAGCTATTCTTTCAATAAAACATGATCATCTTATTAAGTCTGGGAACTCATAGTATTACCTTAGTTTAATAAATATCAGCTTATATAATGCCATCTGCTTTTAAATATGCTTATATGATATTCTTGTTGTATTCTGAGATTGAGATTAAATTTATAAATAAAAAATATTCAGACAGTTATTTATACAATAAACGGTCAGATGTCGGAAGTATCGCTGTGTTGTTAGTCATTAAAACATTGACAGTGAAAACCCACCTAATTATTAGCGTAGAGCCTAATCAATTGAATTCCGTCCTCTAAAAATCTTGAAAATCCTCTGTCAGACGAAATAAAAATATTATAAATAATCACACATTTACATTTTCATCAAAACCTACGTTTACTGGTCATGCTTAACGGTGGATGATCTGAGGTAAAAACAGGACTACGGATATTCAACTTAGTTCAATTTAAAATAAAATAAATACGCACTTTAGAAGATTTAAATCTGATCTCCATTTCAGGTATCTACACTTTCTTCAAGTTTCGTCATGAAGGAAAGTAAAATAATCAATATATAATGATAAAGACACTAAACTCAAAGGATGAAACATAAAAACTGTAAAAATATGAAACATTAGTCACTTTATGCATTATCAAAACAAATGGTCAGAGAACAAAACTAATTTATTTATTATTAAAAGGCAGGTGAACACGTGCTTTTAGTGAAAGTGATCAATGGTTCTTGTTCATCACATGACAAATTACGTTTATAAGTGAGAGTGGAGTCTCTCAGCAAGCATCACTGATCAAAGCCCCGCCTCACTTCTGATGAAACACTTGTCTTTTACAAATGGATTCAATGTTTTCTACATAAATCCTACTATCTGTACCTGACGGACTTGAATAATGAGGATTTTTTATGAACTCAACCAACAATCTAGTCAAATACAGAAGCCTAATTTAATATTGTAATTGTTTAGTTTCTGTTTTATTGGGGTTTTAATCGACTCATTTACACATCATAAGCGTGTTAGCTAAAAATACTCCTATTTTAGTTTTATTTTAAACTTAGGGATTCTACTCACAGGCCTAAAACAGTTCAATTGTTACTGAAATCAACGTAGCTATTTAATAAAATAACATGAAATATTACAGTGAAATTTCATAGGTACTTATAAAAACAGTTTCGGTCTCCGTGTCTTTAGCGCCCCATCCTTAAACTTACATATACAATGGTTGAAGAGTTTGGAATATCGTTCAGTGATTATCGTTTATCTCGTGATTATTTAGGATGTAATTTAAAAAGAATATACTCATGGTGTCTTTGTATTATTTTTTATAAATAGCGTTCAAAGTCGCAGGTTAGTGCTAGTTTTATATAATGCAATAAGATTTCAAAAATCTTAATCCATACCTAAAACATTCGGCTGATTACCTGTTGACACCTTTACTATAGACCTAAATTTAGCTGACATATTATCAATCAGCCATGTTTAAACATAAAATATTTTTAAGAATAATATTTAAAGGGTTTTGAATTATAAATAGTTTTTTAAACCGAGACTAATTGCGTGATTCAGCAATTTTTAGTTGAAATTTTGAGGAGGGTATGAGTTTTAAGATGTACTGGAATCGTGTTTTGTGTCACCTGAGATTCATACTCACTTTTTCACCAGCGTATCAATAAAACTGTTGGCTTTTATTAGATACTTTTGGTTATAGGGTTGTTAATTAATTACAAATAATAAGATATAGCCGGTTTTAGAAAACTCGCAACAGCACTGTCCCACATTTATTGCCTATGGCGGTCTCGTCTCGTACACAATCTTCACTTTCATTGTTGACGTGTTACCAATGTGGTATTGTTCTGTATATAAAGCCTGATCTTCTGCCGAGTAAAGGCTTATACAATATGAATGTTATTCACCAACAATGATATAATCGCTAGGTGACAGCTAAAGTAACAAATGTAACAAATGAGGATGTCTACAACACGATACATACAAGGGTCAATGGCAATATGGTGGTATAGTGGTGATTAATGACTGCAACAACACATGTCTTCATCTGTCACGACCAGTCTGTACACTGTGCAGCATTAGGGCTGAAACATTCAGAGTTTCAGTGAGTTAACTTCAACAAGGGAATATCATACATTGATATTCTTGTTATTTTATCAGGTGGAAGTACTCTTTTGGCAATATTGAAAGAAAGGATTAATTCATAGACGGCTATAGATGGAAATGTAATTGTTAAGATAAATGTATAATTTAAAAAATTTGTTAGACAAATAGGATAGACGTATTATTTGAAAAAATTTGTAAGAATCGCCATTTTCTATATAGAAAATATTTCTATAGGATCATATAATATTTTTGATAAGACAAGCATTATAATAAAATTTCTGTGATCTATGTGGCTATGTATTTTAATTTATGTCAATAGAAATGGTTTTATTTACGTACTCGCAATACAAATGTTTACAGTACCATTTTTAGCTATAAAAATGTTTAGGCGTAACACTGCATAAATATGTTTAGCAATAGTATGCTTATAAACATACTTCATACATATCTCAACTTGTTAGTATCTAAATCTGAAAGAAGTATTATAAAAAAATTATAATGTTATAGTTTACATCAAAAGATGTTGTTAGACAGTTATACCATTATAAAGGTATATTACTTGTGAAATAACGAATTCATTATATATAAAACTAAAATACTGAAAATTTAGTTTAAATTTCAATTCAGATCTTAGCTTAATCGTATAATTTTAAATCTAATAATAATCTGATAGATAGACAGAAATGACAATTTTACACACCTGGAGTGGATGGGCTTCGCTAACGCTGAGCTGTTCTGTTACTAAAGTTTTAAAAGTGTTATTATTTAATTTAGTTAATTATAGTTTTGTTGAAGGTGTATTCTGTAATTTTGTAATAGTAAAATATTGTGTATTGTATAAACTAAAATTGCTTTAATACATGTTGGGCTGTAGGTTTCAATGAGATATGCACTGATAAGATTGAATAATCCCCAGCGATTATTCAAACTTTTAAGACGTACTCTTTCAGATTTTGGGATTATACTTTATAATAAAGGATTGTAACTGGAACTATTCCGAGCTTTAAATATGTAAATGAACTGAAGAAAGTTAAACTCTCAGAGGGTCCCCGTTCCAAAGGGATTTCACAGACAGAAGGAAACCACTTAGTAGAATTAATATTGTAGGAAGGTTTCTTGGTATAAAACGTTAAATAAATTCCTGATAGATTTATCAATAAAGTAGTACTTTTCCACTGAGCTAGTATGTTTGTTAATTTCAATACTAGCTATGTCTTGCATACACCATTCTTTTGTTTGTTACAAAATGTCACTATTTTCTTTCATATAGTCATAGTACATCCATATACTACACTATGAATAACTGCTACTCAGATTTAAGTGTATTATTTTACCTCTTTTGACAAAGGAATTATTGTTATATTTTATTTTAACAGAATAAATGAGTGAGGGATTTATTCTATCATTGTAAAATTACATAGATAACTGTAAAATAAGAAGGATGGCAAGTTACTAGTCCATGGGTAGTACGAGTTCAATGTTTAATCTATAAACACATTTAAAGGAAAGCTTACACAAAAAGCACATAATAAAAATTTGCTCTGCCAAATCTGTTGCTTTTAAATTGAATTTACATACTAACATTTATTTTAAACAGAATCTGCATAAAATGTTACGTAATGTTCTATATGAGTGAAACTAAGAGTATTTTTTCTGGTGAATTTTAAGGTCACAAACTCAGTTTTTAACACTAAACTGTATTAATGTCTTAAAAATTAGGTTTGTCATATCTCTAAGGGAAGTGTTCATTAATTACCTTTATTTTAAATCCTGATGTAGAAACAGTTTTTATGTTTCAAGGTTTTATTATACATTTAATATAGTTAAAATACACTCGGAAACCATAGAAAGTGTCTGTTTAACAGTTACTTGAAGTGTTCATACCTCATTTATTCGTGCCGGACATTTTCCTCAAAAGTCATAGAAATGGCATATTTTAGGCTGGTCATCCTCATATCTCATACTGAGTAAGACGTTTTGCGCGGTTGCATCAAATATAAAATAAATTGATCTTTTAGAATCCAAAAACTAATAGAGTCGTTAAATTACCTAAATAAAATTTTAGTTAATTTAACGCCAGATGAAAGTCATGCAAAAATTAAATATATTTTCAGAAGTGTTGCATTAAAATACGCCATCCCATTGGTAATTTTCATAGAATCTGATGACATACGATTAAAAATTATAATATATAAAAATTACCATTCCCTAATTATTTTAAAGATCCTCTGAACATACGTTTGTGGTAAATGGCATTTGGTCCGTGGAAGGGTTCTTGAATAATCATTGGATGAAAAACACATCATGAGTACAATACAGAATTCAGTGGTTGTCTAATATATGTTTTTATGGGAAGATGCTTTTGAATTCTTAGAATTTTAGCAAAAATATTTATTAACGTTAGATTTGCAATAATTTTTAATATCGTATATTTTTATTACTGAGAATATTGCACTACAATATTAATGTTTTTTTATATATCCCAGTTTGAGTACATAACCATTCAAGAAACTGTTTGAAAAAAAACGATATTATGAAAAAAGAGTTTTACTATAACCAGCGATTCAACGTAGTTGCCTACTCAATGCTAAAATGACCCGGGAGGTTGTAAACCTTCGATATCGTAGTTGCAACTAAAGTAACTGTAGTAAACATACTCGTTGTGCCAATGAAACGTAAAACAACTAAAACTTTGAAGCTTTGGTTTATCTGAGTGCTGAACAAGACAACTCTATAATAATATTATATTTCGTGTGTGATTATTTTTAACTAGTAACAAAGTATCAGAAATTAGCATCTCTTTTCTGAGAAACATCTAATATTTTAGCACACAAAAGGTTGTATAAGTATCATTTAATACGAAAAAAGAAAATGGAGAACACATTTCAATACCAAAGCCGATTTCTCTTTGTTTCAGTTTCCGAGACCGAGAGCTCTTCAGTCCTTTTGTTGTCTTCTTAGTATCCTGTTTAAGAAGCTCATATTTAATCTTCTTTCAATTTTGTTAAAAATAAAACATATTTTTATGATAAAATTGATAAAGTAGAACGACACATTATATACATATATATATATATATATAATATATATATATATATATATATATATATATTCTGAATAGATACTAAAGTACTTTTTTCTCATGGCAAGCGGATATGTGACGTAAATTAAATTGAATATTTATCTGGTCATCAAATTTCTTTTCCGTGTAATACTAGATTATTTGATTTTTACGATTTGGCATCCCTTCTTCAGATCCTTTGATATCGTGTTGATATACTTAAAATCTTCTCTAAAAGCAAAAAAAACTAAACACATATATACAAATAAAACACATTATAACTGTTGCTATGTGTGTGAACTTACACGGAAAAGAAGTTTGGCGATCAAACAAGTATATTGTAACCGTATGTATTCAGTATAACTAAATATGGAGGCAAAAATGATGTTAAAGGAAATTGTACACATTTTACATATAATCAATGATAAGAGGTACATACTTCTACTTTTTTTATTTGGTGACAATACTAGTAAAACGAACTTTTATGTTAATTTTGAATGACTACATCTTTTCTTGTGTTATTATATATTATAATATTTTCAGAAAACACAACCAATAAACTAATGGAACTTAGAAGAATGAATATACTTAAACAGTTCGCACCCCCTCGCCAACATAAAACAACTCTCATCTGTCTCTATACCAGGATACAAACCTTTATATCAATTAGCAGCTAATGGCTGCAGTGAGATGCATGCACGAGTAATCTAGTACGAGGTTCCACGTATAGTTCGTATAGATATTTAAATTCAGGAGATAGATCATTGAAATTTTTAGGTAAACATTGCGTAAAAATATTGTTATCATAATTACATTTTTTAAATACATATAAATTTTATAAAAAATTCAATATCATTTAATATTGTTGAAACTATTCGTTAATAAATTTTATTTTACTGCATATGCGATTAAATTTACTGCAGTTACCTTCTTTAATAATCATGATAAACTCACATATCAGTAATGAAAACCAAGAATAAGACAAATCAGTTTGTATTCAAAATGTGCTAACTTGAAGTATTTGACTGAAACCTGTAATTTTTATTGATAAGCCCAGGTGAAAATTTCTACAAAGATTTAATAATTTCAATGTGAGGCCACGCCTACACGACCAAAACCAACATTCTCTCGTTACTGGTTGATACAGCTAATCAATATGATAGTCAAGAAGTAGTTACAGTAGGTGGCGAAATTCCAATATCTTTATTAGGCCTTGTATGGATCATGGGCGTGGAGGTTGATTTACGTGGGGAAAAAGAGTCGTTTAATAGATTAATACTGAATGAAGAGAGTTTAAGGAAGGGAAAAAAATAGCATTGCATATGTTTTTCTATAGTCGGTTAAAACATAAATTTTAAGACATTTTACATATGTCTGCAGTTTTTCTTGAGATCAGAATCGTCTCATTCAACTGTCAACCATCACATATATATATAATATATATATATATATATATATATATATATATATAGGCACGATTGCCTCTTTTATAGCCTTATCACAGATTTATGAACTCTTAGGACAGCTAAAAAGGCAGTGATACCTCTCAATGAAAAACATAATTAAATTATCACCAGATTTAAACTCAGGATGAGAAGTGTGAGAAAAAAACTAAATTATTGTGATGAAAGTGTTCGATTGGTGACGGGATTTTAGAGAATTGTTAGAAATAACTAAATATCATATTACCAAACTTATACAATGTATACAATTTCAACAAGATTCTAAATTACATGTACTTTTTATGTACATGTACATGAAATTGGCATCACTTTCCTCTTTAGGATTCATATTATGAAGGTAACTCCAAGCGGGCTAAGTTTGTTGTAAATCTACATTTCCAAAATATGTAGTAATCATTGGTAATATTAGTTGTCCAAATAATGATAAATGTGTAATATGTGTATAAATGACGTTTTAAACTATTGTGCAAGCAATGCCGATTGAATAAATGAAGAGTTTTGTCGAAGTAAGTGCTTTGACCTACCTCTATTGTTTCTTGATCTTCTCCCATCCATAACATGATTGAGTTATTAGTTTCTTAGTTTCCTTACTGGAAATGTGTCATAGTTTTATAAATATTTCAAAAAATATAATATTTTCAATAAGGTTTAATATTGTTTGAGTTTAAAACAAATTTTTTCTTAAAAATATACAAACTGTACTTTGTTGACATTCATTGTTACGTTTTCGTATTCTTTTATCGTATACGTATTACGTTTAGGGTGATATTTAATATACCAATAGTATAAAGAAAAATATTATGTCAAACACTGAATTTGCCGCTTAAACACATCCTACTCTCTGTATCCCAATTTCTCAATACTATTGTGATTAATGTAATAAAAAGTCTCTTGTTAATTTATTAGCCCTGACATGTACCGATTGAACAGTTATATGAATTTATTTAAATAGTTCATAAAAAAATATAGGAGTGACAGCCATTCCTAAGCCAATGAAATTTTCAGTTGTAAGTAATATACGTACATTAAATGGCTGCTGCATACCTGATGAAGATAATTAGCTAATTTTTATCCATAAATATCAATACGCAAATTTGGTTTATTTAATTTTGCAAAGATTTTAGGATTTTTAAACAGTTTGTGTTGTAAAAATACGGACATTCAGCCATACGAAAACTCTAAATGAGGTAAAACCATAGGTGGGAAGAGAGCATTCGATCGAGTGTACGTTCAGGGCCCGCAATTGGTGACTACGGCCCTGGCTTTTTGTATTGGAAACACATATTCAACTGTGGGTTGGAGCCCCTTCCTGTCGAGATCCATGAGTACGGATGTTAGGTATTATGCTTAGTCATTTCACCTTGGAAAAGGGAGGGATCCAGATCTGTGCCAGTCTCTCCAGTCAAAGCAGGCAGGGTCTGCACACACTTATGTCTAGGGCAGCCACTAACTGCCTTTAACATAATATTTTTCTAGTGGTAATTAAAACTCGTGTACGCACAAGTGTTCCAAATACAAGCAATTAGATTGTGCCTGCAGTTTGATTGAAAGCAAACCAATTACGTAATGATTGTTTACAGTCGCAACATTCAATCGATTGTATGATTAATTGAAGCTAATCACTACACTACCTGGCAGATATTGCATACAGGCCATTAAGGTATTTAATATCAAATGCAATACTCTGTATTTAATTTGTAACCTTGAAAATATTTTTAGGTGTTAGTTCATTGGTGAGCGTTAGCGAAGGTGCAGTAAATGGGATACACTTCGATATCTGTGATGGTCACTTCATGAGATTTGGCTAAGCGGTAACTAATATTTTTACATTGGTCTTATCAATGAAACAATTTTTTTCATAGAATTTGGAATGAAACTGTATTTATTCATAGACAAGAATTAATTCTATGATTGCGCATGTCTCACTGTAGAATACCGCTGAACGTAATTGTTGTGTAAATTCTTATTTGTATGACTGTCTGTCTTCACATGTGCTCGCAGGGCATCTTGAGAATGAAATGAGTTGCACGTTTGAAATTTTGCATCCAGCTTTAAGGAAGCCTGTTACCCGACACATGGCGAGGTGAAACATAAAGTGAATTTTAAGATTATCAATGTTTTTATATAATCACAAGAAATACATCTTCTATTTTAAAACCACGTGGATAAATCAGTCCAAATGAAAATTATTAAATTACTTCCCAAATTAAAAGAAGCGATCGGGAAAACTCAACGTAACATTAAATATAAATGATGAGTTATCTTATGAAATAAAGTAAATCACTAAATTTTATAATAACCGTGAATGTTTAAAAATAAATTTGGTTATACTTGTGTGTATGTTTAATCTAGAAGGCGTACTATTTATTGTTTGGAAAGTAAATAATTTCCACCGCATACAATCACAAGAAATACATTTTCCATTTAAATTTAAACGGATAAATTTGTGCAAATAAAAACTATTAAATTACTTCCCAAATTAAAAGGAGTGATCGGTATAAATTAAGGTAACTGTAAATAAAAAATCTTAGGAAATAAAGTTGGTTACAATACTAAATATAAGTATATGTTTGAAGATAACTTCGGCTATACTTGTATGTGTATTAAATTCACAAGGGTCAATTCACGGGTCATTGTTGGAAAAATAAATAATTTGCACCGTGTAGAGATACATGATATACAGAACAGTTTTGGTGTGCATGCAGGACACGTAGTAGATCTCAACATTCAGCAGATGGAACATGTTAGGCCTACAATTCTGAGCTGAATAATGGAATTCTGAACTTACGGCCTTGTTTTGGGTTAAGATCTAGTTGGAGTTAACATTCTGATGCAGCAGTTCACAAATCCAAAGTTGTATGTTATTGCTGCAGAGTTAATAAAATATATTTTAAAATAAATAATCTGTACATAATTTTTACGAAACTGGACGCAAACGTAGAATACGTGAGACGGAATCAATACATAAATAATTTTAGTTCCGAAATATAGAATCTGAAATATAAAATTTTCTGGAGCCGGAACACAAATATAAGAGTGTGATGTGAAGTGTGTGAAATAAGTAGTGAAATCAATCCAAGTTAAGGCACAATCCAACCAGACACGCTCCTGAGTACCCAGATCCCAGAAAATTCTGAGAGTCCTCCTCTACACAATATAGATGCCTGGTTCAACTAATACGTCGATAGCCTCCTAATTATAAAAGAGGCGACAGTGCGGTAAATGTATCGCAAACGACTCCTAGTATTGGTTGAACATTGGAACTGAACTGCTTGAATGGCATTTGGGAGCGTTCACTGCATTCTATTGTTGGTTAAGGGAACAATATAAGAGACAGTAACATGGAGGACTATAATACTATTGCACCCTTGTATACGGTATATACAGAACTTCTTTATTTCCTATACATACCACATCAAAGACACTCATCTGTTACAAAATTGCACAATTTAATATTCACTTCATACAAAATTTGCAGCAATGCATTTCATTTATGGTAGAATAATTGTTTATATTTTCTTATTCATTTTGAGGATTTTGGCTTAAATAATAAAGGAACCCACCCTTTAAGCAATAAACCGGTACAACAGAATAAAGAAAAATCCAACAGAATGTAACAAAAGTGTTTGTCCCTCAGATGGACAGACTTATGAACTTTGACTCCAAAATCAAATCAGTTCTTGTGCGGACCGAGAGGAACCCACGTGGCAAGTTTATATGGTTGGCATTTGATATTTTGAAACCAAAGCTAATAAATTTGGTTCTTTTAAGGCCAATTTAGGGCTGTAATTTTACATTTTGAAAGCCAAAAGCAATACAATTTGTTCTTTTTCAGCCCAAGTGAAACTTATGTTTCAAGTTTCTAGGGCTGTTCTATGAAGAAATTATCGCAGACAAGCACACAGGCCCTTTGACCTTGCGTGCCCAAAATCAATATAGTTTACCTGCATGTTGGACAAACAGGAGAAAATCTACCAAATATTGAAACAGTGACAGAAACCTTTGCTACCCTATTCGGTAAGTTTTCTAGGACCTGTCTACATGCAGAATGTAGTCAAGGCATCCTACGTTTAGTAATGTGTAATCCTGTAGTCATGGGATTAGTTTATATTCCAAGGCTGGAATATTTGATGTGAATGCCATTGGCACATTGTATCGGGTACGATGTTCTTTTACTTTTGTTTCCTTCTAAAATCAATTAACTTACTTGTAAAAATTGATGGAGCTGGACACTTTACTTAAAATCAGTTCAGCTCAATCAAAGTCAATACTTAGTGGACCTTACCTTCATAAATTATGATGAAATTAATTTTTTGCCCTTGTGTTTCAGAATTGATCCAATCATCTCTTCGGATTTATACCCATGGTTAGAAACCAGTTAGAAAGTTCCTGTAAACTAACATATGTACTCGTGGATTGGTTAGGATTATTTCATAGTGACTTTGTACAAACAAAGTATTACAAATTCGTACAACATCACGTTATAGAACAGAATAATTAGATAGAAACTTACAATATAACATAATATTAACAAGAAATGTCACTAATATATTGTAGCACCCAAGTTTACTGAACTACACGACGACCAATACACTGTCCTCTATTGTTTACTGAGGTATAGCTCCCCACTGAACCCGACCCCCCCCCCCCCCCCACCACCCACCACAACACATAGAAACTCTCAGAGGACAACAAGCTGTATTTGGCAACGACAGCTCCTTTTATACAACTAAAAGGCACACGTTGTCTTTTTTGCAGACACTTCCTTTACAAACCACCTGACATTTATACTGTCCTGTCTTACAAAGTTGTTCTATTGGAAGTATACACAGTCGAAAAAATGTATCTAAATGGATAAATGATATGTAAAAGGGTTAATGAAGTAGTTTTTAATTTATTAATTAATTAAGTCCTAGAATGTATATTATACCCGTACATGCCGTAAATAAAAAGACGTTAAAGTTAACTTTCATATACTTTAATACAATTTCTTTGTCTGCTTAACATTTTGACCTGTTTTGAGAAAATGTTAGAGCATACGTTATATTATACGTTGTATGAGTTGGTGTGTTGTTTTTTTAAAAATATTTTGAGCTTAAATGTTGACTGTAAGATAATCAATACATAATTTTTTATTGAATGTTTTTTGCAGGTATTGCATTACATATACATTGTTAAATAATTGAGCTAATTATATATCTTGATGACAGATAGTATTGATAAAGTCTGTATGTCAAAAGTAAAAAAATGTACACGATGGTTAGATTTAATAGTAACTAAGTTAGGAAATTCTTGATGTGACTAGATATTTAAATGACTATTTCTTAATAAAGACTATATATCTCAGAAATTTGTTGATATTGTTTCTTAAGACTAGACTATAGAAATTTATAATTTATTACAGAAACTAAGGGCCTTTTTGAAAATGAATAACATTTATTTGTTTAAAATTATTTAGTAATTATGGTTTAAAAACATATTCCGTGAGGAAATTCCCTGAAAATAAAACTTATCACTGTCTTTTGTACGAACCGAAGCGTCACTCAACGCTATGGATTGTTTAACAGTAACAATTAGTCAGAGTACTTAGTAGGTAAACAAACACGGCAGACCAAACGTGAACAGTTTAAACCACATTGTGTACAGACACCTCGCGCCGCGCCCCGCTAACAGTTAGTAAAACAAAGTTTTACATTGACAACTGTGAAGTCGTCCTCCTACACAAACAGGAGAGGAGTTTCAACTTCATCAGTCTAGTTAGTACTTACTTTGTAGTGAGAACATCAAGTTGAAATGGCATTTCATCAAGTAGTAAGTTGAGCTAAATTTAATAAGAGCTAAATATATATGGATATTTGGGATAAATATAAGAGGATCTAATACTTTTAAAAACATCACTTTAAAAGCTAGTCTATTTGAGTATGAAAGAATTATCATTCAATGACATCAACGCCAATATACAGGCAGAGGCCACCACTTTGAACATTTTATTTTCGTGAGTGTTTGTTATTTATTTTGTAATTTGGTTTCACAACTAAATATATCAAAATTTAATAAAATTTATAACTATTATCATAATTCATTTTTTCTAACTGACTTATGGCCCACTATATATAAAATTGTCAATATATATATATATATATATATATATATATATATATATATATATATTAGACAGAAGAATAAATATGTGTTGTTGGCTTTAGATGTGCAATGTAGGAGATTAAGTATTTGTGAAATAGCCTCGTTATAAATTACTCCCGAAGGAATGAAACTAGTCCTTTGCAGAAAGGAAGGACGCTTGGAATGTGTCTAACCCATTTTGAACAATTTGTACCCTCACTTTAAATCGGGCCAATGTAGAACTGCACCCTTTAGAACGTTTAAACTAAACAACACACTTAATGTTAACAAATACTTTTTTCATTCGTTTTCAACGCATTAAAATATACTTTGATAAGATATTGTGAGAACTATAACATACTTTAATTCCTTTATACGCCTATCAAGAAAGAATGTACTGGAGAACTATATTGTTATATTTACTGCCAATAGTGTTGTTTTCAACTCTTCCCTGTAGTATATGGCCATGGCAATTGTTACATTTGAAAGCTCGTGTTATGTAGCATCGAAAAAGTTTTTATTTTCTTGTGGGTACGTACCACAGGAATAGATATAAAATTACAGATTTTTACTCACAATTTATAAACGAATACAGGTAATAAAATGATTTTTACCCTAAAGTGTTGTAACAATTTTCGGAATTGTGTACAACATGAAGTATGTTTGTAATTGAAACATTTGAAATTGAAACATATCACCCTCCTATTTTTGGGCTACTCTGTACATTTAAACAATTTCGTTGGGGTCGATTTTGTGGGGAATTTATGTAACTAAAACCTCCACAGTTTATCCGTATAACCGCAGGAAGTTTGATATGGGTGGTCTGAAACATTCTGTATAATGGGAAAACATATAATGGAAACGGCTTAAAATTTAATCGTTTTTATATTCATAATTAAGCATTTCAAAATATTCTACACTTGAAAGTTTATTATTTCTTACTTTGTAGTATTGAAATATATTAATGGTAATATTATTTAAAAATCGTGTATTGTCTCACATTATTTGGTTTAAACCATCACTGAGCTATCACTAAGATGTGACACAAGGCCACAAGAGTTGGAAAGGAATTGAACTGATTGGGTGTTTCATATTCAATTGTTTAATTGATTAGGTAGGTTTCATATCCACTCAAATTAGGTAGGGGACGTCGCTTGCCAAATGGTCTAAGACTGCGGAAATTGGATGTGAGTTAGAGATAGCGTAGGTTCAAAACCGGTTTGTGACCTCAGCACAGCAGCTTCTAGCAGCATTTCTATCTGTAGCATTGGCCTCCCCCACCCCCCCCCCCCCCCACCCCCCCCCCCCCCCACCCCCCCCCCCCCCCACCCCCCCCCCCCCCCACCCCCCCCCCCCCCCACCCCCCCCCCCCCAATACACATTATAGAAACAATTTTGAGAAACATTTTCGATATTTTGACATATTGTAGAAGAGTTAACCGTATAAGACTTTTTGCAATATAAGCAGTGAAATTATAGCTTACATTGACAAATACACTA
Source organism: Homalodisca vitripennis (assembly GCF_021130785.1). NCBI lineage: Eukaryota > Metazoa > Arthropoda > Insecta > Hemiptera > Cicadellidae > Homalodisca > Homalodisca vitripennis. The sequence goes on from NC_060212.1 coordinate 37,977,196, forward strand.
ATAAAAAAATACCATTATAAAAGTCTTTTAAAATTGTTCTTAAGCGTTTTGAAGTTTGTTTTTTAATCTGGTTGTTGCAGAGTTTTTTTAAATACCTTTTTTGACAAGAGAATATATTAGGTCATACTTAGATTCTAAATTATATTCTAATGAGGAAAGTTGGCATTAATCTTTCTCGCCCCACTTTTAAATAGCTAGTTTTGAAATAAAAAACACTAAAATGTATTGTTAAATACAAATATAAAACAACCCGGTCATGTTTATATAAAGTCGTCATTTTTAAAACTTAATCATTTTTCAAGCATCTTATGTAAAGATACAAATGGTAATTGTATCACTTATAATATCCATATTGCCAGGCACAGCTTTCTTTAATACCACAACCTGTGAGAGAGACATAACAAAAGAGAACAGAACAGACAAATGATACATGTCACCTTCAACACGCTATACAGCGAGTTTCAATACTGTAACACATTCTGTCATAACAATCACTTACCGACAGAGAGAAGTCCTGATATTAATTCATATTGTCATGTACGTCTTTATTAAATTCTCCCATCTTTGTTAGAGAGAAAGAACAAGAGAGCAGAAAAGGCAATATGTCACATGTCATAGACATCATCCTACTTATCGAAATTAAGTATTGTATTATATTCTATCAAATTTATTCATTACCTAAAGTTATATATTCTGATTTTAATGTCAGTTACAGCTTTTCATATTTCTTGAATCTTTTAAAACAGAATTAAGAAATCGAAAAAAATCGAAAGAATAAAAGTAGTCATTTCGGACTGTATTGTAAATTGATACAAAGATATTTCTCACAAGTACCTATACAATCTCTATTTGATATTCAGTCAAACACTCCTTTGAGGAAAAAATCTATGCTGGATTAAAATAATAAAACACTTAGACGTTTTAAGATATTAAAACGCTTAGAGATTGCGAGTGTGGATAATCCAGTATTCTTCATCCTCTTACCTGAAACTGTTTTGTAGAATTAAAACGTTAACTTTTGCACTTACAGCGATACACGTACATAGTACTCGAATTTGTATTATTTAGAGGCCCTGATTCATTATATTATAGCTCTAGAATAATCTTTTAACTTAATTTTTTGTTACTAAGCCAGCGCGATAATATTAAGTTTTACTTTGTCAACATAAGAATGTATTATAATAAATATCTTGGAACGAGTAAAACATACGGAGTAAGTAAAGTAAGTAAAATGCAGGCAGGTGGAGAGTGGCTGGTGACAAAGCAAGTAAATATTACAAAATACAGAGAAGTTTACTTCCTTTGTCAGTTACATTTGTCAAAAGCTGATATAAACATTTTGTCTCTTCATTTTCTTGAATAACATCTGCATGTTTCAGTTGTTATTTTCTTTGATGTAGATGTTTTCAGTATCGTAACATTTCTTCTTTTTTTATATGTTACGTAAAAACACTTACGTAACATATAAAAAAGTTATAATTTCTTATAGTTTAGTAATTATAAATTTACAATTTTAAGTTATAATTTTATATACAAACACTTTGCTATTAAGGTGTCAAAAGAGACGTGTGTTTAATTTTTAAATAATATGTTATGTATAATTTTATAAATTTAGAAGCAGACTATTAGTGTTTTAATAGGGAAAGTAAATATTTCTTACGAAATTTTATGATATGGGTAGTAGTCTCATTTTAAATATTTTTGCACAGTTGCAGGACTAAATTATAAATTTTTACTCTTATTGCCTACTCCATTTGATTGTAACTTTTTTAAGTTGTACATTTTACATGAATAAAATGAACTCAAAACTAAATAAGAGCTTTATAGTTGCTTTGTGTAGGAAGTCAAAATAAGTTTGAAAACATTAATTTAGAAAATGGGTAAATGGAATAGGACCTAATAACAAAAATAAAATGTTCATAAAACTTCAGTTTATATAGGCAACAACAAGTTAAGTGATATGTATCACACTCCATGGAATTTGGATGAGCGTTAGTGAAAATGTTTCCGTTATTCTTACGGAAAATTCACTAATCACCCAATTATTAGTTTTTAGTATGTGGTACTATAACATGATATCAATGTTACTGTATTCTTCTTATTTTATTGTTGATATAAAATAGAATCTCAATTAAATTAAACCAGATTAACGAATTTTTTAACATCCTTATGTGGCGGGAAGGATTGATTAAAAGTGAATGTTGAGCGCATCTCTAACCTTCAGCTTTGTGCAGCGTCTGAAATCAGACACTGTGTAGTAAAACTCGGTTTAAAAGTCTCTGTGTTTCTAGATCGTGTCTGTATCGTAGAGCACTCAATTGTGCACCTGACGGGACAACTATTACACCCCTTCCTATAGATTACACTTTTAACTTAAATATAACTGACGTCGAAACGATGCTAATCGTTTTTTTTTCAGCTTGTTTGTCGCCGGTTTTCTTTGATCTCTTCAGACGGACGTTGGTTCCAGATTATAGTTGGGAAGTCTGTCACGGCGTCAGATTTCAGATGCTGCACAAAGCTGAAGGTTAATAGAGCCGAGCCCTATATCCACATACTTGAATTAATTAAGAAAATAAAGGTACTTTGATGTTGATATAAATTATATCTAAGAAAGTTTAGATGTTACATGTTAACACAAATTATAAATGTTTTATCATGGTGTTTAATACTAAATACAATGCGGAACACGGGGAAATAATAACGTTGTATAGTCTCAAAAAATGCGATTGATTTAAAACCAAACTTCGGTATGTAAACGGAGCGGGTTGGTCGACACAATACTGCTGGAGTCGGGCTCCTGTATTGCAGGCTTTCAATAAATAAATGATTGCTGTTACTAGGAACAGCGGAATTAAACGAGCTTTGTTATATAGAATATAACAAAGACCTCATGCTAGCTTTCATATTTAATATATATTTATACATTTATTGATCAGTGAGCTAGACGCTGATAATTGTAACCTCCAAGGTATAATCAAACTGTCTATTTCAAATTGTTATACAATGAAATTGTTCCATTATTTAATCTGAGCCAAATGGGTTACTAATCTCATGTTTCTACAATATATTTAATTTAAGCCTGAGCTTTTATTAATTTAATATCTGATTTATTTTTACAGTTAAAAACAATGCATTTGATAATAATGATGTGTAACAGTAATAATTAGTACATGCTTACAATTTTACAAATTACAATTTGGGTGATGCAATAATAGATTGGATATATATATATATATATATATATATATATATATATATATAAATATATATATAATTAGTCTCCGATTGCCATTATCAATTCAGGACAGAAATTATAAATGTCTTTACCTGGAACGATCATAGATTACAGTGGGCCCTCTCGTATTTTTGTTTTTTCTTTGCTAAATGTGACACAAGATTTAAATCAATATTTATTTATATGCATTTGGATTTACTAGTAGAGTGACGAATGTTTTTCTATTTGCGGCTTTACAGGTGTATCGTCTATACTTTAAACAAAATAATTGGCTAATAATTACCGGGATTGTTTATTATAAGTGTACAGTTATTTCCAGTTTTTTAATGGAAACACATCGTGTGTTGTTTTAAATTTGATCAATCTTTAAAAAAAATAACTGCACGAAATGTAAAATATGAAGTTTTGCCCTTTAAACAAAGTATAACTTATATTTTGCTAATCTAAAGACACCAATACTTGTTTACTGCGAGGTGGGTGCGAAAATCTTGTGAGTGTGTTTGATGTATACCCATCAGCCAACGTCTAATACAACAACTAAAAATATATTTAATAAATATTTCAATAATTTTTCGATTTCTGCATAATAGATTAGAGGTAAAACTATGGATATACACAAACATCGTTCTTTATAATTCATTTTGGAATTCCCACATACGTGAGAAGGTTTTGCAGTGCATGTTATATACGTAACTCAGTACATTGCAAAGAAGATTGTGACAAGCCACCAACAAACAAAGTGTCTGTCAAAGAGCTGATGTAAAGCGAGAGGGCAATTAACAATCCTTGGTCCTGATAAATTTACAAACCACTTGCCTGACACGTTTACATCTTTCATCGCTTGATTTCTTAATTCAATGCGAGTCAACGTCAGATTTAATAACTGATTATATTTTACAGCGGGTTCTACTATATATTGGGGAGCGTTATAGTTAATTATAATCTAGATTAATTTGATCTGCATACTTTCATAATCATTACTCCAACCCGCCAGAACGGGCTACTATAATGGTTGGTTAATACACACATTTATTAAACATAAATATATGTTGTAGAAAATGTTTTATAAATCATTATTGAAAAGGTAGACACACGGTAAATCTGTTCTGAAGATATACCATTATAAACAACGGGTTAGGAAAGGAGAGAGAACCACCTTTACAAATAGAAAGGAATTATGGAGCTGCTTCTGACTGTCGTTATAGAGACAAACAGGTCCCGTGGAACATACTTGTACAGTGCAGTGTGGCCGCAGTGTGCTGAGATACCCTTAGAATGTGTCTCTGAAAAAATTAAATAAATAAGCATTATAAGTCGTTATATTAATCCATTTACTCTTATTGTCATTATATACTGTTACAACTTATTATATATTGGCATATCACATGGAATTAACCTTTGGATATGTCAATAATGTTTCCTGAATGTATAAGAAAATATGACAAGTATATTTATCGATAGTTTCGAAATAATTTAGTGATTATAATAGAATAAAAGGAATCCTATGCTGGATATGTTTTTTTTAGTAACAGATTTGAAGAAGGAAAAATATTTTTATTTTCAATAAAATATCTAAAAAATTTCTAAGTCTTGAAGGCACATAAAACTTCAACTGTTGTATTTCATTGTACTTTGCATTTCACTGTTCATAAATACTGAGCAATATGAATATACATAATTTAGTTATATTTAATTAATAATTAATAGTAAATTTATGTTTGATTTTTCAAATGATTACTAAATTTTGTGGATCACTGTCTTATAGCCACCACAGAAAATATGTTACCATTGTTTTACTGCCAAAGAAGGAGCCTGTGAATATTAATTATTAAGAATTTTAATATTAAGAATTTTATCAAAAGAAAATAATTATCCTTTAATAAATATGCCAGTTCATATTCTAGTAGGATTACTACGCTAAATTCTAATCATTGCAAAAACACATTAAAATTTTCAGAAATAAAGAAACTGATTAGTAAATTTCAAAATAATTCAAAAACTTTTATACTCTCTGGCTCCAACTTTGTTGATTGATTGACTTCATTAAATTATTTTCTTTCAAATAGGCTGTCGTAAATTTTTTCAACATAAAAAAAATGATCGACACAATATTTATAAAATTCACGAAGGACAGAATCAACTTAATTCGTTTGGAAATCTCTAATATCTGCCCGCCTGCGGTTACACGTGGTTCCCTCCCCGTGATTACGAAAAATCAACCCGCGTCCAGGCAATTAGCCAAACAACCGCCGGACAATGTCTCTCCTAATCAATTGTTGCCATTGTGTACTGTGTGCTAGTTTGGCTGAGCTTTAGCTAAGCCTATCACTCGTGGGGCTTGGAAACATTTAATTTCTGTTAGTCTGTCCGTACGATATCTCGGAAATTAACTGACCTACAGATTGGAAATTTTGCATCCAGCTTGATTTCTTTATGAGGCACACTTCGTTCAATAATGGTGCATGTCACTCATGATTTGGCTGAGCGTTACCAAATATTTTTACTTTGGTCTTATGGATGACCATGATGACAACGATAAAATAGTATAATAAATAAATTTGTAAACAACCTCTGTAAAATCATATGACATTTTAAGAGTAACATTATAGAAAATTTAATCGAATGAAATAAGTTATACTATATTTGCAACAATAGAAAATAAATCCGACACTTAAAATAATTAGAGTTCCAAAAGAAATGATATACTAACAATGGCGCTTGGCTAAGCACCTTTACATATCTTAATATGTAAAGCTACCAAAGTGATGAACACATGAAAAAACATTTCATTAGCAAACGCGCAGATCTGACTTCAGGTGGTAAGGATGTTACATTAATAGCGTTTAACTTAAGATTGTTTAGTGTTAAAAAGTGAGTAAGAAAGGATTTCACTAAGTAAATCCATTAGCTAAGAGTTCAACTGCCCATAATTGCATAATGAAAGCGAGTAAATAATGAGTTACTCGGCTCAATTGACAAATTCTTCTTCGTTCTGTCCGAGACTTTAGTCAATTACTGTCAAGTGAAATTAATTTTGCAGTCGTCACTATTAATTTAAATTAGATATGTCTTTTTAAAGATTTAGTTACGTTTTAGGTAACTGAACGTTAAATTTATTTTAATCAATTAATACATTAAAACATAACACGTTATATTAAAATTAAGCAATATTGCTTTAATTGAAATCCAGAAAAGCTCACAATAGTATTTTAATCTGACTATAATTAATTAGAATGGCCAGTGACCTCATTTTATAAACTAACGAATGATTACTTTTATTTATGAACGAAGAATAGAAAGAATTGGCTTTTTGTATGTAAGTGATGCATTTATTAAAAGAAATGGTTTCATTTACACCAAATAGTTTTATTACATCAATAAATATAATTAGAAAAGTAAATATTATTAACTATACTATCTATTTTTTAGGTTAAAGATATGACCTCAGAAATTTCAACGCTTATTCTCAGATTATTAATGAGAAATAATTATTACTTATGACATTTCTAAAGATAATGTTATTGGATAGTTAAATATTAATGTGGTTATGAAAGTATAGTTGGAACAGTTCAGTAAAATAAATTAGGAATGCAAAGTTATGATTTACGAGTTACGATTTTAACCGTGCGCTACTCTCTTTAAAATCCTTAGTTTTGTATTTATTACAAAGTGGAAAACTGCAACTTGTTCATAGGAGAAAATAATAGTAATAATATAATTTTAGTAAATGCCTAGTAATCTAAGTTCTAGCTACTAACCTGTGGTCTGGCGTTGAATATGTGGACAGTGTTATTTAAGTAGTGGTTATGTATGGAAACAACTTAAATATGTTTTATTTCTTTCTTAAACGTGAGTTATTGAAGATGTAGAATTTACAAATGACAAAAGGATATCACACATTTTTCGTATTATTATATTACAATAATAAAACAACGTTTCAGTAACTAATACCTAGCCTCTTCTTCAGCGATTGAAATTTAGGAAGTGACGTTAATCGGGCACAAACATTTTAACAAATGAACAAAAGATAAAGATGATCTCACTTAAGTAAACCTGGACATTAGAAATTATTTTACTTATAGCAATATTTAGTTTATTAACACGTGGTGTTTAGGAACATGTGTAAGGTGGTTTTTAATATTGACGAAATTCAAGAAAAAAAATGCATATTTTAAGAATGCACTATACGATTTTTTACTATTTAAAGTTTAATTACAACAACAAAATAAAACCAATTGATTTTTGAGTTGTTTTACAAGAGAATGAAAAAGACTTACTAATAGCTCTCAAACCAAAGAACCTATTAAAAATCATAAGGCCCTTTCATCTCAATTTTAATTTTTTCAAATTACTGCAGACTTGCTTAGCAGGGCATCTCATTGGGTTTAATTACCCAAAACTATTTCAATTTGTTTTATGGTTGTTGATTTATTGGCGATTTTAATCTTCTTTTCTTCCCTACACTTAAATATGTGAAATCAATGTAATATTTATTCAGTTGATTATTCTTAGATTAAAATATAACGGGGATAGATTTGTTGATTGTATGATTTAAACGTTGATTGCATATCAACAGAAGTCATGTTCCTCAGTATTTTTGGACGTCAATCAGAAATAGCTGTTCTCTGTAATTTAATGTAATCAGTTAATTATATACCCTACAATGCCTCTGTTTCTGTAGAAGCACATCAATGTTACAATTTTGTATCAGCAATTGAAAACAATAATAACCATTAAAGTTATAAATAAATTTAATGAAACAAATAAAATGTTTTCAAATGTGTTTTGGAGTTTTCTAGCAAACACAATCAGGATGTCAACATAAGCAGCAATTAGTTATTATTTGATCAAGAAACAATTGGTATGATAAATTATAGACCTCTAAAACTAAAGACAGTCAAAACCCAGACATCTCGCTTAGGGTTAACTAATAACAATTAGACAACAGAATTTGCTAGGTTTGTACGTCTTGACTATGTCATATTAAAATTATAAATCGTATTTAATTTTTATTTAAATTTGGTGGTTTGGTTAAAATTATAGTCTAATTGCATCAAAGATATATTAAACATCAAATAGACTGAAAAGATTTAGTGTAATAGGTAATAACCCTTTTCTGAAATTCGAGCTGAAATTAAAACAGGTAAAATTTTCCTGTGGATACCTAGTTATAAAAATCATGTTCTACTAGGTAATTTTTCTTCTTTGAAAAACCTTTCGATTTATAAAGTAAACGCTTTACTGAAATTGTAGTTAAGCTTCACACATTATAGAGTTTAATTTTCTCTAAATTCGTTTGCAAATAATAATAAACTGTCTTCAATGTTCACTAAGCGCATCTTTCACTGCTGGATAATTAATAGAACTCCTTAACTTCATCAAGTTTCTTCATGTAAGAGCTTTTCAAATTATTTTGTTCAGGATTTCCTCGGAAGAATTGCTCTTTTATTTTATGAAGCAGTTAATTTTCTACAATTTATGAAAATATAGTACGATATTATTTTGTTCAGATATGTATATTGATCAGATAAGTCATTTAGGGTGGCTCTAAATTAGGTTTATTATATGTCATTAAAGTCGATATGTTGATTTAAAATTTTGAAATAAAAGTTTTTGAAGTGTTATACTTTGATAGTACTCCTATTCAAGACAACTTCTTCGAACCAACCCATCATTAAGTTCAAAAATCCGTTGTAAAATTCGCGAAATAAAAAAGAAACAACAAAAATAAGCTATAACTTTTTTATAATAATTCTTTTCTTTGCATATCTTGAGGATTAAAATGTTTAAACTTATAATCAACCAAAGTTAGACGAATAATATTATCTAATATTATATAAAAAATAGTTTATTCTGTTCAGAACTTAAAGTTTAAGAATAGTGAGATAGTGAACTTTGTGTTCAGAGCTTGGTTTCGTTTTAGAAAACATATGATTTCATGAACTACAGGGTCGCAGGCAACCTGATATAGCCACGGTTTGGGACAGTAGGAATATTGGAGAGGGTGTACAAATAGCTAGGTTCACACACACACACATTGTAGCTATGGTGGGTAGGGTTGGTTCAATTTGAATATTGAGATAAAGCTACTTTTCACTTTCCGCTTAATGACGCATATGATATCTGGCACTGGTGTCAATTGACTCTTGGAATTCGGAGTCCATGTCTGTCTGAAAAGAACCATAAAAAGTAAAAAAAAACTCCATGTAGTTTCGACATCACAGACACCTATGGTACAAAAACGCTCAATAAGGTTATCAGCAACTACTTAGTGTAGTCTAAATGAAGAGGTATTCTCATTGTCTCCTCAGATTCACAATTGCTAAGGTCGTCCTCTCCACCCGGTTCTTAGTTTCTTGTGCCGAGTGGTTGGATGATGAAGGTTGTTATAAAAAGTTATCTTACGGAATTTCATATAGATTTGAAACCAGTTGTTTATGTAATGTAAAAGTTTGACATAAGTAAAGAACACACAATAGCATGTTTACATGACAGCTGTATATGATTTGAAAGTACAATCTTCAGCACCTGAATCCAGAAGACATGTGTATTTGGGTTTGAGTGGCACGGAGGACCATTTCATGAACACCCGCCATGTACAGCACGAGGCTGTAACGTGTGATAACAACCCCATCTAGTGTCGGCCCGGGGCGGGCTGATACTCCTTTATCGACACTTTGTCATGCAGGATTACCGGAGTAGTGTTGTGTTCATAACCGTGTATCATTCACTACACAACAAGGCTCTGGTTTTTAAATACTGAATGTATATTGTATGATTGCGTAAACTATATTAGATATTCGAATCTTTATTAGGTTAATTGTGTAACTATTTAATTATCATTAGATATTTTAGATTTAAATATCTCCTCTGATCAGTTTCAATTAATAAATCTGAGCAGTTCCAGTAAAACTCTGTCCCTGTTCCAGATGCGGTGGTATACACAATATGGTTTTGAAATAAGATGTGAAAAGTAAGAATTTTTATCTGAAAATACAGGGGATACCAAAAATGAGCACTTAAGACATTTGGAATAGAGATGGAACGATCAGGGGTAAACGTTAATTTAGTGAATTACCAGGTTTTTACCTTTTACTCTTAGGGAATGATGGAAAATCAGTTACCTACATCTGAAATATTACTGATAAAATAAGTGGCAACTGTTAAAAGAAGTCGAAAGAATATTTGTGGATGACAAATAATTCAATTTAAGATCTGTTAGATAACTGAAATATTCTTCTGGACAACGCCACATCTCGTCAGTAACTCTTTTGTAACTAATAAATGAAAGGTAACGTTTAATTTATTGTTAAATGATTTATTATTCAATGAATATATTTAGTTTATCCCTCAGCAGTTGAAATAAGGGAGAAAACATGACGTTGTACTTGTTCTGTGACTAAGTTGCTTTGACAACCTTTCAACATCAGTTGCCTTTGTTTCTCCTCGTTTTCTCTTTGTATTTTAGTTGCCTCGGAACTTATAAGGTAACTTGGTAAATATAAAAATATTAGACATCAGGGAAACTATTTTTTTAGTGTACTGTTCTGTTAGATAATGAAATAATTTACACCTACTACAGTTTATTGTTAGTGTACACATCGTACCTTTAAAAGGATACATGACTGAAATAAATAAATATATTAATTTAATTCGATCATATAAAATTAATAATGCTTTTAAAGGTACAGTTGTTGAAGTACTGGGTTAAAAATTGCTGTACGGCTATAAAATAAAAAGAACCTTATAGAGCAATAAGGTATGAAAATAATCTTATTTTGAAATAAAAAGAGGCTAACAAATAAACTAGTTTAATAGAATAGTTTATAAAAAAAATGTTAACTACAGCAGAAGCTCCGGTGCACGTTCTGTCTTATAAGGCCGCTAAGGGTCGCTCTAGAGCCACATTAAAGGTGTTAATAAGCAAATACTAAAATGAAAACCTCACAACTCAAATGGCTTTTGGGGTGCGATTTCACTCTATAGAAATTGTTCCCTTTGTATTCACATCTTTCACATTTTTAACATCCAAAGGGGTAGATTTGAAATATTCTCCCTTATAACAAGAATAATAAGCAGGAAAAAATTTGTAATCCTTTTGTTTATATTTAAGTTACTTTATAACATCAATTGGCTTTTTGAGAAGTCTTTCAATGATTAATAATAAATTTGGTAACCGTTGTAAGTAAAAATGTTATAATGAAATATAATTCACGAGTTTAAAATAATGTGTGAAAAAATGTTTTGGTCCTGATATTTTTTGTATTTCAAATTATTCACTCTAACACAACCTGCAAGATAGGGATACTCATGTCGCATATAACAACACTAAAATTAAAATGATATATATATATATATATATATATATATATATATATATATATATATATATATATATATAAATAAATTACGTATTCTTTAAAATATTCAGTTAAATATCTATTATCATGAATCGCACTTTTTATTGTAGAAATTAAATGTTAAAGTAATATTTTGTGTATGTAATAATAAAACCAATGTAAAATATAACATTATATCGGTACATCTATAATGAGGGAGTTGTCAATCCGTCCCATCCTTCTGGAGGACACGCGCAGCGAGGAGTTGCTGAAAAGAAATGAAGACTTTTATGTAAATGAAATTGTCTCTGTTACGCTGAGCCTGCACTCACATGATTGCACTGTCTCACAACTTCAGTTACTTTACTGTCAGTATTGAAATGGTTTTATTCCACTTCAATTATAATTATGTTGTTGCCTTGAAACGCGTCAAAATTTAAAATGAATAAACTCACGTAGATATAGTATAAATAGTTGATATATTTACTGTATGAAGTTTCTCACTTCACAGTATAAATAACGTTACGTTTATGTATATGAATAAGTCTATGAGAATATCCGATAAGTCTGATGAGACCTGAATAATCAAAATCAAGTGTTATAACCCGTTTTAACTATATAGATCGTGAACATATACCAAACTTTGTAGGCATGACTTTCAGATTATTTATTACACTGTATTAAACCAATTTATCTATTATGTTATGCATTTTTTTTACAATATTTAAATCTTTCTAATGCTTTCATTTAAAATTTATATAGCATATTTGTGCTAATTTGTACGTAGGAGACATGTTCAGGTATTTATAAATAATAAGAAAATAATAACTTAAGAGAAAATAAAATGTATGTCTACTTACTGTTTGATATATAAATTATCACACATCTCAACATTTAAGGAACATTAACAAGGAAGGTCCTTACTTCGTCTCATTGGAACATTTTATACGGTTAAGCTGAGGAAAATAAAAATAAATTAAGTTGATTTATACTTATCTTTTCATAGTCTAGTTAGTCTAATTGTGTGTTTCATAAATGGAAACCATACACCTCAATACTATACACAGGCAATGTATCAAACAGATTTGTTAGTGCATGCGAAACAAAATCCCAGCAAGAAATATTTTAGAGCTACAGTGCAATGTAACCACAGATACACAATAAGGACTCCTATATTTCACATACCCCAACGGTTCAATATGGATGAAATCCGATTCTATGAATGCCAACTACTAGACTCATGAATGTTTTCAATTTGAATGTATTCAACTGTAGGAAATCTCAACCACATAGTTTATGGACTTTGTGAACTACATTGCCGTCTGGGTTACCACAACCTCGTAGCGAGTACAATATAACAGTAAACTGTTAGTCTAACTCTCTAATAATCATCCTTTTTCGAGAAATTCGCTTGAAGGACTCTCGACGTGTTTCGTCTAAACGGGTGATTTAGAATTAATGTGATGTGTGTGTAATGGTGTGTGGATTCATCATCACACCGATGTGTTTACACTGGCTTTTTTTTAATTAGCAAATTATGTCATACATTTATAACACAAAAAATAAAACTATAATGAATTCGTCGTCTTTATGTTTGAATTAATTAAGTTCTACCATTGTTCTTTGTTGGTGAAATAGATAACTTACCACTTAATTTTTTAATTAAATTTTTATTGTTATTTTTATAAATACTAATCAGTGAAACCATTGGTTAGTAGAGTGAAACGCCGCCTACCGCATCAGAATACGACGATCCAGTCAGAAATGGCAGCGCGTAATGTATCTAAAACAACCCGCCATTTCTGATTGGATAAACCTTTTGAGATTCGGTTTGCAGCAAATGAGGTATCACTCGACCCATGCTTTAATTTAAGATTTCCATGTTTTCCTCTGTGGGCCGTCACCCCATGGTTGGCATGTCATGGTAATAGCAAGGAAAAATAGTTTACATAACCATATGACACTGTGCAAAGTTTATAGATGTTATCTGCTATGGTCTGTAAAATATTAAGCCGTACCCAGACTTTTCAAACACCTTGTATACATGAGTTCCAATATTTTTAACAAACCTGATATATTTTATATATCAACCTATAGTAACCGTAATACACATATCACATTTCTAAGGTAATTGATTCTGTATAGTATATCTTCTAAGCCATTTGTGGCGCCTCAAAATAAAATTATTAATAGTGTTTGAATCGTTAAGCATTGTGGTTAAGTCGTGCTAAACTTTGAAAGCAACCGACCTCTGGATGCTTTCTGCTTCTAGACGTTTGGGACGTAAGCCATTCCTCGATATCTAGAAGGTCCTATTTTGTAAGAGTTTGCAGTCACGAACCGCTTCCAAACTCTGATAGCTTCTGTTCTTTGGGAGCTCCTGAGCTCTTGGAGCTTGTAACTTCTAAACTACTTTAGAATTAAAAAAAGGTTCAGTCTTTGAAAGTTAATTTCTTTTGAAAGCTCCTGTCTTCTGGAACGTTCTAGCCGTTAGAAGTTTCCTGCCTGTTGAATTTACTAGCCTCGGGGAATAAACATCTTCTTAGGAATTTCAGCCTCCGGCAGTACCCAAGAGGCTTAACAAATTTATAATATTTATATGTTTTTGCAATAAATTAATGTTCATTAACTGTAACTTTTCTAAATTAATCCCTTTAAACTCTTCCAGGAGTCCTCTGTTTTGCGAATTATATATCATGAAATAATATTGTTAAAGGAATGTGTGTGTAAAGTTATATGAATAACTTACGTATACAAATATACAAACATGTTATTTTTTCCGAATCCCACTCAGAATGATCTCTACGGACTTTGATCGATACATGTTATACATATTGGCTGATCATCATTATGGAAGTTTGCTAACGAGACTGTAGTAGGGAAAGAGTTTAGTTGTCAAGAATGTTAAAGTTACTCTTAAATCAGATTACATCAATAAGAGTGGAAAAAAACAAATAAAATCTCGGTTGTCAAATGGCAAACGAGCATATTTTGGCAGCCTCTAAATAGGCAACGTTCTGCCTACAGTAATATATCCAAATTACGGGTAGATACGTTCTGCAACGAGTTTAATGCTCTGCTGTAATTTCCCCCAAGACTAATTTGGCACTTAGTTGACACTTCTAATGTCTCACATTGCCTCAATGGGAACAATAACTCTGTAGTATCTCGTGCTCTCTGTCTCATCCCAGTTGGAGTACGTCTGATATTAGAGACTCGAGAGGTTCGTGTGAGTGCATTCCTATTATAGACAAGAAGCGCAATACAAACAACTATTAAAAATCTGAAATCATAATTAGAAAGAATTAAAAAAAAACCAATAAACTGATAATGAATGCAGAGTAAAACTTTTTATACTGAACGCAGAGTTCTTGAAAACAAATGAAGCATTTATGCATCAAGAGTTCATGCCCGCCAAGTATTTATACTCTTTGAATTTTCAGCCTAGATTTCCAGACAATTTTATACATTTCAATCAAACATAATTAGTTCAACGTTAAGGTAAGAAGTCTAGTAAGTTGTCTACGTCTTTTATCAGTCAACCAATACACTATGTAATAGACCTGTAAATAGTTATTTAGGCATCTGTTATGAATGTGGATGTAAATAATTGATAATTCCACGATTCCTTCACGTCATTATACAGAAACTATTTAATTGATAAAACAACGTTTTAAAAAGCTTTTAAATTGTAAGAAATAATGGAATTATTTTCTACCTTATTATCTGAATGATGCTGTAACATTCAGATTGTATGTCGTCTTAATAATGAATTTTAATAGATTTAACAAAACTTGTGAAGTAAAACATTTTGTGTGCATTTGAAATGGATATCCGATGCACAAAATTGTCATTTCGTTAACCTTAGCTTATATTAAACTCTATTTCTTTTTTTTACGTTGACATCTTGCATATAGAACCACTGTACAAATATTGCAGTTTTACTGTTATTCCTACTTTGTATATCTTATCCAGTTATAGACAGTTTTTCATGTCTGTATATCTTTTTAAGATATTCATGTCTGTAAAACGTTTAAAGTTGATGTGATTTATATTAAACATGTTAAAACTAGTTACATTCCTTTGAGTGTATAATTGATAAGCAATATTTTTCTTATGATTAAAATGCGGCTAATTAACCCAATCTGAGACTAGAGATTGGTTTAGGTAGTAAAAGAATTACAACCGATACTGCAAAAAGTCTGTTTTGGCTGTAGATTTGAAATCAGCCTTTTGTAAACCACTGATTGTTCCTTGGAACTAAACTGTCATCAATAACGTCTTTCTTCATACACAATTTCTTACCATGCGACAAGATAGGGCCGGGAAAATGTTCTTGGTTTTTTTTGGACTTTACACCTCGTTCCTTTGGACCACCACTGCGTTTCTCTGAAAAACTATAAATACTTCAGTTGATAGAAAAATAATGACCAGTTGGGCTGAAGGCACTGCATGAGAGGGTCTTGTCGCCTGTACTATATGAAGGACGCGTAAGACATAAAATAGAAGGCGTAGGTGTTAGCGCACACAGGCCCGTACTCAGGTCGGTTTTCCGGATAATATTACCGGGGTCTAGGCCCTCAGGTCCCCGAACATATCGGGGCCCGGCCGAATATCTTTTCCAGGCCCGCCAAAGCCGAGTATGGCCCTGAGTCCACACACACCATTCCACCCTTATCCTATCGCATTAATTCTACATCACTTGTTTAGAAGAAACATGTCTAGAGTCCTTCAAGCGAGTTTCTCCGAAAAGACACTGGATGGAACAATTGTACCACCAAAGCTACACGGGCTGCACGATATCAGATGTTAGTCCAGCACGATTTTATGTCAGTCCAGCTAATCCGCCCACTTTGAGAGAATTGAAAGGGTCCACAATTCTCAACCAACAATTGGATTTGGTTTTGTTAATGGCGATCTACATTAAACCTTTTCTTTTTACACTTATTCATCTACATTCCCTTTTTTGTTGCTGACATACAAAAACAAAGTCAATGGAAAAAAATGAATGTAGAAATGGACAACAAAGATTGGTAAATTTTTGCAATTTAAATTGTTTGCCACAGACAGTTTTTAACTAAATATCCTGTTTAAGAAATAAACTGTTATAACATCAATATCCCTGTGCTTTTTTTTAATTGAATGATGTTCATTTAGTTTTATTGGGTTTATTTCATAAAGCGATTTACTGAAATAATTCAATGGAATATATTAGTCGCATTAGCAGTTAATCCATATCAATATTAAATGTTTTTATTAACAAATGTAATTAATATTTTCAAAGATAAATGAACAAAGGATTATTCGGGAAAGATAATTAGTCTACAGGAAATTTACAATTGTTTAACGTGGCTTTGTCATATCATATCCAATGGTAAATTAATATTTTATAGAATATATTTACCAGAACGAATCTACGATGACTTGTGAAGGCCAGATAACAATGAAGTCTAACGTCTTAGAATATACAAATCCCTAGAAACAATAAATTGTTTATCCAATGAAAAAATTCTGCAGGTTACCTACATTCTTCTTTTGAGTGCAACCCTTCCTCAAATGACATTCAGCATGTGATAATTAACCTGCGAGTTTGTAGCTGAATGGAAAATATTTTATTTACATCACTGTATGATATGCACAAAAAGTTTTAAACACTAGTTCTTAAAATATACGTATAGCATATTTTTCTCTGCATAGGACAATATGTATTATTTTGAAAATCAAATTGTGCAATTGAAAATTTTATATATTTTGTTCTACTAGTTTTTGTTATACTTAAAAATTTAATTCAACCTTAGTACTGGAAATCTTAAAAATTGGTTATATTTTGCAAGTACATCAACAAATTGTTCAACTAGAACGGGCGAAACAAATCTTGAAAAAATTTTAAACTTGGTAAAAATTTATATTGTGAAGATTTTAGCTAAGTTTGTTGCCAAGCTTAGTAAGTCAGTTCATTCTAATTTGATTCAAACTTGTAGAAAATAACTCTTAAATTCACTTAGCATTTCATTAAACTTTATTCTTTTCATTCACCAAGAACCAGAATCTGAGGAAACCTTCGTTGCACTGATCCTAAAAGGAATTTGCGCTTGCTTTCGGAGAGATATGATTGCAATATGAGTAAGGCTGGACGGCTTCCTGTCGGTATGCCATAAGGAGAGATAGCTCATTGACTATGTCAGCTTGTAACCTCAGAAGAATGGGAAGCTAGCTCTGTTCCAGCATTTGCGGATGTTTAGTACTCCTTCATATTTAGGCTAGCAACATCCTTTAAAACTAAGGAACCTCCATCCACTCCAACAATCATCATGCCATCTTTCAGAATAGACAATACCTTGTCAATCCACCCATTTATTACGATGTTTCGACGTTTGCGGTTAGTGCCGTTTCTGGACATCCATAGTATTACCCACATGTATGTATCGGTTTTTGATGTACCTAGTATACGTTTTGACAGAAAGTATAAGCTAGCTACAAATGAAATCTCTTGGGGGTTCATCAACCTTGATGAGAGGTCGTACCCTGAAAAGCAAAACCACAATCTAGCGTTCTTTTACAAGATGTAACGTTTAATTTTACTGTCGATGTATTAATAAGTTGCTATCATTATATGTTCGTGTTGAAAGAGAGAACTAATGCAATTAAAAACTATTCAAACGGATACTTTAATTTCAAGTAAATCTTTCAATCACTACAAAGTAAAATATAATTTAGGATCCGCGCCAATTAGTGCAGAGATCTCTAACAAGCCACCAGCTGCAACTAGGGACACAACACTACAAGTTATTGTAACTTATAGTATACAACCTACAACCTATACACTGTCTGTCAGTATTAGATGACGTCTTGTATAAATAATCTGCTATAAATCTGTATCAAATGCATAAAGTATGCTGATTTGGTGATAGTAATTATAAACATACCATGAATCGTTTTTATATGTTTTAGGAAAATGAATCATTATGTTGTGTCAATTATTTATTAGTTAAACTATAAAAATAAATATAATTGTATTAAATGAAATGTAGATAGACTAAAAATTCTGTAGTGCATTTAATTTACAACAATATATGAAGAATTTTTAGCTTTTTAAACCAAGTGAACCAATTTTAATAGTATGGCTTGCAATACAAAAATAAATTTTCTATGTCGCCACGCGTTTTATTATTCAATTATTCATTTGTTTATTATTAAATTTATCGCTTATATTGACAATAATGTAGTGTTCGTAAAATGCTTATCAATCTCTTCGTCTTCATTGGTGGGTATGGTGTTGGTGTCTGAGAGTTTCGAAGTTGTTGGTAGTGTTTGTGTGGGGGGGGGAGGGTGGAATCTTGCCACCTGTGTCTACGCCGCCTTGACCATAGCGACGTAGTGAAGCGGTCATCCTATCTGTTTTGTCTATTAAATACTGCTCCCAGGATCGTTACTCGAACACACCAGCCCACATTGAAGTTGTATACTCAATGGGATTGGCTGCAGATGATAAAAACAAATAATCACAATGCAAGTAGTTATGAAAATTGTCCCAGGAAACTTTCCGGACGCTTTTCTTTTAGGATACGGGAATTCAAGAAGCTAGTCTGAAGTTTTCCTGAAATTTGCTTCCAAGCAGAAGAAAGCGTGAAGATTTCATTTAGTCTCTCTGGATGCCTGTCCTGATGAAGTTCACAGATGGATGTGAAAGGACTCTTCTTTGCTGACTCAAGAATTCAAAGAAGAAGCTGTTTCGAAGCCTTTTCGTGATTGTCGAAATTAAATCCCTCCCGTTGTCTACTCCGCTGGGTTGTGTCCTCTTCAGGAAACCCTAGTGGTTGGGACTTTGGTTGACTTTCCCTATCCTTACTTAAGACGAAGCTGTATCTAACAAAAGAGTAGCCAACTGTAGTGGAGACTTGTCTAACTCTTTCTTCGTTAGAACTCTCATTCAACCGGGTGGATAAACTTCTTGTAGTGTACTTTCTGAACTTTCTTTCGACCCCTCTTTAGACGGACGATCCCTTTCAACTAGTATCAACAGCGATTTTGTACAGTAATAGACCTCTTAAAACATGTGCAACAAGCTCTAACCTTTAATTAAAAGTCACCTAGTTACCTAGGAAATAATTAATAATACAGAATTTTTCAATTTATTTGGTTTCCATGAAAACAAACTAATAACATTGTTTTAAAATAATTTATATTAAATTTATATGTTATTCAGAAAAAATGATGTTAGTAAAAGTTTATGCCTCCCTGAGTTGTTTCAAAACGTTTTAGATCCATTAAGTCAGTAATGTTGTGGTTTTATTAGAAGATCACGTTTATGCAGTCAAATTGTGTTTTTTAGACTAAGGTTCTATAATAGAGGCCCATAATTTCATGTAGTCATGGGTGAAAACTAACTCGAAAACTTAAAAATAGAACACTCTGATTTTTGGTATCAGCAAAAAATCATAGCTCGGATCTACATCGCTGTGTTAGGGAACTATTTCTTGAAAAATGTTCTGTTATCACGCGGTAACTGTGGTTCCCATCTGTACATACCTTGCTCCACCGATATTCTTGTGGTTGCTTTAATTCTAAGGTTGACTCACCTCGACCGAATCCTCCAAAGTGAGTCTAGAATCAATCTAGACGTCTCATGACAGCATCTCTATAGGAGCAACTGATGGAAGAATCGTATACAAATTTAGTATAGAAACGGTTTACCAAATGCAGTTTTCAAAACTCTACAAATAGACCGAATGCCACCATTCATTCCTCGTCGCTACACCATGTTTTCACATCTTCTGATGCTTCGTTGAAAATCAGAAAATGAGCTTGAAAGTTTTTTTCGAAAAGCTTCAAAGGCCACACGCATGTATCTCATCTTACCTCAGAGATAGAAAGCAGTATTCTGTTATCTAATACTGTGTCGAATAAGTCAAAATAACTTTTGGAATGC
Organism: Homalodisca vitripennis; assembly: GCF_021130785.1. Taxonomy (NCBI): domain Eukaryota; kingdom Metazoa; phylum Arthropoda; class Insecta; order Hemiptera; family Cicadellidae; genus Homalodisca; species Homalodisca vitripennis. The sequence goes on from NC_060212.1 coordinate 37,997,702, forward strand.
AAGGATAGATTTTTAAAGTTTAATTTTATTAGGACATAAGTATTTAAATATATATAATTTTAAAATTTGATTGATTTAAAGTCTTTAATTTCAATAAGTGACCAAAAATATTAAAAAACCATGTTATTCTCTGAAGTTATAACCCATCAACATTATTCTAGTATTTATTTTTATAATATATATTACTTTATTTTAATATATATTTTGTATTATATACACAAACTATATATTTTTATTTTCAACCGTTAAAATTTAGTGACTGATTTGATTTGGGTAACATGTAACACAAATAATATATGATCTAAACACAAATTCCTCTGCTTAAGACACACAATGACACTCGACTACCAATACCACTGTGATGAGGTATAGTAAAGAGGTACAAATGTTTAATTTAATATATAGATATTTACTCAAGATCAATATAAAGTAACCAGGAGTAAAGTAAAACAAGTTACTGAAAATCAAAGGTAACTGGATTTTTTTATACAATAATAAAATAAGAATTAAAAAAAATCCAACTATGTTTTGGTTTTGTCTTTTTTACATTAGATAAATCATTAGATAATAGTTTTCGAAGAGACGAAATAGTTAAACGAAACAGTTTTCGTCATTCAATACGTATTTAAAAACAACAAGTTATATCAACCATTTCATGAAATATTTTCACTTAATTCTGATAAATTCTATTCGTAAAGCTTAGAGATAAACATTGAACACTTTTAAAAGCGTGCGTAAAAGTTTTAGTAGAGCAGGAAATTTCCATTCTTTTATCATATAAATATTATAACAGCGAAGTATCAATGTACTTACAGGAGGCATTTCTTAAAAGCACTGCTTTTTAATTTCTTAATAAATACGATGATTTTACTCCCTTCTTCGAAATCTGTTTTATTATAATTTCTCTCTAAATCTGCCTTTGACAAACACTACTTACACTCTTTCTGAGGGATCATTTTACATTCTGATTCACTCTTTTGCTGATCACTTCTTAAACATTATCAAACCCATTTCAATGTCCAGAATTCTTTCCGAACAACAACCATTTATAAAGTAGATTACTCAATAATGTACAATGGGAAAGGTTCTTTATACTAAGTTTTTTTATGAGCCTGATTTCAACCACTAGTTTTCCATTTGCAGTTCGTCTATAAATGTGAGCTTTCATTGTGTAGTACTAAACTAAATCGGCATAACAAATGGTTTGATACTAATCAACAACGAGCCACTAAAGGCCTAATGTCAAATTTATGAAAGTTTGTTTTTTCAACTCTCAGAAACAATTGCACAACTAAACTTGCGTCATGATAAGAGAATGGTGATTTAATAATGTATTGCAATAAAATGAAGTATAGTTTAAATATGCCTGTATCGACAATATTTGACGATTATTTTGCTGTCATTTCTCAATACGTGCAAATCTTAAGTTAGAGGCCTATCCAAATCCCCTAGTGTTATACAGATGAGAATTTTCTGTAGTGGAAGAAATTAATGCTGACTGGTAAAATACGGTATTAAATCACTAAAAATATTTTACTTTCTTTACAAAAATCCATCGTACAGGGCTGAAGCGTTAACTAATATCGCGAATTTCAAAAGTTAAGATATTATTTGGGGCTTTGGACACAATACCCCGTAGTAAAATAAAATTTCCAAATGGAGCTTTTTAAAATTTACATCCAAAGGGTTTTATAGATAAATGATTAGTCACTGGAATATTTGTTTCATCTACGGAAGAACTTATAATCCAAAGGATTATGGAGAATAAAAACAATTTATTTTGTTCACATTTTGCAATGTGATTTATGGCATTCTAATCCTAAAGCACGACGGTGTGGAACCTGCAATTTGAGACCTCGAAAATTCTGTTACTATTACAAACCATCATGGATTTTTCCAAATGTATTAGTATTTGATTGTGTAATAGGTATGGAACGAAAATTAGTAAAAAACAATTTCTAATACCAAACACGAGTCGAATCTTTCTTTCATAGAAACAGCCTAATTGGTGGGCAAGACCACATTGTAAGATAGCAAGCACCAGAATAACCTTGGCTCAAGAGATGATGGTGTTTGTATAATCTTTAAAGTTGGTCAGTAAAACTATAGATGTGAAATAAGTAAAAACAGTAAAAATTTTATAAAATATTAAGCTGTCATTAAGTTATAGAATAAGAAGTGCCGGAAGAATGCAGGGTTAATTGAACTGCTGTAATAGGATAACCAATACTAAAGCATGAGTTCCGAGCGCTAAAGATCTTTAGGCCACATTGGGTTCTCCTTTGACATAATTATATTAAAACTCACACAAATAAATCATCCAGGAAGCAATAAGTTTGCCTAATCTTCAACAATAACCTCTTGAAAACTCCTGGATTCTTCATAAGGATATTATACACTGTCATGAATAGTAATAAGTCATCAAAATCTCAGTTCTGTATAAGAAAAAAAAAATCGTGCATATCCTATATCCTGTTCTACTGAAACCTAGAGAAACTTAAGTATCTATGGTAAGTATGATTGTAAATCGTATGATTTTCAAAGCCCTTTAGAAATCAAAATATTATTCCTCTAAAGAAAAGGAAAAGCCGCCTGATAAACTAAAGTCCATCAGGTCTAAAACAAAAAAAGGTTCATCCATATTAAAAACAGTAAGTTCCAAAATCACATGTATCAAGAGAAGTTCAATAAAAGTAACATAGTTTTGATCATACGAGTATATGTGCATTCTACAATAAAAATAACCTTCTCAACAACCTCAGTAGTTGAAATGCCTTTGGAAATATTTATAAATTCATAAGAGTCTCTTATAACTGATCTCAACACAATCAATATTTTAACACACAAATCGTACTAAATTATTTAACATTTTTAAAATTTCATTCTGTATTTGACTTCAAAATGCAATGTGTGATTGTGTTTATTATTACATTGGAAATCCACAAATTCCTGAGAAATATTTTTGTTTTATATAAATAGTACAGTTAAAAGCAGTTTTATTTTCGTAAAAAGCATTGTGAATGCAGCTTAGCGCATGTAAACTATTTGTGCCTCTCAAAATACGGAGTTCCCCAGCGTGAGCTGTGCAGGTTTTGTTATGCAACTAACCGCTGTTTTGTTGGTGTCGCAAACTTCAGGAATAATACAGGACCTCTTGGTGTTATTGTTTGCAATAAAAAACTTGCTTTTTACGTTTGTATAGTTCTGAATTTGTTATTTTTATATTTCTATATAAATAGAATATTAGAGACTATAGATTAGAGAGAATATAAGATACAATATTATAGTATAGCACCATATGGGCATATTCATTGAAAAAATTGCAATGTAAAAAGAAACTCCAGCAAAGTTACTGCACCATTTAAAGTAACAGGATAAAATTATAATCTGATCACTAGAATCAGATTAGCTCAAATATACATACACACACACATATATCTTATGCTTTTATTTATTGATTAAAAAACGTGGCAAAAACCTTATCGTTTCATTCGAATGTTTTCATGCGCAATATTATAGATATTATTAATTCACATTAAAGTAGTGAAATGTTCCGAGAAAACATAATTTAAATTCATCTCTAAATTTCTAATTTGTTGCATAATGAAACAGCTTGGAGAGTAATTTAAATGTCAACATACACAGTCATTCACTGCATAAGATAATTATACGTTTGATATTCTATTACAAAATTGCTCTCTGCTAATGTTTTATTCATAAAACGAATTCCCAATACATTTAATATATAAACCATGTGTTAGTTACGTACCTTTAAAATATTTATTTTTACTTGTTTTGATTGAAAAATTTGGAATATTTAATAATATTTATGTGCAGACGCACAAAATAACAATAAAATAATAATCCATATTGTTATCATATTGGTATCTAAACCGACGTGGTCAATTTTGGTTATCCATAAGACAAATATAAAACTATTCGCTAACGCTGAGCCAAGTTCCATGGCGAGAGAGAGATGTGCACCATAATTTAACTCAGTGTTCCTTGTATAAAGATAAATCTCCATGCACCATTTCAAGTCTATAGGCCAGTTAGCTACCGAGACATCGCGTGGTAGGAAAGGCAGTCAGACAGAAATGAAATGTATCCAGCCCAATAAGTAACAGGTTTTCCATAACCTCAGCCAATTCATAATTCATTTATTGAAAAATGTACTAATTAAAATTTATCTAAGTGATATTTTAGTGTTTTAAAAACTTTCTTAGCCTTTAATCATTTCTTGAATGTGAAAGGATAGAATCGTCTATTTCATAACAGCTTTTTTATGTCACCTATTATATCTATTTTTCGGCCCTCATTTATGAGGGCTATAAAAAATGTATGGAATTCTCCATATGGATTTCTCCACAGAAGGCATCTTTTTATTTATGAACGACCTCACAATAGTTATATATAAGGACTAAGATAACACAAAACAATTAGATTGCAGCCAAATAAAGTTCAAAGTTAAGAAAGTTAGGTGAACACTAAAACATCACATTTAAATTATCACTAGTATATTTTATCCTCATTTTAAATCGGTAAATAAGTAACAGTGACAAGCTGTACCGCCCAGATACTGAGTTCCCCGTTTGGCCTTCCTCATGCATATTTTTACAAGTTGGAGCTTTTCGTCTGAATACTTTATTTTGAGAACTAAAAACATGCACATTCTCGATTCTAAGAGATTACAATTTATTATATATTTATTTCATAAAATGTAAGGAAACAGCGTATTTTATTAAAACTTATGTATATTCATGCGTGATAGGTTTTTACTAATAATTGTGTTAGTATTTGTAGTATAAGTAACATAATGTTTAATGCCAGGGACAAAGAAGATGTCCCAGGACCGTCCTGTGTTAATGCCTTGGCTCCGGTCATTACAAGAACGGTCATTACCAGAATCGACAATTACAAGGTATAGCAACCACAAGCTCGCCTAGTGATTAATTACATGAAATACGAGTAAACTACATTCCACAAATGAAAAAGGCTTAAAACCAGCCATGTAACTGTATTATTGGAGACGTATTACTGTATATTTCACTGCATTTACAGTAGAATTTGCTAGGTGTTACTGTGTTGTAGCTGGTTAGTTGTCAAATAGAAAGATGAACATTTCAAACATCAAATTTCAAAAGAGATTCAAACATGTGACATACTCTTGTTATAACATGTGTAACCTATCCTAACTCATACAACATCATTTCATACTGACTTAGTGTGTTGACTAAAATAACAAAACTAAATAGGTCATATGGCAGGATATTTGAGAAATATTTCAACTTCTGTATACTATGCACTTCCTTTCTATGAACAAAATATGGGTTCTACGAAGGAGCATGTCCAAGCATGGAATTTTGCAGCGCGTCATTATAGCTTAGCACTCAAGAGGCTAACACAATTTCTCTTTTTGCTGACGGATGTAAACCTATCTGCGTGTCTGCAGAATGAAATTACATCTCGAGAATGAAATACGCAATAGTGTTTAAATTTTGCAAGGGACCTCAGAAAAGCCTCTTATGCGTTATGTAACTGTATGAAAGTCTATTGAGGTAGCCTATAAACATAAACAATTTCACAATTAGAAGAGACTAGTCGAAAACAAATTATATTAATTCACAGATAATCGCTATTGTTAGTCCAATAGGAAACCTGCATGACTATTGTTTGTCATTGCTCTAATGATTTCATGGAGGATACCGGACATTGACACAGTTGGTAGCTCATTTAACAAAGAATTGTAGTTGAAGTATTGTATTACAGTACATAGCTCAAGCGCAGTTTTAATTAAAATTTGGTTGAGTGGAATGTAACTTTCCTCATTGAATAATACGTATCAGTAATGTTACGTACTTTAATAAATGCTGAATGTAAACTAATTACTTCAAGCTTTCGGGAGTACTTTCATCTATTAATCAAAATCTTGAGTCTCTATTATACAACTACTTGATTTTCTGAACCACGAAGTTTAAACATCTAAACTATGTAGAGAATCAAATTGGGTGCACTATAATAGGTAACGAATCTTAGTGGCCAGAGGGTTGTTACTAAAATACAAGGTGTACCTTCTATTCGCCTTTTCAGATATCATTACTTGACCATATTTAAACAAAATATTATGTTCAAACTTAAAAAAAACTCGATAACCACTTAACATCAAAATTTTGTTATTTCCTCCTAATACAGTTTAAAAACGGCTTGTTGTAAACAGCTTGAAATTTCATGTAGAGAATTATAACCCACAAAAATTAATTCAAGAAATATAACAACATTTTACAAGCTTTAGTTTCAAAATTACGGCTTTTCAGGAAACTTTATGTGACACATCTCAACAACAACAACAATTACTAATTTTACATATAGTTAGACAACCTAATTACATATCGAATGGTACCAAGCTTAAGAAATTTGGTAGATAAATAAGGGAGATAATAATTTTTAAGCCGAATACTAAACTGTATCAACTGCCATTATGTGTCAGTACTGCTTGTGAACTATAAAACTCAGCTGTGTATAAATATACCAATAGAGTTTTTGTCTTCAAGTTACAATTGTTAAACAGCTGTTTCTCGGAGGATCTGGGAGAAACGTAATTACAAGTTAGGGCACTCACGTTTTAGTGTTGTTAATTTGGGCAGTAAAGTATTCTACCTTACTATAGACTATCGGTTTAATTTTAGCATATGCTAAGAGTATATTTAATGTTTATCTGTTAATGCTGATAACATGTTTAAGATGTAAGCAGATTGTAATTGTATTCGGTAAAAAATATTGTTATACATTTTGAGATCGAAATGATTAGTCTAGGCCCTTACATGTCAAAACGTCAGTACTAATAATATTTTCAAAATCTGTAAAAATTTTTAATAGTGATGGTATTAAAAATCACTTTATGTAATATGAAATCCTTGTCTTTATCGAAAATATTACGGATAAATGTTTGGAATTTGAGTCCGAAAACTACTATAGCTCTTATGTGATTGAAAGTAATGTTTTTAAACGACCACAAAATCTAAATAATTACATTTTGTCTACTTAATACAGTTTGAGTTATAGCACTAAAAGTTGTAGTTTTTGATTAGTAATTGTTATGGGCTGTTTAAAAATAATATATTTTTGTAATTTTAGTGACAAAAAAATTATGTTTGGTTATAAAGTCCCATATATATAACACTACGTGTCCTGATTTCGTCGCGTTACAACCCTTTGAGATTGTTGACATTACGTGCAGAGGAAACCCTCCCCTTCCTATAACTCAAACTCCCTACTTAACTCTGTGCTACGCTGAAGACTTGACACAATATAGACTAGATTGTAATGTTTATCCAACAGGGTACACACATATTCCAGATTGGTGATAACTTGGGAACTTGTTGATTAGAAACTTTACAAACAAATGGAACTTGTAGTATGTTTGACTCATGTATCCACCTGGCTCATAATTGTGCAAAATGTGTCAATTTTATTTTTCTGTGCTTGCCACGTCCGTTGATAATCCTGAGGTGAGTCAATAATCGTTTGGAACACATTTTTAGAATATTTTGTGTCAGAACATCTCAACTGTCGAGATTGCATCCAGGTGAAGCGTCTTTCCCCACTATTTGTTTTGTGCTTATCACGTCCTGTGATATATCCTAACGGTGATAACGAATATTAAGGCACATTTATCCCAATTATATTGCGGTACAAAATCTTCGCTGTCGGTATTATGTTCAGATCTAGATTCTGCTTTTCCCACCACTTTTTATGTGCTTGTCACGTCCCTTGATATTCCTAAGGTGTGCTACATCTCGAGAATAGTTTGGATCACGCCTCCTGATTTTATTACTTCACAACATTTTATTTCAGATGAATTTTTTTTCAAGTATTACTTCTGTTTCCGACACTAATTGGACAGTGCTTTTCACGTCCCAAGAGAAACTCTGAACTTTAAAGTCTAGTTTTCTAGTATGATACATTCCAGTTTTGTCTTCCTCAGAATAGTTTATTGTTGTTAGTAAAAGTAAATGTATTTCGTTTACCTAGAGAGGTTCGAGGGACAACTTTATTACGGCAACGATAGATATCTGTCATAATAACAACAGTGTTGTATCTTTATAGACTAAGTTATTATTGTATGTACTGTTAATGATCGTTTCTTATAAAATTCAATCAATCAGCTGATTTACTTCACAATTCAAGATTTTCCTGACTGACATAAAAACAATGTTATTATTTCAATGTAAGTAAATGCAGTTTTTATCTGTAAATTTGACAGTACTACTGTTAAGTTATTATGCAATGAAAATTAAATAAAAAGTCTGTTTCAATTTTTCATGTACTATATACAATGATCACTACATGCACCAACATTTTGTATACGCTTAAATCAAATATTGGCTTCGCCTCGCTTGTAAAACACGATTGCGCACCGAAAAAAACAATTTGCTCCTAGTGATAAAAACCACTATTCTAAAACAGAAAAATATTGCTTTGGTGCTTTCGTTCAACAGAATGTAAGAGCTTTGTACTTAGATATGAAGGTACAAACACCACTCACTCTTTTATCGCACATGTTATTGTTCAATCAATGTGTTGTTTGATGTTATTGTTTAATCAAACTGAACGCGCGAAATTGTTTATCGGTGTTTAATAACAACTTGCAGTATCGGAGCAGATGATGTTATGGACTTTTTTGCTTCAGTTTTCCACTTTTGTCATCTTAAAAATGTACTTGGCCTAGCAACGTATTTTTAATGTTTAGTTTTGTAAATTATATAATAATTAAATTCCTGATTCTATTTCTGTGTGATCCAATTGCCTTTATACTACAGCGTTATGCAAACTGTATAATGTTAAGCATTCAAGGTATCTAATACCTGCAGGAGTGAAAAAAACATTTCCCACCACCTAAACACAAGTCATAAAACTAAAATATCCCTTAACAATAATAAGAATTACTGATAATTTAAAAACTGTATTTAATAAGGTGTATTAAATTCACGAAAATGCTGACTCTGTAAAGATGCTTCCTCAGGAGACGGTATCCAGCCACCAACAATCTGAGAAGACTCTTATATACTTAAGGAGAGAAGGTTTAGATGGCACCCTCAGGAATGTGACTGCAGAACCATCCTGCTCATCCTCAGACCCGAATGCAGTCTCCACCTTCTCCCATTTCAGCGTGAACCTACTTCTATACAGCTCTAAAGGATTCACTCGTAAATTAGACTCTACACAAATATACTATTAGCCACTTTTTGTTATACACTGAAGGGTTTAAACTAGTTTCAGAGTATTTCCAGTTCTTACACCCATGAGGATTCTGCATTTTATCTGCACTAACCGAGCATGCTGCACTAATCACACGTAGCCTTTGTGTTTTAGCCTCATTTGGTAGGTTGTGTTATATGCTGTTCAGGACATCTTCAGGGTTCTTTTATAAAAATGACATGCCCATAACATGCTTAAATAGGTTACGCACAACCCTCTACTAGGTAAAAATTCAGAAGGATGGAACTTTGGTTAAGGAAAGAAATCTATCGAACTCAAGGATAATTGGCAATTACAGGGAAGAAGATGAGGCTTTACGCGAAATCTGAGCTGATATCCGGCGAGAAAAATATTTTGTGCTTGTTCTTGAAGAGACATAGAGATAGATCGTTCCAGAGGTAACTGCGATTCTACTTGAACTTGAATCGTGAATATAATTGCAAAACAGAAGCTCGTTATGAAACACATATAATCTTTTATGTTTTTTTTTTATTGTGAAATAGCAACAACTATTTGAAGCCTTGTTTATATTTAGTCGTTCTCGCATTAAGGTAAGGAATATGACATAGGTATATTGGTTGAAGGCAAGTGGTATTCAAATCAATGACCAAAACCACGGTTTCTGCGTCTCATATCTCATAATACAGATCTGAGAAAGGTGAATTAGTATCCGTACAATTCTGATATACAATCAATGAGATTCAAACTAACAAATAAAGTTTTGAGTCACAAACTACTGTTGTGAGTGAACTAGTTGTTGTCATCTTTATTGGTATAGCAGTAACAGGCAATAATGAAGTGAATCTTCGCCTCCATTTTAAAACCAAAAGAAGTAATTAAGGAATTCATTTTAACTATCATCTCGCAATAGCATCACATGTAGAATGAAATAATCAATAGTTTAGTTATTATATAAGAATCCGAGGAGTTTATAAACAAATAATATAGTTAGGCACAACAGAAAAAACATCGAGATAACCACACGGGGCAAACACAAACTAATAGAAGTTGTAGTAGTTATTATAATAAAAGTCTAAGGGGCTGTTCCGAGGCTAGTCATATGATCAAACGTCAACGATTATCACTGCAGTCCTGAGGAAATCTACAGGTGTCTTTTACCAATAGAATTAGGAATTAAGATAACCTAATCTTCTCACAAATCAGGTAATTTTGAATGGAGTACAGCAGATTAGAAAAAAGCTGCCAGGTTACATATAATCCGATAAAATTTCTTGTCTTCAAACTATAATGCAATAAGATAAAGGAAATCAAAGAAGGAGCGTCTAATAGACAAAACCAAGCAGCTTCGATTGAAGCTGTCCGGGTACAAAAGATCTGCCATTACACTGGAGTGACAGGTTTTTCTATAAAATAAAGATAGTAAGGAATGTTGGGTACCAATATTAAAAAATAACTAACCATAGAACCTAAAAATATTTTAATAATAAGCAACATATTCTCAACTAATAAAATTCATATACACACCACGAACTAAGGAGTAACGCTGAGACATAGGGCCGGAGAACTCTGCCTTTACCCATCCCCTCCCTCACGCTTTGTTTTAGATGACACGCAGCAATACCTCAGGAAATGCCGACTATGAATTCATGTTACAGTTCCACATTCTCTTGATCTGTTGTTACGTGTGTTTCTTCACGCTAACACCGCTTGGGTTCATTTTCCCTTATCGAGACTTCAAGAAGCTGTCAATTATATTAACAATTCCTTTCTCTTCTTTTTTGTAGCAGTGCATTATCGCACGTAGAAGGTTTAAGTAATGGTTACGCATGAATATTTACAACTTACAAAAGGTAGTAGATTTCTATCCTCGATAAGCAATTTTTGTAACATATAAGGATACAAAATGTCCGAAATCTTATAATCATTTTAAGCCTTCCATCGTCATTAACAAACCTTTATGAAAAAAAATCTTTTTGTTTTGGTTCTATGCTAATGGGCGGTAATTAAAAGAGTGAGACATTGCGTACGGTTTGTACTTGAATTTACTTGAGGTTATATGCAGCAAAAGTGTTCCTAGTTGTCAGAGGTGGAATTTACATAAAACAGTTAATGTTGATTGGAATGATCGAAAAAAATACGATCTCAGTGAAGTAACAGGTTGTTCTTATACAAAATATCTAGTATGAACTGTTGCTCCTCGACAAAAACTCACAGAGGCGAGGGAATTATGGAAATTAAGGTAAGGTTGAAATTGAGTATGTGATGATTGGAGTACAACAGAGAAAAACATCTACTATTAATCTGGAATAATATGGCAATGCAAAACCGACACGACAGTTGATAAATTCAATTATTCTGCTGTGCAGGAGTAACAAATCACGTAAGCAATGCAAATTGAGGTAATGTCATATATATTGATTGGTAACAAAGCTTCTTTGAAAGCACAGCCACGCTTAAAACTTTTGTTCGTGCTTTCCATTCTCTGTCTTTGGGAAGTTTGAGATGATTGATTACTCTGTAATGCTTTAGTTCGCCAACGATTGTAGCTGCCTATTAATCCTATAATAGCCTTTCCTACGACTCCATGAGTTACGATGGATAGACGAAACCCTGTGTCCGTTTCACTGTCCCAGGATCGGTTCTTGGTAGGTTGGAGATTCCCAGCTGTTAAAGCAGTAACCAGTACCATGTAGATGGACGAGAAAAATTGTTTGGTCTCAGAATGTTTTTTCTCGTGATGGTGGAGAACAGATCTGTTAAAAGTAACTAATTAAGAAGTAGGTATTTCAGGACTCCATGGACCGTCTTGACTTAAGGGATGTACGAATAAATACGTTTCAGCTGCAATGGTTTGCTATCTGATATTCGTAGTCAATTAATTCAGTATTTGGTCGTAATAAAACGTTTTTCGCAAAAGATCTTTGCTGCTGAATCATGACGGGATATCTAAAGCTACAGGTGCGGCGCGGGGACAGTTTAACCGTCTGCCTCTTCTAAGTAGGTTTTGGTGGGAGAGGGGGGCAATTAAACTGACGGCAGAATTATGGTAATCAATAATAATTATATCATTTATCCTACATTTTCATACATATCATGTATCTTGGCTTCAAAATAAAAGAAAATGCAATATCCATAGTAAGAAGTGTAAGGTGATGTTTGTATATTTTTTGATATATATGACATCAATTTATGTGCTTCTTTATAAATGAATAAATGAGTGGTGGATGGGTAAGTCAAACATAAAGAAGATAAATCGTTGGGATGAACTTGAATAAGACAATCTGGTCTGTCATTAAACTGTAAAGCCTGGTCAATGCAGTGACCAACAGATTGTATTCCAACTTTAACACCATCTTGTGTCCCAACCAATACACAATGACATGATGAAACCCAAGAATGAAGAATACGGTTGACATAGATCAGGATTCATTGGTTGGAGTACTCTAGAGTACAATAGGTCTGGTCTGCTATTATACTGGAATGAGTGCCAGTACACAACCTATAAGGTCAGATTCAGTTTTCTGTCGTTTAAAATCAACTGTTGTACCTCTCTCATCATATGATTGCCTTTAATATTAATTAGTGAACCATGTTTCTTAAAATTGGTAAATTGAAATTGGCATCCACTTTTATATAATTTACTTGTTATTTAATGTAAACATAAATTTGCTTTTTTACTACAGGTAATACTGTCTACGGGTTTAAAAATAATATTATTGAATAATTATACTTGCATTGCCACCCAAACAAGGTTTTTAATTTTATATTTACCTTTTACAGTTATTAAACATTATTTTTAAAACTTAATAAATTATTACGTATTTTTGTTAAAATACTAGTGAATTAAATACCTGTATAATCTAATAGAGCTGTATAGTGTATTCAATATTTCCAGACAGATAATCTTCAGTATCACATTTGCCATCGTTATAGGTTTTAAAAGGTATAACACAACGTTTCGAGGGTTGGAATCTATCCTCTTTGTCAGGTAAAGTAGGTATTAATACATAGGATTCAATATACCTACGCGATATTGAGTTCTGGCAATTTTAAATTGCTTGCATTACTTTCTCCAAACGCTGGTGATCCTGGATATATAATACTTATTTTTATTTATGATAGGTTTAGTTATAACTAGATTTAACATATTTTTACAAAAGCAAGTTTTACTGTCACAAAAACTTATGATTAAAATTGAGTGTTTGTTAGCGGTATGAGTTTTATATAAGCTGAATCGCATTCGATGATGGTGCATGCCACTACATGCAATTTGTCTATGCGTTATTGAACATATACATCGGTAGTAAGGGTAACCATGAGAAAGAACATCGAGAAAATCGCTTGGTAAGTAAATTTGTAAGCAACCTGATTACAGTCATATGGCATTTAACATGTGACCTATTAACTCGTTATGCCTAATGAAAGGAGCTATAGAGTTGAAATTGTGCATTGAACTTCGGTGAAGCCTGTAACGTGGTGCCGTGGAATCGAGTTAAAGTCATACGGATCTGGAACAATTTAAAGGATAATATTTTCCTTCAGGAATGTTCTTAGCAAAAAGGGAATGGAAAAGGATAGTATTGGCTGCTTCTATTCGATTATGGGACTTGAATGCAAAGCAGGACCGTGTCCCTTCTAGGTGGGAGTTAAAAGGTCTCAGAACGTCCATACTCAGTCTTGTTTTTCCTGTGATTATAAAAAATAAGATCCAATTTTGCTTATTAAAATATTTTTTAAACAAAGGAAATATTTTATTAAAATTTCATCTACCAAAAATAATTCTAAACTAATTCTATAAGTTAAATGAAATATTACTGGAGAAAGATATTTAAGATAATATACAAATAATTTATGTAAGGAACACATAAATTTGTCCTTAATTCTCCACTCTTACAGTTTTATTACAATCTGTTGCCGTGAAGAAAGATATTACTTAGTTGTGCAGTACCGTGTACCGGCAATATATCAGAGGAAAATGACGTCACGTAACTTAGCTCTACAATATTGTGCTTTTTAACGCACATTCTACTATAAATACTGCTCCATGATTGCTTTAAGGAGCGGGTAACGATCCTTCTGCTCCTGAGAACTGGGAAAATCTGCGTAATTCACTTGATACTCAGATGGTTAATATGATAACAATTAGCCAACTTTATAGCTCTACCAAATTATTGTATGTAAAGTAACCAATTATTCGAAGAAATCAAATAAGCTTTAGTTGTATAAAATTTCAACAAAAATGAATAAAAAAACTTTAATTCAACTAAAAACGTATCTTTAAGACTGTTCGTTCTTAAAATATTGCACTGATGATTATTTATAACTAGTTTTGGCATCCTAATTATTATGAATATGAAAAATTTCATTACAAACGAAGTGATACAAATACTTAATACTGTATTACTTCTCAATTTCTGGATGCTTGAGTGTTTTTTATACACTTGATATTCTCGAATTCAAATGGAACCTAAAAACGATAGAAAAGTATTCGACTGTGTTGTTTTAAATAAAAAATAAAAAAAAACACTTTTCTTGACTAAAAATTCGATCTCATGTGAGCTGAGTCAGGTCAAGTTAATACAACAAAACTTGATTTACTATTTAGATGGGGTTCTATGTTTGAAACTCTTGGTAGTTGAACTGGGGTGAGATAACTTTACTTTAATTTCTAACGAATATGTCCACAGATAGAGCATTATGGGGATAGTCGTCTCCGATACGCAACAAATAATAGAGAGTGTTCATCATGAAAATATTGTCTTAAATTACCATAAACATATTACATATTCTAATTGATAAATTTTTTCACATGAAATTTAAGTTGTGAATACATGCTTTCCAACTATAAATGAAATAAATATTCACTGGTATACGTGAAATTCTTACTAAGGCTGAAGATATTGCTTAAAATATTTAGATTGTTAATATACTAATATAAATTTTACGATTAGAAAATATATATTTAATTAGTTTTAGATAAGCCTTTAGAGTCATTAAAAGGGAAGTTTGTTAAACAAAAAATTTTACCTTTACATAGCGCATGCGCGGACTGCTGCTTATAAAAATAATAAAGTAATAACCGTTTCCACTTGATGTAGTAGGCTCGTTTTCAATCAATTTACAACAAATCAAATTTCTTTTAAGATTACAATGTTTTTTTAAATCAAACAGTCTGAAATTCTACAGAGCCAAATAATGTTATAGCTGTCTAAAAAGTCGTTCTACACTGTATAGAAAACTATTTTGCATTCACCGATACACTTAAAGCTTGAGAAAGAGAAGGTATTCAACAGTGTATGCAGTGTTGGACACCAATGAAATGAACCAATTTAGCTGATGAGTTACACCTCACTTTCAATCAGATTGATTGTACAGTAGAATGACGTCATTAAAGCTACAAACATGCAGCTGGTTGTACGTCACGATCCACATGGACATGACGTGGCGCCAGTGCTGCTTTTATCTCGTCACTAAGAGTCAAGCAACACAACAAGGTGCTACACAGAGATGTCACAGAACACCAATCAGTATAATTGGAGGTGGTGAAGAGGGAAAACTTGTTCTCAATGAGTAAATTAGAATTCACTATAACCTTTCGCATGGACATTTTTAGTTTAACTTTGATTGATTACTTATTTCAAATAAAAGTGAATAATTATTATTTTAAGTTACTCATTCTCCTGTTCGGTAGTCAGAAGAATACTTGAAGACTCTAATGTCAAAACAGCCGTGAAGTTAACAAAGCAGGATTTGATAAAATCTTGCGTAAAAATGTCTCAGTTATAGTTCAAGTGATGTTTCCATATTCTAATATTCTCGATTTTTTGTCCTAGTTTATTAGTAGATGAATAGTTTGTGGCAAAAAAACTTTATTCTTCCAGCCGCTTCCTGATGTTGCAAACATCTTTATTCTTCACACATTTTATTTCTTACTGGATTCACAACTAGTATATTAAAAAAATTATAAAACCGTATTCTTTACATAGTTGTATGTTTTGTAAATTGTAAATTCGGTTATTTAGATATAATATATTAAGATATATTGATATAACACTTCTTATCCGTCCAAACGCGTTTGTATGTCCACAGGACGTCTTAAGAATGAAATGATTTTTTATTATTCCTGCTAGAAAGGCAGCTGCTAGGGGATATAGTATACTTTTAATATAAAATATTTCAAGTTCTTAATGTAAAGGTTATATAAATATGTCTTAGACTAACCAAAACATCAGAAAAAAACAACGCAAGAGGTAAAATTTATACTAAAAGAAGTAAAGCCATGAAATATTTTAGGATTCACTTTTGGTAAAACACGAGTGTACCGGTCGGTACGGGAATTACATAACGTTACGAGATCACGTACAGGCAATATGTTGTACGAAACACATTTCGATAATTTATTTTCTGTAAATATTCATTTTATGTAAGGGATTTTTTTGTCTGTTTAACACTTGGGGTAATGCAACTAGCATTTCTCAACGTATTAGAATTCTGACCACACGTACCTATACAACATGCAACATTTACTTTTATTCTGGGTTTTAAGTTATTAACGAGTAATTACGTTTTTGTCTACTATGTAAATCATAGTTATTATTATAAAAC
Organism: Homalodisca vitripennis; assembly: GCF_021130785.1. Classification (NCBI taxonomy): domain Eukaryota; kingdom Metazoa; phylum Arthropoda; class Insecta; order Hemiptera; family Cicadellidae; genus Homalodisca; species Homalodisca vitripennis. The sequence continues at coordinate 38,014,526 of NC_060212.1, forward strand.
AATGCCTTAAACGATGTGTAATTCATAACCTGAGGTAGAACAAGATCAGCTGTTCAGAGCACGACAAAATTGGATTAACTCGTCAGCTGACTGACTACGAGACAATAGAAGAGTGATTACTCAAACGTTAATGTTCTATATCCTCTCAACGTGATGTTCGCATTGTGCTCCTCTTTCACATCTAATATACGAAACAATAGAAGAGTTAACTTTAATGTTAATGTTTATACTCTCTAAAAAGATGTTTGGATGTGTAAATAAAATATAGCTATAACTCGCTTGCAAACAGTAACAACTTTATACTTTCGTTGCCATTTTTTTTTATTTTACTCTGATTACAAAGCTTCCTGTAGTTCTCTCTCTCAGTATTGGAAGTTTCCCTTGGAATTATATCAAGAAAACGCTTCTACTTTTACTTTATTAATGGAGGTTATCTTAAATAGCTATGGACATAAATAAATATTTTCCATACCCAAAATCCATTGCATCACTTTATACATTTCTTACATATACTACTAAAAAAAAGTTTGTTAAGTAATAGCTCAGTAACCTACAGCTAAGAAACGCTAAGGTAAATTACAGTGTAAGGAAGGTTCGGAATCAAATCGGAATTGGTATTCTTGGCTTTTTGACATGGTTAATTCTAAAATAACAACTTAGCTATATTTAAAAGACCTTTTAGACCATCAATTTGTTTAATTTTTTACGAACTGCTTATTAAAAATCACGAGAATGCCGTACTTGATTTCAATCTCTAAAGTGTAACTAAGTGAAAATGTTGATTTTTGAACTTGATGCACTTTGATATAATTTCTTCATAACGTTGTGTTAACAAGTAAATTATACGTTTTACAAATTTTTAGATTTCAATATTGATTAAGGAACGTTACTTGTATGTCAGCAATAAGAAATTGTAAGGAATCAGAAATGTGCCAAAAGAAGAAAATTAAGTCATGTAGCAAAGGAAGTAAATTAGTTCCACATATAATTGCCAATTAAAAGGAGGAAGGCGATTCTTTTATCGAGAATCGGGGAAATTTAATCTCGATAAATAATGTGTTTTATATATTGTGAGTAATTTTAAAGAGTTTTTGTGTATTTGAAAATTTGACTAGTTATAATTGTGCTTAAAAAAATAAAATAAAATAAAAATTAATGATTAAATACTTACAGAAAAAGAATTTTAGGAAAAAATTTTCTAGCAGATCTAAGTACGATTCTCCATTTATTTAGGTTAAGGTAAACATTATTGCCCCTCTTTTTGTGGAAACAGTTGAAAACCAAGTAAATAAGTAGGTCAGTTAAATTTAGATGCGGATGTTTTATTTTCAACAAGATGGAGCTCCTCCACATTATGATCTTCTTGTGCAACAATGGCTAGATGAACACTACCCGGATCACTGGATCGGTAGAAGAGGATCAATTGAGTGTCCGGCAAGGTCTCCAGGCTTGATACCCTTAGAATTTTGTGTGGGGTCACTTGAAATCAGCAGTTTTTAAAACACATCCACTGGTGTCCAGGACTTGAAAAACAGAATCACTGCTGAGTGCAGACGCTTAACCAGAGGAACTTTCAAAAAAGGTTAGGCAAGAATTTGAAAATAAGTAATCTAATGCAATAGATACCAATTCGAACATTTGATTTGAAGTTTACAAAGGATTTAAAAACATTATTCAGTGAGTAATTTTGTTGTCATTAGCAGTATTACAGTAGTTTGTAGGCTAATAATTGATGTGTAAGAAATTACATTATTGGCTGCTGATACCAAACGGTTTGGCCGATTTCAATTTTTTTTGTACCAAAATACAGCATTTTTATGAGCTTCAATTTGAGGTGTCACAAGGTATTAGTTGCCATTTCAAAGTTTTGGGTTGGTACGGGGGGGGGCACGGGGGTGAACACCCCATTTTGAAAATAATTTTTTTGCTTTGTATCCCCAGTTAGTACTATACACTCCCGTTTACAGAATTTTGATACTTGGGATGTAATAAGTCTTTTAATACGAAGTTTTCTAATGAACACCCTGTATATAAGCAACATGCAGTTCGATTCGGCTGAGGGCTAACAAACATTTTTTCATTCGTGCTATAGTCATCCATGATGGCAACGATACAAATCGCAGAATAAATCAATTACGAAAATGTGTACAATCAAATTAAAGTTTAACATGTGATATAGTAGCAATGGTAGTCAAATGAAACGAGTTATACACTTGAAATTGTCCATACAACCTCAGCGTAACCTGTTAAGTTGGTGTGGTGTAAAATATCTTGCAGTAGCTACGAGGGCACCCATTATAACCAGTTTTCCTTGTGGGAATTCAGTAGTATCAGAAGTAGTTTTCGTTTATTAACTAATACAAAAGAAACTTGCTATAAAAATAATTTAGGGCACATTTAAAACTTATTTTACTGTATGAATAGAATAAAATGTTCTGATTAATGTGTACTCCACACATTATGTAGGATAATGAAGGCCTATTGTTATATTAAAAACAAATATTGTCTGTTATGAGAGCTATGACGTGATCCCTCCTCCCCAAATAAAGGGATGACCGAACCTTCTATACTTCGGAAAATTCTTAATTCCTTAATTCTCTGTTATTATTTATTTTGTTATGAGCCGTATTTGTCGTGCTATTTTACCCTTATCAAATATTAAATGACGTGTTCTAAAAATGATTACTAAATTGTAATTTTTAATTAACATAGCCTGAGATGTTGTGATATTAAAATATGCATAATTTGCTCACACAGTAGAGCAGTAGTAAGTAACATTGCATTCTCTATTCCTGCGTTGCAAATGTGTTCAGGGTAAAGCTGGATCGACGGAAAGTGGTTTGCAACTAGAGGCTGGGTGATCTGTCCAGTTTTATTTATGACTTCGGGAAGCCATTAAGTATTAATGTTCAAACCAGCGCGTACTGACTTTACTCTCCATGTTTATACGAACTACTCTGAATTAATTAACAGAAGTCATGGCAGTGTAACTAGTACAGGTATGCACACATTTGTAGTAATGGAAAGGTACTTTGCATATATTTCGTTTAAAAGTGTTCAGAAAAACCACACAATAATTTCAGAACAGTGGTTATAGACCTCAAACAAATATTTGGTTTAAGCTATTTAAGCAACAGATTATGTTTTACTTCCCCTATTGCTTTATCTACGAAACTTAGGTCCAATATAGGGCAATATCCTTCCTTAGAATTATGGAAATCAAGTTGAAGTAATAATGTAGGAGAACGTGAACAACATCCTGAATATATCAGAATGAAATTTTACACTCGTTAATTTTGTTATAAGTGGAGGCTTTTAGTGTCACAACTTCAGAATCAAAACATTTTTTTACTGTTTTGAACCGAATTTAAACTCTCCTGTCTAAATATTTAAACGTATCTCATGGTATTGAACTTAAATTTTTAATTAAGTTGCCAATTCATTTGATATGCGCACATGAAAGGCGTTAGTTATCAGATGTTTAAAGCATATATACAACCATCCAAGTACTTTCCTTTAAAGAAATATTTTGCAATTTTCTATCATGTGCAAGCCTCTTGTTATTGTACCCTTTTTTTGACAAATTGTACTTATTCGTACCTTTCAGCTGCTTCCGGAGTGATAGGATATTCTGGATGTGTGAGGTTGGGTGTAGTGGCCGCCTCCTGTCAAGATTTATGAGGAAGACTTTTGGGAAATAATCTCAGTCACGTGTCCTTGGAAAAAGGGGAAGTCCTATCTGTACCAGCCTTCCCAGTCAATGCAGGCAGGGGATAGAACGCTCTTATATCTAGGCGAGAAACAGCCCTTAACACTTAGGGAGCCCTACCAACTTCCACAATCGTCTCCCGCAGTAGAATAGATTTATCAATCCACCCTTGCATTCCAATATCACGACATTTTGTAGTTAGTGATGCACCGCTCCTGGAAATCCATAGGATTGTCCAGATTTAAGTGAAACGTCGGTTTTTGCTATATCCAGAATAGGTCCTACTAGAAGGTATACAGTAAACCAGCAGAAAGTTAACCCTCCTCTGGAGAATAAATACCTACGCTTTGTTCCGTATAGTAATTGTAAGAGAGGAACACAATACAAACATTATGTTGAGAGGATATAGAACGTTAACGTTGTGGAATCACTCTTTCATTGTTTCGAATTTAGTCAGCTGACGAGTTAATCCAATTTTCTCGTTCCCTGAACAGCTGATCTTGTTGTACATCAGGTTGTATAATATTACACACCATTCAAGGCATTGTTTATAAGAATTCCATTATTATTCAATCGTTCCACTGAGTTGCTAACTGAAACTGAGAAGTTGCACAACTCTGGTGTACAAAGTACTAATAATTATTAACGTGTTTAATAGTGATTTTATTTTATACATTAAGGGATTTTAACTCGTTTGAGTCATATAAATCTAAAATGTAAATCCAATTATCCGATAAGGGATCATATTTAAGCAATTCAAACATCATGTTGAGAGGATATACAGTAGACTGTTAATGTAGAGAATAACGGGAGTCTGGAGGACTCAATAAATCGCTCTCCAGCTGTGGACACTGAAGGGCTGATCCTGGAGATGTAAGGAGGATATGGCCAGCCTGACAGCCCACCTCCAGGCCCTCCTTACCACGGTGGAGGCGCTGAATGTGCGGTGAATGCGAGCTGAGGTTCGGTGCATGGAATTACAAGCGGAAAAAAAGCTGGAATGTATCGGGCTCAGCTTAAAGTTTGCTGAATCAGGAAGCTACAGGACTCAGGATATCTTCGCCACCGGAATCTTCCGTCCATAGCTGTTTTCGAATAATAGAACTTCACAGTCTATAAGATTCCTAGGCTTGTCGATATGCTACGATGAAGCGTCTAATTAATATTATGTTCGGTCCTTTAAACTATAGGAGTTCCTGGTTCTACATAATATAAGTTTCTTGAGTTTGAAAGCCTCAAGTGTCTAGAAGATAGTCCTGGTGTCTGGGATCAAACATGAAAAGTCCCCTAGATTTAAAAACAGATAATTTATTACTCATTAGACATAGTCTTTCAAATATATCACAATTAAAATAAATCACTGTAAAAGTATTAGTGTTGTATGAAATATTCTAATTATAATTTGAAATTTTACTAATACGTAAAAACAACAATCTATCTTTGTCAAACAGCAAAAACTTTGGTCATAACAATACGATACTTTAGACTTCTAATAAGTCGTCTTCTGGTATCGGTGCCAATATACAGGGTGTACATAAAGTCCTGCACGGGTATAATATTTTCTGAACGATAACAGATAAATAAACAAGATTTGGTACATCAATACTACACCTAAAAATCTACTTTTTGAGGGAACTATCAGTTTTCTGTAATATCATGGGGACGTCCCGCAAGGAGTCAGAAGGAAATCTTAAACAGGAGCATAGGTCAATATGACATTAGTTATCCTCAAGGGTTACAAATTTGGTCCTAATATATTGATAACGGGGAAAAACCTGATAACAGTAACAATTAGAAATCTCTTATCTTTGGGTCGCAGTTAGGACTTTCCTATTAGCCAGTCTATTCATAGTAGGCTATTCTAGTTTTCTTGTTTTAGTGGTGCTGTCCATCCATTTTATCAGTGCACTTTAGTACAAAAGAGTTTGTCGTATTGCTTGTAGTTCTTCAACTACACTATGTCGCTTGAGAAACGTGAACGTATAACATTTCTTATGATGGTTGGTTGGGGAAATAACAGACGATCACACGAGGAAGCATGCCATTTATGTAATGACTACTTTCACGAGAGGCAGCCAATTTCTAGAACAACTGTAGGAAGAACCATTCAACACTTTATGAAAACAGGAAGTGTTTCCGATCGTCATAGGTCGCTGAGATTTCTAATTGTTACTGTTATCAGGTTTTCCCTGTTATCAATATATTAGGACCAAATTTGTAACCCTTGAGGATAACTAATGTCATAATTCACTTCTGTACAATTGACAAGCATAATGTAGTAGTTAGCTGCAGTATTTGTTTGGTTGCAGTTTTGCTTTACTGGGGTTATGGCTACTAATAAAATGTAACCAAGTAAAATATTTGAACAGCCGCCATTTTGTACTGGATCAATCTTTTTGAGTGCGGTTTGCGGCATTAAACTATGCTAGATAAGCCCTTTAAAATGATGTCCATATTGACTTATGCTTCTACTTAAGATTTCCTTCTGACTCCTTGCGGGACGTCCCCATGATATTACAGAAAACTGATAGTTCCCTCAAAAAGTAGATTTTTAGGTGTAGTATTGATGTACCAAATCTTGTTTATTTATCTGTTATCGTTCAGAAAATATTATACCAGTGCAGGACTTTATGTACACCCTTTATACTAAACGCGTGGATTATCCATCTGGAGTCGTCGTAGTTTAAAATTTTATGAACTCAGCACAATACACAACGATAAATTAGTAATAACGAGAAATAAAACAAATGATATTCCTATCACACACACACACACATCTTAATATGATATCTTTTTTATATCATATCTTTGTGATTTGTGTATAACATCACGGCCGGCAGAAGACGACTTTTCGACTCCATATGGATAATCCTAGCTTTTAATATTTATTGTCACCGACACAAGAAGATGACTTATTAAAAGTTGGTAGTGTTGTGACTACAGTTTTTACCGTTTGAAGGTACTTTGTAACTGTTATTAGTTAATCCACAGTTCAGGGCTATGTATTATAATGGATAATAGTTTAAAATGTTTTGCTTATACGCTTATCTTGAAAGGATAAAAGCCCAGAGTTTTACATAGATTATGATGTAACATTAATTACTAGCGATCACATAGAGTGACAGTGTCACAGTTATCCATCACACACAACTGTCACAATACAATAGCGTAGACTACAATGGTGTCACAATTTGTCCTCTCTTCCCAATTATCCTGTATATGCCAAACAAGCAATTCACCTTAATTTAAGCTTTCACTGTTTGCTGTATGTAAGGATTTCTTCGAGTGCTGTGGTTGAATCTGACAGAGCTAAACTGTCTTAGGCCTAGCTGGATTTCAATATGAATACAATAACTCTTGACTGTTTTATGACTATGACTATGAACTGTTTGTATTGTTTTTAACGCCAGCATCGTTTCAAGACTAAGCGCTATTTAACAGAATTTACCTTTTTTTAAAATATTATATTCTTTCTTAATTTTCCCTACTTATTTTAGGATCCTTATTTAAAAAATACGTAGCGGAAATCTTAATGTTTTATTATTCGATAAACTCAGGAAAATAGAGAAGAGTACGTAAATCCCTCCACCGAGGAGGCTGAGAATACAATTATAAATACACTGTATGGCGCCCTTAATTCATTCTCATTCCTCAATTTTCATTAACCTTTTATATATATATATATATATATATATATATATATATATAAAGGAAGAGAAATGTCAAAATTGTAGACAAAAGATAAATTGTGTTAGCCTACTGAGTAATTCCAAAGTTTTGGCAATACTAGAACTCATTCTTACCATGTATAAATGAATATATTCTATTTTTTTTAATTTCTATAAGTCAGTATTTTTAGATATCGTGTGGATATACAATCAGAAATGAAATTCTTCAAGTCCCACAAGTGATAGGCTTCACTAAATATCAGGCAATCATCACCTGATTTCAAGTATATATTTTTTTAACATTCTTCACCCCTGTAAATTATACAAATTTTAAGTTATGAAAAATTAACTTGGTATTGTAAACATATCATTAATTGAGCCCATTTTATAACCCATTTTGTCCTTGAGTCACCCGAAAAAAATTATATATATATATATATATATTTCTAGTGACACGCCGCTATATATCAATTGTTGGAAAATCAAGCCGAGAAGTCAGTCACAAAATTAATTTAATTTATTGTTTTATAGATATTTAAGGTCAAGTTTTAATACTACACAGACATCTAATTTTTATATGCATGACTAATTTTTCAATACAAAGGAGAAGGTACATTTTTTAAATGGAAGAAAAACTTCGGTTAAGATTATTTAATCCTATTAGAAAAATGAAAATTATTTTAAGTTTATATAACGTGTTTTAGCAATTATTAGTAAAAGGGGCTTTCACTGTTATAAATAAAAATATTAAATTAGTAAATTAACCTTTCCTGAATAGATAAAGTCATAGATATGTAAATATTCAACTCAATAATGGATTTATTCATTTTTCAATTTATTTATCACACAATTTAGCCCATCAACGGCAATCTCTAAAATTGTAAACTCCTTATCTTATCATATCCTTATGATATCTTTCATATCAAGTTTTTGTTTGTAACTAACCTGGTGTAACACAAAGAGTCTGTGTTATATGTATTATTCCAGAAGTGTGCAACAGCAACAAAGCCGCGGTCAGTGGTGTAACAAGGCCAGCTTTGGCCTCGCTGGGGAATTCTCTATTTTTAAACATCACAAATATTTTTCATGGTAAACTGAGGTAACGAGGTTCTTGTTTCTTTTATAATAATTTAAAAACTTTTAACAATGTTTCTTTTTTTATTTGAAATATTTTTTAAATCGAGAGACCTTCATACCTTTATAACAGAAAATAACTATTAATATATTGCGTGTGCTGACTAGATAAAGGACATGTTTGATTAATTATATTTTAATAAATAAATCTAACAAAAAAAGATTATTTATTTTGGATAAGAAAGAGATAGTGATCTCTGGTTTTCATAATTCTTTAAGTTTGTTTATGCTCTTCAAAATGAGTTGTGACTTGAGAGGGGTATACATTTGAAATTTATGAGTTGTACCGAAATCCCATACATTTGTAGAAGAAAATGTTCTCAAAATTATTAAATAAAACTTCCTTTCCACATTTCACTACTACCCAAAGTATATCTCCTTATATAAACTTTAAATAAAATAGAAGGGGACTTGACTTTTTATTCACCCTATAGAATATATAATAGTGTAATATAGTACACTGAATTTATTCTGAGGAAATGTCTTATAACAGCAGAAAATTAAAAATACCATTTCAATTTTATTATGTGGTGCTAAAATTAGGATTTCGCATAATCGAGAACATAAATTAGATTACTGTTGTCGCTGAATTTAATATGTTATTAGCCTATGCTGATATTCAGATGCCCTATGGTGTATATAACAGAGTGTATAGTTTTTACTCTGAGAATGGGAGAGCACAAGAGGTCAAAACTTGTTATAAATTAAAATTTGGAATAATTGACAAGGGTACAATAGCAGACATCTGTGGTATCTGCCTGAGGTCTACTGAACAATGAAAAATGGAAACTAGGTTCTGGGTGAAGAAAACTCTCAACAGATATAATACTGAAATATAAAGTTTTATAACATACCAAATTATTACTGTAGTAGCATTGTGTTCAATATGATGAGTTAATAAGCCTTTTGAAGGCTGAATTCGCACACCTCTTTGACTTCCGTTAAGCGAGGACAATACAGAGAGACGTTTTACTCGTGGTTCAGGTTAAGTTTGTCAGAGTTTCTTTCATTTCATTGTCTCAGTGGTTATTACTCGTAAATCAGACTGCCTAAGTTACTACTTGGTTACTTTAACTTACTTTAGTCAGCCAACAATATTTGATTATTAGTCGAATTTCCATCACAATGCAGGCAGCAGCGGTCTCTCGTTACTCATTTCTGCGGCTCATTGGCGATTAGTGTTAAAGCCGCTTGTTAGCCCGGTATCAGTCTCGCTTGGTTAGTCTAGTACACGAGGTTCAGTACATTACAGTTCCAGTTGGTCGGAATTCAGTTCTGAGATATACAGTGTGGGTTAAAAATATGGATACACTTTGTTTAGTTTCACCTTTCTAGGAAATAGAAGTGAACTTTTTAGTCACGGTTACAACTTTGTACAACTTGGATTGCGGAGGGGGGCAGTTTATATATATATATATATATGTGTGTGTGTGTGTGTGTGTGTGTGTGTGTGTGTGTGTGTGTGTGTGTGTGTGTGTGTGTGTGTGTGTGTGTGTGTGTGTGTCATATATATATATATATATATATATATATATATATATATATATATATATATATATATATATAAGGCTGTTTTTCAGCCTTTTTGTTTTAATGAATGGCATTTTCTTTAATTTAACCTAGACTATTTGACCTCCTTTCATATTTTTACTATCATTTACCGCTCTTCGAGACAACATTTCGTAGTCTTTGCACCTGCACGACCACTTCTGGTTCGAGTGAACTATATTTCCCACGCAGATGTAATACACTCCGATATCAGTATTTTTTCCATTGTCAATTTTGTCAAGAAAGTATATACACATACACAGATTTAAGAACCTTACTTTTGTAAAGTAAACAGCTAATTTAGGTTTGATAAGTCTTTAAATGTAAAGTAAATATTAGACTACATTGTCTCTTATATCTACACTGCTAGCAGTTACGCACTCATTTGCACGTAATTTGGTAGGCGTCGCACGTTTATGACCACTGCTGGTTCCAGTGAATTATATCTCCTACGCCAATTATTTCTTGTTGCCACGATCAAGAGAATACTTCAAAGTGTTTATATTTATGGCCATTCTAATTTACTTGAAATCCGTCAATAGAATTTGAAGTCATGTTTGTCTGAAGATATACAAAAATTTCGTTGACGAAGAAGTTCAGTCTGGGAATCTCTGATATTTAAATGATTTAATAGTTAACTCTGAGCTTCTTCGGATTTCTTCAGAGAAATATTACTCCAAACTCTCGGAGTCAAGTCTGTAGCAGCGCCAGATTTCAGGTACTGCACTTAAAGGAATATGAACTGGAAACAAAGTGAACATTCTCATTAAATTTATGAGTTAATATTATGGGATTAGGAGGCAGAGCTGTGGAGCAACTCTCTTTCGAGAAACACCGTATAGTTACTGGATAAAAATTGAATCCATATTGTTAAACATGTGAATGGATTTAGAAATTGAGATGGTATAGTACGAGTACAGCAGGCATCAGGGTATGATCCGCTATAATGTCGAGTCCGCTATAATATTTATTTACAAAATTACACAGTCCAAATCTCCAATAAGATGAAAGCAAATTAGTTGTAACACACATCTGGTAAAAAATTAAATAAAATATGTCAATGTAATAAACATTTTATTCACATAATTATAAAATTGTATACCCAAACATTAATACAAAAGTAACTAACTACCTTGTATAAATCCTTGGACACATTAAAAGTTAAAAGAGTTATACACTTAAAAATAACCCAGTGCATAACTTGAAAAGTTTTGGACTCCATACAAAATAATTAAAGAGTTCTGAATGGAACGAAATAATATCGCGGTGCAATAATAAGTCATTATTTTAGATTTGGAAGCGTTTAAATAAAAACTGAACATTTTACAAAACTTCAATCTGAATCAATATAACAATAGTATTTACATTTTATAAAAATAAATATACGTAAATGTTGCATTACAAAACACATCATTAAGTAAAAATAAAATTCCTGTTATTAAACACTAGGTTCAATACTCAAATAATGATTAAAGTTGATAATAGATTTATATTATTTGTTGAGAATAAATTAAATGAAAAGAACGTTATAGATGAAAAACATTTCACAATCCTCTCCTCGATAAAGGTAGCAACGTTACTGTCCAAAAAAATCCACGAGGGTTGGTTGGCATCTATGTAACATACTTATTGACCTTTTTCTGTTATTTAATTGATCTTTGTAATTATAAATGTAGTATTATAACGCTATTACTGATATAATACTTAGTTTTATTGTATTATATCTTAAAAAAAACAATACAAAAATGTTCATTAATATATTTTGTTTAAAATTTGTGTGAGTAATCATCAATGTTATGGAAAATTTTTTATCTCGGGTATTTAATTGGTTTTTTTCTGTTAAAGTATAACACGGGTATTTTTCAGTTTTTTATCGCTTTGAACTGGTGTATTAAAAACCACAAAAGTAGGCATCGGAGACTAACACTGTACAAATAGTTGACTTTGGGTGGGAGAGAAGGTTATTTCATGAACACCCGCCATGTACAGCACGAGGCTATAACGTGTGATAACAACCCCATCTAGTGTCGGCCCGGGGCGGGCGGATACTGCTTTATCGACACTTTGTCATACAGGATTACCGGAGTAGTGTTGTTGTGTTCATAACGGTACAACATTGCGTAGGCTCTACAACTATCACTGTCAAATATTGACTATCACGTTCATGTCTTCCATAGATCATCAGTTCACAGTATTAGTCAATTATTACTATTGAATTAACAATAAAAATCCAATAAATAATACCTACCAACCTAGTTTTCACCTTTTTTGTTATATTACTTCACAATTTCAATCATAAGAACTTCTGAAATCAATAAAGCCATGCGTTCAAAATATGTACGGGATAAATTATAAATGTTTTCTTACCACACTCACGTTTCTTATATTTTATGAAAATTACATTTTGTGGTGTATTTAGTAGGTTTTTAGTAGTTGCAGTGCTACTCTTCAGATGACGATAAATCAATCAACTAATAATTTAAGTCATGATTAATAAACTCAAATTATTTTTTTTAATTTGCTGGCTTATTTGTTGTCAGATGTGGGGCTGAAAAATTTTCATTTATTGCTATTTGCTATATGCCTGTACGCCCGATATCTAACAAAAAACTGACCAATTTATTTGAAATTGTGCAAGAAGCTTTACTTAAAAATAGCGCACTGAGTTTGATGGTGCTGGAGCACACTTCATGAGATTAAAAGAGGGTTAACAAACATTGCTGCGTCGATCTTCTAGGTAACCATTATGAAATCGAGAAAATTTTTGAATAAATAAATGTTTAAACCAGTTAAGTACCTTGATGAGGTTTTTACATGTAGCATATTAGTATAAGTACATTATTAATGCAGTAAAGGAAATATTATTACAGTGAAAGTCAGTGTTAAAACTTGGTGGCAGGAACTGGTTTTAGCTCACGATCGTGTCAAAGATATATCGATATAGATTAGTACAAGTAGATTATTCATGGAGTGAAGTGAAAGATTATTAGAGTGAAAGTCATTGTTAAAACTTAGTGACAAGAAGTGACTCACGATCTTGTTTAAGATATCTCGATATAGATCATCTCAACTAAATTTTGCATGTAAGTTATTTTCAAAAAAGAATGAATCCTACTACCAATTGTAATGTCGAGATTCGACATTACGGTGGTGGTCGGATCATAGCCTAGAGGTAACCGGGCTGGTAAATTAAACACATGTTTGAAAGTTAACGCACTGGCCGAACCGACCGCATCTTTTCATGGTCTGGGGAGGACTGGGGCGATACAAAGGTAGCAGGGGCTGAGGCGTGGGATTGGACACGAGCATCAGGTGAGGTGGTATGATGCCAGCCGACCAACCAGAGCCATTTATTAGAATCAGCTCACCCTCTACGTCATACAACTTGCAAAACATATTGCCACACGTGAAACCACATAAAACTAAATTATTGTACTGACATACAGGGTACCAACTGTCTTGTTACACCACATAATATTATTTATTTAATTAATATACTGTAACTCTTCCCCCCTAAAAGTTGAATGATAATATAACATGAATACAAGTAATAAAAGAAATATGATAAGTCATGAAACACAATTTACACACAAGTAGAAATGAATACGGATAATGAAATCAAGTACATAACGTAATAATAGCACACCTAATAAAATATCAAAACATGGATCATTATTGTATCCTCAATAAACCCCATTTCAATCAATTAATCAAGATAAGAATACATAGAAATCAGAATAGATATACACTCACATAAATATCATAAAAATCATTTTTGAATAATTATAAGTTTAGTTTGCTTACGGGTTTTCTCTGCCTAGCCGGATAGCGGCGTATGACAGGTGTGGTTTGTTGTGGACCGATCAGCTGGTTAGTACCTCAGCTGGAGACAAGGTCAGGCGGTGCGGGGGTGACAAGGTCACACTCCGACTCGATGGAGGGGTGCCAGCTATTTCGGAACTACTACCTGGTCTGGGCGAAAATAACGCAGGGGGTGACATAGACTGTCGACTACCAGCTTCAAGATGATTCTTACTAGTCACTGTACTTGGCAAATATATATCTCTAGGATTTAATTCATTGTCATTTAAATCTAACTGTGTCTGCATTCCTAGCAATTGATTGATATGACGTTTCCAGATAATACCATTATCTAGTATGACTAAATAAGATACAGGACTTAGTTTTTTTATGAATTCTACCTTCCGTCCATTTACCCTTACTTCTAAAATCTCTGATTAGTACTGGCTGTCCTACCAATAATTCACGAGTTTTGCTTCCACCAAAATTTACAATTTGTTTTTCTTGGTTACGGTGTACAATTTCAAGTAAATTAGGTTTGATTAAATCTAGTCTTGTTCGTAAATTACGATTAAACATAAGTTTTGCTGGTGACTCATTGGTTGTACTATGTACACAATTTCTGTAAGCTAGTAAAAATTTACATAAAGCTAATTCAGAATTGTCGTTGCTAAGTAAAGCACATTTCAATCTTTTCTTTACTGTCTTAACTGAATTTTCCGCTTGACCATTACTGGCTGGGTGGTAAGGTGGTGTGAAAGTATGCCGAATTCCATTTGACTTCAGAAATTGGCTAAATTCAAATGAAATGAAAGGTGGGCCATTATCTGATACAATATGTTGAGGTAAACCGTACCTCGCAAACATAGGTCTCAACTTGTTTATTGTTTGTTTAGCGGAAGTAGAAGTGACTTCCTCGACTTCGAGCCATTTACTGTGTGCATCAATTATTACTAAATATAATTTAGAATTGAATGGACCGAGAAAATCCAAATGGATCCGTTGCCATGGATGTTCGGGATACTCCCACAGATGTAATACACTTTTTGATGGATTTTGCCTTTCACTTTGACATGGTTTACAACTGCTTGCTAGACACTCAATATCCTTATCTATTCCTGGCCAATACATATAACCACGAGCTATGGACTTCATCTTTACAATACCAAGATGACCTGTGTGCAATTCATTCAACATTTGTTTTCTTAACACTTTCGGTACTACAACTCTATGACCATACATCAATATTTCTTGTTCTATAGTTAACTCATTTTGTCTTTGCGCATAAGCACTAAGTTCACTAATTACCTTCTCTGGCCAACCATGACAAACATAATTTAAAACCTTACTTAATTCAGGATCTAAACGGGTTTCTCGCTTACCATCTTTAAAGTTAAGGGGTATTTCACTTTCCTCAATATATTGTAAATAAGTACCTATGTAGCTTACTTGATCTGGTTCCTCTAGGTTTTGTCTTAAGTCATTTACATTTAAAGGTAACCTTGCCAAACCGTCCGCATGTCCGTTAGCTTTGGAACGGATGTATTCAATATCAAAGTCATAAGCAGATAAAAACAAGGCATAGCGTTGTAGCCTACTAGCTGCATACGCTGGTAATCCTTTCTTGGGACCAAACACTGATATCAAAGGCTTATGATCTGTGACGAGAGTAAACCTTCTGCAAAACAAGTATTGGTTGAACTTCTTAATTCCAAACACTATTGCGAGTGCTTCCTTATCAATGACAGAATACTTGAGCTCTGCTGAGTTTAACGACTTTGATGCAAAACAAATAGGTTTTTCACTGTTATCACTTTGGATTTGAGTTAGGACACAGCCCAAACCATATGAACTACTGTCTGTGTACAACTTTAAAGGTAAATCAGGATTGTAATGAGCTAATATAGGAGCTGAAATTAATTTTTGCTTAATTACATCAAAAGATTTTTTACAGGCTGCGTTCCATGCAAAGGGTGTGTCTTTCCTTAGTAACTGATACATTGGAGTTGCCAGGGTTGCCAGGTTAGGCACAAACTTGGAGTAATAGCTAACTAATCCTAAAAATCCCTTGAGCTGAGTGACATTAGTAGGCACAGGTGCCTTTGAGACTGCTTCAACTTTAGCTGGAGAGGTGCTAAGACCTTCCTTGCTCAACACATGACCAAGATATTCAATGGATGGACAAAAAAATTGACATTTATCTTTGCTCACTGTCAAACCATTTTCACTTAACCTTTGACAAACAGCTTTTAACCTGGCTAAGTGTTCAGCTTGATTTTTACCAGTTATCAGAATGTCATCCAAAAAACATGATATTCCTTCAATACCTGCCAATAGCTGTTCCATGATACGTTGAAAAATACCAGGTGCAGAAGATATTCCATACGGAATACGATTGTAAACAAACAAACCTCGGTGTGTGTACTGATGGTACATAACCTCTTAGAACTGTCATCCAGTCTGACTTGTTGATAAGCATTAGATAAATCTAATTTAGAAAAGGTTACTCCTTTCTGTAAAGAGGTGAACAACTCTTCTATTCTAGGTACTGGATATCTGTCTATTTCCAAGTATTGGTTAAAAGATACCTTAAAATCACCATATATGCGTAACTGTCCATTTTTCTTTAAGATAGGGACAATAGGTGTACCCCATTCACTACTGTCTACAGGTGTCAAAATTTCATTCTCAACTAGCCTATCTAGTTCCTTGTCCACTTTACATTTTAGTGAAAACGGCATTTGTCTTGGTTTAAAATACTTTGGTTTTACCTCTGGTTTAAGATTAAGCTTAACTGGGTCTCCTGTATAACAACCTAAGCTTTCAGTAAACACATTTGGAAATTCTTGATACAAACTCATGACAATATCATTTTCGGAACTGGGCCTATCGATAGGTGGTTTGTTTACATGTACATTGTTTTCCTTATACTGTCCTACTAGACTGTTTACATTAAGAGGTATGGTTACTGATACTTGTAAATCCCTGATCCAATCTCTCCCCATAAGCGGGTTTGCACCTTTTGCAATTACATAGAGTTCTAGAGCTTTATTAACATTGTTGTACTCAACATTTACTAATAACTTACCCAAGGGTTGAATTTGCTCACTCGTGTAGGAACTTAAAATTAGACTGGTACTCTTTAGCGGAATGTGATTAAGATTAGCCTTATAAAAATTCTCAGAGACAACACTGACACAAGCTCCGCTATCAACCTCGAAAACTACTAACCTATGTTCCAATTTGAGGTTAACCTTGATCGGATCAACTCTCACATGATTTAATCTTCCTAGGCTTACAAACTCGTTAGGCCTATCTTGTATAGAAAACAAGTTACTTAAATCATAAACTTCATCATTTACATTAGGCCTACATTGTGCATAGTTTACATTTGCAGTAATTTGACTAGGGTTAGGTGTACTTTCTGATACATAATGTTGCTTATATTGAAAATTCTGCTTTTTGCCTTTGCCTTTGTGCTGGGGAAACTTCTTATTACTATTAAAATTTGAAGTGGTTGATTTACCTGAATTTAGGCCTAATTTTGATTTACACACTTTCTCCAGATGACCCATCTTACTACAAAAATTACATTTGTAATTTCTATACCTGCACACATTTGTGACGTGGCCACCTTTGCCACAACACCAACACATTTTATCACTTGACACATTCTCCTCCCTCCTAGGCTGGAAACGTTTCCTCTGATGTTGATGTTGATGTGGAGATGGTCTGAACTGCTGCATCTTCATCCCTGCCGCCATGTTGCTGGTATAAGCCATGGATGTCGTCTGCCGCTCCCCGCCTCCAGGGACAGGGCCAGCTGCATCGCTTTGTCGAAGGTTAAGTCTACTTCTCCAATCAGGCGTTTCTTGATAGTATCACTCCGCAGACCGCTTACCAGGCGATCTCGCAAATAGTCCGGCAACTTGTCTTGAAATTCACAGTATGTTGATAGTTTTTTTAGTTGCACAACGTATTCACCAACTGTTTCATGTTCATGTTGGTTGCGTAAACTAAATTTGTACCGTTCCGCAATGAACGACGGTTTAGGACTGACATGATCTTGTAGAATTTGCACAATGTCCTTGAATGTCTTAGAACTAGGCTTGTTCGGCGTACACAAATCCTTTAACAAATTATACGTTTTAACACCTATGACTGTTAACCAAAGTACTCACTTTCTTTTCAGCTTTAATGTCATTGCAATCTATGAAAAGTTCGAACCTTTCGACATAAGATGACCAAGATTCCTCCGCACTGTCATAGGGTCCCAACGAGCCTAATATTCCGGTCGCCATGTTGAACTCAGGATCTTCGTTAAATAAACTGTCTATGAAAAGAGGCGCGATTTCACTAACACAATCCGACATTAATGTTTACACTGAAATTGATGCGAATCTATTGTTGTGTGTACCTTCCTACACCGCACTTGGGTACCTTACTACACTGAAGCGTCCGTGCACCTGTCTACACCGACATCTTTGCACTCCCGAATGATCAATGTCTTCTTGCTGCGCGTTTCTTTAAACTGCCTCGTCGCCAGTTTGTAATGTCGAGATTCGACATTACGGTGGTGGTCGGATCATAGCCTAGAGGTAACCGGGCTGGTAAATTAAACACATGTTTGAAAGTTAACGCACTGGCCGAACCGACCGCATCTTTTCATGGTCTGGGGAGGACTGGGGCGATACAAAGGTAGCAGGGGCTGAGGCGTGGGATTGGACACGAGCATCAGGTGAGGTGGTATGATGCCAGCCGACCAACCAGAGCCATTTATTAGAATCAGCTCACCCTCTACGTCATACAACTTGCAAAACATATTGCCACACGTGAAACCACATAAAACTAAATTATTGTACTGACATACAGGGTACCAACTGTCTTGTTACACACCACATAATATTATTTATTTAATTAATATACTATACCAATGACATGTAGCATATATTTTCCGTATAACGCCTCTTTGTCTATCTGACCACAGAACACCTCGAAAACAAAACTAACTATAGGCTTTAAATCTTGCATGCGAACTTACCTAAGCCTGTTATGTGAACCACGTGATGTAGCAGCGTACTCCTACTATGTCAGAGGTACATGGTTTAGGATCAACTGTTGAAGGAGGATTATTCTTGCAGGATGTTGTATTGACAGGCAGTGTATCAAGCTCTGCGTGACATCCTACAAGTTACAATGGCTCATGGTGTTAGTGTATCTTGTGTATAGGCCGATGGCTTGTTACGGATCTCTGTACAAGTGACACAGATCCTACATCGTCTTGTACTTGATGGTTGATAAAATTACAGGAAATAAAGTATATTCAAAATTTATTAGTTCTCTTATACAAGGTACCTAATTAAATTTCTAATTTTAGCTACTCAAATAATACATAAAAGCCGATGAATATTTGGAATCAGTTAGAACAGCTCGAGTGATCTCTCGAATCAAAAATTTGCTTACATAAGTTTGAAAGACAATCACAAACTAACGAGTCAAAACTACGATAACTTTTATTATTTTAAAATTTAGCTTAGTTTCTTTCTGCGTTTATACAATATGTAAATTAAACTATTTACGACCAATAACGCACAGTTTTTCATGCCTGGTAACAAAAAATGTACCAGTTCTTGGTACTTACTAACCAAACCGTTTTTACTCATTACACTTCAGAATATAGATTTACAAAATTACACATTCAAGGTCTACAGTAAAATTCAAAAAATATTTGAAACACCACCCCGGTAAACAATAAATTCAATATGCCAATTTAATAAATACTTTATTCATATTATTAAAAAAGTATATACTCGAAAATTAGTACACATGTCTACCTTCTATAAAAATTCAATGTTAATCAGCTCATAAGTTTGAAAGTTATGAGTGTTATAATTTCAACTGAAAGTAAGTTTCTTTTCAGGTAGATTTCTGAAATCGAATGAGATCTTCTAAATTAATGCTTTTTACTGGTGAAATCCTGATTATGTGACTAAAAATTAAAGGTTAGATGCGCACATTTATGGTCATGGCCATACAAAAATTTTAATTATCTAATAAAAAAACATCATCCCAAAATAGTAAGTGGTAAATTCTGAGAAATAAGCAAGGTATTTATGCTCATGTAATTATAAAATATTCCTCATTAAAGTATTATAAATATACAAAATTACTATGTAAATAAAAGGTAAACGAGACATCATGTACATCCCATTTCATCGCGCGATATAGTAGAAAATACGTAGAAGGTGTTGGATTTATTCATGTGAAAAGCTTCCAACTGAACAGAACATTCATGACTAGGATCAATTTTAATAAAATGAGGTTCAACCTGTGATTTTATTAAAACTAAATGCAACTATTCAGCTCTTTCAGCTATCTGGTAGTGTTTGTGAATAAACATAATTATTTTTAATCTTAATTAAGTATGAATACAACGTTATCCGTACAGAGAACTACAGGAATGTCAATCTTTTGAAAGCAAAATTGAAATCCAGTATTCAATTACATTTCCATCTATTAAAATTTATTATTAAACAATGTTTTACATCTTATGAAACTCGATCATATTCAAGTGGATAAAACAGACTTCCCGTGATAAAGGAAGTCCTACACATATAATTCAAGTTTTACATTACATTTCATATTTATTTTAAATTTTAGGGCGTAGAATTACAATAAAAAAATTATGGTTGCCTGTAAAGTCGGTTTTACGGGCGAAGATTTTACGTGACAACGTCTTTTTCTCGGTAGAATATTTATTGATATGAATATTATTAAATTGCACAATAGGAACAAGGAATTGAATGAAAATAAGAATTGCACAAATTTTAACTATAGAAATATATTTTGTTTACTAAAACATTGTACATAATTTGAAATTAATTAAAATTTGTTATTGTAAATGGTAAAGTTGAATAAAACATTTACTAAAATTGGAATTTGAAATTCTTGCTAAAACACAGTTAAATTCTAACTCCGCGCGTGGTGATTGGTCGGTTTAGTTCGTTTGTTTGGTCACATTGTTATGACAGGTTAGAGGTTATAATTTGTTATTTTAAATGTTTGACTAGCAATACGCGCTGTTTCTTCTCAATCGACTGAATTACGATTGATTGCAGAGTGATTTAAACTAATAATTTACTTAACACTATCAACATTTGTCAATAGTATAACATAACCTATAAACTCAGTTTCTCAACTTTTGTGTCAATCTAACAATTAATCAATCAATCATAGTTTACGATAATGAAATATCAGTGTACAATTATTTACCTTTATTGTTGTAGTTGTTGTAAATGATGAATCTAAGCACTCCACATTTTCACGAATAAACATAGTTATCTGCTTTATCCCGTGCGGCGGACCCACAGTTATCTGCTTTATCCCGTGCGGATCCCGTGCGGCGGACCCACTAGACGGGCATCGTAACGTTACCGGGCGTTACACTTTTTCATGAGTGACTCCGAGCCGCAACCTAATTTAAGACGTTGTCACGTCAAAAAAGAATATTGATATCGAACTTTATTAAAAATCTTGCTCTTGTTTTTGAGATAAAAAACAATAATCGCTGTATAGTTTGAAGGCAATGCTATATTATTTTTTCAACTCTACAAGTATCCAGACAAAGAAATATTTTAGAACACAGTGCAACATGACTGTGACAATGTTTTGTTCAGTGACTGTTTCTTTGTCAGCTGTTTAACGGATGTCTTTGTTGTCTCGTCGCTTACTCTTTCCATTGTTGGTTCCTCAGTGCTTATGAAAAATGTCTGTAAAGTTCATCAAAGGTATGGAACTGAGATGGGATAAAGGATACTACGTATCCTTTATTGGATGAAAATTCAAGTACAATGATTTGCGTTTTACTTTCCACCCCGATGGTGATTAGAACTTAAGTAGAATGTGCCAAGATCAAAGTTGGACAGCAAGGAACCAAATCACATAATAAATCATAAATATGTCTATAAACCTGATACCACGTTATAATTAAATTTTAAATTATTTTGTTTAAAAACAGCAACAGCGTTGGCAACATTCATGGTAAAATAAATAACTGTAGTTTCCCATTAAGTATAGCTTTAAAGAGGTATGCGCTGGATTGTTGGGAGTTGTATTAGTTACAATTCTATTTTTAGAAATGAATAGTGTTATATTTGGATGACATAAAACTAATTATAATATTAGTGAGAAAATGTACAGTTTACCAATCCATATTTAGTTTCTGTATAAACTTCTGGCCCATTATTTCACAGCTACTAAATACTATACAACATAACAGATTGGTCTTGTAGCGATTAATTAGAAAGGCCTTATAATATCATTTAATTTTCAGACAGGAACGTACAGATTTTTTTTTATATTGCAGAAATTAAAACCTTGATTCGTCCAAACCTAAATTTTAATCGCATGATTATAATTATATATATGTTGCGAAAAACACGGATGTGACGTGGTCCAAGGTAGCGATATAATTTTAGCAGAAGTGAAGAAGAATAACGTAACAATTATTTAAATCTTATACTAAGCTTTCAATAGCTCTTCAGCTGTACAATAAAATGCAAATATGTTCTGAAATTTTCTTACTTTAGGTATAATATTGACAGCTCGTATGTATACCTGCAGTGATGCTCAAAATTCAAAAAATATATGAGGCTGTGACAATAATAAAATAGAAATATAAAATTCAGTATCAGTCAAGGTACATGTCTCTAGTGAGTAATAAAAGCTTAAAAAATTAATAGATATATTGTACTTGCAGTTCAAGTACGAAACGTCTGCCTGTATGAAACTTTAATTTTGTGGGATTGTTTTCTAAAAGGCAAAAAATAAATTCGTTGATAAATCTTAAGCCACTTATTACCGGGTTTAGTACCGGGTTCGTTTAGTATTACAATACTTGTATATTACAAACTCTAAATTTACCTAAACAGCAGTAACAAATTTATTTACACACATTTAATACAGTACCTGTATACCAAAATCTAACTCAAAGTAACTTATTGTGTAAACAGTGTCCAGTCGTTGATAGGAATATATACTAGAATATAATAGTAACAATCGACAGTTATACAGCTTGTATAGTTATAAAACAGCGCAATCATGTAAGTGTTGGGCTCGGTGTGACAAGATCCAAGATGGAGATATAACCGTAGTTAAAGTGAAGTGGAAAATAACACTCGACAGCTATACAGCTTTTACAGTTATAAAACAGCAGAATCATGTAAGTGCAGGGCTCGGTGTGACATGATCCAAGATGGAGATATAACTGTAGCTAAAGTGAGGCTGATAGTAACAATCGACAGTTATACAGCTTGTATAGTTATAAAACAGCGCAATTATGTAAGTCCAGGGCTCGGTGTGACATGATCCAAGATGGAGATATAACTGTAGCTAAAGTGAGGCTGATAGTAACAATCGACAGTTATACAGCTTGTATAGTTATAAAACAGCGCAATTATGTAAGTCCAGGGCTCGGTGTGACATGATCCAAGATGGAGATATAACTGTAGCTAAAGTGAGGCTGATAGTAACACTCGACGGTTATACAGCTTGTACAGTTATAAAACAGCGCAATCATGTAAGTGCAGGGCTTGGGGTGACATGATCCAAGATGGAGATATAACCGTAGTTAAAGTGAAGTGGACAGTAACACTTGACAGTTATACAGCTTGTATAGTTATAAAACAGCGCAATCATGTAAGTGCAGGGCTTGGTGTGACATGATCCAAGATGGAGATATAACTGCAGCTAAATTGAAGTGGAAAGTAACACTTGACAGTTATACAGCTTGTATAGTTATAAAACAGCGCAATCATGTAAGTGCAGGGCTCGGTGTGACATGATCCAAGATGGAGATATAACTGTAGCTAAAGTGAGGCTGATAGTAACACTCGACGGTTATACAGCTTGTACAGTTATAAAACAGCGCAATCATGTAAGTGCAGGGCTTGGGGTGACATGATCCAAGATGGAGATATAACCGTAGTTAAAGTGAAGTGGACAGTAACACTTGACAGTTATACAGCTTGTATAGTTATAAAAACAGCGCAATCATGTAAGTGCAGGGCTCGGTGTGACATGATCCAAGATGGAGATATAACTGCAGCTAAATTGAAGTGGAAAGTAACACTTGACAGTTATACAGCTTGTATAGTTATAAAACAGCGCAATCATGTAAGTGCAGGGCTCGGTGTGACATTGATCCAAGATGGAGGTATAACACTGCAGCTAAAGTGAAGTGGAAAGTAACACTCGACAGCTATACAGCTTGTATAGTTATAAAACAGCGCAATCATGTAAGTGCAGGGCTCGGGGTGACATGATCCAAGATGGAGATATAACCGTAGTTTAAAGTGAAGTGGAAAGTAACACTCGACAGCTATACAGCTTGTATAGTTATAAAACAGCGCAATCATGTAAGTGCAGGGCTCGGTGTGACATGATCCAAGATGGAGATATAACTGCAGCTAAATTGAAGTGGAAAGTAACACTTGACAGTTATACAGCTTGTATAGTTATAAAACAGCGCAATCATGTAAGTGCAGGGCTCGGTGTGACATGATCCAAGATGGAGATATAACTGCAGCTAAATTGAAGTGGAAAGTAACACTTGACAGTTATACAGCTTGTATAGTTATAAAACAGCGCAATCATGTAAGTGCAGGGCTCGGTGTGACATGATCCAAGATGGAGATATAACTGCAGCTAAAGTGAAGTGGAAAGTAACACTTGACAGTTATACAGCTTGTATAGTTATAAAACAGCGCAATCATGTAAGTGCAGGGCTCGGTGTGACATGATCCAAGATGGAGATATAACTGCAGCTAAAGTGAAGTGGAAAGTAACACTCGACAGTTATACAGCTTCTATAGTTAAAAACAGTGCAATCATGTAAGTGCAGGGCTCGGTGTGACATGATCCAAGATGGAGATATAACTGCAGCTAAAGTGAAGTGGAAAGTAAACACTCGACAGTTATACAGCTTGTATAGTTATAAAACAGCGCAATCTTGTAAGTGCAGGGCTCGGTGTGACATGATCCAAGATGCAGATATAACTGCAGCTAAAGTGAAGCGGATAGTAACACTCGACGGTTATACACCTTGTACGGTTATAAAAACAACGCAATCATGTAAGTGCAGGGCTCGGTGTGACAGGAACAATTACATTTACATAAAAGTCTTCCTTTCATTTCAGCAGGTTCTCGCTTTGTATGTCCTTCAGACTGATCTATACGAGTACTCGTTTTATTGCTTAAAACATTTGGCCTCGTTTTGCAGATAAAATTGTTCACGGACTATTATATTGTATCAGTTCATAGACTTCTATCATCAAAGTCGAAAGGAAGTCTAGCAATTAAGATTTTATTTTAAACTGGAAAGTTGGTTACGACCAACTGGACGTATCTCGTGAGTAAAGTGCGAGTGGACTCGATGTGCTGTTTGGGTCAGAGATATATCTAGACAAATCATCTGATTCGAATGCTGCATATCAACAAAAAAGAACACGTAACAACTTGCGTCTTTCTTATAGTTTCTAATCATACCCTACCTATCTCCTACATATTCAATATCTTCCCATGTACTAATTTATAGTTGCTAGTAACTATAACATATGACAGTAGCTAATTTAACTATTACCACAGACAATTTTTCAGACTTGTCATAACTACTAGAAACTGGTTAAGAGTACTTTGGGAATTTTCATGGTTATGCAAGCTCAATGAGTATTTGATAAACACTAATTTAAGAGAAGGTGGTGCTGTAATTAATTTTTAAAACTTGAACATGAAACCCTTAACCTGCCAAAGTCCTAATCTGTCATTAAGGTACAGAAAAGAAGTTTGAAAATCCCATTAAATTATTTAGCTTCTTGAGGAAGCAGATCTAATACAAGTAGAACATACTTTAGTATTAATAGAGTACATAATAGTTTTTTTCTGCCTGTCTTTCTACCTGATCCATTACAACGAAAACAATGTGAAACTTCTTAAACGCAACAAAATGATTTAACGATCTCCAAATAAAACATTCCTTAACCTCCTGAAACTTCCTTAAGAAGATTCTACCTGCCACCACAAATAGTGGGAAGCCATACAATGGCAGTTGACGTTTTTCTTTATTAACAGTTTCATGGAAGGAACAAGAACGTAACTACGAGTATTTCCCGGGATTAGCTCTTTCTGGTGGAGCCTATAGAAACATTAGGCACAATAAATTGCAAAATACGATTACCGATGCTCTATGAAGTAAAATTTAATCACAATGTTTTGACATTAGAGACATCCAGTCTACAAATATAGCATTATCTATATTTGAAAAGGAATTTTCATTGTCTCATCAAATTTGAAGGGATTTTAGGAAGGGTTTAAAACTAATAAGTATCCGTAAGTGGTCTGAAGTCTCATAATATTAAAACACAATTTGTAAAAAACTACTAAAAGTTTTAAGTATTTAATTCTGAACTGAACTTTACAATATAATGCGTATTAGTACTCTAAACCCTAGAGAAATGTTTATTTTATATAAAATGTATAGATAAAAAAGCAATTTGACTGTCTTTAAAAGTATTGTGAAAGTGGAATGTGCATAACAAAGCCTCGTTACCTTAGAGCACGAAAACTAAAGTGCCTTTCAAAACACGTTTCCCAGCGAGACCAGTGCAGGCTTTGTTATGCAACTGACCGCAGCTTTGTTGCTGTCACAAACTTCAGGTATAATACATACGAAACTGGGCTCTATATGATACCTCGACCTTTTTGTAATCAAATCTTGATTATACGATCACTATAGAGTTATTGTTATTTATATATAAAACCAGAAGTTTAGAGACAGAGTTTCATTTTGTAACCAATTTTTATGTACACGCCCTAACAATATTTAACAGAATTTGGGTTTTTTATTCATGAATAATGCTTCCAGAACTACGAATAATAGTAAAACAAAATACACACGTAACTCTAATATGTGTTGCACGTAACTCTGGATATCCTTTCAATGTTGCAAAAACGAGTTTCTAGGTAAAAACCAAATTTGAGTCGTATTACACCTATATCACGGTGTTCATAAAAGATCTAATGGATGATAAATTATATACGAATAAAGAAATAAACAAAAAACTAAAAATTTTAAATAAACAGTACAATTAAGGACGATGGCCGGCTGAAAAGTGTTCAGTAAGATTTTTTCGGTTAAAAGAATTTAAATCTCTTATAACATGTTATATGAATAAAAGTATAAAACAGAATCAAAAATTAAAAACTTCTTTTTCAAATAATAAGAGAGCATATTGTTGTAACCTGTAAATGTACGACGTTTTGCTAGCAGTAATAAATCGAAATTAAGAGAAGATTATGTTTGCTACAACAAGTTTAACGACTATAGTTACCCTGGTGACTAATTTGGCACTTAGTAGCCACTTACAGTGTCTCGTATAGTCTCACTGTAAGTAATGACTTTGTAGTATCTTGTGCTATATCTTTTGTTTGTGATTGAAGACTTTCCAGGTTTCTAAGTTAACCAGGACATTTTAAAAGTCAAAAGCAAAGAAATCTTACAATAAAAGTAAATAATAGTATCAAAAGACCACCTAAAAATGTCTGGAGAGTACTTTAAACTGGATTTATCATTCCCAAGTATCATGCACATAAAATATTAGTATGTGTTTTAATACTTAAGATGATATGATTTGAGTTATTAACGGAAGAAGTAAAGCAGGAAGGAATTGCATGTGGGAACTAACTGAGGTCGCAAAGTAGCAAAATACAATACATCATAACAAAGAGGTGGTAAAGTAGTATCAAACCGCTCTGGAACGACCATTGGTACATTAATTTCTAGTTTATGACATCAGGGTGTAAATAAGTGGTTCAATTTTGTAAGTATCACCTCTACTAGGATTTTATACATATCTGCATTGTGTTACACAAAGTGGTAAAAGAACATTTCTTAAATGTGATATATCAAGTTCGTTGCATAAGTGTAAAATTCCACTAAATTAATAAAACTAAGAATATATAGAATAATCTTTTGAAGACAAAAAAATGTGTGCTAAACATTAAATTTACGTTGGAAAAAGCTAGAAAAATTATTAAAAACGTCATCCGTACAAAATAAGAGCTGTGAGAATTTAAAATTAATAAGCAAATCGAGTCGAGAATTAAATGTGTCATGTGGCCAACAACTTATTCCGATGTTTTTGTTTTGATTTTTGCACTCGTCGATAGCAGTTAAAGTCTCCTAGGGAACATAAAAGGGGTAAGATGTCATTTGTCCGACAGCTTATTCTGTAGCCTTTGTTTGTACTTGGTTCTTAATTGAGTGCTGAATTAAATCATGGCTTATTGGATTGACTTAACCTAAATCTTCCGTTTCTCAACACTTATTGCGTTTTATTATAATACCTCATAACATCAAATATAAATCTAGTCGCTCAGTAGGTACAAATAAAAACCAATCACATACTTTACAATGTACAAAATATTTACCAAGTCTTTTTCCCATGAGACGAAGGAACCTCTCTATAATTTAATATTACTGTGTTTAAACTAGAGTCTTAAAACTTTTTTAAATGTAGTCTGATGATTCCCTGTCTGCGTATGATATACTAAATATATAATGTTAAAATCCGTTACATAAGTAATTCTAGATTAAATTAATGATAATATTAATCCTTTCTAATTACTTAGCAGCTTTAGTCAATGCAACAATTTTCATTCTCTTAAGTAAATTGAAAATCTCACAGCTGAGTTTATAAGAGTACTTAATGTAAGTACTTGTTAAAGTGAGAGCTATTTCACTCTGGTGTAAGAACCTGTTCAGCGTTGCATTTATCTGCTTACCTCTGTGAGTCTTGAATTTTAATGTATATTACTTTAATAAGAAGGTATTTTTTTTGGATATTTATTCGCTTTTTAATCCTGAAAAACAAATTATACAGTTTGGGATATCTTTAATAATTTAATAATACACAATAATGACACGTTTATTCAATACAATATTCAGGACAAATTTTATTTACAAACAGGACACTTTAGTTCAATGCTCAATATTGTAATGAAAAAGTAAATTGCTGGACTACCTACGTCAAAACTTCTAAAAACTATTTAATCTTAACATATCCCTCGATTATTATCATCTCATGATTATATTCGTTTATAAATTTAAAATTGAATTAAATTCAAATTATAATCCATTCTTAAAAGTAGGTTTCCAGAATATGTTCTAATAATTTCAAATTTATGAAACAAGAATGAAAGACAACGTAAGATATACCAGCACTGAATTGTCTCTGCTGCGAATTCCCTGTCATAGAACGGCAATATATAATGAATCCTTCATTTTTATAGAATGCAGAGCTTGGAATTCCCTTCCGGATAGCATTAAGTAACTGGGGTTTCAGTTTTGAAAACAACTCTTCTTAGATCGGATGACCACGGCTGCCTAGATCGTGTGTGTAAGCGGACGTAAGGAATGAATGGGTTGAAAAGAAAACATAATTTTGTTTGCAATGTGTTCTTATGCAGAGTAATATTAGTTATGTTTTTATTATTAAAAACAGTATCCAGATTTAAGGTGATACATTTTTTAATCGAAGTATTTATTTGTAATGTTTTAGGTTAAATGTACGCAAGAGTGTTTTAATTTTGCCTCCGTACTCAACTACTAATCAACTAATTATGAGTATCGCTATTGTATGACTATAGATTTGAGCTCATTTTCTTGCCTCACTGTCTTCTACACGGTTGCTTATCGATGGCACGGTTTAAGTTCGGTTTGTCAAATGTGTCTTTTTAGGTATTAAATTTAGGTTTAGGTTTCTGAGTTAGATAAAGAAACTGGCGGTAATATCAGCTAAAAATAGAAGATTGAATATATACTACTCGTAATTATTGATTTTTAGATTTCTTTAGACAACTGAATTTCAATTTCTTCTAGAATGAATACAGATATAACTTTTAGTCTCCTATTGAAATCGACACTGATCTACTATTTCGCACTGGTAGTAAGTAGAGTCGAAAAATCTTTTCATTTCTTTCCGCAACGATTATTTTGTTTCTATTGCAAACATTAATATTAAAATATTAAGTTACACTATTTAATATTTTCCAACTTTAATGTAAACATTCATACAAATTAGATGACGTATAAACATCTAGTGGCTGGTCCTGATACTCATCAGGTGCCTGTCCCAGGTATTCAACTGGTAGCTGGTCCTGTTAGCCACCTGGTGGCTGCTCCTGATACTCACCTGGTGGCTGCTCCTGATACTCATAGGGTGGCTTGTAAAAAATATACTCCACAGAGACAACGATAGTTTTACTTCTCTTCGCAAATTGTTTAGTTCATGATTCCGTTTTCAAAACCACTCGCTTATTAAATGACCGTTTCCAGTGTTTTGGTTGTAAAAATCTAAATGAATTTTCTATCATGATTTAACTTTTAGTACAGAAACTCGTACACTAGGCTAACCAAGCGAGGCTAATACCGGGCTAACAAGCGGCTCTAACACTAATCGCCAATGAGCCGCAGAAACGAATAATGAGAGGTCGCTGCTGGCTGCATTGTGTTGGGAATTCGGGGAAATATTGTTGGATTGTTAAATCAATATGAAGTACCTGAGCGTTAACACAAAAAAAATGTAATTTCTTTCATAGTCTGAATCACTAACCACAGAGCCAATGAATTGGAAAGACTTTGTCCCAACTGTAAGCAATAAAAATCCACACGTTTTTCTTCCTAATCGTATGTTAGTAATTTGACTTATATTAGGAAAAGAAATTTAAGATATAAAAAACTTTTAATTTTCATATACAATGTTTCTATATCAAATGCAATTTAACTTGTAATAATCCTCTCATATATAAATCCTTTTGTGATCTTGCCTGATGAAAAGATAAAGAAAATACTTTTGTTATATAATATAAATCCACTGACTATATTAACCTACCATCGGACACACACATATTATTCTCATTTTAAATTTGTATCTCAGTTCAAATAACAAAAATAAGTTGCAATAAAAAAATACAGTCGCTAGAATTATAAAATTAAAAAACTGTTTTGACATTCTTTTTCCAAATATTATTTTTTAAACTGCTATTAGCGTAGAAATAACTATTCAAAAATTATTTTAATATTTATTTGTCAGTCTCACTTGAGGTATAATACATACAGATCGTACCTCAATGATCAACGTACAGGAGATTGTGCGTAGATTAAAGTAGGTTTACCTAAATAATAATTATTACACATAAATCCTAGATGAAATCTGTATGAACAGATTTTAGCAGAAATGCTTTTTACTGTTAAATATGTAAATTAAATTAATCAAACTCTTTTCTAAAATTAGTAGAACCCATAACATTTCAATAGTATTTCTTACATTACAAAAAGTTTGAATGACTATTTACAAAGCATGTGTCAGTAAGAAAGGAAACATTACTAAAAGTGTTGTGAGAAAAAAACATGAAAACGACGGAGCACCTTAGCGTTACCTTAGCGCATGAAACCTATTTATAGGGAAATTGAGGTGCAAAATAGGGAATTCCCCAGTGATTTTAGTTTCCGGGTTTGTTACTGTCGCACACTTCTGGAATAGTACATATAATACGGACTCTCTGTGTTACACGAGGTTATTTAAAACAAAAACTATGTATTTATTGAACAATGTTAAACTTTTTGGAGATTTAATTCATTACAGGGTATCTTTTAAATTAGCAGAGGAGGTCATTCTAGCTCTAAATTTTGTAGCATGTTATTTAAAGGAGAACCGTAAAAATCAATACGAAATTGAGAGAATGTATTAAAAGAAAGTAAATTATTTAAAAACAAAAAACTTCTTTGTAACTATTTAGGATGGTTTACTCTCTGAATTAAAAATATTCATTAATATTAAAGTATGCCCCTATTAAATATGATTATTAACCAGGTTACAGAAACTAAAAATCTGCATCTTACTAATACGATTAAACATACTTAACAGGAGTTTGACTCTCGTTTAAAAACTAAGGAGTTCTTGCCATGCTGAAAGATTTCACAACCTTCTTCTATCTATTCAGAAGTGGGTAATTTATATCCCTGTGTACCATACTAAAAATTATACATAATGCTTATTTAGCATTTATAAAATGACTAATTGAACTAACTTTGTGTCTGAATTCTTGACTAGATTTCCAACAATGTATCAGAAAGGAGCTTGTCCCTACATAAATTTGTATTTGCATAAGAGTTCCTTCCGGATGACTCACCAAAATATATTAAGTATGTCACAAAATGTGTTCGATTAGTGATATTTCTGCGCGCTTAAGTTTATTTTTCATAACTTAAAATTAGGAATGTTTATGACAAAATTCTTAGTTTGAGATGGTCACAGTAAAGGTTAACCTCAACCATTAATGTTTGTACAATTGCTGATAGAAATATGAAACTTTATCTTTCTATTCGAGATGAATTCAAAGATGAAACGTTAAAGCATATTCGAAAATTGTGTGCTCCTCTTTCCAATCCCCAACCACACCACCACTAGAGGGTTTTAAAAACTCAAAATATTTTATTTTTAGCCCTTTTCTCAAGAGAAGGGATGGACTTTTCTATGTTTCCCTAAGTTTTGTTCATCATCAAATACTAAAACATCAAAATATTTCTATTTTACTTATCTATTTTTAACTAAGGATCAAAAATTAAATAGGACAAATTACGTAAGAATAGATTTCATATTTAAGAATTCATAAAAATGACAAACTATGATACTTCGTCATACAAATCCTTTCACAGGTAAAATACTGGATATAACGTTTGTTATCTTGTTTTAAGCTTGTTCGAACATTTAAAAAATACTTCCTGGGAAAAACCACTCAATAGTACTTTGTATTAAATTTGTCATTGGCAATGAAAGGTTTGAAAAACGTGATAGGAATTCGGACTTTTGCCATATTTGTATGTTACAAAATGTATAATATAACGTTTCGAGGATTTAAATCCATCCCCTTCGTCAGTTGACAACACATGGATAGTAATTTCCCTTTTTTTAGTTTCTTAGTAGTAGACCATTACCACACGTTCTAGCTTTTATGTACTAATTGTCTTCTCACCTAACTAAAAAGATGGATTTCAAAGCCCAAAACTTTGTGTTATATTTTTTTGAAACATATAGCGATAGCTAATGTTCGAAATCCTATTGTCCTTTTCCAACGGTTATTATAATATTACATTTAAAAGGCAAAATTCATGTGATTGTATTCATACTGAATCGCAGCCTGACCTAAGATAGTAGGACAAAGAGAGATTTAACTAGTATCCATCGCCGAAAGACAAAACAAAGAACAAATAATGAAAGCTTACACAATCAAACTTAGACACATTGCTTGTTTGGTACATTTAGGGTCCTGGGATAGAGCGAACAATTTGTGACATTATTGTACTCTATGCTATTGTCTTGTGACAGTTGTATGTGATGGATAACTGTGACACTGTCACTCAATGTGAGCGCCTCTAATTACTGGACATTACTGTATGTGTAAACCCTGAGCTGCTGTCCTAGTCAAGAGTATTCCAATAAGTAATATATCAAAATATTCACAAAATAATTATGTTTCAGAACAATTATTTTATTTGTGAATGCTGCTTAGTGGAAATCTAACAAATATCTATAAGATTTCCTGATCAGGAATAAATATATGTTTATCTTTTAGAAGTAATCATATTTTTCATTAATGCTCAAAAAAGAAAGGATTACCCAGAGGGTAACAAATTCTAAAATTTTGATGCATTTAAATGCCAAAAGCTTGTAGAGGTTAAGTTGAGGCCAAAACCACGGAATTGCACTTCGTATTAAAAGGATCTTTGCATTGATTCCGAAGTTAAAGCATATTCTGGGTGAGTAATATTTAGGAGATGGGGCGTCTGCTGTCGATATCAACTAGGAAAGATTTTTTTGCATTAATCTCATTTATGTCTCCTAGGAAGAGGGAGATGCCAGATCAATAACAGCCTCTCCAGTCAAAGCAGGCACGCTCTAGGCTAGCAACTTTAACACTTATGAAACTATCAATTCCAACAATCTCCTCGCATTAGATTATACCTATTGATGTGTATTTTTACTGTTGGAATAAAGCGTAGTAATATTAACTGTAATCTACTATTTTTATCATAATAATTATCATTGCATTGTTAGTCGTTAAGATTTCACCTGGAAATAAAGTTAATTCCATTCATATTTTGTACAAATAGGGAAATTTGCTAAATAATTATCAAGCAATCGGTTTAAAATAGCTTTAATTATTTGAATATAGTAATATAGTATTAACGTAAGAGTAAGTGTAATGTATTGTATGATTTCCAATTGGCAAACGTTTCTGGGCAATAGCATTTCAGTGAGTAAAACAAAACGATCGCTTGTTTGGCTTATGAACAAAACAGCAATCTCAGAGAATAAACCTCAGTGAAAACAAGGTTGCCAATTTCCCGCGTGAGCGGGAGTGGAAACCCAGTTGTGGCAATCAAATAAAAGCTGATATGTGACCTTCGCTTATGAGAACAATTCGGTTTTCTTCACAAAAGTTATTTTATACTCTGTCCTGAAATTAAATCGTCAGCTTCATGTTTATTACTAATATTTTAGTTTAGTATAAGTGAAGCTAATAACACAGTACATTATGCCCTCTTATAAATAAGCAGGGTACATTCACTTTGTTTGAACGCCGCAATGCGGTTTTCTACAGCTTGAGGAAATTTTGATGAAAAACAACTATACTTAACATGTATCAATGAAATACGTGTTAGAATAAAGACTTGCTGTTTGGTACATAAGGTTCCAAATCCAAATCCAATTAACGTTTTAGTTTTTTATGGGATGTAATCTTAAACAAAACTTCTAAAACGAAAGATTATAAAACGTACGAAAATAAGCTTATGAGATAATATTACGATTATATTACAAATTATGCATTAACCTCGTTATTTAGGCAATTTTCAGGTAAGGAAAACGAGCACCAACAAATCCGTTTGAGGAAAAATATTAATATACATTCCACAAATCAAATATGCAGTTTTCCCGTCGCTGAATAAACAAATCTGTGGTTGTTTGTTTACTGTATTTTTCATACTATGTTACAGTACCATGCAAACATCATACTAATACATTATTTTAATAACTTCAATATTATTATTAATGAATGATTGGTTTTAAAATTAAAAACCGTTATAGTTAGCAATTATGGATAATGTTACTGAAGAGCACTATTAGTATACTCGTTTTTTATTTTAGTTATAATTTAAGTACTTTTCCGAAGCCTATTCATTATAATATGCTCAAATATTTAAGCATTCTTATTTATTCCATTAAAATAAAATTGTCTTTTATACTCCGCTATTATTAATAAGTTACAAAACTCATAAAACATGTTTTTTTTTTACTTGTTAGCGAAGCATAGATTATATAAAGATTATTTTGGTTGTATGTATATCAACTTACTTTCCAATTACGTCGCAACCAGCTCTCTGGTGATCAATGAGGCCTTCAGAAAGGGCAAAACGGCGGTAGACGCAGTCGTGAGTCTAGTCAAAAGAGTTGCAGACGAATTAGGAAATCTAAACCCTACCTTAAGTGTGTTTCTCAACTTTTCCTAAGCACTGGCTGACAAACTGGAATTGTATGGCATTCTATGCGTGCCCATTTCGTGGCTCAGCTCATTGATAAGCTACAGGACCGAAGTGGTTAAAATCTCAAATCAACTTTAAACACAAACAGAAATGAAGTATGATGTTCCTCAGAACCCCATCTTCAGTCCAATTCTTTTCCTGGTCAATATCAATGAAATATTCATTAGTACTGCACGGTAGACTTGTGTAGTAAGCTGATGACACGACCCTGTTCTAATGGAGAATGAAAGGAAGTTTTATTACAACGGGCTTTTGTTGACCTGAACAACTGTGTTAATACTTCCAAAGCCTCAATCTAAAAAAACGCCTCAAAATCTTGTTTTTTAAAATTAATTTATCTTTGCGAAGTAGAGAGTGTGAGTGTGGGCCTGCCATAACTTTGTCAAACTCCATTCTAAAAGAAACACAATTCACTAAATTCCTTGTAGTACATCTTGATCAAGGTTTGAGATGGAATGTTAACATAGATTTAGTTTGCACAATATTAGCATTTATGTTATGATTTCTTTAGCCAAATATTGCACGAGTCAGGTGCTGATGATGGCATATTATAGCCTGATTTACCCACATCTTACTTACGGATTGGTGCTGTGGGGTCTTGTGTAAATAATCATTTTTTGACGAGCTTTCAAACCTCTAAAAAAGTGATTTGAATCATTGCTGAGTTATGCCGACCAACCAACTAAAACTTGCAACTTTTGAGTGTTTCCTCAAAACTGAACGGGGGTCATATTGAACATGTTAATACCCGGATTTAACAGATTTTTGCTTCCTTTGATTTGTATATATTAGTAAAATGTATATGTTATGTTACTATGTTTACCATAATAAAATAATATCATTTCAGTATTGTTTATTTAGGCTAATACTGTATTTGAGACTTACACAAAAAACTGTTCATAGTTCTATTGTGTAAATAAAGAAGTTTCTGTATTTATTACAGTGCCGTACTTTAAGGCGTACGCTAATGTTCTGTCCAATCAGTTTTAATGCATTTAATTTATTTAGTGCCTATTTACTGATTGAATTAGTAATACCTTTGTCCAAGTTACGTGTAATATGTATATACGTACGTCATACATAAATACTAGTTAAATTATGAATAATTCTTTGAGTGCAGTTTGAAAGTAGAGACAACAGTATGAGGTTTTATGCTGCAAGAGACATCCACAAACCATGATGCCGCATATTGGCAGGTGGTATGTCAGGCTTAGCGTGCTCCCATACACATAACCTGGGCTCCCGTGTTCTAGGTCCTTGAATGTAGTTTGATGTTATACTTTAGGAATTGAAACATCCACAGTACGTGATACCGCATACGCATATTGGCAGGTGGTATGTCAGGCTTAGCGTGCTCCCCCATACATAACCTGGGCTCCCGTGTTCTAGGTCCTTGAATGTAGTTTGATGTTATACTTTAGGAATTGAAACATCCACAGTACGTGATACCGCATATTGGCAGGTGGTATGTCAGGCTTAACGTGCTCCCCCTTACATAACCTGGGCTCCCGTGTTACAGGTCTGTGTTTGGTGGTTTGATGTTATACTTTAGGAATTTAAACATCCACAGTACATGATACCGCATATTGGCAGGCGGTGTGTCAGGCTTAGCGTACTCCCCCTTACATAACCTGGGCTCCCGTGTTACAGGTCTGTGTTTGGTGGT
The DNA here is from genome assembly GCF_021130785.1 of Homalodisca vitripennis. Classification (NCBI taxonomy): domain Eukaryota; kingdom Metazoa; phylum Arthropoda; class Insecta; order Hemiptera; family Cicadellidae; genus Homalodisca; species Homalodisca vitripennis. Next base: position 38,051,710 of record NC_060212.1, read on the forward strand.
TTGATGTTATACTTTAGGAATTTAAACATCCACAGTACATGATACCGCATATTGGCAGGCGGTGTGTCAGGCTTAGCGTACTCCCCTATACATAACCTGGGCTCCCGTGTTACAGGTCTGTGTTTGGTGGTTTGATGTTACACTTTAGGAATTGAAACATCCACAGTACGTGATACCGCATATTGGCAGGTGGTATGTCAGGCTTAGCGTGCTCCCCCATACATAACCTGGGCTCCCGTGTTACAGGTCTGTGTTTGGTGGTTTGATGTTATACTTTAGGAATTTAAACATCCACAGTACATAATACCGCATATTGGCAGGCGGTGTGTCAGGCTTAGCGTACTCCCCCAAACATAACCTGGGCTCCCGTGTTTCAGGTCTGTGTTTGGTGGTTTGATGTTATACTTTAGGAATTTAAACATCCACAGTACATGATACCGCATATTGGCAGGCGGTGTGTCAGGCTTAGCGTACTCCCCCTTACATAACCTGGGCTCCCGTGTTACAGGTCTGTGTTTGGTGGTTTGATGTTATACTTTAGGAATTTAAACATCCACAGTACATGATACCGCATATTGGCAGGCGGTGTGTCAGGCTTAGCGTACTCTCCTATACATAACCTGGGCTCCCGTGTTACAGGTCTGTGTTTGGTGGTTTGATGTTACACTTTAGGAATTGAAACATCCACAGTACGTGATACCGCATATTGGCAGGTGGTATGTCAGGCTTAGCGTGCTCCCCCATACATAACCTGGGCTCCCGTGTTACAGGTCTGTGTTTGGTGGTTTGATGTTATACTTTAGGAATTTAAACATCCACAGTACATAATACCGCATATTGGCAGGCGGTGTGTCAGGCTTAGCGTACTCCCCCATACATAACCTGGGCTCCCGTGTTTCAGGTCTGTGTTTGGTGGTTTGATGCTATACTTTAGGAATTTAAACATCCACAGTACATGATACCGCATATTGGCAGGCGGTGTGTCAGGCTTAGCATGCTCCCCCATACATAACCTGGGCTCCCGTGTTACAGGTCTGTGTTTGGTGGTTTGATGTTATACTTTAGGAATTTAAACATCCACAGTACATGATACCGCATATTGGTAGGTGGTATGTCAGGCTTAGCGTGCTCCCTCATACATAACCTGGGCTCCCGTGTTCCAGGTCTGTGTTTGGTGGTTTGATGTTATACTTTAGGAATTTAAACATCCACAGTACATGATACCGCATATTGACAGGTGGTATGTCAGGTTTAATGTGCTCCCCCATACATAACCTGGGCTCCCGTGTTCCAGGTCTGTGTTTGGTGGTTTGCCAATGCTCACGTCTGTTGAACAGATATAATTTAGTACAAGCTATATGAGAAGCATAAATTTAAATTGGTTACCCTAAGATTATAGGTATAAATTCAAAAGAAGTTCTTAGATGATAGAGATTACGTGTTTACTCAAATACTTTACTGTCAAAAACATAATATGCATGGGCATTCTTCAAGAAACATTACTAGTCGACACACTATTTGTATATTCAAAGTTACTTTCATTCAGCATATATCACTATTTAAATCTTAAACAAGATAATCATAGTAGTATACGATTTTTGTTCCTATACCTAATGTCCCAAAATTTCGAGTAGATTACGCCCATAACTTTGAAACAATTACTGACACATAGTTTTGTTATCTCTATCCTTTCTACGCAGAACTAAAGCTTAACTGTTTTTAAATTTATAATATAGAGAATATAGGCTAAATAATAAAATTGTTGTAATGTGTTAAATACGTCATTTTACGTACCAATACCCTGTACGATTATTTGCCACACAAATTATGTTACCATTACATGTTTTGTATTGGTATTTTTTGTATTTTTGTATAGCTATTGGTCCTAGTTGCATTTCACCACTTATACTTAGAGTTCATCCCAGACAAAACAAAATAAGTCAGATGTTACATGACGAGAACTAGAAACGGAGTTAAATGTAATTTTTTCTTATATATCATTTTCCTTTCGTAGAAAAATGAAGGAGGAATTCGGTCAGAATTTCGTCAATATTTAAGCTGAAAATGTTGCCTAGTACTAGTACTACGCACAAGTTTACACTCAAACTCTCACGCATTTAAGTATTTTTAAACCGCAAAAGCCATGTTCTTAAGTGTGGTTTAGGCTGACATACGAGTATTTTACTGTCATTGTCAGGGTGTCAATAAAATGACCGCAACTGTTCTGTGGAACTTTTTTTAGAGTCACAATTTTTCACAATCTTCACAAATGGTACATTCCGCTTGACGGGGGATTTATCAAGCTGTCACTGTCACAATAGTACAATGTGATTACTACACAATGGACAATATATCATTCTCTGTCTATCAATCTTGCAACCTAAAACGAAGACTCGCCGAACGCTGCTAAATGCGTTAAATTGGAGAAGTTTTCTGCAGAAATAGTATTAAAATTCTTCATCTCACAATTAAAAGCCAGACCATATATTTATAAAGATTAATATTTTCTCAAGATGCGAGAATTAGGGTAGTTCCCAAAATCTAAGAGCATTAGGTATTAAACTATATGTTTTAGAACCGCTAATACAGACTGATATAAAATAGAAAACATGAATAGTGGAGCTTGACTTCCTTAGCTGCACATGCGTATTAGAATGGTTTATACTTATGCGTACATCTGCACCAATTGCTTTACTCAAATTCTACTTCAAATTCAAGTTTTACACATTTATTGTCTAATGTAAGTTACAAACTGAATGCCAGCGTCAATATTAAGCAAATTTTTATACAATATTTGACTTTTAATAAATAACAACGATCTTAGTTTATTAAAATAAACGAAATTATTTAAGTATGGAAATATAATTTTGCCAATCTGTTTATACAAAACACTCACCCATTGCGTAAAATAACAGTAATATAAAATTTTCTATCGATTTCAGTTTTAATTATAAATTGTTATGAATGACTTTTAGACACTCGGGGGACTTTCAAAAATACCTGGCACCAACATTATGAAGCAGCCAAGGCCGATACATGATGCATTGTGTGTATTGTGTGTGTCATTCGATACACTATACATGATGTAGTGAGTGTTGGAGGTTCACTCTTGACCGGATGTCGTGTTGGATTGCTACAGACTCGTCAATGACTGTTACATAGTATCCCACTTTCATCTGTGCTGCTGTGATGTGTGATTGTGTTTCTCGAACTCCGTGACTTGTGCTCGGGACTTACATTCTCTGCAGTGACAACGCCTGACTAGACTCCAAACTGTTTGGTATGTTTGAACCGTGTTCTTTCCCTGTTTTATTCTTTTTGTTCTTTATTTTTGTATGTACTAATACCTCCTCCTCCACCTGACGAAGAGGATAGATTCCAATCCTTAAAATGTTGTTATACATTTCATAACATATAACGGCAAGTTTTCGAAATCCTGTTATCCCATCAAACCTTTCATAGTCAATTACAAGGTTTAAACAAAGAACTGCTACACTATTGGATTTTGTAAAGATGATAGGTTCAATATTTATGGAAGTTCATTGAATTCATGAAAAGCAAGAGTTCGGTTTACCTAGGCCATCAAGTTCATAAACGGCTCTCTTTTCTAATAAAACAATCTATTAATGTGTGATAAAGTAACCCAGCCTCAGGCCAGTAAACCTTTCTTCAGACGTGGGTCAACAAAAGTCCTGTAAGCAAGTTTTAAGAGAAACTTGCTGGGTATCAATTTGCAAACTATGTTTGGTATTTGCACCTTTATTGTAAAAGTTGGTCTGTACCGTTGCAATAAATAAATAAGATCGATAATAAATATGAAACTATCACATCAGAAATAGAGATGAAAATACAGAACAGCACAACCTGTTGGTATGAGTAGCCAGGAAAGGTCATTTGTAATAACTTGTGAATATTTAAAGCTTTCATTCTGTTTTATAGCTGGGCAGTTAATATTAAAGTTATGTGAATTCGATTTAACACATCTGTAATATTCCATACTAATATTGATATGTATTTTTAACAATTTAAAATTTTATATACCTGCATTAAGATTTTGATGTTCATCTTAGATACGTATTTGAATATTGATGGTTGAATAGCTATAATAAATGATAATCTTCAATATACGTACATTAGTGATTCGAATCATTATGGTAAAATAACTATGTATGACATTCATGATAATTTAATAGTGTAGGAATCGATTGTTAATATTCATTGTATAAGAGACGATGGTTTTACTAAATTGACAGAGGAAGTTTAGTAAAATTGGTGATGTTTCCAGTTTATATAGGATTGAAATAGAAGAAAATGTTAAAAAATAATAAATAATGAATTTTTATTTATGTTTTACCTGTAACATATTGTAAACAACCGTGTTAATGCGAAACAAATTTATAATAGCAATTTCACATTTATAAGTAAATATACTGAAAACAAAAATACAGTTTCCATGTTCGTTCATGAAGATAATTTATTTTGTTGGGAAAATTTGACTATTAAGTTTTAGGAAACATTTACCATTATTTATTTTAGAATAGCAAACTAGTACCTCTCTCTAGGGCTCAATAAGCTTGTCGCTGTCATTTGATATTGTGACATGTTGCGAGTATCTTGTTCCGTTTATAACAAGTCTCTGGAGGTTGTACCGGTCATACGATTGCCCTAGTTTACAACTACTTCATACTTCATACTTATATTGAAAGTTAAAGCATTTTTAAGACTATGAAACATACATGGGGTTTGAATGGTGTTAAACCCCTAAAACAACTCTATTTCGTTTCTAAAGGTCTCGATATAAGTTGATAAAAAGATAAATTTTGACACATATGCGTCTTATATATCACTGCTACTAAATTCATACAGAAGAAGATTTATGCAAACTTCAATTGTGTTCACGCTTGTTGTTTTATTTCTAAACGATGCAGTGTTGATTTACTGAACACAAAACAACAAAGCCTGTTCGGTAATGGCGTCGCGTTGAACTGCGCACGTCTAAACGTAAAAAAACGACTAAAGGTACAACCCGGTCCAGTAACAATCTGAGCCGTTAACAATGCCAGTTACTGTCCGGTTCGTTCTCACTTCTCAATGTAAGAACCACTAACAATCTGAGCTGTTAACAATGCCAGTTACTGTCCGGTTCGTTCTCATTTCTCAACGTAAGAAACGACGACTAAAGGTACAACCTGGTCCACTAACAATATGATCCGTTAACAGTTCTGACCACTATGGCCAAGAGGCCGTAATTAGTGGTACAAAATTCATAAGGAAGCCCAAAATTTCCAAAACCGTAATAGACACAAGGCCAGAAAATCTCGCTCTCGTCAACTCTTTCCTTTCGAAAGAAAAGTGGGCCAGTTACTGTCCGTTTCATTCCCACTTATAAACGTAAGAAACGACGACTGAAGGTAAAACCCGGTCCACTAACAATCTGAGCCGTTAACAATGCCAGTTACTGTCCGGTTCGTTCTCACTTCTCAACGTAAGAAACGAAGACTAAAGGTACAACCCGGTCCATTAACAATCTAAGCCGTTAACAACGCCAGTTACTGTCCGTTTTATTCCCACTTCTAAACGTAAGAGACGATGACTAAAGGTACAACCCGGTCCACTTATAAGCTAAGCCGTTAACAACGCCAGTTACTGTCCGTTTCATTCCTGCTTCTAAACATGAAACGATGACTAAAGGTACAACCCGGTCCAATAACAATCTGAGCCGTTAACAACGCCAGTTACTGTCCGTTTCATTCTCACTTCTTAACGTGAAACGACGACTAAAGTTACAACCCCGTTTACAACGCCAGTTACCGTTTACACATCACCGATTGTAAATTATTATCATATTATTTACAGTAATTAAAGAAATACAGTGTGTAATCGATTGATAATTTTAATGATAAATATGGTTTTGTTCCTATAAGGATTTCAAGTTAGATTTAATATTAAATTTGCCTTACTTACTAACTGTATTATTACATGTAATTAATTCGCAGCTAAGATGTGTTTTTTAGCCTATATAACGAATAACGATGGAGCCACTATTTTTTGTAATAGTAACAAACAATTTTATTTCAGATGATCAGCTCTGGGGTTAATGTCAGAGACATGAAAGACAAAAGTTTTACTAGAACAACTATTCAAAGCGCGATCCAATGGCCAGGTACTAATACTATAATGGAAGTTGAAATACTCAAACATATTTCTAAGATGGAATAGATCTAAATGTAAATTACATTTGGTTTTTCTGGTACTTTTATAATTTTGAGTATATTTTCAGAATAGCTAACAAACATGTTAGAAATAAATTTTTATAAATGTATTAATAATATATTAAAAGTGAAATATCTCCATAATTCCACGATTAAAAATTAATGAATTATTCTATTCAAATTTTAATTTTAAAATAGTAACATTCCCTTCAGTCGTCACTTACAATTTTTTATTTCAGTTCTCAATCGAAATCAATCTTGTAATACATATTTAAAACTACAAAGTATATTCGTGTAAAATAAATATAGAAATCTTGCCTTCATTCATGATTCATTGAAAATACTTGCTTATACATTGAGTTCTGACTTCACCAAAACATAAAAATAATTCAATAAACTCTAATTTATACATATTTACCATTACATTTTAAAGTAAGTATATTAATTACTCTACAGAAACATTGTATATTTATTTGATTTAAATTAGTGTAATACTCTGAGACAAAAGATACCGCTAAACTAAAATATCGGATTTTCTTTCTGAAGCAAATTTTATTGTTAAGAAAAATTCATGATTCCGTTAAAGAGGACCGTGACATTTTTTGTTTTTTAATTTAGAATATCTAATCAGAAAACTATGTAAAGAAGTTAGAAACAAAATATTAGAACAAAAGTTAAATTAGAACAAAAAGCCGACCACAGTAACGAATGAAACACTAGTTTATAAAAACATAGTGGTATAAAGGTTCGATGTACAGTCAAGAGGTACAGTCTGGTCCACTAACAACTTTGTAACTGAAAAAGCTACTCTTTGCCTCTTTCTGTTTGCCTGTATGCCGTGTACTAGTGTACATAGGGTTCACCTTTTTAATTATATTTGCCTTTGTAAAGAACTTGAACATGTTTCCATACTAAACAAGATTCTGGATAACCAAATAAGTTTTGAAACTACGTATAAATGATGTAAAATCTGTGAACATTCCGGTAAATAGTTAATAATTTAAATGCTTCACTTTCTTTAAGCAAACGTTTCAAGTTTCAGCTAAGGCTTTGAATAGATCGTATGTGTCACTAATAGTAAGTCACTTTCGACTGAAACTAAAATCTTAGTGCCTAGTTTTAGACGTTTTCTTTAAACAACGCTGCAACAATTTTGTAAAACTTCAGTTATATACTTGTTTTAGCGACTGATTTACAAGTACATAAGTATAAAGGCTTCCATGAAAGTGCCATTGAACAGGTTTATTAAAATTTAGTGCGAACTTATACATTCATAGTTACATAATCTCAACTAAAACACCTCAGTGTAGGAATTGAAAAAAACGTAAATGTAACCAAAGGGCATTTTACATGCATAGAGATTGCTAGAAGGCCAGAAATCGTAAATCAAAACTCAAAAAAAATCCACAGCTATACATAATAGTGAAATTTAATTTTTTTGTTAATTCTGATCCAAACACTTGACTGATAGGATACCTTATTATCTACTGAAAGGATACCTAATTTAGCTTAAGAAGGAGTTTCGAAGTGACTAATTTGTGCACAATGGCAAAATCCGTGCCAAGCTCAGCATTAATAATTGTTTAATATTACATGCAGACTTACAAGGAGGTTTATTCAAAGACAAGTCACATAAAAACTTTAGCACTGATAACTTTTAATTATAGTAAATATAAAACGGGTTTTTATATTGTTTAGATTTTTTCATAAATTATATTGATCAATCTTTAAAGGGTTTGTAAGTGGGATAATAAATGCGCTTATAAATATAAATTAAGCGCATATATTCATATCAATTAAATAAAGAAAGGACAATTATATATTTTAAAAAGCTAAAATTAAATTAAATTCTTTAACTACAGTAACTATGCCAATAAATCTAAATTCTTTCATAGTTCTAACAATTACTTACAATAATAAAACATAAACTTTTTAAGAATAAACCAAGGTCCGCGCCAGGCGTAATAGTAGCGAACATCCGATCCATGAAATACAGTTTTAATGACGCCACAAAATGAGGGTGGCTGGATATTGAGATGATTTGAACAGGCAGGGCACTCAAAACTCGGCAAGCCGATATTTCAAATGACTTTGTCATACCTAACAGTTCTATGGTGGGGCATACGGAGGACTGAGGTCCGGGATCTTGACCCACTTGCACTCTTTTGTGCTACAAACTCATAGTCATAAGAGGAATATTTGGCAATTTCGTGTGGATCAAAGCACGAGTAAAAGAAAACATGTTAATATATCTCTGCTCAGCTTTAAAATATTTGATCAGTTATAGTATGGAGTCATGTGCTCATCTCTTGCTACGTCAAAAGCGTAGCGTAAACAGTAATTTTGAGACATTTGCAGTCCTTCACTCAGTGATAAAGTCATATCATTTAAGATAAAGTTGCAGTAAGTAAAGTAAGGAAATATTATTAATTTCTCCAGAATTAGTTGCGATGTTATTTTCGGGGCAAGCGAAAATATTCGCAACTTGCCAGATAGCCAGTCGAGCTGGGTTAGAAAATTCCAGGGTTCGAGAATTTCATATAACTATTATTTATTGTTAGGAGTCGAATCAGAGGGCCCTGCGGAAGAAATTGATACTTCCAAAATAACGTTGGGCTTACTTCATCACGTCAACTCCAATAAAAATTTTGAAGAAGTAAAAAATAAAAAATAATCTTGCTCAGAAAAATAAAAATTTCTTGTTCTAGGAAAGTTATTGTTCAAGCGAGTTCGATTTTCGAAAACAACTGTATTGTTTATTAATACGTCGGTCAGTGAGGAATTACAAGTAAGCTGAGTAGTCTCCACTGATAACTTGGTCGGGGAGTCGTATACAGTAATTATTGAGCCCGGGGTTGGAATAATTAATCGGTTAAATAATGATGGTTAGTAGAAGCAAAATACAAAATCAAAGCAAAGTATGAATAGCAATGGCAAACAAAAGCAATATTTAAATAACACCAATAGCAAATATACAATCTTATAAATTAAAAATTAGCCATGCACCAATATCACAGTGCAACTACTATATACATAAAGCAAGCACTAACCATTAACAAAAAATATTTCTACGGGATGCAAATGCTAGATGCATTTATAATATAAAAATATGCTAAGCTGTATTTATTCTGTAGGCAAGTGTATAGCTCCAAAATAAAATATCAAGTTTACTTTCTCAGGCATATAATTTTGGAAAATAAAAAACAAAGTAATCACTTATAACACACCATGCAGAATTACCCTACCATATGCAAGCTAAGATAAAGGTAAATGATAAGGCTACTATGCAATAAGGCTACTAAGCTAAATTACTATAAATATTAGGGCTCTATGAATATCAAAGAAAAATTGAACACTCACCCTATCTGCACAGTTCACCAGAAAAATAAACTAAAATATCGTTAAATAAATATTTTGATGGAGGTTATCGGGGTGAGGGTGTCAGGACGTTCGCAAAAATAAAAAGAAAGGGTTGCGAGTCCCGAAATAGATAAAGGAGAAAAATAAAGATAATCACTTACAAAGATATAAATAATTAATAAAATTAAAATTATATTGAACTTCAATAAGAAAGAAAAATATTTCCGAGTAGATTAGAGATTCGCCAAGAAATGTGATAATAATCAGACAACAGAATGATGGTCGAGAAAACTTTATACCTAATATAAAAATTTACATCGATTGAACATAAGATTTAATTTATGAGGACGGGGTCGGTGGGAAGAAAGTATTTATAAAAGGAAGTCGTGGGTATAGGATGCCAGTACTATCGCCGGAAAGAAAGCAGTGGTAAGGCGAGTCCTGACTGTTATAATTTTTTTCCGGGTAGGAGAAAAATTGGTAGGAAAGTTCGTAAAGGAAATTCGGGATGAGGTGCCAGATCGATCGCCAGGAAAAGAAATGCGAGATCTGAAAAATTTAGAAAGGAAAATTTTAACACAGTAATTAAAATTTAGTCGAAATGACAAAAAAAAAATAATCTGAGTAATTGAAATTCTAAATATAAGTTAAATTGAAGAAAAGAATAACTTTAGTAATTCTGGTTGAAAAAGTAATCAAAGTTTCAGTAAATTGAGAAAGTCAAATATATTCTATTTAAATTTAATGATGCCCTTAAATATCAAATAAATTATTAAGAGTATATTTAAAATCAAACAATTATTTTATCAAAATAAATCTATAACCATCAAACATTACTAATATATTTCAGATCGATTAATTTTCATAAATGACAAATAAAAATATTAAATTCTGTCTCACATAAAAAAAAATTTGGAAGAATTGTTGATGGCGGAGATAAATCACTTTAGTAAGGAACAGGGTCGTTGTTCCTTACCTGGTGCTGGATATCGGTGGCGGGCGTCGAGTCGTGATGTACAATCGTTCAGCGAGCGGGGTCGGGGGAAGGGGTTGAAGTAGTCGTGGTGAGCAGCGGTCGTCGGCGGTGTCGCGGTCACTGACTGTCTCTCTGTGTCTTCAATCGGCCGTCATTATATAGGTTCGCGGGGGTGGGGGAAGCCTTCTCCTCTCGCCGTGATCGGAGGGGAAGCGGCGATATCCGTGCGGGCACGGACCTGCCAGATAGCGTCTGACTCATCGTCAGTAAAATAATTATTTCGTTCCTTTTTATGATAATTCTAAAACTCAAGTCGTTATTCGTAATATAAAAAAAATTGTCTGTTCTAATTTTTCAATTTTACTAATGAATATTTTTAATTTAAATTTAATTTTGTATGTTAAAAAAATAACATGTTACACCCCATCTGTACTTCGGGAAACAAAAAAAAAGAAGAAAAAAAAGTTAAATGTGGTATTTGTATATAGATAAACAAAAAAGGTTACCGTAGCTTAATCCCCTCTTGTATCCGTTTTGAAAGTTTCTGAAATGAAATGAAACAAACTAAAGACTCCCTTCGTACGAAATTAATGTTTCAATCGACAAATAAAATAAAATGATAACATATTCTGGCAAGAAAATACAACTAAAAACAAATTGCAATCTGCATAAACAAACAAAAATTATTAAAAAAAACTAAAATTTACACTAAAATATATTACGGGCACAGTCTTTCACAATACATATAATTACTAGAAAACAAAATCAAATATCGCTTTACTAATAAAAATAAACAAAAACCGAACTCGAAAATATAAATCTCTAAGGGAAGGATATTAGACACGCCGGGTACAGGGGAGTGGCAGTCTTACAAGGAATAATACGGAAGAGAAAGGAAATTTGTCATAGGAATACTAAAGTAATTCTTGGCGCCAAAACAATAAACACATCGGGCAACCAAGAAATCATACAATAAAACAGATTAGTAGAAAGGAAACTATGGGCACACTATGGGGCAACACAGGGATCTAGTGTGCCTCCAAGGAAGAGTACGTCTTCAGATCCTTCGCATGGGCTCGGCCTACGTTCTTTCCATGGAGATCTCGAAGTTCGAATATATTCCATCCTATCTTTCGATGTAAGATGAATGGTCCTTCAAACTTTGGTGCCAATTTTCCTGCGATATTCTCAGCCGCTGAGGAAAGTGTATGGCTGCGCCTCAAAACTTGTTGGCCTATTACAAAACTGTTATCTCTTCTTCTGAGATTATAGTAATGAGCTTGGCGAGTGTGTGCTTTTTCCATGTTTAGCTTACATTTTTTCCTTAATTTTAGCATGAAGTTCATTCGAGTTTCATGTATATCGATTTCGCTAGGTTTAACCGCACCTTGAGTGGTATTCTCGAATACTTGGCCGTAGATACAGTTTGGAGTTTTAAGTTCTCTGCCAAAATTGAGCATGGCCGGAGTAAATTTTGTTGATTCGCTACAACATGTATTTAACGCAAATCTAAATTCATTTAAATGTTGATCCCAACTACGATGATCATTTCGCACGTACTGAGAAATCATAGTTTTCAATACACGGTTCGTTCGCTCTGTTGGATTACTCTGCGGACTATAAGGTGCGGTTGTTTTGTGAATTATTCCCCAATCACTTGTAAGTTTTTGGAAGATTTTCGAGAGGTACTGCGTTCCGTTATCCGTCAGTACTACTTCTGGAGCACCATATCGCATCAATATAAGGTCTTCGAACTTTTCTGCCACCTTCTTAGCAGTTGCTGATGGTAATGCTACAATTTCTACCCATTTGGTAAAGGTATCTTGGAACACCAGGATAAATCTGTTTCCTTTACGAGATCGAGGTAAGGGTCCCATCAGATCGCTGGTTACTGTGAACCAAGGTCCTTGGGGGCGTCTGAAATGCATTTTCCCCATCGGTTTACATTGTTCCACCTTGTATCTCTGGCAAGTGTCGCAATTTTTTACGTATTTTCGAATATCGTTTTCTCCATCCAGGCCAAAAGTATCTGGCGCTGATTTTCTGGATCGTTTTTGTTTACACCTAAATGGCCAGCTGTTGTGCTGTCATGATTTTCTCTCAGTATATCGGATTTTAGAGAATCTGGTACGCAAAAGTTTTCCAATTTGTTTTTGGGTCGGTAGATGATTTATCGATTTTTCGGTATAGTTTATTTCCTCGAATGGTGTAATCTGCATATTTATTCGGACTTGCAGATACCTTCCGAAGCATTTTCGAGTGCCAATCGGGCCATAAGTTCGCCTGAAGCTGTTTCTAGCCTTGGTTCCTTGGTTTTGAGCGATAGTTGCCTCCGAGAGTTATTCGAACTGTCGTTGGCGGTGCTACAACCAACGGTTGAACCGACTACAGGATCACAGCTTGACGTGTCGATCGGATACCGGGAGAGTGCGTCTGCTACTCGGTTCAGGACTCCCTTGCGGTATTGGACTTCGAAGTCATGTTGCTGTAGTTCCAGCATCCAGCGAGCAAGTCTTCCAGATGGTTTCTCCAAACTCATCAACCACTTTAAAGCTTGATGGTCAGTTATCGCAATAAACTTGTACCCTTCGAGGTACGGACGAAATTTTTGAACGGCCCATACCAGAGCTAGGCATTCTTTCTCGGTTATGGAAAATTTCTTTTCATTCTCGTGTAAAAGTCGACTCGCATATGCAATAACCTTCTCCCGTTTACCAATAGTTTGGGTAAGCGAAGCCCCTAAACCTTCATTGGAGGCATCCACGTGGACCACAAAAGTTTCCTTGAAGTCAGGGCAGGCTAAGACCGGTGCGGTAGAAAGTTTTGCTTTAAGGGAATTGAATGCTCGTTCTTGAGAATCCGTCCATTCCCATCTATTCCCCTTTCTTAAGAGTTTCGTCAATGGCATAGATATGTTTGCAAAGTTTTCGATAAATCGTCTGTACCAAGACGCAAGTCCCAAGAAACTCCGTACTTGTTTTACAGTTTTAGGTGCTGGAAAATCTACAATTGATTTAACCTTTTCTGGATCCGTCTGGATTCCTTTCTCGTTTATTACGTGGCCAAGGTATTTCAACTCCTTTTTACAAAAGTTACATTTTTCCATATTTGGTAATAATCCTGCATTTCTAAGGCGTTCGAACACTTCTTTGAGAAGTTTTAAATGTTCTTCGAAAGTTCGGGATACCAGCACCAAATCGTCTAAATAGGCAAAAGCGTAAGGCTCTGTTTAATGGGTGTATCAGTTTTAAGGCGAATTTTATGTTCCACTAATGTCGTGCGACCAATAAAACCATCGAACAAATTTAACTGATAATCAAGAAATTTCTTTAAGTTTTTTACTTTCTCCTTCTGTTAGTGTCATAACGGCATCAGTATGAATAGTCTTTGAATTATCGCATCTAGTCACTGTTTCTGCAGTACTTTCATGAGAAGTGATATCGATCAGTTTTAAAGGCGTTATGACGTCCATACCCAAAATCATTGGCGTAGTTAAGCCTGGTAGAAACAGGGCGCGTACCTTAGTTCTAATATTGGCTATTTTCACAGTCAAATTCGAAGGCCTGAGATATCTGGCTATTTGTGCTATCGGCCATATTAACATTAACATTTACGTTCTTAGGCCTAACGCCTAACTGTAATAGATGATGAGCTACTCTTTCCCCTATAATAGTCACCATCGATCCCGTATCAAGCAGTGCACAAAAGGTAGTTTCTTGAATCTTAATGGATACAAATGGTCTAGGATCGTTCGATTTAACTTCTGCACAGCTGCTTTTTTTAAATTCTTTTATTTGGTTGAGCCACTTGGGCCATTTGATTGAGGTGATTTGTTGACCCAGAGTCCCGGGACACCTCTGACGCTCCGGGCTCCGGAAATGTTTCCCTGCCTGCAAGGACACTGGACGGTTCGAACTTCTACTTTCTTACAGTTAAAACAGCGAATGGTTTTAGGGAGAGGACACTGGTGATATTTATGATGCCCTTTAGTTTCGCAATTCCAACAAATAGGAATGGCAGTCGTTGTATCTGTAGTAAGATGCCTTGGCTGAGTAGTGTTAGCCGGGACAGTTGTAGAGGGCTCGAACCTTCGTTTATCGGTAAAAGATTTGGGTTTATCGTGATACAGTTCTGGCTTATCTATCATCTGTACTGGGTATGACTTAAAAACTCTACGTTTTGTGTCGTATGCTGTCTCAGGTACCACGGATTGAGCCGGATTTGGAGGAGGTCGGTAACTATTCTTCTCTCGCAAATAACTTTCATAACCTTCGGCAAGATGAATTAATTCACTAATCGAGTGAAAACTTTCCCTTCTGATTGTCAATTTGTATTCAGGTCTCATGTTTGAATATAATCGGTTTAGTGTTTGGTTTACAGAGAAGCCACCACGTCGTCGAATTAGAGTCGTAAGGGCTACAATAAATTTTCGCATTGGCTCACTCTCGCCCTGAGTTCTTCGAGTTATTTCCTCATCCAAGTTACGTCGGTAATCTGGAGGAAGATACTGCTCTTCGAAGCTGATTATAAAGTCGTCATAGTTTGTCCAAAATGACTTATTATTTCGGTACCAGAAAAGAGCGTTTCCCTTAAAAAGTTCCGGTAGTGCTTTTATTAGCCGATCGGGAGGTATTTCATAAGATTCGGCAAGTTCATTGAGACGCTCAATGAAAGAGACTGGGTCTCCATCCCCATCGAATCTCAAATTCCATTTCCGAACTTGATTGCAGATATGAGAGATATCCGGTTGTCTAAGTTCAGATGTAGGCCTGCTTGCCATGTTAGCGTTACTGTCCAATCCAAAATTCGGGTCACAAGGCTCATCACCTGTGAGGGATCTTGCTGTCGGCATTCTCAACGGGTGAGGTGTTGTTATGTCTGGTGTGTTTGTTTGGGCTATGGAATTTACAGATTGTTCGTGGATTAAAAGGGCTAATCGTTCCTGTACTAGTCTAAAACTAGCTGTAGGAGGGAGGTTTAACATTTCTCGAATGCTAACTTCCTCATGTTGCATATGACCATCAACATGAGAGGCACTAATCGGTCCTGATGCTGAGGAAACTACATTGGTCGCGAGGTTTTGTCCGTATGACAATAATTCTGTTCTTAGTAGAAGAGGTTCATGAGGTGTTTTTTCCAGACCTAAGAAAAGTTACAAGTCGCTTTCGTAGTTCAGCCACATTACCATCCGGATTCAGATTAAATTTTCTTAACTCTTCCTGTAGGTCGTTCTTTTGTAATTTATAAATCCAGCCCACACGAGGATCATTCTCCGAAGGGGAAGGAAGCATAATTTGGGGATTGGGAATGGTTGTAGGAGGGATCGGTAGGCCCATTGTAGTAGCAGTGGTACTAGTAGTAGTGGTGGCGGTAATAGTAGCAGTAGTAGTGGTAGTAATCGGTGCGACTGATGTTACGACTGTAGGAGGACTCATTTTTGGCACTGTACCACCAGAAGCCTGTGGTGTCGTAATACGAGTTGAAGTCGTAGTGGTTGTGGTTGTTTTTCGTTTGTTTGTGTCCCCTTGTCCATCATTTCCGTTTACATACATGAAGAATAAAATTTGATAAGGGCGGAGAAAGAGGTTTAGTAAGTACATTATTATTGTACGTATCAAATTTTCTTAAACAAAAAGTTGTTGTAAAATTTTTAACAATTTTTAGTCGTAAATTGTAAAGTATATTCACTAAAAAGTGTAAAGTAAATCGTAAAGTTCGTAAATTAACGTATATTACAGTCCCTGTTCGGGCGCCACTTTGCGATGTTATTTTCGGGGCAAGCGAAATTATTCGCAACTTGCCAAATAGCCAGTCGAGCTGGGTTAGAAATTTCCAGGGTTCGAGAATTTCATACAACTATTATTTATTGTTAGGAGTCGAATCAGAGGGCCCTGCGGAAGAAATTGATACTTCCAAAATAACGTTGGGCTTACTTCATCACGTCAACTCCAATAAAATTTTGAAGAAGTAAAAAATAAAAAATAATCTTGCTCAGAAAAATAAAAATTTCTTGTTCTAGGAAAGTTATTGTTCAAGCGAGTTCGATTTTCGAAAACAACTGTATTGTTTATTAATACGTCGGTCAGTGAGGAATTACAAGTAAGCTGAGTAGTCTCCACTGATAACTTGGTCGGGGAGTCGTATACAGTAATTATTGAGCCCGGGGTTGGAATAATTAATCGGTTAAATAATGATGGTTAGTAGAAGCAAAATACAAAATCAAAGCAAAGTATGAATAGCAATGGCAAACAAAAGCAATATTTAAATAACACCAATAGCAAATATACAATCTTATAAATTAAAAATTAGCCATGCACCAATATCACAGTGCAACTACTATATACATAAAGCAAGCACTAACCATTAACAAAAAAATATTTCTACGGGATGCAAATGCTAGATGCATTTATAATATAAAAATATGCTAAGCTGTATTTATTCTGTAGGCAAGTGTATAGCTCCAAAATAAAATATCAAGTTTACTTTCTCAGGCATATAATTTTGGAAAATAAAAAACAAAGTAATCACTTATAACACACCATGCAGAATTACCCTACCATATGCAAGCTAAGATAAAGGTAAATGATAAGGCTACTATGCAATAAGGCTACTAAGCTAAATTACTATAAATATTAGGGCTCTATGAATATCAAAGAAAAATTGAACACTCACCCTATCTGCACAGTTCACCAGAAAAATAAACTAAAATATCGTTAAATAAATATTTTGATGGAGGTTATCGGTGTGAGGGTGTCAGGACGTTCGCAAAAATAAAAAGAAAGGGTTGCGAGTCCCGAAATAGATAAAGGAGAAAAATAAAGATAATCACTTACAAAGATATAAATAATTAATAAAATTAAAATTATATTGAACTTCAATAAGAAAGAAAAATATTTCCGAGTAGATTAGAGATTCGCCAAGAAATGTGATAATAATCAGACAACAGAATGATGGTCGAGAAAACTTTATACCTAATATAAAAATTTACATCGATTGAACATAAGATTTAATTTATGAGGACGGGGTCGGTGGGAAGAAAGTATTTATAAAAGGAAGTCGTGGGTATAGGATGCCAGTACTATCGCCGGAAAGAAAGCAGTGGTAAGGCGAGTCCTGACTGTTATAATTTTTTTCCGGGTAGGAGAAAAATTGGTAGGAAAGTTCGTAAAGGAAATTCGGGATGAGGTGCCAGATCGATCGCCAGGAAAAGAAATGCGAGATCTGAAAAAATTTAGAAAGGAAAATTTTAACACAGTAATTAAAATTTAGTCGAAATGACAAAAAAAAATAATCTGAGTAATTGAAATTCTAAATATAAGTTAAATTGAAGAAAAGAATAACTTTAGTAATTCTGGTTGAAAAAGTAATCAAAGTTTCAGTAAATTGAGAAAGTCAAATATATTCTATTTAAATTTAATGATACCCTTAAATATCAAATAAATTATTAAGAGTATATTTAAAATCAAACAATTATCTTATCAAAATAAATCTATAACCATCAAACATTACTAATATATTTCAGATCGATTAATTTTCATAAATGACAAATAAAATATTAAATTCTGTCTCACATAAAAAAAAATTTGGAAGAATTGTTGATGGCGGAGATAAATCACTTTAGTAAGGAACAGGGTCGTTGTTCCTTACCTGGTGCTGGATATCGGTGGCGGGCGTCGAGTCGTGATGTACAATCGTTCAGCGAGCGGGGTCGGGGGAAGGGGTTGAAGTAGTCGTGGTGAGCAGCGGTCGTCGGCGGTGTCGCGGTCACTGACTGTCTCTCTGTGTCTTCAATCGGCCGTCATTATATAGGTTCGCGGGGGTGGGGGAAGCCTTCTCCTCTCGCCGTGATCGGAGGGGAAGCGGCGATATCCGTGCGGGCACGGACCTGCCAGATAGCGTCTGACTCATCGTCAGTAAAATAATTATTTCGTTCCTTTTTATGATAATTCTAAAACTCAAGTCGTTATTCGTAATATAAAAAAAATTGTCTGTTCTAATTTTTCAATTTTACTAATGAATATTTTTAATTTAAATTTAATTTTGTATGTTAAAAAAATAACATGTTACATAGTTTCAACTCGGCTGGTAAAAGTTTTCACTAAATTATAAATAAAACAGGTCAGATTGCGAAATTCCGAGGCTACAAGCCAATTTTCACCGATCCAGCATTAACCTCCACAAACGTGGAAAGAAAAACTGTAAATTTAACGATTTGCAATTTTCCATTAAGTGAGCTAGTATTGCTATCCTCGTGCCATCCTACGTAATCCAGTTAAAATGATAAATTAGTTAATAATGTAGTAAAAGAAAAAAAAGAATAAAAATATATAATAAGGTAGGCCTCATGAAGTAAGAAATTTCAGTTATTTCATCTCAATTATATCGTGTATGAAGTATAAGTTAATTAGGCAAGTCTAATATCGTTATAGAGTAATAGAACTTATGAATGCGTCCCAAAATCATTTTATTGCAGGAAAGTCTGAGGTAAGTACCTAACGAAGATAGAAACACTGAATTCTCACAGGTGAAATAAGTAAATTTAGTCACCCACAGAATAACCACAAAAACCACTAGGATGAGATTTGAACCAGTCGTGTGTTTTACAATTTATCTTGAGGAGTTTAGCAAAAGAATATGTAACACAGTCCATTTTTTACGTTCCGTAAACACTCTCCTTAGTCAATACCGAAAAATTTAAATTAAACTGTATTTTTGATGCTAATATATGCCATTAACACGTCACTTTATCCTATCTTTGCACTGACAAACGGAATTACTAAAAGCTACTTTCGAATACTTATTGTAAAAAAGAAATCTCCATCAGGAAGAAATTTCCTCTGTAAAACATCACTTGCTGTATCTGATTAACCTCCAATTTATTTAACGCCTGTAATTGCAAGTATCGAAGTATTTATGGTTTTTCGTATTCTCGTATCTTTAGAATTCAATTAACACTTTCCACTTTATTATCTTTTTAGGCATAAAACAGCTGAAATCGCCCTCAAAGTGTTTACATGACTTCACTTCGTGTCACGAGATGAAAGTTCCCCATTCTCGGTCAAAACGTCATCTTCCTCCTTTTAATTGGCAATTATGGTTGGGCTAATTTACTTCCTTCATTAAACTACTTAGTTTCCGCCTTTTAGGTTTAGTGTGTTCAGATGTAGTAAATTTCTTTATAAATATTAAACTCTAAAAAATACTTTAAAATTCGGATCCTAAATTTTATAAACATCACTACGTTGAAGAACTCAAGATCAGAATAAAGGTAATAAGTATTTATCATTATTATTTAAACCTTTTTATACTCTTGCTTTCAAACTGTTAGACTTTTACTACAAACACAACTGTTGAGGTTTTTACTTTACAACTTAAGTTTAGGTTTAATCCCTCGCAAACAATGGAAATATAATTAAACTTAGTGAAGGAAAATAGTAAAATCCATGATGAAAGGCATTTCTTAAGTTAAAAACAGCTGTTTTTTTTAAAAATAATTTGTCTTCTTTGATATAAAACAGCTTTTCCTATTTAACAGTTAAAAAGGGATGGAGGAAATATATCTTACTAGGTTTAATGCACAGAATTTACTCAAATCTCGAAGACACTTCTCAGGTCCAGGACAAACTATAGTATGTAAATGACAGGAAGTCGATCGAAAATTCACGTTTCGAGGATGTATAAAAGTTAAAGTTGAGGAATCACTCTTCCATTATTTCGTATTCAACAGTTAATCAAATCTTGTCATTATCTGAACAGCTGATCTCGTTCTATCTCAGATTGTGTAATATTACATGTCATGAAGACATTGTTTATAAGAATTCCGGTGTTATTAACCAAATCCAAACACCATTTTGAGAATATACAGAAACTTAACTTAACGTTTGGGAATCAATCTTTTATTGTTTACATCATGTTGAGAGAATATAGAACGTTAACGTTGAGTAATCACTCTTCTATTGTTTCGTACTCAGTCAGCTTACGAGTTAATCCAATCTTGTATTTCTCTGAACTGCTGATCTTGTTCTACCTCAGGTTGTGTGATATTATACACCCTACAGGGCATTGTTTATAAGAATTCCGGTGTTATTAACTAAATCCAAACACCATGTTGAGAATATACAGAACGTAACTTAACGTTTGGAAATCAATCTTCTATTGCTTACATCATGTTGAGAGGTTATAGAACGTTAACGTTGAGTAATCACTCTTCTATTGTTTCGTATTCAGTCAGCTTACGAGTTAATCCAATCTTGTATTTCTCTGAACTGCTGATCTTGTTCTACCTCAGGTTGTGTGATATTATACACCCTACAAGGCATTGTTTATAAGAATTCTGGTGTTATTAACTAAATCCAAACACCATGTTGAGAATATATAGAACGTAACGTAACGTTTTGGAATCAATCTTCTATTGCTTACATCATGTTGAGAGGATATAGAACGTTAACGTTGAGTAATCACTCTTCTATTGTTTCGTATTCAGTCAGCTTACGAGTTAATCCAATCTTGTAGTTCCCTGAACTGCTGATCTTGTTCTACCTCAGGTTGTGTGATATTATACAACCTACAAGGCATTGTTTATAAGAATTCCGGTGTTATGAATTCCTTTCACTGAGTTGTTCTCAGAAATTGTGAAACTTTTTTTAATAATAACGATAATTATGAACGTGTTAGATCCTTTTATCTTATATATTAAGGTTTTTATAATTTATGTCAGTTATAAAAATCTAATTTTGATTTTAATTTGACGTTAAAGGATCAAATGACATAATTTTGAATCCAGGAATACACTTGTATGTTTCATAGTACCTAATTCTATCATATAAAAATAAATGTTTTGGTAAAACAATGTATTGCTAAAATGTTATGGAAAATATTTCATCATTATTTAAATACCAGAACACAGTAAAAAAAATACTTAAACAGTCAATACAAGGTAATAAAAGCGATCACCCCTCTGAAAGATTTATGAACATTCTTCAGTCCAAAAAAGAGACTTGGGGATTTTTATGCATAAACAGAAATACTACCTGTACACACAAACAGAACAGAACAGAACACGAACAATATTCAAAGGCAGCTTTCCTGTTTATAAGAAATATGTATCATAACAATAAAAATCCATTTTTGTGCCAACACATAAAATTTTCACAATGTTAACCGAATTTACATTTTGAAAATATCTATTCTTTATTTTTCTTTATAATTTTATGTGTTTGTGCGGTTTTATGTTTTTGTTATAATTATATAAGTTTATCCAACATAAATATTTTTAAGAATTTTCATTTTATGATTTTCTATAGAATTCTAAAAATACTTCAGTGTGATATAAATCATAATTATTAAGACAAATAAAATAACCATTAATTAGTATAATAACGGAAATTAAATTACATGTTGCGTGTCGTGTTTGCCTGTATAGTCTGAATTCTAGTTAATTTATTTCTGCTTCATAATTTCTTTTATAATGAGTGAGGAAATATTTGATTCTTTACTACAGACGTTAAACACAGCAAGAGATATTCCTGATATCAAACGAGTATGCAGGAATATGATCATAAATTATTGAAATGTGTTTCGTACAACGTATTGCCTGTACATGACCTCGGAAAGTTATGTAATTCCCTCCCTACGCAGAACACGTGCATTTTAAAAAGAGTGAATCTTGACATGTATTGTGTCTTGAATTCTTTCCGTCTTCTTTCTCCTCCATATTATGTTTAAAATGCTTATATTTGTGAAATAAATGCCTAGTACTGTACTAAGTACATGAAAAATTTTAAATGAAAATTATAGCATATTAATATAATGTTTATTTGTCTATCAAATAGTTACATTAAATAACTCTCAAATTATGAGAATATTTTTTTTTAATTAGCAGATTGAATGTTTTTAGGACTGCTGGTAGGAATGAATTGTAATAATGAAAATGTTATAAGGAAAAAACTGAAGATGCTTTAAATTAATTCTGGGGACATATACATTAATTTTATTTTTTACATTTGAACTATTAACCGTAATTATGCACGAATACAATTTTGTACGGCAATAACAGGATTGATAAGATTCTTCTTCTCAATAACAGTTAAAAAGTATATAAAATTTGCACAATCGTTGAATAATTGTGTTCCTAATCAACAACAAATTTTCTATTTATAAAATATATTACAAATATTTTTATTTAACTGAACTGAAGACCTCTATTTTACTCCCAATAATAGCGAATATTCAAGAATACTTCTTGCAAATGAGCAATGTACCTAATGATAAATTTAATCAAAGAGAAACCCCGAAATAATCTTTTGCTATTATTATTTACGTATAACTGTATATTATGTGTATGTGTATATTTATGATAAAATTTAGGTGATTGTCAAAAATAAAAGATTACTCGAAAACAATTCCACGTGTTTTACCTAAAATAATATAAAGTGTTCAATTATTAATGGATAGAGTCTGCATAATGATATAGTATGTTATCTCCTTAAATAATCGAATAATTAATCGAAAAACAGTAAATTCCCTGACTAGTTCGAACTTGCTACATAGATAAAACATTTAAATTCCGTCAAGAATACAAGATGATCCATTGAGGCATCTCTATATTTAGAAATCATGCCGAATCAGACCACAGAGTCGATTCATCGGAACTAACAAATGGAGGGGATATGTCGAAATATAACTCAATACTGATTAACTCTATCGAGAGCCTTTGAAACTCCAGTTCAAACAACATTGAATCTGCCATCAATACCGAATTCAGATGATGTATTGAACAGAATTTCCATCAGATTGGAAACTGCTGATTTATAAGGAAAATAGTCTTATGAAAGACTTTTTTATAATAATATATTCTTCTTATTCAAGATGTCATATAATAAATCTAATGTTTATGTCAATTTCAAACACGAGAAGCTAATATTCCCAGGCGTGAGTTACAAATTAATATGAATATACTACTGAATGTAATTAGATAAATAAGGAGTAGCGGTTTATAAGTTACGCTGTCATATTTCCATATTACACTAGGAAGGGTACGTCATACATCACGTGTCGCGTATAAGACTTCGCCATGGCTCCATACAAAATTTATCTATAGCTCATGTGGTCGTGACGAACAACCAGCTGCATGTTTGTAGCTTTAATGACGTCATTCTACTGTCCAATCACTCTGATTGAAAGTGAGGAGCAACTCATCAGCTAAATTGGTTCATTTCATTGGTGTCCACACACTGCATACCCTGTTGAATACATTTTTTTCGTCTAGCTTCAAGGCTTGTCTATCGGTAACACAAAGAAGTTTCCTATAAATTCTAGAATGACATCTGATAGCAGGTTTATGTCGATATTAAATACATAATTAACATTATATTGTGCTGTGATAAATTATGTAAGCCGGGACTGAAATTATCGGAAAATTATTACTGCGCCAGACAGTTTCATTACAGAGCATTTTAAACTAAAAAGAAGCCGTATGCAAAATTCATTCATTTATTTAATTTTTTTTATAGAATTAAATTAATAACTAGTTCACAACATCCAAATTGGAAACCCCTTACTTTAGTAATATTATAAGAAATTTCCCGCGTGTGTGATATCGATTCACGTGAAATAAAAAGTGAGATGTTTATATTACATTATATTACATTTCCTTTTAATAACACTGTTATACGTATTGTATACAATACAATACAAATTTAATAATTAGATACGTATTTTCTAAAATTCACTAAAGCATAGTAAGAAATTGGACATATACCGTTCAATATGGTCATTTCATTAATTGGCTATTACCCATTTAATACTACGTAAACGTTTTGAGTGCTTCAACCAATTATAATAGTGAGCATAAATGAGCTAATTAGTATCAATTACTCGTGTATGTTGGACAGTAAATTAGCTTCCGTCTCTGTCACATATCTAAATATTTCACTATGAGTAATTAATAAAGATAATAAGCCGAAAAATACATATATTGTAAACCGTCATTATCATTATGAGTGTTAATAAGTTTAGTTGATCTTACCTTCAATTTTACAGTTAATTGGACTCAGCTAGTACGAGGTCACCTTTTTGGACAGTTACCATTATCTCATACATAACAATAAATTCTTGAGGTAAGCTAAAAGCCCTGAAAATGTTTTCCAATGTCTTTTCTATGTGTACTTCTTCCTTCGTAAGTATAACTCCTGGGATACTCCCATGTATTGTTTTGTGATTACGTGTGTGTTTGTGAATATTCGATGAATTATAAAACATGAATTATCCGTGAGATTAAGTGTAAATTGTTTAGATCGCAATGTTCAGTAATTTAATGTATTATGAAAGAAAGAATATATTGGTTTTCATTGTAATAAGCCATAAACAATTGTTAAGGTAATTTGTTACTACCAAAGAAGACAGTTAGTAATAAAGCTTGATTAATAGTTTCTAGAGACTTGAGAGTTAATACATAGTTGAACTCTCTTGTTTTTCTCTTTTTTAAAGATAAACCTTATCGATCAATAAGGTTAGGGAAAAAGACCAGTCCCTCCACCTGTCTGTCCACCTATGTGATAACTCTTTTTTTACGTCCAGAGTTCTTCGCTACTTCATCGTATCTGTTTATAGGTTATGTAATAGGTTAATTCCTACATAATTCTTATTATCTCAGTGTCAGGGAGCAAAAAATATTCGGGACTAGTTTCTCAAATACTCCCTACGTTGTATGGTTAACAGTAACTTAATTAAAACTATTTAACATTAACTAGTTACTATTCAATATTAATCTTCAGTATCAGACAAAATCCACAGATTTCTCCCAGTCCTCAGAAACAGAAGAATCGTCTTCTGTACACAGAAAGAGTTATTTCGTTCCTTAAAGCAATATTTACAGCAGATTGTGTGTGAAGGAGTACAATTTTGTAGAGCTGAGTTACGTGACGTAATTGTCCTATGATATATTGCCTGTACACTGTACTCCACAACTTTGCAATATCTTCCTTCCTTCAGGTCAACAGAATCTAATAAAACTGTAAGAGTAACCAATTAGAAACCACCATGTGTTTACTTACAATAATATTCTTTTGTCATTGCTAATTCATGATTATCGTATTTAAAGTAGTACAAATTTAACAAGTTTTCTGTCAAACTAAAATTTTAGCATAAATTATGTTGTAATAAAAATATTCCTGTTACATCCTTTGCGTCAGAATAAGGTCAAATTGTATTTAATAACATTCTTCATCGCTAAGATGGATTAATAGATCAGTTTAAAACTCGTTGGAGTATTGAGGAAAACGTTAAACCCCTGTACGCTGGAGTGAAAAATCAATGTATTATACCATCAATGGATAACAAATTTTCTTTTGCAGCCTCAGCAACACAAATGTTCGTTCTTATTTCACACTTTCCAGCTTTTTCACATTAGTTTGTGCGGTAAAGTAACTGTTGAAAAGTGAGATGTCAAGAGCTCAATATTCAGTTAAGTTCGGTGGCGATTGCAGTTGGTAATATATTAACTTACGTCTCAATTCTCTCGTCAGCTACAGTGGACTCTGATTGGTCATGATGTTCTGTAGATAGATAAGTGTTTCACAGTTCATAATCCCGTAGACGTCTTCAACTTAGAGAATTTCTGTTACAACTTTAGGTGTAGAATGTACATCTTCTGAATTTCTGCTAGGATTATAATTTGCTTTTTTCCGTAATCGGAGTACCTCGTACAAGATTAGCACAATAGGAAAGCATTAATAAGACCCCAATGTAGACCTGCTTGTCCATGTCATATTCTGCCGTGTACTTAATACTGAGTCTCCAAAGTACTCATGAACATGCGGTAGAGAGGCAATGGATTTGTCTAATACTGGGTTACCACCTCCAGGAGGATTCCTTTGTGACTCGTTTAAGCTTGCCTGTAGAACCTATACTAGGTATAAAAAAGCCCGAAGTGTAACTTAAATCTGGGGGACGCAATAGATGTCCAGGAGCGACATGTATCTAACCGTAAATGGAGAGATATTGATGTTTAAACAGGGTTTGTCAACAAATCTGGTTACTCGGTAGGAATTCCTTAAATGTTAAAAGTTTTCTAAAAATCTTAACATAAGGGAGTATTTTCTTCCATGCCCACTTTAAATAAAAGAGGCTGGAACATAGCCTTTTCTACTTCCAAAGTGACATGACTGAGGTTGTGTCTATTATCTATCCTTATGGGATATCGACAGGAAGTGACCCCTATCCTTAACATACAATTTTGTTCATCCTGTCTGTCCAAAAGCAGCACAGATTTCCTTATCTCATCTCCTTGACCTAAGTGAAAAGAAATCCTGGTGGACTGAGGATCGCCGACGACTATGTAAAAGTGGAGTTTGGAGCTGTGTTAAATGTTTTGCATACTGTGAACGTGAGTGAATATTGACCGATTACTAGAGCTGGGTATATCTCAGAAGTACATTCTTATTACACATATATTCAAAACCGAGTTTTTGGGGGGAAGAGCCAATATTCTTGGGCTGATTTATTATGAAAAGAGCGTAGCTGGAATACGATAACCACCAGAACTGCAGGGGCTGCTTGGTGTGAGACAATGCATCCGCCTCTTCTTGATGTGAGTGTGTTAGAAATATAAACAGAAAACAGCATTTTGGACACCAATCAGATCCTGTTTACTAGCTCTAAACTGTAATAGAATACGATCGGATGGTTAGAAATGTCGGATAAAATACACAAAGAACATGTAACGTTGATTTTATAGTGCTCCGTAATATAAAAGGTCTTTCAATTGATGGAGAAGAAGGGGAAACCAAGTTGTAAGGGATATTTCGTTTCCGTGAATCACACAATAAGATAAGGAGAACGAAGAGGAAAGGTTAACATATACCAGGGCAATTGATTGGAGTGCTCTGAAGTATAATAGGTCTGGTCTGATATTACACTGGAATGACAGGACAACCCATAATATAACAGATTGCTTCCCAAATATAACAGATATTACAGATTCAGTAGACAATAACATGGAGTAAAACAGGAATGTAGGGTAAGGTTGACATAGATCAGACATAATGTGTTGTAGTAGTTCGGGTAGCAAAAGGACTGTTTTCTTTAATCAACATTACTACCTCAACTTTCCTGACTGGCAGACCTCCAAATTCATCTCAAACTGAGCAATGTATTCTTTAATAATAATTTTGAATACTATCTTAACGCTCTTTCAAAAAACGTCTTATCTTGATTGAACTGCAATTAAAACCTAGACAAGTACTTGCCTTAAATTAAAATAACCCACCGTGATGAAATCCAATTTAAATCTATTTGACAACACAATCTTATTTTTCTTGCAATCTATGAGTAATACTAATTTCTAAGAAAAGGATCTTTCAACATTTCTAATTTAGTTATGAAAATGGGTGGGTATCTAAAGTTTAAAACAATTAAATTCCTAATTTTTATTTTTAAATAGGTTTTTAACTTAACTTAACAGAGTTAAAAACTATCCAGTAACGCACTATACTGTTATAACAGCGTCAGGCTCCGACATTAAAAGGCAGAAAATCACCATTTCCAAAAAAACTTTTCTGTCCTCATACGGACGGCAGATGCTGATTAAAATGTCATTTACTCTGCTATCATTTATTAAGGGTTGGTTTTGGATAAATCAAATTAAAATATACTATCTAAAAAATTTATGTTTTATACTTCAATCCTTTATTTACTCTCACTATGACCCTAAAAAAATATACTGTATCTAATTGTGCTGAGGTATACTCTATTGACTTTACGAAAAACTACATCGCCGTTTATGTAATGCAAATTGTACACTAATTTCTGGACAATAATATTATATAAAACCTAATATTTTATTTAATTTGATTTGTTATATTAATTAAAAATATACCATTAACATTATCTGCTCAATGTCAAAGTTTCCAATATTATTTACTATCTCAATAATTTGATAGTGATACAATTGAGAGGCAACTTAGTGTATTGGATTGTATAAGCTGTCTCTCCAGTGTAAACAGCAGATCTTTTGTACTCCGGACATGTCCAATCAAAGTTAGCTTTGTGTGTCAAATTTGAACTCTTTGACTCCCGTTATCGTATTGTATTCGAGACACTGAAATTGATATTTTGTGAATTAACTTGTCAATTCTATTGGCCTCTGGTCAGTCGTATGTGGTTGGTCGGTGAATGCAGACATATTGTGACCTGTATTCTTCGGTTCAGTTTTAATAATTAGTGTTGTGTTTTGTTTATATTTAAGTGCATGTTATAGAGTTAGTGAAGTTGACACACAACATGTTGGTTGTGATTCCCAACTTAGGCGTGTCACTACGCTCTGGTATGATTTGTTTATTTTAGCCTAGTTTGTAATATTATATGTGTTAGGTCAGTTTTTTACTTGAAGAAAAGATCAGATTGCGAATTTCGAAACGTAGCGGTACTGATATTTTGTATCACTGAAAGATGGCAAATGTCCAGAAAAAGTCCTGTTTCCTTCACAATCCTTCCATCGTCAAAAACAAACTTTAAACAAAGAATTGTCACTCACTATCTTACAACGCTAAAGTTTGGAGACAAGAGACTGAAACTGATATTTTGCACATTGTTGTGTTACTTTAGTTTAACGGCAGATATTTTTTACTCTAGACCCTCTCATTCAAAGTTGTTCAAACTTTCAACTTCTCACTGATCAATCAGTGAGAAGATCGACTTCTCTGACTTTCTCCATCTTATTTAATTTTATACATGTTTACAATTATTTAAATACATTCTTCTGGTTAATAAAAAAAAAATTAAAACGCCACACATGAAAAATTTTAAATTTTGACTAAGTGTTTAACTAAATTTTATTTATATAAAATTTATGTAACAATGTAATCTGTATCATTATCAAAGGCACTCTTATATTCGTCCTCTCATTATAGATTTGACGTAAACATACATAATGCATTTACATTACCAAATATTGTGGTTTTGTGTTATAGACACTGACTACCACTGTGAATGTTCTCTTCATAAAACGAGAATCACTATCGGGATCCAAATGGGTAAACCATTGGGACAGATCCAAGCCCTGCAGTCAATGGCGCTCGCATGGTTCTGATGGTTCACTGCTTTCCAGACGTCATCGTTTTCTGTTGTACAGCCAATGGAGTATTTAACATCTTACATCACATATAAGAAAGCATTCTGCGCCGGAAAGGATAAACAATTTTGTCATTAAAAATAATGTTATTTTATACGCTGTCATAAATTTAAGTACAAACACAGGACGATGGTGGTGGATTCCAAGTTATCATTTTATTTTAACTTACTAAATTTTTAATTTATAAGAAAAAATTAAAAACTTTATTTTCACTGATTTCATTTGAATAGTTTCATCACCATATCGTGCATATCTTTTACTGATAATTATGAGAAACCTCGATGCAGTAATATCTCCCTTATGACCCTTTTTTTCCTTCTTTTTTTTTTAAAGCCTTATTCTGTCAGTCCTCATGGGCCACTGACCTGTGCGAGGATCTTATCAAACAGAATAAAGGTGAGAGTCGATACAGTACGAGGTTGATTGTACTGATAAAAAGTGCAACGGTCACAGACAGGATTTGAACCTGCGCTATCTCTAACTCAGACCCAAAGTCCAACGAGTTAGACCGCTCGGCCATCGGCACTCCCTGTATACTGTATAACTAAAACTTTAACAATCTCAAATGAGTTTCTAAGCGTGTAATATCACAAAATTTAAAGTTTTAATTGTAGGATAATCTTATTAACGCAGTAAATTGTATCGTGTTTTGTAGTTCTTGTGATTATGGCACATGTAACTGGTGAAGTCCCTCGCAATTTTAGTGATAAACCAAATCCTAATAGTTTCATTTTGAGATTGGCCCCTGAAAGTCTCCTTAAAATTATTAATTAGCACTTTTCTCTCGTTTATCCTTGGCTTGGATTTTTAATCTCTTGTTGTTATACCTAACTATACTATTTATTTGCAGGTTTGAAGGTCTCGGAGAACGATCGATAATTGAAATAACGTATGGTGGAATAGGTTGAATCAATTTTAATGTTCAGATTAGCTCCAGCTTATCTTCCTCTACGTGTAGCGCCTGAAAACTGATATTGACACATACTCGAATCTGAAATTGAAATCGAAATTATTCCAATGCTTACATGAAGTGGTCCAAAAAAGTCGGCGACGAAGAATTTTAGGGATATGAACTCTTTATATATCAGGTGGGTGTCCCTGACTACAAAATATAGTGAAATCTAAGTGAAGAGGTATTATCTGTGCTTCATCAGGTACACAATAGATCACTAGACACGGTGGAGCACCGAATTTTCTATACCTAACGTAGCCATGGTGAGAAGGGTTGTAGCAATCACTAAGATAAAGGTGAGGTGGAGCTAAAACTCAACATTAACAATAATCGAAATATTAACTGCCTTTTTACGTTTTGATTTAGTATATGTAAATTACCCTACTTACTATATTTTATGGTTTCTAGTGCAGGCCAAAAATTATTTTATTAGTTAGCATTACTGATAGACCGATAAGGCTACAAAACCTACTAACAAACTCCCGAGTTCGTTACTTCTGTAAATTTTAATTTCGCCACTCTCTGATAGTAGTACTTACTACTGATTTTCATATTTTTCGGAATTTTATTGCAGACTTTCGTTAATATGAAACGTCGGTTTCGGTTTTTGTTTTCGATAAGAAGCTCCTTTCAACCAAAATCCCTCAGTTCTATCCCTCTTCTAGAGGCTGAAACACTGATAAAACGTACATATACAAAATAATTTTCAGAAATCTCCCCATAGGCCAAACTATAGAGGGTTGATTTTTTTCTCCAATTTGCCTAAACTAGATATGTTATACAGGTGTGGCATTAATTTCAAAAGACTCTACAGCTAGAACAGCTATTGCTTCTAGACAGTACAAAAAACTTGAAAGATAATAAAGTTTAAGAATAGTTTACCGCTTCTCAGTTCTGAGCAGAATAAAACTTGTGTAGAACGATCTAACTCTATGTCTCACCAAGGACAAACTTCAGCACAAATCATCTTCTCTCCGGATATCAGCTCAGATTTCGCGTAAAGCCTCATCTTCTTCCCTGTAATTGCCAATTATCCTTTAGGTCGATTGACTTCCTTCCTTAACCAAAGTTTCATCCTTCTGACTTATTTACCAACTGTATGTATTGCATTGTGGTAAAACAATGTTCAGATACAGATTGATTAATAGTTTTAGTTGGTTTAGACAATTTCAAATCATTTACAAATTTGGTTATGACAAGTAAAGTGAGACATCGTTACGATTTAACTATTGTAAAAAGTTACAATCATAGTCCATTTTGTATATAAATTTTTACATTCAATACTGCTTTATATATATATATATATATATATATATATATATATATATATATATATATATATATATATATATAATGTTAACTTTAAAATGACTAAACTCATATTATTAAAAGAATAAATATTATGTTGCAATAAGTTTTATTTTTATGCCATTCATTAGTATTCTTACAGAGATGGGATTACCGAATGTCATCTAGTTTCTGCTGTTAAAACAAGTAACGTAATAATTTGAAATCATTAATCGTCAATAGTTCATCAAATTTTAAAATACATATATTAATTTAAAATTTTAGATTCTGATTTTATTAGCCGATAAATTTAGAAGTCCAAACAGGGAATAATGATGCGCCGAGATAATAGTAACGAAAATACGTAATAAATAGCAATTTATGAATAAATACGAGTTTATTACAAAGAGATTTTGGATTTTAAAGAGATCTGCTTAGCTTGTTTTTACATGCATATATATATATATATATATATATATATATATATATATATACGGCAATTCTGTCAGGTCGCTTTGTAACTTTAATTTGTTTGAAGTTGGAACACTGTTCAATTTTATAATATTGATTGAGTGCAAGATCACATTTACAAATGGTTTATAATATTTTTATTAAACTTTAAAACATTCTTTCCCATTTGAATTCTCGAATGGTTAGGGCTTTGGCTTGATTATTTTTGAAGATACTTTATAAATAATATCCCTGTGATTAGGTTGGATCTTGTAATGGGGAGTTCTATTCCGTACAATTAAGGCGCCTTTATATTCTTTAAAAATATTATAAATCTTAAACATACCACATCGTGACTATATGAATGCTTGACAACAAATTATATTTCATTGCCGAGTGTTAATCTTTTTGTGTGGAATTAATAATTTTTGTAATTTAAATGTTACAAAATTGTTCTTGTTTGGATATTCAACATTCATAAGCTCGTCAATTTTTTTTTGTCTTGGGACTTGTTGCGGTCGATACTATCATTTTGGGGTCCACGACACGACAGCAATTAAACAGCATTGAAATAGTGTTCATCCAGGAAAAGCTTTCTCGCAAAGGGCAGAAGATTAAAATAGCCAGAATGGTTCTACTGTCCTTGTTTGAACCCTTACGGCCTATCAGGTCATTATTCAACATACATTTTAGTTGAGCCTCTATACACTACCTCTTCCCTTCAAAACTGTATATTGTTTGATGTATTTTGATCATATAGTTACAGAGGTACATCACCCTAAGTCAAACTTTTCGTTTTGAATCATGTTTATTTCGAATTTCAAACAATTCAGGACTACACCTCCGATGTTCTCCCATAGTTAGTTGCAAGGAGACTTTCTTGAGTATGTTTTTATTTGAACCAGTCTATAGAAGGACTTTAGGAAAACACTTTGTGATTTTCTCCCTATTGGAATGAGCGGTGATGCTGCAGCATTACGCATTATAATACACACTAGATTTGATGATGTGAATATAGAATGACTACCGCTAGCTTTTTCAATATTGCACATCTTAAATGACGTTTATTATCACCAAGAACATCTTAGAACATGCAATATATGTGTAATAGAACTATAACATTCAACTATCATAAATTATTTCATTCAATATTACGCTTTAACTTGAGCAAAGTTAATCTAAACTGACTAATTGTTATAAGATCGTATTTATTTATTTTTATTGTATATATTTCAATAAATAACATACTTGTAAAATATAATGTAAAATATGACTTCCAAAATGAATTTTCCACATAAGATCTAAGGTGTATAAATTACGTGAAAACGTTTCCTGTATCATAAAAACATGTTTAAAAACAGCTTTATTGGTTAAGCGTAGTTAAGTCTATCACCCGAGACTTAGGAAAAAATGTAGTCCTATATTTCTACACGATATCTCAAGAACTTACTAACCTATACACTTAGATAATGCATGCAGTTTTAATTGTATGTAAGCAATATTGAGTGTCATGATGGTGCATGTCATTCCTTGGAATATGGGTGAGCATAAACGAAAATTGTTTCATTGGTCCAAGAGTAAACTTGATGACAAAGAGGAAATCGCAGCATAAATAAACTGAGTACAATCATATGGAATTTTATCTGACATATTATCATATGTAGCTGTAAACAACTTGAACGAAGCCTAATATGCGACACGTGGTTTCTAAACTTAGTGTGAAACTAAAATAGTTACAGAAGATCTCATACTGGTGTCAAAGGCTGCACTAATTAAAGGAACACTTTTTACACTGGGGGTGAGCAGTTGAGATTCTAAAACGAAAGATGTTTAGATTGGTTTCTTGACTATAAAGAAGCTTCTTGTTTCTTAAGTTGCCCTAATGAGCTTGTGGACGTTTCTTTTTATTTTCGGTCCGGTGGCTACTCATAACACATCACAGACATCTACTGCAGTTGATTATTTTGAACTAAAAATTGTTCTTTATGTAAATTGAAACAGTCTTTCGGGTATACGATAATTATTACAGGTAATATTAGTCCTTCAAGCTTACGCAGGCAATATACTGACTGTCATCTAAATATTTCAGGCCTGCATCGGGTCAAAAGTTTAGTTTATATTGACAATGAAAATGATTCTTGAAAGCAAGTGTGTCCAGATTGTGTCTCCAGATTTTAATTAAGTTCACAATGTTTGGAAGTAGTCAAAAAGATATATAATCGTCATAAATAGAATATAATATAAATTACACTTTGCTTCCAATATTAAGAAATACCTCATACAGGTATGTCTGGATCTGTTGGTGCATGTTGCGTTGCTATTCAAATTCGATGAATTTTGATACAGTTTTCCGCTCATAATATTCAAAGGCGGAATCCAAAAAAATCAGTTGTGGTCATTTACGTATGTACGTTGAAACGGATTGATCCCTTCTGCTTAGTAGCCAAAGGATAGAACGATTTGAATCCAAAGTTCTATTTCTTTAATACAAGGGAGTCTCATGGCTTACGGATATTCTTAGTTGGATTTTGTATTTTTGGCCTCCTCATACCATTGGTGTTGCTGTTGGATTCCTCATTACATTGTTATAATTGCTAGTATAAAATTAGTTTTGTACAAATTATTTCCAGCTTTAAAGTACACATCCCACCTTGACGTTCTTTTCTAGTTTTTACAGGAGAGGAATTTGACATATTTCTAACTTTTTAAAATTGTTTAATAAAGCATTGAGAAACATACATTGAATTTGGAGAATATCCACTGTCATTTGATCTCCTAAAACCTCATGTCCAAAATCTTTAAGGGAACCGTATAACCAAAAAATCGAAAAAATGTCAATTTTCAGGTTATAATTTAAAATAATTCTACTCTTTTTCCTGTTTAAAATGATGTATAAATTATATAAAAATGATAAGTATAAATGCTTGAAACATTTTTTTGAAGTTTGCTATACAACTGAGAAATTTTTCTCATGGACTAGTCGTGAGCAGCAAAGTTGTGTGTTTGTTATAGTAAGATATATTATAATCAAGACACATCTCTATGCCTTTAGATTTGTTACTCTTTGGTGTGTAGTTTGTCAAAAAAAAAAACTACTGACATTCACTATTGGTCGTCTGCACAGCTGATCACATATTGCAATTACATTATTTACATTTTACAATAAGATAATAAGACAATATCTTGTCGTGGCCGCCTAACCAATGTTGCCGTTACCAAATTACAAACCTTTTATGGCCTTGCTATAATAAGGAACACTAACAAAACTTTAGAAGATATTAAGCAGGAAATATGGGCTGGCTTTTTCCATGTGATATCATCTAACGATAAACCAAGCCATGGGCTGTGTCCTAAAGGAGAATCATCATGGTGTAAATATCAGCAAAATATAGAAAAATATGACTATACTTCATATTTTCATCTGCCTGAAGCTATCATGGAGGTTGTAAAGCCTATATACAAGGATCTAGCTGCACCTGATTTACTAAAAAAATGCTTGCATGGAAAAAGCCAGAACCCCAATGAATCCTTCAACGATGTAGTATGGAACCGAATTCCGAAGAATACATTTGTTCAACTAAAAACACTTCAACTGGGAGCTTATGATGCAGTTAGTGCCTTCAACAAAGGAAACATCAGTAAGTGCTTGGTTCTGAATAATTTGGGCCTTCAAGTTGGAAAACACTCTGCAAAAGTATTCAAAACCTTTGATGACCAGCGCATATAGAGAGCGGATCGACTAAATGCAGAAATTCAAAAAAAGCCAGACAGTCAAAACAACTATCTAAAAAGAAACTGGAGGAGTTGTATGCTGAGGAAGAGGGGCCAGACCAACCATCATATGCATCTGGATCGTATTAAATAAATAGGTAATGTAAAAAATTCTCTTTGTTTTCTTTCTTTTGCGTTTTCCGAAAGTTTACTTTTTTATTATGTATGTACCTTTTTCTCAGCAACCATACAAGATATCAATATACAGTTTTTTTTGTTGTGTTCGTCTTATAGACTTCTACATTTTTATAACTTTTGGTTGTTGTAAATTATACCTAAGCATTTTTTACAAAATTAAAACATATTTTTTTTATAATTTTGTTTACACTTACAAAAAAATTAACAAATCTCCTACTATGAACCAATTATTACAAAAAGTTACAAATGTGTACAAAAAGGTGTATAGTACATAGGGTAAAAATTTCAAGCACACATTTTTTATAGTTTTTGAGAAAAATGTACATAAAGTTGGCAAAGTTAACATGGGAAGGATAGAGGTTACGTGGTCCCCTTAATTTGCCTCTACATTGGCTAGTACCTATTTTTAAATAACAGTGGACCTTTTTGTTATTCGCTAAGCTTCCGCCCATAAACATTAAATTTTCAGAAATAGTTGATAATTATTCAGCTTTAATTACTATGTATCTTAATTTTGAATTTTATGTAGTGTGTTTCAACTGTCAATTTATTTATCATTAAAGAGATGATCTACAATCGCTAATGATTTTGATTGGTAGAGACATTCATATCCTTGGATTTTGTTACACCTTTTCCTCTGGATTCCTTAACTTCCTTGAGCTGAAAGGGCCCAACGTAAGAAGGAGTTTGTAATAATATAGTTACTCTCAGGACCTAACGAGTTATCTACCATAAAAGCAAAGTAGTCCCAAAAATAATTGTATCCAGAATGGGTAGCTTCTGGTAGTTGGTAAGTAGGTTCAGTGGAACGTTACAGAATAATAAATTAATTGGTTTATGAGGTTATAGAACTTAAACATTTGCTTTGGCAAGAAGTTTCAATTTACAATATCATAATCGTCTTGTTAGACCTTTTCCAGTCAAAAATTTAACCATTTTTATTATTAATTTATTTAATAGTTAATTATTTAATTTTTTTCCAATCTTCTTCAAAACTATGGATTAAGAAGCTTACTGAGGAACAAAGTGCTTGAGATTTACGCAACATTATATTTTTAAAGGTGACATCCTATAAACTCAATCAATGATAATTTAATTTGACGTACTGTTTCAAAATACTAGTAAGTTCTTATGTTCAGACATAACTGAAACACGTAGAAGAATTGATGTCATAAGGAGTTTGGTAATTTTAAAAGATCACAAACTACTTAAGGATGAGTCCATCAAAAGTGTCTATTCAGAATATTAAATGTACCAAAACAGAGACTAAATTTAAATATGCGTCCTGATTTGATGACGTCACAAGCCTTTGATTCTCGACATAGAACTTGACACCATTTCAGCCGCTCATTCTCTGCGGCTGGCACGTCCTTGCAATAATGCAGATTTACAAGGTTCCAACCAAGGGTATGGTAGAATATGTGTCCTGATATCCTTGAGTAACAACCCTTTCAGTGCACATTACGTGCAGATTGAGCTACTGCTCCCCCTCACCCCCTTTCACTGTGGCTGTTATGTCCTGCTATGACACAGGTTTAACTACTCCCGACCAAGATTAGATTGGAATGCTTGTCCTAATTTCATCGCACCACAACACTTGTCATCATATTGTGCAGATGGTGTGTCAGCTCTCCTTTATCCCTATCTGTATGACTGGTACCTCTGGCTATCATGCTGTTATACTTGTTAGAATAAGAAATAGATTAGAGAAAGTGTTCTAATAATTTCGTATCAGAAGCGTATATTTTTTTCTATTATCTGTGGAATACGCTGCTAATTAGCATTTCAATTCTTTTCATGTTTCGTTTTACTATACTGCAGGTACAGTTTCACAGAAACACAGTTGAAAATGACTTGGAAGACTTGATCTCTTTGCGTCGGATCAAAACTGGAATAATGTCCATTTGGATTTCGTGCGTTCTTTACCGCCTTCTATGTTGAATTATTTACTGAAATTCTTTTTAAAGGTAGAATCCAAAATCATTAGTTGTGGTTGGTTATGTACGTACACCGAACGAAACGTTTTTTCTGTAACATATACGGATTATAACCCGTCGTTTTATTTCCTTTATTTTGTTATTTGGATTTAATTTTTGTTGTACTTACTTGATGTTATTTTAAGTCTCCTTATGTCCTTTTTGTTATTTATGGATTCTTCATTACATGGTTATACCTGGTCGAATTCATTTTTGTTAACTACCTCCTCCCGTATTCTACATTCCCATCCAACCAGGAAAGGCCATTCCCCAATTTTATGGAGGGGCTTTTTACCCTTCACCTTCAAATGTGTAAGTTCTCACGTTTTTTAAACTTTTTATCATATAAAAAGTGAAAAATAAACATAGAAATATAGAAGTCGATTTGGAGAAGTTTCAAAACTATTTGACCCCTAGACATCAGATTATAAAAATCTTTAATTTGATTCTACAAGGGTCCCATAACTATTTTTAAATTTAAGCGGGCATCTTATTATTTAATAAACAATTATGCCTACATGCATGACAATTAAGTGTTAAACAATGGGTGATAAATAGGATTTTCCGGACATTTGTCATCATCCAGTGAATAAAATTCTATAACACTACGTTTCAAAATTAGCAATCCGATCTTTTCCTCAAGTTAATAACTAACCAAACACATAATTACAAATTAAAATAAACAAATCATATCACAGCGTTCTGACAAGCAATAATTAGGCTATTTGGTTGCCAATTAAAAAAATTTAACTAACAAGGAAACAAATTACCAAACCGATTCATGATTTCAAAGTACCAAACAACAAATATATGATATTTAATCAGCTTTAAGTACTATGTACCGTATCTTATAATTTTGGAATTTAGAAAAATATGTCAACTGCCCTCCTATTCTTCAGTAAAGTGGCGGTGGCATTCACAGGCTTGGATGTAATTAAACCTTTCCTCTGCTTTCCTAAATATCCTCGTGCTTTTAACTGCCCTCCTATTCTTCAGTAAAGTGGCGGTGGCATTCACAGGCTTGGATGTAATTAAACCTTTCCTCTGCTTTGCTAAATATCCTCGTGCAGAGCATGGCCAAACGTAAGACAAAGTGTCTAATAAATACTTATTCTCAAGGAACTACCTAGGTATCGTGTAGATGCTCGGTAGTTCCCAGCACTGGAAACTCTCTGAATGACATGATCGACCTATGAAAGAGATTACTATTTAGTCCCCGAGGGAGTAACTACTAGTGGAAGCAATCTCAGCCTCGGTGGGCCGTTATAGAATAATTGGTTTCTGAGATTATAGGCACTTGGAGATGTGCTTTGTCAAGTAGGTTCAATCGACAATATCAATTCCATCGTTAGTTTTTTCTCAAATTAAAAATGTATTGTTTTTATAATTAATTATTCAATAATTACTCTTATCTTGTTACACAATTTACACTTACAGTATATTTCCAAATTCAGTACCAAGTCAACAATTACTGAAAGTAAATTATTATAGTGTTATGTTATTTAAAGTTTCGTTTCAAAATACTAACAGGACTTTATGTTAATACGCAAATGCAACACATGTTAACATTATAAGCCTTAGCTGGTGTGGTCTTTATAAAATATATGAGATTAGAACCTAAAACATTTTTAATAACTATAATATAACATTTGTAATATGAAATGGTTTTTCCTGTTATGTAATTAAATATTCAGCAGAAGATATTACGAAAACCGAGACAGCAAATTAAGCTTGTATCCTGATTTCGTTGCAACACAGCTGTCGACTGTCTAAATTGTGTGCAGATAGATCCTCCACTCTCCTTCACCCCCTAACATTTGTCTGGTACGTCATGCACTACCGCAGGTTTATTTGTCCCAAACAAGACAAGATTATAGTACGTGTCCTGATTTTTTTCTCGCATCACAACCGTTTGATTGTCTAAATCGTGGGAAGATACATTCTCCACTCTCCTTCACAACCTAAACTTTGTCTGGCACTTCCTGCACTACCGACCTTTACCTTATCCTAACCAAGAGAAGATTACAGTACGTGTCCTGATTTCATCGCGTCACACTTTTTGACTGTGCACAGTTGGACCATCTTCTGCGCACATTTATCCAGTTCCACGCAACTTTCAGGCCCTGCTATTAGACTTATAATTATTAAGTATTTAATTTATATGAGCAAATAACAGAATAGAACATTTGTTCTGATAACGTCGTATCACACTTGATGATTTAGACAATAATTTGTGTAGAAATTCCTGCTAATTATTACTTAATCCTCTGTCAGTCTAGTTCTGCAGGTACAACGTTTGTAAGACTTGGTCACGTAACGTTGGATGAAGATCTCCTAACTCTTGGGATTAGGTCCTGATGGATTTTCTGCTTTTTTGCCGCCTTCACTATTGAATTCTTCACCGAAATTCTATTGACAGGTCTGCATATAGTCAAAAGCCTACTTCTAGAGACCTCTAAACTTCAATTAATGTAGTCACAGATACCTTCCGTGTTTATTTATAGGGAGGACATTGTTCGTTTCCAGAGATTTTATAATTCTATTATTTGATTTATTTGCTCAGATTTATTTTATTATTATTTATTAATTTATTTATTATTAATTATTTATTATTATACCTAATTTAAACTATCAAGTTAAGCTGGGTCTCAAATTTTGTGCTTCAGGAATTAATAAAATTTTTACTCGTATAATAGAGTTACGAGAAAAGTTTAAATGTTAAAAATATTCATCATCGCTTGAAGTACTCAGTCGTATGCTTCAAAATGTATTATATTATTAACTTATGTATTACCGAAACAGTGAAGGAAAAGTTGAATAATAATTAACAATATCTGCAGATGTCACAGTGTTCACAGAACGTCAGGAGGTAAATTTATAATTCATTAATATTTCGGACGTCCCAGCAGTAGGAAGTAACAATGAATTACAGTCTGAAACGAAATTTCCGTTCATGGATTTCGACGTCTTCCAGGAAATCATTAGAGCAATGACAAACAAGAGTCGTACAGGTTTCCTGTTTGACGAACAATGATAATTCTCTGTGGACGACTCTCATTTGTCTCAACAACTCTCTCCGTGAATTTGATTGAATAGCTCCCACGATTTCAGCAACACTTGAACTATTTTAGACCATTGTAGAGAAACTCCAAAGTCATAGTTCATAGGTTTCTTTGTGAAAGCACTTGTGATGTAATACCTGTGATATATACACATATCTAAATGTAATATTCGTATTAGGTTCCATCAAATAGGAAAAATTACTAAACTACTATACAATTTTTATATAGAAATAATTATTGAAAAATAAAAATTATAAATCAACACCAATAATCCTCGCACTAAAACAATTCAATACTTACATTATGACAGTTTTCATCCATATCTAAACATGATACAGTAAGTTTCTTGCTTCCCAATTCATGTTCGCTACATTATACTATTTCCTCGGTCCAATCTAGGAATTATATCAGTATTTATACACCTAATCAGTATCGTCTACTTTTACAGTGAGAAATGGATGCGATTTTCCTTCGAAGATTTTCTGTCATTAAATTTCGTTTAGTGTCTCGTGTATTGCTTTGTGATTCCACTTGCTATTATCACAGAATCACTTGTTTTGTAAATTTGTAGTTATGGGGCGAATGTTTGTTGCATCATACTAATGCTAAGTCCCTCCGTTTGTGTTCCTTAAGCTACAATATGCCGTCACACGATGTCTAAATTCAATACCTAACATGTACACATTCACAATTTCGTTATTAATTAAACTCCAGAATAAATTAATTGGTCTGAATTGCTGCCGAAAAGTTGAAATAAGATGTGATGTTACTAATAAACATACTTTACAATGTAACTCCATAACTATAAATAAATTGAAAAAATAGTTAAAATAATTAATCACATCATCGTTCTTTTATAAAGCAATGTTTACAGAATGGTTGATTAGATGTAACAGGCTCTTTCAATTAATATTTCACAATTTTAGAAACCAATATGAGATCTTTAACTGTTTTCGAAACCACTGGGGCTTAGTTCGGACATATTATTGAAATAGGAATAGGCCTGTATTCATCCCAGGTACTGTAAGAATGTCCATGTTGCTTTTCAGTACAATCAGTACTTTTGCGTGAAAGCAAAACAAACAAAGGTACTTTCGCGTTTATAATATCATGAAGATTATATACATATCCAGTGCATTTGCTGGGCAAAGATTCCCCAGATTGAATATTCACATTTGGAACGATCTTATTAATTCTTAATTCTTTAGTTCTAGATTGCTTTCCCATATGATAAAATAATTAAAAGCTAAAAGCACCATCACTAAAAACCATAAACTATTTAGTGATTTAATGAGTTATTTCAAGAGCAAAAAACTATATCATTAATAATTTCCACTTACATATGCGGCTATTTTCAAGTGGAAAACATCAAATACATAATTATATCTCGCAGGATGTTTTGCTAATGTAACGTTAACGTTCTACTAAATGTAATCAAATTATTTACTATTACGCTAAAACATATTTCAACTTGTAATTAAAGTTTATAATCAAGCTTTCCATTCACATTTTTTTATTACAACACGTTTTTATAAACTTTGAGATGTCTATACTTTCAACGTACTAGAATAGTGCTCTGGTCAAGGTCAAATGATAAGATTATCACATCTTATCC
The DNA here is from genome assembly GCF_021130785.1 of Homalodisca vitripennis. NCBI lineage: Eukaryota > Metazoa > Arthropoda > Insecta > Hemiptera > Cicadellidae > Homalodisca > Homalodisca vitripennis. The sequence continues at coordinate 38,094,638 of NC_060212.1, forward strand.
TGGCAAGCACAGAGAAAGGTGCCTGCCCACGAACAATTTATATCTGCAAAGATAATTTACAAATTTGTTAAAACAACACTTAATTTTGGAGCACATATTTCAAATCCAAAATACCTCCTTTTTGAATGTTTAATATTAACACCATTCAAATATAAAAGCCTGCAAAAAGCAGTTGTAAATCACTTCAAACTGTTGGTTCCCAAAAATAAACAGTGATACGTATCCAAAATATTTACTTCTCCAGTAATACATTTCCATGAATTAACCGTTTAACAGCTTTTTCCATTGCGGATAGCAGTTTGCTCGTATTTCATGTAATTAATCACTAGGCGAGCTTGTGGTTGCTAGACCCTGTAATTGTTGATTCTGGTAATGACTGTTCTTGTAATGGCTGGAGCCAAGGCCGGAAAACAGGACGGTTCTGAGACATCTTTGTATCGCAACATGAGTATTATTTTATTTCCATTAGAAATACTGAATTTTAAAAAAATACGTATATATACTACATTTTTATAATGACTAACATATTTTCTACTGGAATACCTAGTACAGTGTGTTCCTCTATTTAAATATTCTAAATGTATGTTTGTACGTACTGTAAACCGAACAATCCCTGTAATTCCAGTTGGACTAACCTATGTCTGAGAATGGGGATTGTGGATGTATTTTTTAGTTCTTCAAATAAAGTATTCAAGGGAAAAGCTCCAACTTGTAAAATATTCATGAGGAAGGCTAAACTCGGAACACGGTCTCTGGCCGGTACAGCTTGTCACTGTTATTTATTTACTGTCGGCAGTGATTTAGGTTGAGAACAAAATATATCGGTAATAATTAAAATTGGGTGGGTAAATCTTTAATTCATTAACTCGGAAATTTATTTGGCTGGAATATACTTATTTATTGCCCGTTTCTTGAGCCCGAAGTTTTAATTTTTATAAGGTTGTTAAATAAAAACGCGGAATGAAACTTGTAGGAATATTATACAGTGCCATTTTGATACCCATTAGCCCATTTTAAACTGCACTTAATGCTTTATTATGTATGCCTAACCTTGTCTTAGTTGTTTTAATCTCTGAAGTTAAATACTGATACCAGTCTTAAAATTGGTAGTGTTAATGGAAACATTAATGGATAGGAATATAAAATTATAGTATTTTATATGTTTATAGTTATTGTTTATGGCATTTTAGCATTCCAGCATGTCATAAAACTATTTAATGTATAGCCTTCTGCTATATAGTCAAGGACCTGAGACCTAATTCACGTTACAAGAACATAATCTGGTTTTCTTAAAATCAATAGAGGAATTTCTCCTGAAAACGAAATTGATCGTCAGCCATGCTAAGTTTGGTTGAGGTCGCAATAGGAAGGTATCAAAAGGGTTCAGATGTTGAAATGATGGTGTTTTCTCAGATCATGTTTTCTTACCTTCACATACTTAAAATCAATGTTTGGATACGTAAATAAATGTTAAATAGTGAGCTAACAATATTCATTGGCAACTTTCCTTGTTTTTATCTAACTTATTGACAGTTATTTAACTATTATTTAAGTCTCTGACGTTATATTTACGTTTTTCTAAAAAATAAATATATAATATTAGTTATAGTTATAAAATTATAGTTATTTTAACCCCTCCCACAACCTCCCATTTCAAACTCCACTAACACTATCGTGGCTAACTGTCAATTTCTTTCTTAGAAATAATTCGGGTAGGGTACGATAAGCGGACCCGGTTTTTTATATCGAAATTGGCAAACGTTATCACTTAATCATAACCATCGATATAATCAATCAATACTGATTAATTATTTTGAACTATTAACTTAAATTAATAATCTATATCAACAGCTGTAAACACTCTAGATACACGTAGGATAATATTTCAACTTTACATAAGTAATTCTGATTATTAAAAATGGCTTTCAATTTTAGAAAACTTTTTTCGTGGCTTCAACATGATGGATTCGTACCGAAAAACCCATTACGTGAAATTTGTGGGAAAGAAACAACTGTAACTATGAGAGGAGTAAATATGGCCGTCTTCAGTTTTAATAATTTTGCTTATAATAATTTGTTTGATCACTTTAAATATTAAATTCATATTTTAATGTAAAACATGATTTTTATTGAGGACTATAGGTACTTTTATATCGATTCATAGTCTAGGATTTGAGATGCGAATATTAGGTATCGATTACTATATTCATATACTAGAAACATAATTTTTAATCGATTACTATATTCTTCGATATAAAAAACCGGGTCCGCTTATCGCACCCTACCCATAATTCCTATAACTATATCAAGAAAAACCAAATTATGTGTTTATATAACGCAAATTCGCTTTCAGCTCCTAGAATAACAGCACACACTCTAAGACTTGAGACCGCAATACATAAACATAAGTATGTCATCTGGTATACTTCTTCAATATTGCATCTCACCTCTTCCATTATACCAGTACTTCCGTTATACCAGTACTTCCATTATACCATTACTTCCATTATATCATTGCTCTTCACCTATTCATTACAACAAGTTTCTCGCTAACCTTAGGCAACATCTTTCAAGTAATTACACTTTGAGCCACGCTTCCAATCATATAGGATAGCTAATTACTACCAAGCAAAACTGTACTACGTCACTATTTATGACAGCAATACGTTATTACACTGTGTACCGTGTCTCTATTGTTTTGTGTATTTTACACAACCCTGTTGGTTGTTACTGGCTATTTTCAATTGTTCTTAGAACTAAATTCTTGACGGTATAATAACCTTATTGGCACGCATAGTGATTGATTCTCTACTGAACTTTGTAACCGACAACCCGCCCACCGGGAAGGACTCCTTTTAGGCGAATTTGAATTAGACCCCCATTCTTTTCGTTTCAGATTCTTCTCACTTCGAGTTCACGATTCTTTGGACTACAAGCTTTTGCGCTCTGATATCTAAAGTTAGTGTCCAAGTCTATCCATTTCGTAGTTTGTTAGTTAGCGTCCTCATTTAAGGGAAGTATATTTTAGTGTTTTAATAATAATTTACTTTCGTAGAAAATATTCAAGAGAACAAGCGAACAAATAGGCCCACCCCCAAACTTCATTTATGTTCCCTTTTTATTCTATTTTGGTAGAAATGTAGAAAATTTCTATTTTGTGTTTCATTCCAACAATTGATCCGTGTAATTTTGCTTGTCACAATTAAACATGCATGTAAGCTTTGCAATGCCGTGTATTTATTACAACCTCAGACATTTCCACTCATTCTGTGTATTAACTTTTACACCATTATATTCTACCATCACTGTAGCGTAGGGATAAGGCTGCAGCACTCTAACCGAGGGATCACGGTTCGATTTCCGGCCAAGTCAATACAGATTTTAAAATGTTTAAAACTCCTAAGTCGTAGAACGTATCCAAATACAAAACACTAAGTTTTATTACCTTGAAATTTGTATGGCCACTGTTCCGAAACCTTACGAGATATAAATACAAGTACAAACAAGGTTGAAAATAACCTTAATATTATAACAAGATTATTTTTCTCTATTGAAAATTTAAATACGACATTTAATTTAGAAACATAACAAGATATCGAAAAATGTGCTTGAGTAAAAGTCGTTCAGTGTACCATTACTTTATCTCATTTTCGGTCTATGTTGAAAAATAATAGATAAAACATGCAAGCAAATGTAAACAGTAACCATCTTAAAAGTTGTTTGGGCTTATTATCCTTAACAAGTATCAATTTTAAATTGAGTCGTTCGATATTACAAAATTATTGTGTCTATTGCAATTTCCGCTATTTATTCTTCATTACAGTTTTCTCCAAAACTTTTAATTGAAAACAGAGTTATCAAAATACATTTAAGAACAAATGTCGTTCTTTATCACCTTAGCATTCTAAAATACGTTTTTAATTTCATCTGCAATTTTTATAACTTAAATACTATAGTCAAGGAATGATAAATTCTTTCACAGAATAAAAATGGAAATGAAACCAACTCATAACATCATTGTGCACAAGGGGAATGCCACACAGACCATTATTACAAAAGTACATTTATCCGCCCATTAATATTGAAAGATTATATAACATCAAGCAACATCTAATTGGTTTGAAGGTAAAATAAAACACATATTACATAATTAACTACCTATTAACATTTCTATTGGCTTCGTTGACAATATGCACAATATTTCTCAATTAATGTATTTATCTTTTAATTAACTGGTATGTTTGATGTTTATAACATCATATTTTAAGTCTATTTTTATTTACGATATTTTATAAAGCTTTATTATTATATCTATTTAACTAAAATATTAGTGCTCGCTTTGCTTCCCTTACTAAAAAAAGAAACAATCTTTCCGTCGCACGGGTTTTAACATTGGTTGGCTTCTTTTTGTTTTTGTAGCATACAGTCACACAGTAGCCTAATATCAACTATTTACTCTTAAAGAACCTGGCTTCATCTATATTCTACTTTTGATTGTATTAGTTACACCAGAGATAACTCATCCTATGCTATAATTGAGGGGCGGCAAAAGTGAGCGATCGGACTGCCATCTGTGGAGTGAGACTATCAATCAGGTAGTAAATATTTTAACGGTAACACAGTTACGTGGCGCTGCTCTAGCGGCGGCCCTGGTAACTAACTGAATAATCCACTGGACCTCAGGATGCCAAGCCCAAATGGACGATTTATCGGTAATGTTACTAATACAAAGTACGCCATAAGACTTGTCGCCAGCTTCGATGTGGTTGTTAGCAAAATTTAAAGTTTAATGCTCATTACATTCTCGAGATGTCCTGCCGACTATGATTGATGGACAGTCAATCATAGAAAATAAATGTCTCCATCCGCTGAGACATAAAAGAGATATTGTGTTAGCCCACTGAGTGATGTGGTTGTCCATGCCAACCAAATCGAAGAATGGGTTTGTACCATCACAAAATTCATTCTTGTCTATTTAGAAATGACCTGTCAAGCAAAATAAAAGTCTGCAGATGAATACTTTCTTGAGATATTTTGCCGTCAAACATTAAAATTTTGTTCATTCAGTTAAGTTTTATAGCAACGATTAATTCTAATAATTAAGTTCCATTCTGCTAGAGAGGGTAATAAAACACGAGAGCGCGCTGATATCAAATTTAATTTTAATAGTTTTGATTTGATATTGTCACTATATTTTAAAATTGATTTTCCAATATGTTACTTTACTTTTGCTCAATGAAAATATATCCAATATTAAAGCCTCAAATGATTGTACTTCCAATTTGCAAAAATTATTTCCTCGTTGTCAATATGTTTACCTTTACAACCTGTGTAAAAATTTCGGCAAAAGCCCAGTCAAAACCTAGTGGCATGCACATCATCAAACCAATTTATAAATAGAAACGAAGATTCACGCAACATTTCTTTTTATGTTTCTATAGACCAGTTCGTTTTCGAGATATCGTGTGAAGAAACAGACAGATGTGAAAATGTTTTTCGCTAATGCTCAGTCAACAATCAACGAACCTGTTCAATTTACTAAGGCTGATGAGGCAGAAGGAGATTTTCTGTGTAATCCTAATGCCATTTTGAGACCGAGAGACTTCTCTATATACTCCGGTTCTTATATATTAGTATATCAACCTTCTGTGATTGTAGCCTACTGCTAATATTGAGGTAATTTTAAACTTAGATTAATATAATAAGAAATAATAAATAAATTTAGTTTTCAAACCCAATTTTTTCATCATGTATGGACGGTTATAGATGAATATTTTTAATAGTTAATTTTATTAAACATGTGAATATAAATACTTTGCACAAGCAACATAGCACACAGTTGTCATGTCAGTTGCGAAACGTATTTGTAGGAAATAATTGCTTCATATAATACAGAATGTATAATTATCTTTAGCGAGTAATGGCTTTGTGTGCTGACATTTAAATTACTGTTTAATCGGTGTTCTGGTCAATAATTAAAACGCATTACTTTGAAATGTTTACGCCATTCCTCAATTTGGAAAATTAGAAACTTTTCAAAATAACGAGATATTTTGATTGTACGTTATTCTTAGGACAGGTAACGAATCAGTAATTGCTCTCGCTTTCATCATTAAATCATTCGTCTCGAAGTTCAGAAACTCTAAGATTATTGGCGGAATGTTTTATATATAGGACGATAAAAATATCTTTATGTCTTAAATCTGGAAGTCATAGAAGTAGCTTCTAGAAATATAATGTAATATTAATACTTTACTTATACCAAGACTTTATTTAAGTACCTGAGACTGAGGTCAGGAATTTCAAAATCATGGAGTTCTTAGTTTAATACTGAAGTTAAATTTAAAGGTCAACAGGATTTCTGAGGTCTTCTATCTTTTTATTTACAAAATATAATACAACGTTTTGGGAATTGGGATGTAGCCTCTTCTTCGGGTGACAAAAAGTAAGCAAGTGCAAATACATAATGGATTCACTAATATTAAAAATATAGTTTTAATTGTCATAGTTCCTAAAGATGCTAAATATCATTAAATTATGTACACTGTTCTAATCAGTTTTAAAAGTGTTTTATGAAAAGTAGGATTTCCTAACATTGCTTTGTTTTAGGCCAGTAACCATAATGACGCAGCCTTTAGGTCCCTTTATTAAAAATGGGTCAAGAGGGATTATTAAAATTCAGTTATATTTGAAGTAAAACTGTGTTAGTTTCTTTACAAGAAGTTGAAGAGCTGATTTCGTGAACTTAGTGCAGGCAGACGGACAGACAGTCCAAGACAGATTAGGGACAGAACAGCTGATTCGGATGTCTGCAAGGTACAAGCACAGCTGACACATATACTTCCTTCTCTCTCCTGGTTGTGTGCTGGCCAACTCCCTCATTTACATAAATCCTTTCCCTAGTAATTTCAGCCAAGATCAGTTCAGTTGCTACAGATATATTCTAGTGCCTTGGTCTGATATTGAATGTCAAAAATGAGACAAGAAAGTAAAATATTTTACTTGTATAATTTTAATGGTGAGAAGAATTGAGTAAAATATGTGCATTACTGAGTTATTACCACTTAATTTAATATAAAGGGATATTCAACCTTTGATTTAATTACAGTGAGTTACCTTGAGCACCATAATAATAGACGCTACAAAAAAATGGCAGCAATAAATCGTATTATTAGTTTTAAAACGAAATATATACATAATAAAATTTCATTGTAATTGCTAGTTTGAATCGTGCTTTATTTTTTATCAAGATTTTTTATTATTATATTTAAGATGGCGACAGTATGTTACTTTTAAGTTTAATATTGTGTTTTGTATTCAAATTTAGCAAAAACTTTAGTTTTTTTTGACAAATCTCGATTTTAGCTCTTTTTATTCTGTAATAACTAGTTTAAAAAACCAAATGACTTTTATTTTACTGTACTGAGTGATTAACGTTTTAAACTAAAAGTTTATAAAATGTCTGTATATTTCATTGGATTAAATACATTGGATTTATTTGGGGATACCGGATATCTCATTTATGGAAGTCCAATATATTTAAAAACAAAATGTATATTATTTTTAATTTTAATTTGACAGCATGTGCAGTTAGTTATGAGATTAAACCAAGTAAATTTTAAAGCCTCTCAAAAACACATTCTCCATGTTGTAATTAGGTACTGATAAACATTTCAGTGGGTTTCAAATCTACCAAAATTATGTTCCACAGACTAGGATGAGAGAGAGAGAGAGAGAGAGAGAGAGAGAGAAAGAATTTTCTTTATTCCAAAACATACACTGAGCTACATTAAATGTAAACATCAACTGTACATGAATAGCGTCAATAACTATAAAAATCTAAAACTAAAACTAATACTAAAACTTATATTAAAACTAACACTAACATTTACGATTATTTTTTAAGCAGTTTTCTGCTAATTGTTTGATAATAATTCTCCAATTGAGTATAAAGCTCTATTTGTGAAATATTTTTTTACTTCACTATCAAACTTTTTGCCATTGTAATGTTTTATTTCTTTGGGTAAACAGTTAAAACATTTTTTCCCCATATATTCTGTTTTCATTTCATAGAATGTCAAGTTATGTTTGTCAGTACTGATTTTATTACGTGTATTGTAGTCATGGTTCACTGTTAAACATTTTTTAGAATTACTTTTAACATATTTAATGACCTCTGTTACATAAAGACTATAAATTTTTGGAATTTTGAGCTCACTAAACAGGTGTTTTACTGAGTCTCGTCTGTTTAGGTTTAATATTATTCTCTGCTTTTTTTTGCATTTTTAGTATCTTGTCAAGATTTTGTTTGGATGTTGCTCCATAGATACTTATTCCATATGCTAAATGTGAATGAATGAGTGCGTAGTAAATTTTTTTAGAGCACTTTGGTCGCATATCTTTGACATACGCCGTAAGGCGTAGATTCCAGATGAAATTTTATTTAATACATTGTTAACATGTTTATTCCAAGAAAGGTGTTCATCTATGATTAAACCTCTAAAAATTTGATACAATTTTCTTGTGTTATGAGATCATTGCCAATTATAAGTGATGGTTGAATTTTGAGCCGATTTTTTTTTTGTCGAGAACGTTATGAAATTGGATTTTTTTTTTAAATTCAATAAGAGATTATGATTTTTTTAGAATTCTTCAATAGCTGCTAGCTCAATATAGGCAGAAATCTCTATCTCTTCGTTCGAATTGCCCGTTACTACCATATTAGTGTCATCTGCATATATACACATTTTACTTTGATTAATATTTTTGGCTATCCCTCCAAGATAGCAAATAAAAAGTAGGGGTCCCAATATTGAGCCTTGGGGAACGCCATACTTGATTGTTTGCTGGGCTGAGACGACCTTCCTTAAATAGGTGTTGCCCTTGATATTTTCTGTGAACTGTGTTTTCCACGTATTGTTGCCTATTGTTAAGATAGGAAGTAAACCAATTTAGTTCTTTTTTTACTATTCCTAAATTTTTAAGTTTGTTTAACAACAGCACATGGGATACACTGTCAAAGGCACGTGATAAATCAAGGAAAATACTTATAACTTTTTTTCTGGCATCAACTGAATTTATAATATTTTCAATGAATTCTATACTTGCTGTAATAGTTGATTTGCCTGGTAAAAACCCATGCTGTTCTTCATCTAATAATTTATTTGATTCTAAAAATTTAAGTAAATTGATTGTAAACAATACGTTCAAAGATTTTTGAGAAGGAGGGTAGAATCGACACTGGTCTATAACAAGAAACTTCTTTTATATCATCTTTTTTAAAGATTGGGATGACTTTCGATATTTTTAATTTTGAGCAAAAATGTCCCGAAATAAGAGAAGAGTTAATTAAATGTGTTAAAGGTTTCTTGATGAATTCTACTGAACCTTTAATTACTGTCATTGGAATTTCATCTACACCGGCAGAGTACTTATTTTCAAAAGAGAGAACGATCTTTTCTACTTCTTTTTCAGTTACTGGTTTGAAGGAAAATGTATTTTTCATATTGTAATTGATGTTTTGTTGGGCTTGACTAATCTTTTGTGGCTTTATATTTGGTACTATTAATTTGTCAACTATATTTATAAAGAAATCATTAAAAAATTCACAAATTGCTCTTGGATTACTGATTAGCAACCCTTCTTTGCGCAGTGTTATGTTCTTAATTTTCTGTTGTGATTCTCTCAAATATGAGTTAACTATACTCCAAGTGGTTTTAGCTTTATTTGAGGATCTTAAAATTTTGTTACTCATAATATTTTTGTGTGTGCTGGTAATATCTTGATTCAGTGATCTCCTTTTTTTTATCAATGATTGGTTTAAGACTTAAGTTTTTTGAGGATCTAAACATTTTTTCTAGTTCCACTAATTCAGTTTTTTTATTCCTCAGATCATTTGTTAACCAATTTTGAGTTTTGAATGGTTTTTCTGTAACTGTTACTTTTGGGAAAACTAACATCAAAATAATAGAAAAATGTGTTATGAAATATGTCATATTTGTTTTCTACAGGGGCCTGATAGACTTCCAACCACTCTTCAGCTTTGAGATATTTGAAAAATAATTCATAATTACATTTATCAAACTTTCTACATACTGTTTTTGTGTTATTTCTATGACTACTGTGAATGTCCATTATCTTAAGATATTGAGCATCGTGATCCGCAATTTTGGTTACTAAACCACCTGCTAATAACTTATTACTTTTAATATGTGTAATAAAATTATCTATGGCTGACTTTGAATTGTGAGTTACTCTAGTTGGAAAATCTATTTTGTAATCCATATTGTACATTTTAAGAATATTGCAAAACTTATGGTAAATATTATCTTTTTTTAACACATTTATGTTTAGATCTCCGGTAATTATGACATTGACGTATTTATTGCAAAGAGTATCAATGAGGGTTTCCAATTTGTTCAGAAAAGAGTTTACATAACAATAGTCCGCTTCATTCTCCATGACTTTATGAAGGGATATCCTTTCATAATGAATTGACTTACTCCAATAACTATGCTAATATCGCTATGAGGGTTCACTTCTAACTGGTAGATACCTTACAATTGAACCTACTCTGGGTACAGCAAAATCGATGTGTCACTTAAATCTGAGAAAAATTATATGGATGCACAGAGCGCAACTACAATAAGTGAACATTTCGAGATATTGGAGTGAAAGGGTAGATTGATAGGTCTAGTTTACCGCGAGAGGTGACTGTTGGAATTGTTGGGGCTCCTTAAGTGTTAAGGGCTGTTACTACTCCAGACATAGACCTATCACCCTGCCTGCTTATACTGTAAAGGATGGTACAGAGCTAGATTCCCTTTCTCACAAGGAGAGGTGACTGAGTTTAATGCCCAAAACTCTTCCTCGTGAACCTTGACAGAAGGCGACCCCTACTTCCTACCTTACCTATCCAGAATATCATGTCACTCCTGAAGTAGCACCAAAGGCCTTTTACAACTAATTGCAATAACTCAGCTATTTTTCTAAATGACATATGCTAACAACTAAGATTCATAACTTTGCAGATATTTTGAGTATTGTACCCTAGTTATTAGTAATTTACAATAAAATCTCATTATAAACCTAACCTGCTGTCACAAATGATAACTTCACATGTTCATACAAATCTCCCTTCAATTTAGTATGTAAAAACTACTTTGTTCCTTTGATATAAACTATTAGTAAACTGAATACAAAAGAAATTCTCTTAAATACATCAAGTGATTGAACATAAAGCAAATAAATAGGAATATGTGAAGTGACACATGTCGGATATTAATCTTGTACTCGCAAAGGCCTGAGTTATCGTAGTGTCGTAATAAACATGTTTACGATCAGTTTATTACCACCTTGTGTCGTAAACAGAGAATCAGAAGGCCCTCGTTTAGACTGTAGCATACATAGTGTTCACAAATTCTTTAAACTTGTAATAGATAAGTTAAACCATCACCGGTCACTATTTGAATTATTTCTAAATCTGAGTAAGTTTTATCATCTCCCTTGTACTTGTGTAAATTTTATCAGTATTCTTGAGTGGGTCTTAATTAAAATTAAATTAGACTAACCTCATTAATAAGTTATTAACGGTCATTCACACTTTAAAATAATATTTAGAATTCACAATACATAACTAAGCCAATGCAATGTAAAGAATTTCAATACTATAAGAGAATACATGAATTTTAATATACTTTTTAGATACCATGTCTCTAGTTTCAGATGTTACTTTGAATAAGGTGTTATTATTCAGAGAACAAGACCGAGTCTAGACGTACTGAAACCTTTTCACACCCACCAACACACTGGATGGGACACGGTCCCGCTCTGCATTCAAGTCTTATAATCGAATAGAAGCAACCAACATTGTCCTCTTCTATTCCGTTTACTTCCAAGAACCCTCCCTAAGGAAAATATTGGTCTTTCAAAGTCTCCAGATGCATATGAATTTTCCTCCATTACTTTTACAACATACAAGTTAGGGAATACATCACACCACATAACAGTCTATCGCCATAAATAAATTATGAATGGTCATTCACCTTAAAAAAAAAAAACAAAAAATAATACTCAGAATACCCAAGAGATAAATTAGCGAATTTCTTTCTTCTCTTAAAAGCTATGTATTTTAAATAAATAAATTAAATTATTGATGTTACTAAACTTCGGGGAAGTATTTCTATATAAAACAGACCACGCTTCCTGTTGCAGGATTTTAAAAGCAGATGTGAGTTCACTAACCCTCGTACTTTTTCTACTTGATATTGAAGCAACACTCAATGAGAGCTAATAATTTGAAATATTTCATTCACCAACAGTAGCACTAATAGTGATGACTGAATGTTAATCACCCCTGAAACTGCGTTTTTAAATTCATTTTGAATGAATTGCTTTAGTTCAGAGATATATTTACCCATCAATTAACGAGAACGCTGGGCGAATAGCTAATGTATACTCATATATTATTCATGAAATAAATATAAATACTCATTGCTTAAATGCAAATGTTTGAAATAATTTAAATACTGTTAAAAGTTTAGTTTTAGTATTTTTCAACACTTTAACATTTTAACTTGACAGTAGTGTTCCAGCGTGCAGTAGATTATCAGTTTATTATATACTGATTGAAGTAATTATACTCTATACTTTTAGTAATGAAAAATTATGTTCTCAAGATTGTTAAAATTTGGACACGTTTTCGTATAAACAAACGAATGTCACATAGATAGTCACTGTTCCACACAAGTAATTGTAAAAGTGTGCGACAATAACAAAGCCCAGGACAGTTTGCACAACAAAGGGAGTTCTGCCCCCCGTATCTGGCAGAGTGCAAACATTCTGCATGTGTCAAGGTAGACGCGCTCTTTCACAAAGCTTTGTTATTTACTTGACAGTTTTGTCAAAGTGCCTACTAATCCTTTAAAACGTCTCTTTCTCGTTCTTTTCCTTTTCCTGCATGTTACCAAAACTCAGTACCCCGCACAATTTAATTTTTATGGCTTCTGTTTTTTTGATACTATTGAATCCAAACCAGAACAGTTATTCAGTAGTCAAAAAGGACACCTAATATACAATATGGTTCTAGTCTATTCACCCAGTGTTGGTAGTGAGGCGCCACCCACCACTGCCGTGACATGGAAAGGCCGGTTCACAGGCGGTCTGCAGCAGCGCCTACTCACTGAGTGTCCTCAGACAAACATCCACTTTTAATTCGGCGCACTTATACGCCACGAACTTGCACAGTCCACCTGAACTTTCCTTAATTTCTTTCTACTAATAAAAAGCACCTTAGTTTATTTTGTATAATACGATTAAATATATATTGTTCCATACAGGTTATCACTGTAAAATGATGCCATTTCTTTAGAAACTAATTTTAAAATACTACTTCCAAAACTACGTAAAAAAGATAGTAGAGTGCACACTGATGCTATTTCTCTCAAAACTGCTTTCGGTAGAAGTATTGTGCTAACTCGTAAACACTTTTACAGTTGTGCGGGTTTCACAGCTCTTAGCGTCAACTACCCGACATTAACAAGGTGTAAATCGTTTAACTCGAGAGCACTTTTACAGCTTTCACACGTGCACACAAAATTGATGATCAATTTGCTAATTTTTCATAATGAATTTACAGTTGTAGTATTATTTAAGTCTCGACTAAGTTGAATACATTTATTGTGTATTCAACAGTGAATGTAAAACTAATTTCAACAGTTTATTCAACTAAAAGAGGAAGTAATAATTTTATTTTGGAACTCTTTTAAACATCGGAAAGACTTTGTGGAATAAACATTTGTAGTATTCTATTCTACTGTTAACAAAAACAATGTCAGCATTTCTAAAAAAACAATATTACTATTTTACTAATTTATTATTTTTTGTAAACAATACAAAACAGATACAAAATATATTTTGGCTTTGAACGATATAAACTATGCAACAAAGACTCATCATAACGTAATAGGTAATAACATTAAACTGTATGCAATCTGTAATGATGGAATTATTTTAGCAAAATATTTAAGCGAAGTTGCGTACAGCGCCTACCAATACAACCTAAAAAGCCCTGTGATGTGTAGGCTTCTGAAATAATTAAAGTCAACACTGATATGTTCTTATAAACTAAATCGAAAATCAAAATATGTATCTAACACCACAATTCAAAAGAAGACCAATTAAAAATAAACCGAATCCGTGATGAAAACTTTGGGTGAAATAAAAAAACTGTTAACTTTATAAAACAGAAAATAAGATAAATTTACGAAGTAAAGTTTACTTGTTATACTTCTAAATCCAAAATTCAAATAAAAAAGTGAAATGTTTTAGTAAATGTTCGATGTTCTGACGATACGCCACTTTAATTCTTAAATAATTAATTACATAACCATTTGTATTAAAATATTTGTATTTTAATATATTAATAAATATAACTCTACAAACAGCATAGTTACGATAGTAAAGAATCTTATATTTGAGCTTATTAGCTTGTATAAATTGATGGTTTGTCAGTTTTGGAATAAGAGTTGTAAGTGAATAATCGTTACATAGATAATATCTTGTTCCACGTCGTGTGTTACTTTTAATGATGGAATTGAGTTTGGCGAGGATGAATTTTCAAGTATTGTTTTTTAGTTATATTCATTTTCAAATAATTTGCTATGGTCGGTATGGCTTGATAATGTAACGTCTGCGATGATTTTAAGTTATGTTATATTTTATTAAATCTCAAAATAAGTATTAATTTTACAATCTTAATACCAGAACAGATGACGTGAAATAAGTTGTAATTGAAAATAGAAAACAAATTAATCAATTACGTCTAAAAAAATTATTCTTGTTTCTTAAGTTTACGTCATAAATCAGCAAAAGTTATTTTGCGTGATAAAGTATTATATTATAATATTTAAAAGTAATTCTAAATTGTGGTAACTGTTTATTTTAATCCTTTAACAAGTTATTTTAGGAGGGTTTAGAGACAACACAAACACGCACCAAGTTAGAGAAAGATTTTAAGGATAACTAACAACCACTGTAAAAGTAAATCCTTATTCGTTCTCTCCGTTTGCACTCTTAAAACATGAACTCCTTCCTTTCTGACGAGAAAAGTCTGTAATATTATGTTTGCTCTGTTAATAAAACACATGTTTTACACAGTGTCGTTTCTTTCAACTTTTAATTAAAAATACAATGATCTTGAATCAAATACACAGTTTACAGATATTAATCGAGAGGCTGAGAACCTATTTGAATTCATTTTTACCACCTAGGTTTCCTTTAAACCGATATAGAAGAATACTCTAATGTGGTCAGCGCACTAGTTTGAGACAAAGGTTGAGCTTTCCCTTTTGTATTTTTTCAGCAAGACAAACTTAAACCAAACGTAACACTTAGATAAGTGTTAAACAAAACGTAACACTTAGATAAGTGTTAAATCAGCGTCAGCTAACTATATTCAGACCTTGAAAGTGGCGACACTCAGTCAAATTATCCATCAGTCTGGTAGTGTCTAACGATAATAATAATAATAATAATCTCTTTATTGCATTTTAAAACAATTTAACATTGTATCGCAATCGTCATAAACAAAAATAAATAGTCCCAACTATACCTTCATACACATTCACACTTACAATTCATACATTCGCTCAGGCACATTCAAACTGACTCCAGATCCAAAGCAAACATATACATACCTACTCCAGATCCAGAGCAAACACATACAAACTGATTATTTAAATACTGTGCAAAATTTAGACCTCCCAGTGGCTCATCATGAATTCATCGACAGAATAAAACGCTTTTGACACCAAAAGGCATTTGAGACGAGTTTTTAATTGATTTTGATTGATGGAATTTTTTATACTCTCAGGGAGCTTGTTGATGAGTCTGACACCCAACTTGTTGCGGGAGGTGTTGTGATAACGTCAATCTGTATTGACTAGTTCGAAAATTGTCCCTGCCTCTTGTCCCATATTGGTGAACGTCACCGCCACGAACCAAATCACACTTTGATTTGCAGTACGTGATCACCTCAAGAATGTAGAGGCAGGGCAAAGTCAGCAACCCCCAGCTCCCTGAAAGATTCCCTACACGACTCTCTATAATTCAGCTTTGCAATGATTCTGATTGCTTTTTTTTTGGAGCTTGAAAACTCTTTCCATTTTGTTTCTGGCACAACCTCCCCAGAGTCTCACCCATACGCAAAGTGTGTGGTGGAATTAAGCCGAAATAGGCCATTTTTAAAAAACTCTGAGGGAACAAAACTTTGCTAAATGCCGCAAGGCATATATGCCTGAGGCTACTCTAGCACATACATTGTCCACATGATCAGCCCAGGTCAGTCCCTCTATCTAGGAACATTCCCAAAAAACTTTGTGGAATCAGTTTCCTCTAAACGAACATCATCCACGAACACAGCAGGGTGCGCTGTGTGATCATTTTGTCGAAGGCTAAAATGTATGACATTTTGTTTTAGACTGATTTGTTTTCAGGTTTATTTCAGCAAAATACTGAATGCATGCATTCAATTCTATGAAAGAATTGATTTCCAGATCTTGGGTTGATTTGTTTTTGAGACAGAGAGTAGTGTCGTTCAGCATACTGAACCAGCGTTCCATGCTGGATCACTGATTTCAATCTACAGACGTAAACTAGAAACAATAGAGGCCCAAGGATGGAGCCCTGAGGGACACCGTGGGTCATTTTAATTTTGTTTGAAACAACGTTCGAGATCTCCACGCACTGGTCTCGATCCTTGAGGTAAGAAGCGAGCCACAAGTGCGAGAGCCCCCGCACGCCGCATTTCTCCAACTGGTGCAACAGTGTCTCATGATGCACACAGTCAAAAGCTTTGGATAGGTCGAGGAATATGCTAAGCACATGTTCTCGTCCTTCCATTCCATCGACAACATTGTCCAGGAGGTTGTTCACAGCATCCACTGTAGATCTGTTTTTCCTAAATCCAAATTGTTCTGGATTCATGAATTTTGTTATTTTCTAAAAAGGCTTGCAAGTCTTTCATAAAAAATCTTTTCGAAAATTTTGCTAAACACAGGCAGAATTGAGATTGGGCGATAGTTGCTTGCAAGGCAAGGATCGTCCTTTTTGAAGATCGGGATGACTTTGGCCGTCTTCCAGGAGAGACGGAAAAGTTCCCTTTTTCCAAAGAAAAGTTTATCAGTTTTGTGAGTGGTCTCACTATGTGCCTGAAGCAAACGTTTGAGAAGCCACACTGACATCCCGCTGGCATCACACGTTTTTTTTTTTTTGAGTTCAGTCCTTGTATCACACGTGCTACCTCCCCCTCACACACAGGAGCCAAAGCCATGGATGCAACTGGTTCAACAGCATCTCCCCCGCCGAAACCGAGGTTCAGTGAACGCCGAGTTCACTGTAGCAACGGAAAAGAAGTACTTATTGAATTCGTCTGCTACTTGAGCTTGATTTTCAACAATTTTGTCTTCAATTCTGATTGCAATTTCTTGGTGTTTTTGCTCAAATTTGTATCTCGAGATAAGTCGTTTATGATTTTCCAAGCAGTTTTTGAGAAGTTTTCGCAGTTACCCAAGGCTCTATTTACATCATACGCTTTAGCTGCTCGAATAACTTTTTTTATAGATCCTTCGGTAATTTCTGAAAAAAGTTTTGAAATTTTCGTTTTGGGTTCCAATGAAAATTTTGTGAAAAACTTTTAGCTTCTCTCGAGACACAAGAATTCCCTTAGTCATCCACGTACCTTTTTGTGGTTTGCGATTGACTTTGGTCCTCCTGAACGGACAAGCAACATCCATGGTAATAGTTGAAACCATCACTGAATGCTGCATACATGTCATCGACATTACCAAACTTGTCTAAAAAACTGCAAGGCTCGACTTCCAAAATCTCATTCAAGTGGTGAATATTTTGGGGCCGAATTGTCTGGCAACTTTAAATTTAGAATTTTGACTTTCCAGTTTGCACCCATGAACCACGGCCTCCTGCGCAAAGTGGTCAGAGATTGCAGTGTTCAAAACAGAGACTGTCAGGTCAGGAATGTTGGTGACAACATTGTCGATGGCAGTACTCGTTGTAGCGGTCACTCGTGTCGGTGAATTCACGGACCAATTTTAGATTGAAAGAAACTAGAACATCACGAAGCCGCTGGGTGAGTGAGGGGGTCAGTGGAATCCATTACATTAATGTTGAAGTCTCCCATTATTAGGAACTTCACTGAGTTTGAAAAAAGGTTATTGAGAAGTTGTTCAAATTTTTCAAAAAAAGAATTGCTGCATCCATTGGGTGATCTGTATAACCCAATGACGGCTATTTTCCCCAAAACAATCTGACACGATTTCGATGCCTTCAGCCTCAAAATTCATCTCAGACATGTTGTTGATTTTGAAAGGTTCGAATTTTGACAAATTTTTTACAAAAATTGCCACACCGCCCCCTTTGAAATAGTTTCGACAGAAGTATTTTGCCAATATAAAAATTTGGAATTTTGAAAAGATGAATCGTTGTCGACTATGAAACCGTGCTCAGATACTATAAAAACATCAGGTTTAAGTTCTTCGCACATAACTGCCAATTCATCAATTTTGTTTGTTGCGATTTGGGCATTCTGGTGAACCAATTTAATTATTTCTGTTGAGAATTTTGAATTTTGAATTTTTTTGGGTTTTTGAAGATGATTTAGAGTTTTTTGTATGCTTCGCAACTGGATCCGAAGTCACCCCTAGTCCGGCTTCCTACCGACAAGATTGTCCATGTTTTTTTGATTCAGGAGAGCGTCCATTTTTATCAGCACTGTGCCTGGCGTAGGTGATCCCCTGAGTGCTTCGGCGTAAGTGACATTTTGATGTCTTGGTGACTGCTGAGTGGTAACAGTCGACCCCCCGTCAGCAGCAGCAGGCGTCAGCTTCGGGACGGGTGGTAAGAAGAGCGGGGGGCGCTGTAGCAGCGAGGATACGCGGCGGTGACACAGACTCCCGGAGTCTCGAAGGAGCGGGTCTCCAGGAGTGCGAGGCTCGACACTATCATCCCCGCGAGTATCCGCTTGCCCCGCATTGAGAGATGTTGACCGTGCTTCGTAAAATGCCTCCGCCCAATTTTATTGAAATCTACTACTCGGATGTTATGTCGAGCAGCCAGCTCCTCAATGTAAGCATTTACGAGCACGGTCTCATCGTGTATGGGATGATCAGGTCCCAGGTCGTGTCGAAGCGGCAGAGTGACAAGAACGAGCTCCATGTTGGCCGGTCGGTCAGTGATGTGAGCCTCCAAATGACGGTAGATGATGCGCTGTCTGCCCACCGCCAGATCGTTTGAGCCGGCTAGTAACACCTCGCAGTGGATTCCGGGCCGAGATGGTGTGTGGTCCGAGCTCAGGGATGTCTAGCAGGCCAGCGCCCGGGCATACACACGCCCACCAACAGAGAACGGAGGGGCGGTTCATGTTCCTCACAAGTCCCGCGATGTGTCGGCTGTGACTATCACCTCTAATATTTATGTAGCGGAAGTGGGGGATAGGTGTACGGAATGCTTGTGAATTGTTTGAGGTATTCGGATTTTCTCTATGAGGGGGTGGGATAGGGATTTTAGAAGTAGTTTTTAATTTTTGTTTGCGGAAAGGAGATTTTATTTCTTTTACAGGCAGTACTTGAAAATTATAGGAAGTGTATCAAATTAGGAAAAATATAATTCAGAAAATACTTTAACTCTTTTAATACCTTTCTATTTCGACCCTCACATGATTAGCGTGGCTGATAATCTTTTCCTTTCTAAGAAAAAGTCCTCTGCCGATTTCAATAATGAGCAGGCTGTATGCTTATATAGCACAATTTGGCGCTCTGCTCTTACACTAATTCCACATACTCTCAGACCTGAGCCCGTAATATGTCACATGTGTGTGAGTCGTCTGGTGTAGCTCTGCAATATTGCTCTTTACCGCTCCTATTACACCATTACTACCATTATACTAGTACAGCCATTATACCAGTACTCCCAATATACTAGTACAACCTTTATAGAAGTGCTCCCATTACACTAGTACAACTATTATAGCAGTAATCTCATTATACTAGTACAACCATTATAGAAGTGCTCCCATTACACTAGTACAACCATTATAACAGTACTCCCATTATACTAGTACAACCATTATAGAAGTGCTCCCAGTATACTAGTACAACCATTATAGCAGTACTCTCATTACACTAGTACAACCATTATAGAAGTGCTCCCAGTATACTAGTACAACCATTATAGCAGTACTCTCATTATACTACAACAACCATTATAGAAGTGCTCCCAATATACTAGTACAACCATTATAGCAGTACTCTCATTATACTAGTACAACCATTATAGCAGTACTCCCATTATACTAGTACAACCATTATAGAAGTGCTCCCAGTATACTAGTACAACCATTATAGCAGTACTCTCATTATACTAGTACACCCGTTATAGCAGTACTCTCATTATACTAGTACAACCATTATAGAAGTGCTCCCAGTATACTAGTACAACCATTATAGCAGTACTCTATTATACTAGTACAACCATTATAGCAGTACTCCCATTATAGCAGTACTCCCATTATACTAGTACAACCATTATACCAGTACTCCCATTATACTAGTACGACCATTATAGAAGTGCTCCCAGTATACTAGTACAACCATTATAGCATTTCTCTCATTATAGCAGTACTCCCATTATACTAGTAAAACCATTATAGCAGTACTCCCATTATACTAGTACAACCATTATAGCAGTACTCGCATTATACTAGTACAACCATTATAGCAGTACTCCCATTATAGCAGTACTCCCATTATACTAGTACAACCATTATAGCAGTACTCCCATTATACTAGTACAACCATTATAGCAGTACTCCCATTATAATAGTACAACCATTATAGAAGTGCTTCCATTACACTAGTACAACCATTATAACAGTACCCCCATTATACTAGTAAAACCATTATAGCAGTACTCCCATTATAGCAGTACTCCCATTATAGCAGTACTCCCATTATACTAGTACAACCATTATATCAGTACTCCCATTATACTAGTACAACCATTATACCAGTACTCCCATTATACTAGTACAACCATTATAGCAGTACTCCCATTATACTAGTACAACCATTATAGCAGTACTCCCATTATACTAGTACAACCATTATAGCAGTTCTCTCTTTATACTAGTACAACTATTATACCAGTACTCCCATTATACTAGTACAACCATTATACCAGTACTCCCATTGTACTAATACAACCATTATAGCAGTTCTCTCTTTATACTATTACAACTATTATACCAGTACTCCCATTATAATAGTACAACCATTATACCAGTACTCCCATTGTATAATACAACCATTATAGCAGCTCACACTACACTGGTATAAACATTATAGCAGGAATCCCTAAATGTTTAATTCTACTTCTAAAATTCAACAAACACTGAATAAAATTGTACATTTTAAGCATTCTTACTTCCCTGATTTTTTAAAAAGGTTTATTTAGGAGTGAAGTTGGTTATATTTAATGAGTAACGAAACATTGATTCAGTGGCTTCGCTAGCTTCATGCGATGAGTGGATTCATGCGTCGAATCGAGCAAGATACTGGGAAGATATATTAGGATAATCGTAATTTGGACTCTTCCATTAATTAACACGGTGTGAAACCTCTGCAATTTTTTTCCAAGCATGTATTAAAATAACTTAAAACATTAAGTTGTAAGTGTAAACAAATTTAAGTCTGTTTATTCGTTGTTTGTAATCGTAATCTTAGTAAGTTGCGTATAGAATTACAGTTGTTTCGTACATTTTATATGTGCGATAGTTATACTAATCACAAAATTAACCACAGACGTAAGGAGCTGTTAGGAACAATTCGTAACGGTTAATTGGAGAGCCTATTATGAGACTGTAACAAAAACATTAAAATTGGTTTTACCTGATCCCGCACATAAACTATCCTGTTCAAACTGAGACGCATTGGTTCTCATTACACACTGGTGTTGTAATGAGCCTGTAATAAGTATATTGAAATTACATTGAGCTTCGTATTATTAACCTGACGTCTGCTAAAGTCTGAGTTAACAATTGAAGGCATAGATTATCAAATAGATAATCTTGTTTAATTAATCTTAAGAATTACACAATTGAGGGATAAAGAATTTATCTCTTAGATTTTGGTAAACAAGAATTAAATTAGATACAATATGGTAATATAAGTAACTAAAATTTACTATAGAGTTTACCGTACGTTTCGGAACGAGAAAATTCATCAACTTGCTTGTCAAATAAAGGTGTATCTTGAAAGCAACAGACAGAATTGACAAGTTTTATACTTAAGCGCGACATAATTTTTTTGTCAAACCCACCGATCAAATAAATATATACTCATATTTCTAAACATTTCCATCAAACAGATATGAGCAGTGACATTTCTATCAAACACTTCTTGAATGCAAGATGGAATAAATGTTCAACATACTAGTAAGATTATTACAAACAGATGTTTATATTTTTCCTTTAAATTTAAATTCAATACCATACAAATCATATTAGAATAAGATGCAAATATAGAATATTAGTTTTTTTTAAGCTACACAATATTGGTACACCTGTGTATTCACAGTTAATTCAATTAATCATATCATTCGTAACGACATCAACAAGAACATTGTAGTTACGAGCGACATAGTTCTGCGTGCTGTTGGCAGACCTGATCCAATTTTATACAATCTATAGATACCAGCATCTCTTGGGCCAAGTTGATTCTGATGTTTATTATCTTGCTCTGTTCCTTTAATCGTCAATTAGCCTGTTTGTATCAAGTAAAAGACTCAACTCGTCTCTGGTCGCAGTTAACAAGTTTTTTGGCGCGTCTTAGTTCAATTGTGTAGTTCCAAAATACTCATTATTTGGGTATCCATTTATTCTGAGCTTCCTCTTATTCAATGATGTGCTCAGCTGCATCCCAAGGAGAACGTGTTAATTATCTTGTCTCCTGCCAAGTACTGAGTCGGTACTACTCTGTTGAATACTATCCCATTTTTAATAAAAAGTCATGATAGCTTATAGTCGTCACATAAATGTCATACCCTCAAATTTAATTTTATACGCATAGTTCTATAAGATTGGATTGTCAGAAATCTCGTTAAATATTGTGAAGAGCAAATATGTTTTTAATCTCCATTATACCTTAAATGAGAAGTCCTTCTGAAGTTGGGGTACTTTTTAATGAACAACCAATTATTCTAAAAAAACCTTGGGACGAGAATCTTTTAAACGTTACCTATACAAATTTTATTTTACTACGGGGTATTGTTTGAAAAGCAGTGGGTAACAACTCTTGTCTTATACATTGGAAATTCTTTACATCAAGTTAACGCTTCAGCGCTGAACGATGGATAATTTGCACTTTTGGTTATTGATACTGTCAGTACTTTTTAATCTGTCAGTACACACTGCCGAAAATTTTAATCTGTATAACGTAATGGGATGTTAAAAAGTCTCCAAGTTATAACTTGTCCATAATGATTAATCACAGCTAGATAAGTGTAAACATTACCCGATAAGTGTATGTTGAAAATAATACTTTATATTATTGGAGCAGTTAATTCACTATTTTTATATGATACAGCATTATTTGTGATTTTAATGTAACTGGGTGTTGAAAACCGCAAACATTTTGAAATCAGGCCTTTATTGATTTATTTAGAGAGGCTCGTTATTGATTAGTCCTATCACGAACTTTTGAAATCTACTCATAAAAAAACTTAGGCAATGAGCAGGTACTTTACCAGAGTACCTTATTTTGTAAACTACTACCAACACGGTTGTTGTTAGGGAACATTTTTGTAGTTGAAACAGGTTTGAAAATTTTTATGGAGCGATCAGCAAAAGAGTGAATCAGGATGTAAAATGATCCTTCGGTAAGTGCCTTTTAATCTAGTGTTTGACTTATTTAAAAACTGAAAGAATAAGTTTATTATCTATAAATCCATAGAAAACTTAATAATAATAATATATTATGATTTTTTATTCAAGAAAATATCAAAGGTTGATTTGGAGAAGGAATTGTAATAAAAGATATTTTGAAGAGAGAAGTAAAATAAACACCATATTTAGTAATAAATGAAAAAGCAGTGACTTCCTGTAAATTGCTGCTTTAAGTACTTCGATACTTCGCCATTATAATATTTATCTGATATGAAGAATAAAAATTGCTGCTTCACTGAAACTTTCACTTAAGCTTTTAAAATCTTTCACATTTATTTCCAAGTTCCATAAATTCTAAATAGAATTCATTAGAAGCAAGAGAAAATATTTCATGAAATTATAGGTTTCATTTGGATTTTCAAGTAAATATTATCTTTTACCAACCGGAGCTATGTACTATGGAACAATGTCACTTGGTTTGGTGACCTGTGTTCTACAAACTGGCGATGTCTGTTATAACTGTTATAGGGCAAGAAAACAATCCATAGACGATTAACCCTATTCTAGTACTTTATATTCCTGCTTCATGCTTTGATCAATAAATTAAAATCAGCACATAACCCTCTGATAAGAAATCAGAAACTCATAATTTTGTTTCAAATGTATTACAACCTTATAAGACTATACTTAATCACTCACTACTCCAATTATAAGAAGGTAGAAGGTAGACGCTACACAATGTGTCACAAACAGACTTCGCTGAGGTTTAATTCAAAATTAAAATTATAGCTCATTTTATTACTGACACATAGAACGACAGACAATTATGCGGCAAAGAAATTTCGACCACCACCGGCAAACAAAATTGAAATTTTGACAGCTACTGAGTGATAGGCTTGAATGACGCTCAGCCAAATTCCATGGTGGCCATGCAATTCCTTAGAACCTATAAGACCTATAAATTTATAGGTGCAGTAATGATGTACCAAGTTTTATTGCTTTAAATAGTCTGGAAATCTTATCTGATAATTAAAAGTGCATCAAAACTTTGCGGGAACGAACTCCTGATGCGCAAATGCTTCATTAGTTTTCAAGAACTCTTCGTTCAGAATAAAAAGTTTTGATCTCCATACATTATTAGTGTGCTGATGTTTTCAAATACTTTCTACTTGTAATTTCCGATATTTAATAATTACTGTCTGTACAGCGCTTCTTTTAAAAGGAATCCTTTTTCATGATCCTATCGAGTCTCTATTAATAGTCCTACTCTGACTGGGATGAGACAGAGAGCAAGAGATATTCCTAAGTTATTGTTCCCATTGAGACAATGTGAGACATTAGAAGTGTCAACTAAGTGCCAAATCAGTCTTGAGGGAAATTACAGTAGAGCATTAAACTCGTTGCAGCGAACATAATCTACCCGTAATTTGGATATATTGCTGTTGGCAGAACGTTCCCTATTTAGAGGCTGCCAACATATGCTCGTTTTCCATTTGACAACCAAAGGTTTATTTGTGTTTTTCCGCTCTTATTGATATAATCTGATTTAATAGTAACTTTGACATACTTGACCACCAAACTTTGAGGGCTTTATGAAATTTCACTTAAATAACGAATATCTTCTTGAAAGTAAAAACTAAAATGTTTTACTTTTCAGTAGACATTGTATTTAATTTTGATCCAACTTTTTATATTCTATAGATACTAGCATCTCTTGGGCCAAGTTGATGCTGATGTTTGTTATCCTGCTGCGTTGCCTTACTCGTCAATTAGCGTGTTTGTATCAAGTAAAAGACTCAATTCGTCTCTGGTCACAGTTAACAAGTTCTTTGGCACGTCTCAGTCCCAGTGTACAGTTCCAAAACTCTCCTTATTTGGGTATTCTATTCCTGAGCTTCCTTTTATTGAATAATGTGCTCAGTCTGCATCCCCAAGGAGAAAATTTTATTTGTTTTTGTTCCGTGCCTAATATAAGTCCATACTACACAATCGAATACTAATTCATTTTGAATTTTTTAAATTATGATAAATTGTAGTAGTCACAAAAAAGGGCGTGTTCTCAAAGTTTTATTTTATACTCATGGCGTTAACTTTTGTAAATATTGGATTGTCAGACATCCAACTGAATATTGCGAAGTATAGATATGTTTTTAATCTCCATGATACTTTGAATTAGAAGTCCTTCTGAAGATGGGGTGCCTTTAAATGAACAATCAATTATCCTGGAGAGCCTTGGGATGAGAATTTTAAAATTTTGCGTATAAAATGCTATTTTACTACAGTGGCTAAAAGCTAGTGTGTTATATCTTGGAAATTCTTGACCTTAAGTTTCTTATGTCATTCCTATGTCAACGCTTTCATCGCTGAATAATGTTTATTTTGTTCAAAACTGTAAAACTTTTGGTTATTGATACTGTATTTTAATCATTCGTGTTGTCGAATATTCTCATCTGTATAACATAATAAGATTCGAAAAGTCTCCAAGTTAAAACATGTCTGTAATGAACAATCTCAGCTAGATATTAGTCAAATTTTCCCGATACGAGCATGTTGAAAATAGTACTTTATATTATTGGAGAAGTTAAATCACTATTTTCCTTTTATTATACAAAATTATTGTGTGTTATTATTGACGTTTGATTTTTGCAACAGGATGTTGAAAAAATCAAACGTCCGTCAAAATTTTAAAATGAGGCCTTTATTGATTGATTAGGACCAGCTCGTAATTGATTAGTCAAAAGTAACGAACTTTTGAAAACTAACTTATAAAAACTTATGGTAAAGAACCTTTACCAGAGTACCTTATTGTGTAAACTACTACCAACACGGTTGTTGTTAGGGAACATTTTGGAAGTTGAAATAGGTTTGAAAATGTTTATGGAGCGATCAGTAAAAGAGTGAATCAGGATGTAAAATGATCCTTTGGAAAGTATTTTTTAATCTAGTGTTTGACTTATTTAAAAACTGAAAGAATACGTGTTATCTATAAATCCATAGAAAACATTATAATAATATATTATGATTTGTTATTCAAGAAAATATCAAAGGTTGATTCGGAGAAGGAATTGTAATAAAAGATATTTTGAAGAGAGAAGTAAAGTAAACACAATATTTATTAATAAATAATAAATAAAGCTGTGAATTCCCGTACATTATTTATTTAAGTACTTTAATACTTCGCCATTATAATATTTATCTGATATGAAGAATGAAAATTGCTGCTTCACTGAGACTTTCACTTAAGCTTTTAAAAGTTTTCACCTTTTTTTTAAGTTCCATCAATTCTGCAGAAGTATTCATAGAAGCAAGAGAAAATATTTCATGAAATTATAGGTTTCATTTGTACTTTCAAGTAAATATTATCTTTTACAAACCGAAGCTATGGACTATTGACTGATTGTTCCTAGGTAAAAAATAATAAAGACGTAGTTGTACAAAAAAATTTGACTATTGTGTAACAAATTCTGATAACCTGACATTTTCAGTAACTTCTTTTACTACAGCCAATTATATTTTTATTTGATTGTATTGAATTATTGTAATACCCCAAATACAAAACTGGTTTAAATATTAAATTCTCGAATAGTTTTTATATGTGAGTTACATTAAATATTAAAAAAATAAAACGACTACCATTTGTAATAATAAAGATAATAATAATAATACATCTTTCCAATTCACTCAAAGGACATTCAAAACGAGAACCTGCTGAAATGAAGAGAAGACTTTTATGTAAACGGAATTGTTCCTGTCACACCGAGTACTGCACTTACATGATTGCGCTGTTTTATAACTGTAGACACTAGAGTGCTAGTATCCGCTTCACTTTAGATACAATTATATCTCCATCTTTAGTGACGTCACATCCATGTCTTTTGAGACACATATATGCAAACATCCGTGTTGAAACTTTGGTTTGAATGAATCCAAATTTTGTTAATATGATAAACATTATCAGTATATCATCGCTTTACAATAAATGAAACTATTTATTTTTCAACGATAAACATGATAGAATCTTCATAATATTAATAAAGCCTGTGAAATTTGGAACACTTCGATCACGGCAGGGCCAAGTCTACCTTAGTACATAGGCTAAAGAATAACTGGATAAAACGTTACCTAGAAACTAAACAAGGCATATCCAACTGTAAATTTGTATCACTAACATTATGATTGGTTTATCCTTTTCAACTTGCTTACTATTACTTTCCCAATATATAATTGGTATTCTCAAAGTGTTCTCTTAAGATCTAGCGCATAGTTTTGTAATGCTGTTGTTTGGAAATACGTTCTTCTCTTAAAAATATTACCAGTGCTGCAACTTATTTTGTTAAAAACGCCTTAGGATTGAGCTGTCTATTATGAATTATAAAGGCAACTTAGTAAATCGTGAGCAATTTCGTTGCCTTCGAAACATTTTCACCCCATAAGCACTCAGACTACTAAAAGGGAGAAAGTAAAAGACGAGACAAGAGACACGTGTTTAACTATTGTCAAATAAACACAGTCACTTAACAAGATCAATGTCACTTGCTTTATAGGTCTGTGTTCTACAAACTTGTATGTTATATCTGCAAATGACAAAGAAAACAATTAATAAAAGATTAACCCTAATGTAGTATTATATATCCCTACTTCATACTTTGCTAAATAAATTCAAACTCATGTAAAGCCCTCTGTTAAGACACCATAAACTAAACATTTTTAGAATGTATTACAACCTAACGCGGCTATACTCACTCACTACCCTCATTATAACAAGGTAGAATTACTCTACAGAATGTGTCGCGAAACAGGATTCGCTGAGGTTCAATTCAAAGTGTCAGTTGTAGCTCTTTTTGTTACTGGAATATATAACGACAGACAATCATATGGCAAAACAATTTCTACAACCACCGGCAAACAAAAGAGAAATTTTGACAGCTACTGAGTGATAGGCTTGAATGACGCTCAGCCAAATTCCATGATTGGCTATGTAACACCTTAGAACCTATAATACCTATTAATATATAGGTGCAGTAATGATGTACCAAGTTTTATCGCTTTAAGTAATCTGGAAATCTGATCTGATAATTAAAAGTGCATCAACACTTGGTGGGAATGAACTCCTGATACGCCAATGCTTAGTTTTCAAGAACTCTTCGTTCTGAATAAAGAGTTTTACCATTAATTATTAGTGTGCTGATTAAAAGAAACTCCTACTTATAATTTCCGATATTTAATTACTGTCTGTACAGTACTTCTTATTTATAATAGGAATTCTTTTTTAAATAATATTGAGTCTCTATTAATAGACCTACTCTGACTGGGATGAGACAGAGAACGCGAGATATTCCTAACTTATTGTTCCCATTGAGGCAATATGAGACATTAGAAGTGTCAACTAAGTGCCAAATTAGTCTTTGGGGAAATTACAGCAGAGCATTAAACTCGTTGCAGAGAGTACCTACCCGTAATTTGGATATATTACTGTTGGCAGAACGTTGCCTATTTAGAGGCTGCCAATATATGTTCGTTTTCCATTTGACAACCAAGTGTTTATCTGTGCTTTTTCCCTGTTATTGATAATCTGATTTAATAGTAACTTTGACATTCTTGACCATCAAACTTTGAGTGCTTTAAGAAATTTCACTTAACTAACGAATATCATCGTATTAAATTTGGAATTATAATGGTTAAGATAGAAACTTACTTTTTAAAAGTTCGAATCTTTATAGAAATTTAATATTTATACTGATATCTGGCAATTGATTTCTTTTTAGGAAATTTCTCTATCGATTATAAGAGAAAAAATCAGGTTGCGTGCCTAAGCAATGTAAATTGGTTCCCATCACAAAGACTAGCATTAAAACAACTCATGAAAGCACTTATCGACGTTGACGAATAAACTTATCCCTTTGTACTTATATCAGGATGAACTCATTTGAAAAAAGAGCAATAATATTTTCTTATAATACATCTATTCTTATAAATATAAATATTTTGTTATTCTATCTAACCATTTAAATGTAATAGTATTTTAAATGTGATTTAAATAGTTCCCCAATATATTTAATGTCTTATGAATGCATTTGAATACATATTTTGTTTTTTAAATGAAAATTAATAAATCCGAAATTGTTATTCAGAATTCTGGTGTGATATTGCACTAAATATAACTTAAAGGCATCGATAGAGTACACAGGGACTGCATTGCGCTGTATATGTCGTACTCAGAACTTAAGTTTTTTTTCTATTCTGTCAGGAACAACTCCACAAATTATTTCCTTTTTGTAATTTTCCTTATTCCCTTTAAAAACATCCTTAATGGTGTTGCAATACGAGTTCTGAACATTTTAAAATAAATTCATTAATCATTAACGCATTGTATAATTTACATGCTTATTTTAAATCTAAATACAAATATATATATATAGCACTACCTGTAGAGCTTTAAGTTCAATCTCATACGAAGATGAAGATTACTAGCATAGGTACGTTAGGTGCTGGTCTCCAAAACACAAGACAAAAAGATTGTTGTGCAAAGAGTAAAATCTCAATATCTCACTTTATTGTCACCTTCACAGTGTTGATGGAGAGTGAAGAGTACTTGTCCCTACAGTTGGTGAGAAATAGGTTTGGAGCCAAAGAATCATGTTTGTAAAGTTCTCATGTTAAATTTAAGACTCGAATAAAGCTTACGTACTCGAACATGGGTACTCCGCCTAGTTGAATGATATACATGTGCGTGCATATATCTCTCTTTAACGAACGTATATTTATTCTATAGATGCAGCATTTATTTGTGTGATAGCTGGAAACAACAAATGCAATTACAAAAACAGCAAGAAATCGTCTTATCTGTATAATCATGTACAGTATACGAGTATATTAATAATTTGAATTACAGCTTCACACAATGAAAGAAATACAAAACACCGTTTAAACTTTTTCAAATATCAAAACTGTAGTTAAAAATGCTCATTATTAGTTACAATCTTAAATGAATTTAAAATATGGCCAAATATTACAATAATAATACTAAAAATAATACATTTTAGTTTGCCTAAAGTTAATAAAGAAGTTTTTAGACGATCCTATAATTATACAGGTCAGAATTTTTTCAATAATTTTCTTTTTGAAATTAAAAACTGCAACAATCTGAAAATTTTTTGTTATAAAGTAAAAATATAGATGTTTAGAAACTCAATTTTACAGTTCTTATAGAATAAAGAAGTATTATTGATGTGTTGAAAATTGTATCTCTTGTATGTGTATATGGGTGTATGGTAGTATGTATTCTTGTATAGTTCTTAGATAGATATTTGTAAATATGTATGTAGGTTAATTAGTGTGTTGATATAAGGCAGTGAAGGATGCGTGTTTTTGTTGTTGTGATTTTTAATGTTAGTGTTATGTAGTAATAATTAAGGAATGTAAATTTGTGTATTAGATATATTTTGTACCTTTATGGGACAGATGCCACATGAGGCAGCATTGTTGGATGTATGATAATTTATTTGTAACTGAACTCATACCTTTTTGTGGTTTTTATTTATGTTGTGCTAACTACACAACTGGAAAGTGGTTAGCATTAGTTCCTAAGAATATAAAATGTACACACAATAATTGTAAAATACTGATGGAATAAACAAATTATTATTATTATTGTAACTGTAAATAATTGTCAACTTTTTTATTATACATTACAATTGTTCAAATTAATTATGTTAAATTAGTTTAAAAAGCTTACAATCTTTACGTGTTGTTTTTTTAAGCAGGATTTTTCACCCTTGTTATGGGTTAGTTTGAAGTTGTCTTGAATAGGAATTCTAATAAAATAAAACTTTATAAAAATTTTTATTTTCAAGTTGTCAATCAACATATTACATAATCAAACTTTAATTAAATAAGAAGTATAATTTAGATAGCCCAAATTTCTTATCTGTTGGGTATACGTAGCTAAACAGAAAACAATCGTACCATAATTTTATAAATAGTACAAATTATCTGCTTGATAAAATAGAAAAGTTTATCCGAAGAAGTCCTGAACAAAATAGTTTGATAAGCTCTTACTTGAATGAACTTAATAAAGTGAAGAGTTCCGTTTATTTATCCAGCAATGAAAAGAGCACTCAGTAAACATTAAAGATAGTTAATTATTATTTTACGAATGGATATATGTAAACATAAAACTTTGTTTTGTAAAGCTTAACTATGATTTCAGCAAAGCTTTTTACTCAGTAAATCGAAAGGTTTTAGATTGTAAAAGAAGACGAATTTCTTGTGAAACGTGTTTTTTAAAATTGAGTGTTCACAGTAGAATTGTTTAACCTGTTTTAATATTTAGATAAGTAATGAAATTTAAATCTCTCTTGGATTGGCTTTATCCTGTGTATCTATTTCGTATGATATCCTATAAATTATCAAGACACTTTTGAACAAAAGGTTATAGTGTATTACTCAAAATAATTGTTTTAATCTATTTGATTGTTTAGTATTTGTAGGATGAAATTAGATCAGAGTGTTTACTACACCAACAGGTACTAGATTTAAAGAAAAAAAAATATATATATAAAATATAACACAATTATTTACTGCAGAGCGTTTGTAAATTTGTAAAAATGTGAAGTTTTAATTCTCATAAACTGTTTAGGTTGATGAATAGACACTGTCTTTAGTTTTAGAGCTATATAATTTATCCTAATTATTGTTTAGTAATAAAATAATAATTAACTCTTGCTTATTTTGACATCTGAACGTCTTTACTACAAAACAATTCTCATTTAATTCAATTTATTTTTAAATTCAACGTTGCTGCCTCAACATTGTGGCATTTGTGGGGTTCTAAATAAAAAAAGATATTGTAGTGTAAATAATTAACTAATTACATTAAATTACACAAAACAGTGATTTATGTAAAAAAAAAAATATTGAGCCAATATGCATTTCTGATCTACACGTTTGATATTTGCTCCATCTATGGCAACGCTTCTGAACAAATAATTGCATAATTTTCCTGATCGATAAAGCCATTTTTTACTTTAGTTTCACCAAATAGCAGAATGTTTACCCTGTAATAGTAACCTATGTGGTCTATGGTTAGTGACTATATTACATTTAAAACTGTTACACAAAAGCGACATGCGGTTGTTAGTAGTTAAACTACACTCTGTCGTCCCTGCGGTGATCTAACTTTACCATTTTATGGAATCTTATCATCCATTGTTATATACAAGGACAACATTTAAATCACAGAAACAATAACGAATATACCCCTCCTGTTTACTCTAAGACTTATAAATTGAATAAATGTTACATCAATTTCACATAATTTAAAGTAGCATTGAAGTTTAAAATCACAAATAAATCCTCAATATTTAAAAAATTATAAACAAAATTAAAATAAATTTTGGTAAATAAACCCAGTAAAGATGCCCTGCTAAAAAATCTTATATTAAGACAAAAGTTTCCTAACATTTTAATAAGCTCTTTGGTTTAAAAACTGCCTTTTCCGTGCTTTTATAATATAAAATAACCCTAACATTCAATTGGGTTTATTATCTTTTTGTAATTAAACGTTACATTAGTAAAAACGTTACGTTACGTTAGTAAACACGTTTACAGTATTCTTACTTAACATCAGATTTACAAGCGTTATCTAATAATTTATATGCCATTTTAATAGCAAAACGTAGTCATTAAAAAGGTAATACTACCGAATTTCTACTTAGTATTATTATAGTATGTTTCGTAGTATTATATTGTTTGATGAAATCGATGCATTTTTTCACACTACACTAAACAGAAATGTAATGATTTTAATGAGAGTAGGGCATCATTAAAATCACAGCTCCAACTTTTATATTTATTATTTATTTTCCTGACCTGTTCTGCTTCTACCAATATTCCCACATGAGTATTTAACTTTGAAAAACACCATGTCTTCAGAAATGTCATAATTAAAGTTTTTTCCCTGAGATTAAGCTTTGTATTTTCTCTGGTCATATCTTCAGCTTAAGAAATATATAACAACACGATACCATATTTCCTGGTTGAATTAATATTTATTGATGTATTGAAATAATTTTATGTACACAGACCATTTTCATTAATTCATCACTTTGATCAAAAAAGACAATTCGTTCTATTCCTTATTTGTAATAATAAGTAGTACATTTATTGACTTATGAAACTAGGTCACTGGCCATTCTGATTTAATTACAGTCATATTAAAACAATATTGAGAGATCTTCTTAATTCAAATTAAAATAATATTCTTTAATTTTATGCAAGACGTTACTTTATAATGTTTGAATTGAGTAAAATAAAGTTGGCGTTTAGATACCTTAAACCTAACTAAATATTAAAAAAGGTCATATCTAATTAATATAAATGGTGACGACTGCAAAATTAATTTCACTGGACTAAAGTCTCGGACAGAAATAAGAAGAAGAATTTATCAAGTGAGCCGGGTAACTCATTATTTAGTCGCATTAATTTTGCAATTATGGGCAATCTCTTGGCTAATGGATTTACTTAGTGAAATACTTTATTACTCACATTTTAACTTTTAAATAACCTGATGTTAAACGCTGTTACTTTAACATTCGTGCCTCCGCCAGATGTGTGCGTTTGCTAATGAAAGGTGTATATGTTTTCAGCACTTAACGCTCCAGATAATCCATTGCTGCTGGTATTATATAATCAGCAGAACATAAATAATTCAGATACAGTTCTGAATTTATTTATACAGTATATTTATTTATACAGTTAATATCCAAGCGTCATTGCTCTTTTGGAATTCAACTTATCTTAAGTGCCAAATTTATTTCCTACTCATCCAAATATATAACTCATTTCATTAGGTTAGATAAGCTATTATGCCACATATACGAATGTCATATGAAGTCGCTCACCCAAATATCCCATAGAATGACATTCACCATCATTGACCGAAGTGCTCCTCAAATATAAATAAAGCTTCATGCACAATTTCAAGTTTGTATGTCAATTCGGTTTCGATATATCGTGCGGCAAGACAGAAATCAATTTCTCCAAGCCCCACGAGTAATAGGCTTCACTAAACCTCAGCCAAACTAGCACACAGAACACAACGGCAAGAGTAGATTAGGAGAGACACTGTCTAACGGTGGCTTGGCAACACTAATCGCCTGGACGCGGGTTGCTTTCGTAATCACGGGGAGGGGACCACATTTAACCGCAAGCGGACAGACATTAGTCATATCCAAAAGAATTAAGTTGATTCTGTGCTTCGTGAATTTTTTGAATATTGCTGTCAAATATTTGTTTGTTGTCGACAAAATTTATGATAGCCTCTTTGAAAGCAAAAATTTAACGAAGTCAATTAATTGATCAGAAATTTTTGGACATGAAAGCATAAAATTGCATGAAATTTTTGAAAATGTATCTCAATTTGAATCGGTATCTGTATTCCTGACAGTTTCACTGTACTTTTACATAGATTACAATTTAGTGTAGTAAATCTAGTAGACAATCCTAAATGGCATTTTTATTAAACATTAGTTTATTCATGATGTAAAAACAATTTTTTACCCATTAGAAAGGAATTACAACCATTTCCTATACATCCTTTTATTTATAACATAAATCAAAATATTGAAAATTATGTTCTATCGTGGTTTCATATGAGTTCGATAATTGGTTTTGCATTAGCTACAAACTTTTTCCAAATTCTCATGTTATATGCCATCTTGATGTGTTTCTTATTTCACAGCCTCATACATATCTCCTAAACAGATTCGATATTATTTTATTTCCCAGAAACCTCTTCTTCTTCTAAAAAAGGATATTTCATGGCAACGAATCTTAACAGCTCCCTTCTTTGGCCAAATTAAATATTCTTGTTACGTACTGCGTATTTATGTTACGTTTAAACATCCTTATCCTTAGTTACCAAATGGAAGCTTACAAAATTTACACTTTCCTTTCTTTTCCGTATCTTTACGTTCCATGTCACACATTTTTTGTGTTGGCTACACGACATGAATCCACAAAAGTTACTATTTATTAAAAAAATTTAACATAAATCAACTAATAAATATAAAATTCAAAGTATACTAACAACAGCAGACGTTTTAATTACACTAAGACAGGGAATTTTTAATATTTTATTGAAAATCAAAATATTTTTGCCTTTTCAAACCTTTTAAAAAAGTATATCCAATCTGGGATTCGTTATATTTTCATACATTTTTAAATAACATTATTTTAAAATGTAAACTAAGTAGAAACTAGTATTATTACTAAATTATCATGAATATATCAATAAATATACGTGTATAAAATCACATTTTATTGTACCTTCATAAAACATCATTGACCTATTCAAACATTACTTCCCGGTGATTTGCCAAGCTAAACTTATCTATAACAAATTATATTCAAAGGAGTTAATGGAATATGTATATTTATAATCGTTATTTATTCTATTTCACATAAAAGTTCAGAAGATACATTGTAAAGATATTATCTCAGCACACTGCGGCCACACTGCACTGTACAAGTATGTTCCACGGGACCTGTTTGTCTCTATAACGACTGTCAGAAGCAGCTCTATAGTTCCTTTATATTTGTAAAAGTTGTTCTCTCCTTTCTTAACTCAGTTGTTGGTTCAGAACAGATTTTACCATGTGTATACCTTCTCCATAATGACTTATATAACACATTTTCTACAACATATATTTGTGTTTAACAGATGTGTGTATTAACCAAACATTAAAGTAGCCCGTTCTGGCGGTCGAAGCGTAGATTATGAAAGTGAGCAGATCAAATTAGTCTAGATTTAATTAACTATAACAGTCTCCAATATAGAGTAGCACCCGCTGTGAAAGATGATTAGTTATTAAATCTGACGTTGACTCGCATTGAACTAAGAAATTAAACGATGAAAGAAGTAAACGTGTCAGGCAAGGGGTTTGTAAATTAATAAAGGATCAAGGATTGTTAATTGCCCTCTCGCCTTTCATCAGCCCCTTGACAGACACTTTGCTTGTTGGTGGCTTGTCACAATCTTCTTTGTAATTTACTGAGTTACCAGTTACGTATATAACAGGCTCTGCACAGCCTTCTCACATATATGTTAATTCCAAGGGCACTTTATAAACAATGTTTAAATATAGCCGTAGTTTTACCTCTAATATATTTTATAAGAATAATGAAAATGTATTGAAATGTATATCAAATAAATTATCAGTTGCTGTATTGGACGTTGACTGACAGATATAAATGTAACATACTACAATTTATTTACCAGATTTTTGCACTCACCTTACAGTAGACGTATGTTGGCGTCTTTAGGTTAGCAAAATATATATGATACTTTGCTGTAAGGACAAAATTTCATATTTTATATTTCATGCAGTTATTGTTTTATAGATTGAAACAATTTTTAACAACACACGATGTGTTTCCATGACAAAACTTGAAATAACACTGTAAATTTATAATGAATAATCTCGTTAATCCTCAGTTAATTACCTTTGGTGAAGTGTCAATACGCTTGTAAAGCCGCAAATATAAAAAACATTAGTCACTCTACTAGTAATTCCAAAATGCATATAAATAAATATTTATTTCCATCTAATTACATTTGGTAAAGAAAAACGAAAATACGAGAAGGCCCCTAATTATCCACTATTCTAATGTATATTTTAAATAGATTTATTCATTAAAAATAAACGTTTCAGACAAAAAATGTATAATTTAAATCCCGGATTGATAATGGAAACCGGAGACTAATTATCTATCCAATCTTTTATTGCATACTGAAGCATCACCAAATAAATTACAAGAATACACTAATTATTATTGTTATACATCATTATTATCAATTAAATGTTTACATGTAAAACGAAATAGGATGTCAAATTAATAAATACTCGGGCTCAGGTTAAATTAATCATGAAACAATTTGGAAGCGTAAAAAGTAAATAGTTTTATTATATCTTGGAGTTTGCAATTATCGGCAAGTCCGGCTCACTGATCACATAAATAATATGAAACACAAAACCCAGAATGAGGTATTTTTCACGTTTTATACAACAAAGCTTGTTTAATTCCGCTGTTCCTAGTAACAGCGATCATTTATTTATTGAATGCCTCCAATACAGGAGCCCAACTCAATCAGTATCGTGTCGACCAACCCGCTCCGGTTACATACCGTTTTTTTTATTATTTTTATTAAATCTGTTTTATTTGAACTCAATCGCATTTTTATGACTAAACAACGTTATTAGTTTCTCGTGTTCCGTATTGAATTCAGTATTATACATCATAATAAAACATTTATCGCTGGTGTTAACATGTAACATCCAAATATTCTTGGTCTCTTTTTTATTCAGCAGAGATGAGTCTTCGAGTTAAATTTTGTGTAGTAATTTTAAAACAAGTTAGGTACGCCACACCATGTGACCGAGTATCGGGTTTCGCTCAGGTTGAAGGTAAAATCTTATTTAAAGTCTATAGTTATATTTATTACTTCATTTTGTGGTTTATGGTTTAATTAATAGGTGAGTGAACGTATTTAATGTTCAAAAGTTCATAGTATCTCAATCAGCCGACTTTTATGGTACCAATATAATATAATTAGTCTGAAGTCAGTTAATAGAGAGTAATACTATAAAACTATTAAATCAATCTTCTTATAGGGAAAGCGTATATTAAACATGAAGTATACCTATATATCAAAGATTCTATGGTTACTCTACATTACTTTGTTTTCTATTATACATTTTATTATCTTTTATAAATACAAGTGAATCCATAAATATGTTGCTAAGCGCTAATCTTGAGAACAGCTGGACCAATTCGGCTAATTCTTTTCTTAATATATTCGTTGAAATCCAAGAAAAGTTTTGATGAAGAGGAAAGTAGGAGAAGATTCGTGGAATATTTAAGAATCGGGAAAAATAATTAAAATATTTACAACACGTAATCCAAACGTAACTGACACTCAACAGCTGTTGGCATTTACAGCTGAACTTCAACAAAAGAGGCGAGAACATTCGTTTACACTTAAATTTTCTACGACTAAAAGTAAGGTCATAAGAGTGCATACACTGTTTAACATTGTTCTTATGAGGCTCTTGCATCGAGATAGTCTACAGTCCAGGCGGCTCTTGAATTAAATATATCCGGAAAGATAACATTAACATTGATAGTCTGATACATTAATACATGCTAATGCTGATAATTCGGTTGTTATTATATCATAAATAAGACCAATGTAAACATGGTCACTAACACTTATCCAAATCACGCAACATCATTGAACTCTGTGGTTTAAAATAAAAATTAGGTTTAATATAAATCTTTATGTTTGTAGGTTCAATTCCATATTCCTCAATATCTTAACTGATAATTTGAAACTTCTTTTGACTTTGCACAGTAAGCAAATCTGATTATTTAATTTCGTTTCCGTTCATTTATGTAAATGAACAACTACAATATAAATATCACGTGGAAATTAGAGTTAATAATTTAAATAAAATAATTTAATGATGAAACTGTTTAAAATTACGTTCTTTATTTCGGTAATTCGAACGGAAGTTTAAAATGGTTTGGTAAAGTACTAAAATATTCTTGTACAACATTTTTTAAATCACTCCATATTAGGTACTGTATATGTGTGCGAGAGTACATATGTAATAAATTTATGTTATAATTAACATTTTTAAACTACAACTACATTTTATTTAATTGTTTAGTTATTATGGAATAAATCATTATTCTCATTATTCTCATTTGTCTTTTATGTTTATTTCGCAACATTACAATTATAATATGAAAGATCGAAAGGTTAGTCCACACTTTCTCAATGTCCTTTGTTTGAAGGTTATTTTTTCCTTGAAGAAGAGATCAGATTGCAGATCTCGAAACGTAGTGTTACTGATTTCTTGTTCACTGAACGATGGCAAATGTCCGGAAAAAATCCTGTTTCCTTCACATTTCTCAATGTGTTCTTATAATAAATATAAAATAATATTGAAAATTATTATTAATAGTAGAGGTGTTTACAAAAATACCCAGACTTAGTTTTCTTTAATAAATTATATTGAATTTTATAATACTTGCAATTACTGTGAATTTAAATTATTAAATGAAAGAAATAGTTTTTTATGTTCTGTAGGTTGCATCCCAAGTGGTTCTAATTAAGTCGCCAAGGTCTCTAATGACTGTAACGTTTCTTGTAACATTTGGTACTGAACTTTGGTTTTGTTGCGACTGTCAAAGAAACGCTAAATACTTTACGACACTATGTTCCGTTTTAACCTAAAGTAAATGTTATAAAAGGGAATTTAGAACTATTTCTGATCAGGTATGTTGGGTTATCACAGACCCATGTTAATTACACACTGTTCTCTACCCATTTTCTTTGATTACATTTTGAAACATTATATTACAAATAATAATACGATTGGAATGTTGATATTAAAAAATTTACATATTATTAAGAAATAGACAACTTACAGTGTATCAATTAATGTAACTTAAGAAAAATCCAAGATATATTGATTATAAGGATAAAGAACACTACTTCAAATAAATTAGTTCAAACTAAGTAGCATAGTATCCTTCATTAATGGGAACTATGTACAATGCAATATTAGTTTTAGATGCTTTCTAGTGTTCCTGGCATTAGATCTAAACTTACTAGAAATATAAAGTTTACCCATATTATTTGTAAGCTAGTAAATCCCCCAGTCTGCAGTTAAAAGTTAAATTTATTGGAACGGTTTCATCCCTCGATTCCAGCTTTATAAAGTTAATAAATAATAAAAATAAAAGTGAATTGATGATGAATAAATAACCTAATTGAATAATCAATTCAAATGGAGATTGATATTCTGCAATGTACATTCCCTCCTAAATATTGCTGAATTATAAATACATAATGTAAATATATTATGCTTATTGCATTTTTACAAGATACGTATACTACGTACTTTGGGATTTACTTTTTACACGCATTAATTTTACAAATGCAAGTCATTCACAAGATTAATGATGAATTTAAGTCCGTCTCAAGAGAGAAACGTTTTCTTCGAGTGCTGGAAAGGCTCAAAAGGTGTGTAAATGTTGTAATGCAAGATTTATTATGTTAAGTGCTACGTTTAATGTCTTATTTATACCATTATGTTATATTGTCAGTGATATTAATAATTTTTAAACATAACATGGATTCTGTTTTCCACTCACCAAATATATTTATTGACACTAGCGGGGAACATGGTAAAAGTGTACAGCCACTGTAGGGGATATTGACGTGTTTATGAAGTGCGATGAACCGTAGAAGGCTCAGCCTAAACTTTATGAAAGGAGATCTTGAAAATGTATAATACATCATTTGAAGTAATTTTATTTATCTACAAGGCTTAAATAAATATTTTATTTGATATTTGAACATTATATTTAAACAAAGGTCCGTTAAATCTTATTATTCTCCCTTGTGTTTTATTTTAGGTACCTACTTTCCAGATACATTAACAAATCAAACATATTAAATAGTGGTACTGGAATTAGGTAAACTATTTCAATAAATTAAACCTTCTGTAGTGTTTCTATAGTGGAAATATTTAGCTTTAAACAGATCGTGGATAAAGGCATAATAATAGCTTCTAATAATTATTTATTACTTAAAAAATAGCAACAGTTATTATTTCAGTTGAGTTACAAAAATTTAACTGCACCAATTGTGTGAAATAATAATTTTTGTTAATCAGATTGATCGATATGTACAATAATAAATACGTGATACTAACACGAATTGTAAATTGACGTAGTTTTTCATATCTATTCATTTTTAGTACAGTGATTATACAAAAGATTGTAAATAGAAATCCGAATAATAGGGAATAAAATACTGTATAATAATTTTACAAAATGTGGAGTTTTATGAATAAGCTATAATATTGTTTTAGAATTAATGTTATATGCAATATACATGTACGAACACGGGTTATGAAATAAGATACAAAAGCACCTACACAAGGAACCAATCTCCTTACACTGGCTGATTGAAAGACCGGTGTCCCTATCTCATTGCAGGGATATGGAGAGGTTGCCGTAGGGGAACGGTTCCTCTATTGATTCGGGTTCAGTCAGCTTACGAGAAAATTTAATCCAACTTTCCTCTACAATACTTATAAGTCACAAAACCAAACATTTTCTAATTTTGTACTTTCATACTAAATGAAAATAACAATACAACATGTATTAAAAAAAATTATATTAGTATTTGTTATAAATATATAAGCAAAGGTACAAAAAGAAAAAACTGTGGATATGGACAACGAAAAGCATGGTAGTGCCCAAATTCTGAACTAATTTAATTCATCCAAATTACACACATAGATATAGATAAAGTAGAACCGCTGTTGCGGTCTGTCAAGTTGTTCTACCCGTTACAGACTGTGGTATTAAAAAATCCTAGCCACTGGTCCCTTAGGTGCCAAGAAGTAAAAAGTTCCGAAGACCAGCATTACTTGGTAGGAGACCGTGCACGATGAAAGATTAAAAGAAGGTGTGAGTAATCCTAGAGTTGGGACTCGTCATTTCAAGTTTATGACGTTATAGTGTATATTACAACATTTGATAGTACGATAAACAACCGTCTTGAACACTTATTTTTATGTGGCTGAAGTAACACCCACTTCCGGTATAAGTGTGGTAAGTTCCTGCAGGTTAAAAGGCCGATTAAAAGTCACGATACTGAATGCTGCAAGTTGTGTCCGTAAGTATTAAATTTGCTTTGTATATAAATATTATTAAGACTAGAACTACTTGAAAATATTAATATAAACGTATTGTACAGTCAATTACAAAGTAATTAGCTCTTACATTTATGTTTTATGAATAAAGCCAGTAATAATGTTGTAAGTGCATAACCTTTCTGGTGGAGCTATTAGTTTATTAATTGATGTCTCAGCTTAAAGGTAATAAGTTTTTGATTTTTCAGGCGAGTTCGTGGTCAACATTCGTGGACAAGGAGTTCAAGACATTCTATAACCTCCAGAAACTTCCGTAAGAAGATTCTATTCTGTCACAAATATCGGGAAGCCATACAATGGCAGCTGACGTTTTTTCTTTATTAACAGTTTCAGGGAAGGAACAAGAACGTAACTACGCGTATTTCCCGGGATTATTTCTTTCTGGTGGAGCCTAAGGAACATTAGGCACAATGAATTGCAAAATACGATTACCGACGCTCTATGAAGTAAAACTTAATCACACTGTATTGAAATTAGGGACACTCAGTCTACAAATATAGTTTTGATTACAAGTTAATTAATTAAGTGTTAATGTACAATGAATTGCAAAATACAATACGATTACTGGTGCTCTATGAAGTAAAACTTAATCACACTGTATTGAAATTAGGGACACTCAGTCTACAAATATAGTGTTGATTACAAGTTAATTAATTAAGTGTTAATGCAAAATGAATTGCAAAATACAATACGATTACTGATGCTCTATGAAGTAAAACTTAATCACACTGTATTGACATTAGGGACACTCAGTCTACAAATATAGTGTTGATTACAAGTTAATTAATTAAGCGTTAATGCAAAATGAATTGCAAAATACAATACGATTACTGATGCTCTATGAAGTAAAACTTAATCACACTGTATTGACATTAGGGACACCCAGTCTACAAATATAGTGTTATCTATGTGACGAGGAATTCCATTGTATCATCAAATTTGAAGAGATTTTAGGAAGGGTTTAAAACTAATAAGTATCCGTAAGCGGTCTGAAGTCTCTTAAAATTTTAAAACACAATTTGTACAAAATTACTTAATGTTTTAAGTATTAAGTTAAAAGTAATGTTAGTAAAGTTAGTTTTAAGTAACGTTTTAAGTATTTAATTCTGTACTGGAATTTACAATATAATGCGTAGTAGTACTCTAGACCCTAAATGGAAACTACAAACCCTAGAGAAATGTTTATTTTATATAAAATTGTATAGATAAAAAGCAATTTTACTGCCGTTAAAAGTATTGTGAAAGAGGAATGTGCATAACACAGCCTCGTTACCTTAGTGCACGAAACTAAAGTGCCCTTCAAAACAAGTTCCCCAGCGAGGCTTTAGCAGGCTTTGTTATGCAACTGACCGCAGGTTTGTTGCTGTCACAAACTTCAGGAATAATACATACAAAACTGGGCTTTTTTTGTGATGCGTCAGTTTTGGTGTAAACAGATCTTGATTTTACGTTCACTATAGACTTATTGATATTTATATATAAAACCAGAAATTTAGAGACAGAGTTTCATTTTGTAACCAATTTTTATGTACATATCCTGACAATGCTTAACAGAATTTGGGTTTTTTATTCATAATTAATTCTTCCAGAACTACGAATAGTAGTAAAACAAAATACACACGTAACTCTAATATATGTTCGAGGATATCCTTTCAATGGTGCAAAAACGAGTTTCTAGATAA
Organism: Homalodisca vitripennis; assembly: GCF_021130785.1. Taxonomy (NCBI): domain Eukaryota; kingdom Metazoa; phylum Arthropoda; class Insecta; order Hemiptera; family Cicadellidae; genus Homalodisca; species Homalodisca vitripennis. The sequence goes on from NC_060212.1 coordinate 38,139,067, forward strand.
GAACCATATTTGAGTTGTATTAAAACTGTATCACGGTGTTCATAAAGGATCAAATGGATGAGAAATTATGCGCAAAAAATGAAATTAAATAAAAACAAAAAATTTAAAATAAACAGTACAATTAAGGAGAATAGCCGGCTGACAAGTGTCCAGTGATATTTTTTCGGTTAAAGGAATTTTAATCTCTTATAATATGTTATACGAATGAAAGTATAAAAATAGAATCAAAAATAAAACACTTCATTTTCAAATAATGAGCGAGCATATTGTTGTGACCTGTATATGTACGACATTTTTGCCAGCAGTAATAAATCGAAATTAAGAGTAGATTATGTCTGCTACAAGTTTAACGACTCGCTATAGTTACCCTCATGACTAATTTGGCACTTAGTTGCCACTTACAGTGTCTCGTATTGTATCACTGTAGTATCTTGTGCTATGTCTTGTTATGATTTATGACTTTCCAGGTTCCCAATTCAACCAGGACATTTAAAAGTCAAAAGCAAAGAAATCTTACAATAAAAGTAAATAATAGTATCAAAAGACCGCCTAATAATGTCTGGAGAGTACTTTAAACTGGATTTATCATTCCCAAGTATCATTATGCATATAAAGTATTAGTATGTGTTTAATACTTAATATGATATGAAATGAGTTCTTAACGGAAGAAGTGAAGCAAAAATTGCATGTGGGAACTAACTGAGGTCGCAAAGTAGCAAAGTACAATACATCATAACAAAGAGGTGGTAAAGTAGTATCAAACCGTTCTGGAACGACCATTGGTACATTAATTTCTAGTTTATGACGTCACGGTGTAAATAAGTGGTTCAATTTTGTAAGTATCACCTCTCTACTAGGATTTTATACATATCTGCATTGTGTTACACAAAGTGGTAAAAGAACATTTCTTAAATGTGATATATCAAGTTCATTGTATAAGTGTAAAATTCCACTAAATTTATGAAACTAAGAATATATAGAATAATCTTTTGAAGACAAAAAAAATTGTGCTAAACATTAAGGGGAGTCGGTTGACAAAAAAATCTAAAAAAAAAACAAAAAAAATGTTATTTGCTTTTTTTAATCTTTAGATTCTCCTGTTTAATTTGGTGCAATTTTTATTTAAATCGGCCAACAATATCACACCCAAATATCGTATTATGTAAATGGATTCAGCATATTTTGGCTTGTAAAATTCATGTAGTCTGCATCATTGTCATACATAATCCTTATTGAAGCGCATATTTATTATTAGGCTTATGTTGGTCAACCTGCTTTATGCTGCTTTGAATATACAAGGTTGTCAACCCATCTGTTTACAGTCAGTTGAGATTTGACATAACCCTATTTGTTGTTTGTTTATTATTGTCACACATTGTGTTTCTTGCTTTCATTCAGTTTAAGTTATAATATTTAGTTATACTGTGTAGTTTATTGTTTGTGAAAATGCCTAGAGCACATAAAACCTTCAAAAACAAAGCAAAATCCACAAGAAATCCAGGTGGTAAAAAAGTAATTGTGCCCAGTGAATGTCAAGAACCAGAACCAAGTACTAGCCTAGATTCTCAAACTGAAAAAGACAGCTCTTCCAAGAAGAAAGTGTCTGTTCATTTAGACAAGTATGATAAATACAAAGGAAGTAACTCTTTTGATTCTCAATGCAATGACATTGTAAATATTGGTAAGTTTGAAGTCCTTCTCTCTAAGATAGCGACATGTACCAGATGTAAAGACTCGCTTTCACTTCATACTTCAAACCGATTGGGCCTAAGCGTAAATATAAAAATCAAATGTAATTCTTGTGGTTATGAAGTTTCTGATTACCGCTTACATTGTTCTGATTACATTGTTAGTGCCATAAGCGGAGAAACAGGAAAGGTAATAGATGTACGAATTATTACAAAGTACTGCAGATGTAAGAAAAGATTACAACAAGAGCATGAACCTAATTGTATCGCGAATTATCAGGGTAGTAGTGGAGGGATGGAAGCACAAGGTATACTGGAGATGTTCAGAGAATCCGAGACATTGCATGGAATCCGCTACAAGTACTACTTAGGTGATGGTGATAGTTCATCTTATTCTACTGTAGTAAAAGCAGAACCTTACGGTCCAGACTGTCCAGTTGTAAAAAAAGAATGTGTAGGACACGTGCAAAAGCGCATGGGATCACGTCTACGTCGCCTAAAAAAGCAAATGGGCAAAACCACACTTTCAGATGGAAAAACAATAGGAGGAAAGGGCCGTTTGAGTAATGAAGCCATCCAAGACATGCAGTTATACTACGGTTTAGCAATAAGACGTAATGCAACAAGCCTTGATAATATGAAAACTGCAATTTGGGCAGAGTATTTTCATTTGATATCAACAAATGAACATCCAGCCCACGCTCTCTGCCCTAAAACTCCCGATACCTGGTGTAAGTACCAACTAGCTAAAATAAATGATGAAACTTATGATCACAACAATCACAATCACATTGCTCCTGCTGTCATGAAAGAGGTGAAACTAATATTTAGAGATTTATCAGATCCATCATTGTTATCAAAATGGTTGCACGGTGGTACTCAAAACCCCAGTGAATCACTGAACAATATTATTTGGTCGCGAGTTCCAAAATCAACCTTCGTGATGAAGGAAACATTAGAACTAGGTGTATTTGATGCTGTGGCAAGTTTCAACAAAGGGAACATAATAAAATGTGAAGTGTTGAGCAAACTAGGGATCACACCTGGATGCTATTGTTGTGAAACAATGAAAAAAATTGATGTCACCCGAATCAACAAAGCGCAGAAAGCTGTGGAAGAGATCGAGAAAAAGTGTCGCCAGAAAGTAACTGCAGCTAAAAGGCATTTAGAAGACTTATATGAACAAGAGGAGGATCCTGACAACCCTAGTTATGGTCCTGGAATGCATTAAATGTAAGTTATGTTTCTAAATAATGTATATGCAATCTTTAAAAGAGTTTTCTGAAATTCTTGTTTTTCTTTGTTTAGGAACACGTTTCTCTAGAACCACTCAACATATTTTGATGATTTTTTTTATTTTGTTCCTTGTAATTGGAGCAATGTTTATAGCACAGCAAATTGTTGTATGTAGTCTAATAATAATTTAAAAAAAAAGTTATTTATTAAAAGAATTGATAAAAATTGACTTTTATAAAAAAAATATTTTTAATATTTAAATTTATGCTATGGAAATTTGCTGTGCTGTAAATTTAGATGAGAAATATCAGATTAAAATAAAAAAACCTTATCTTGATATGTTTATTGGTTATTGAGAAACATGTTCCTAAACTTATCTAATTTAACATGTGCGCTATATAGTCAAGCGACTCCCCTTAAATTTACGTTGGAAAAAGCTAGAAAAATTATTAAAAACGTCATCCGTACAAAATAAGAGCTGTGAGAATTTAAAATTAATAAGCAAATCGAGTCGAGAATTAAATGTGTCATGTGGCCAACAACTTATTCCGATGTTTTTGTTTTGATTTTTGCACTCGTCGATAGCAGTTAAAGTCTCCTAGGGAACAAAAAAGGGGTAAGATGTCATTTGTCCGACAGCTTATTCTGTAGCCTTTGTTTGTACTTGGTTCTTAACTGAGTGCTGAATTAAATCATCGCTTATTGGATTGACTTAACCTAAATCTTCCGTTTCTCAACACTTATTGCGTTTTATTATAATACCTCATAACATCAAATATAAATCTAGTCGCTCAGTAGGTACAAATAAAAACCAATTACATACTTTACAATGTACCAAATATTTACCAAGTCTTTTTCCCATGAGACGAAGGAACCTCTCTATAATTTAATATTACTGTGTTTAAACTAGAGTCTTAAAACTGTTTTAAATGTAGTCTGATGATTCCCTGTCTGCGTATGATATACTAAATATATAATGATAAAATCCGTTACATAAGTAATTCTAGATTAAATGAATGATAATATTAATCCTTTCTAATTACTTAACAGCTTTAGTCAATGCAACAATTTTCATTCTCTTAAGTAAATTGAAAATCTCACAGCTGAGTTTATAAGAGTACTGTAAGTACTTGTTAAAGTGAGAGCTATTTCACTCTGGTGTAAGAACCTTTTCAGCGTTGCATTTATCTGCTTACCTCTGTGAGTCTTGAATTTTAATTTGTATTGCTTTAACATGAAGGTATTATTTTTGGATATTTATTCGCTTTTTAATCCTGAAAAACAAATTATACAGTTTGGGATATTTTTAAATTAGATTTAAATGCCATTGTGAATATCTTTATTATAATATAATGACACGTTTATTCAATACAAAATGTTCAGGACAAATTTTATTTACAAACAGGACACCTCAGTTCAATGCTCAATATTGTAATGAAAAAGTAAATTGCTGGACTACCTACGTCAAAACTTCTAAAAACTATTTAATCTTAACATATACCTCGATTATTATCATCTCATGATTATATTCGTTTATTAATTTAAAATTGAATTAAATTCAAATTATAATCCATTCTTAAAAGTAGGTTTCCAGAATATGTTCTAATAATTTCAAATTTATGAAACAAGAATGAAAGACAACGTAAGATATACCAGCACTGAATTGTCTCTGCTGCGAATTCCCTCTCATAGAACGGCAATATATAATGAATCCTTAATTTTTATAGAATGCAGAGCTTGGAATTCCCTTCCGGATAGCATTAAGTAACTGGGGTTTCAGTTTTGAAAACAACTCTTCTTAGATCGGATGACCAGCCGTGGCCTAGATCGTGTGTATAAGCGGACGTAAGGAATGAATGGGTTGAAAAGAAAACATAATTTTGTTTACAATGTGTTCTTAAGCAGAGTAATATTAGTTATGTATATGTTTTTATTATTAAAAACAGTATCCAGATTTAAGGTGATACATTTTTAATCGAAGTATTTATTTGTAATGTTTAGGTTTAATGTACGCAAGGGTGTTTTAATTTTCCAGTGTTTTGGTTGTATAAATCTAAATGAATTTTCTATCATGATTTAACTTGTAGTACAGAACCTCGTACACTAGGCTAACCAAGCGAGGCTATTGTATCAGACGCATGAAACCTATTTATAGGGAAATTGAGGTGCAAAATAGGGAATTCCCCAGTGATTTTAGTTCCGGGTTTGTTACTGTCGCACACTTCTGGAATAGTACATATAATACGGACTCTCTGTGTTACACGAAGTTATTTATAACAAAAACTATGTATTTATTTAACAATGTAAAACTTTTTGGAGATTTAACTAATCACAGGGCATCTTTTAAATTAGCAGAGGAGGTCATTCTAGCTATAAATTTTGTAGTATTTTATTTAAAGGAGAACTGTAAAATCAATACGAAATTGAGAGAATGTATTAAAAGAAAGTAAATTATTTAAAAACAAAAAACTTCTTTGTAACTATTTAGGATGGTTTACTCTCTGAATTAAAAATATGCATTAATATTAAAGCATGCCCCTATTAAATATAATTATTAACCAGGTTACAGAAACTAAAAATCTGCATCTTACTAATACGATTAAACATACTTAACAGGAGTTTGACTCTCGTTTTAAACTTAAGAGTTCTTGCCATGCTGAAAGATTTCACAACCTTCTTCTCTCTATTCAAAAGTGGGTAATTTATATCCCTGTGTACCATATTAAAAATTATACCTTATGTTTATTTAGCATTTATAAAATGACTAATTGAACTAACTTTGTGTCTGAATTCTTGACTAGATTTCCAACAATGTATCAGAAAGGAGCTTGTCTCTACATAAATTTGCATTGCATAAGAGTTCCTTCCGGATGACTCACCAAAATATATTAAGTATGTCACAAGATGTGTTCGATTAGTGATATTTATGCGCTCACAAGTTTCTTTTTCATAACTTAAAATTAGGAATGTTTCTGACACAATTCTTGGTTTGAGATGGTCACAGTAATGGGTAACCTCAACCATTAAAGTTTGTACAATTTTATTGCTGATAGAAATATAAAACTTTATCTTTCTATTCGAGATGAATTAAAAGATGAAACGTTATAGCGTAATCGAAAATGTTGTGCTCCTCTCTCCAAACCCCAACTACACCACCTCTAGAGGGTTTTAAAAACTCAAAATATTGTATTTTTAGCCCTGTTCTCAAGATTAGAAAGCAATCTTCTATGTTATCTTAAGTTTTGCTCATTATTGAATACTAAAAAATCAAAATTTCTATTTTAATTATCTATTTTTAACTAAGGGTCCAAAATTAAATAGGACAAACCACGTAAGAATAGATTTCATATTTAAGAATACATAAAAATGACAAACTATAATGTATGATACTTAGTATTACAAATCCTCTCACAGGTAAAATACTGGATAAAACATTTGTTATCTTGTTTAAAGGTTGTTCGTATATTTAAAAAATACTTCCTGGGAAAAACAACTCAACAGTAGCCTACTTTGTATTAAATTTGTCATTGACAATGAAAGGTTTGAAAACGTGACAGGAATTCGGACTTTTGCCATATTTATATGTTACAAAATGTATAACACAACGTTTCGAGGATTTAAATCTATCCCCTTCATTAGTTGACGACACATGTATAGTAATTTTACCTTTTTTTAGTTTCTTAGTAGCAGACCATTACCGCACTTTCTAGCTTTTACGTACTAACTAATTGTCTTCTCACCTAACTAAAAAAATTGATTTCAAAGCACAAAACTTTGTGTTATAGATTTTATAACATATAGCGATGGCTAATGTTTGAAATCCTATTGTCCTTTTCCTCCGCTTATTATAATATTACATACAAAAGGAAAAATTTATGTGATTGTATTCATACTGAAACGCAGCCTGACCTAAGATAATAGGGCAAAGAGAGATTTAACTCGTATCCATCGCCGAAAGAAAAAACTAAAAACAAATAATGAAAGCTTACACAATTACACTTAGACACATTGCTTGTTTGGCACATTTAGGGTACTGGGATAGAACGAACAATTTGTAACATTATTGTACGCTACGCTATTGTTTTGTGACAGTTGTATTTGATGGATAACTGTGACACTGTCACTCAATGTGAGCTCTTTTAATTACTGAGCATTACTGTATGTGTAAACCCTGAGCTGCTGTACTAGTCAAGAGTATTCCAATAAATAACATATCAAAATATTTATCAGATAAATATGTTTCAGAACAATTATTTTATTTGTGAATGCTGCTTAGTGGAATTCTAAAACATATTTAGAAGATTTCCTGATCAGGAATAAATATATGTTTATCATTTGGCAGTAATCAGATGTTTTATTATTGCTCAAAAAAGAAAGGATCGCCTAGAGGGTAACAAATTCTAAAATTTGGATGCATTTAGATGCCAAGAGCTTGTAGAGGTTAGAAACTCCTGGAGGCCAAACCCACGTAATTGCACTTCGTATTAAAAGGATCTTTGCATTGCTTCCGAAGCAAAAGGATATTCTGGGAGAGTATGATTTAGGAGACGAGCCGTCTGCTGTCGATATCAACGAGGAAAGATTTTTTGCTTTAATCTCATTTATGTCTCCCAGGAAGAAGGAGATGCCAGATCCATAACAGCTGCTCCAGTCAAAGCAGGCACGCTCTAGGCTAGCAACTTTAACACTTAACCACCAATTCCAACAATCTCCCCTCATTAGATAATACCTATTGATCTGCACTTTTATTGTCGGAATAAAGCGTAGTAATATTAACTGTAATCTATTCTTTTTATCATATTAATTATTATTTCACTGTTAGTCGCTAAGATTTCACCTGTAAATAAAGTTAATTCCATTCTTATCTTGTACAAATAGGGAAATTTGCTAAATAATGATCACGCAATCGCTTTAAAATAGCTTTAATTATTTGAATATAGTAATATAGTATTAACGTAAGAGTAAGTGTAATGTCTTGTATGATGTCCAATTGGCAAACGTTTCCTGGCAATAGCATTTCAGTGAGTAAAACAAAACGATCGCTTGTTTGGCTTATGAAAAAAACAACAATATCAGAAAATAAACCTCAGTGAAAACAGGGTTGCCAATTTTCCGCGTGAGCGGGAGTGGAAACCCAGTTGTGGCAATCAAATAAAAGCTGATATGTGACCTTCGCTTATGAGAGCAATTCGGTTTTCTTCACACACGTTATTTTATACTCTGTTCTGAAATTACATCGTCAGTTTCATGTTTATTATTACTATTTTAGTTTAATATAATTGAAGCTAATAACACAGTACATTATGTCCTCTTATAAATAAGCAGGGAGCATTAACTATATACAAACGCCGCAATGCGGTTTTGTATAACCTAAGGAAATTTGATGAAGAGCAACTACACATATTCAATCAATGGAAAACGTGTTAGAATAAAGACTTGCTATTCGGTACATAAGGTTCCAAATCAAAATCCAATTTACCTTTTAATATATTATGGGATGTAATCTTAAAAAAAAAACTTCTAAGAACGAAATATTATAAAACATCCGGAAATAAGCTTGGGAGATATGACGATTATATTACAAATTATGCATTAACCTCATTATTTCAGCAATTTTGAGTAGGAAACGAGGATCGAAAAATTTGTTTAAGGAAAAATGTTAATACACATTCCACGGAAAGTCCACAAATCAAACATCCAGTTTTCCTCATCGCTGAATAAACAAATTTGTCGTTGTTTGTTTACTGTACTTTTCATACTATGTTACAGTACCATGCAAACAGAATATATATAAATAATTTTAATAAGGTAAATATTGTCATTAAAGACTGATTGTGTTTAAAATAAAAAAAGGTATTCCATAGAGTTATGAATAATTTTATTGAATAGCACTATTAGTATACTCGTAATTTATTTTAGTTATAATTGCAGTACTTTTTCGAAACCTCTTGATTATAATATGGTCTAATGTTTAAGCCTTCTGATTTCTTCCATGCCTTTTATACACCACTATTATTAATAAATTACAAAACTCTTAAACGCAAGTGGTTCAAGTGTCAAATCAACTTTTAACACCAATAGAAATGTAGGTTGGTGTTCCTCAAGGCTCCATCCTCAGTCCCACTCTATTTCTGGTCTATGTCAATGAAAAAGTGTCAATAATACTGCAAGGGAGACTGTTGCAGTATGCTGATGACATAAATCTCTGTTTCATTCGAAATTCAAAATAAAATTTTGGGGAAATAGAATAACTTGTAACGGTGAATACAAAGATCATTTCTGTTTCTTAGAGAGGTCTCCCACGTTCCATCCTTATCCATCACAAACTAAACAGAGTAGATCCATACTCTTAACTTACGCTGTATTTGACGAGCAACATTCTTAAATCGATTAAATTACCCGATTATAAACGAAAATTAAAGACTGTACAGTTTTATTAGTCCAGATTTTTAAAATTATTTGGAGGCATAAACGCGGCTTGTCTTATACACACATAACAAAGTCCCCATATTAATTATATTTAAGAATCGTCCAGAAAGAATTAGTTTTTCCATGTTTGCTTCCCTTTAGTTTCGATCTCGACCGGTCCCTTTTCGGCATCTAGAAGTTGTTCCTAGTGTGGAGCACCTAGAATCCCAACCGTAATGTTTTGTTACTGAGATCACAGTCAACAATGTTACTATAGTTCAGAGTGTTACTCGCATAGTCTATAGGTATTGCCTAGAATTATGATTCACCATATTCAATACTTTAGCAATGTGGTAACACCAAACTAACGATGACAAACACCATCAATCACCAAAAGAATTCAATACAAATTTCTTTCCTCTAACTGATGCGGTTGAGGCTGGATTTCCAACGGCTAAAATTTGGGCTCATATAGTCGGTCCGCATTAAGAGGATATTTTATGACAAATATAAACCACAATTTCCATCGATTTCCGTGGAAAGCTTTTTTATAATTTTGTCAGGAAGTCATTGGGAGTAAAACCTTTACCATATTGTTTTTCAAGTCTTTTTATAGGTAATATAGTATAGAAGTCCTACTCTTTTTAAAAACTTTTTCAATATTATAAGTAAGACTGAGTATCAATAGTTATGTAATATTACCCTGATATGTTATTAGATATTGCCATTTTGTGATTTAATTCACATTCAATATAATTTGTAAATATGTTATCCTAAATTTCCAAATTCACAATAATAAGTGTACACTTTAAACATTCTAATTTTACACGGTACTCAAAATATATTTTACTCTAATCCAAACAAAAATCGTGTAAGTAAGATTTAGAGAAATAAGAAGGGCAAAGTGGAATCCTGCACAGGTTCTTTTAATACAGTGAAATAGCTACCTTAATTTAACAAGTACTTCCATTAAGTACTTACCGTATATACATATAGTAATAGTATTCTTGATATAGGTTTTGTTACATTGTTTAAGTTAAATAATCACATAATTACGTATCTAGCCGCTCTACTTTATGTAAAGTAGTAAAACATATCTATATAGAGCATAATTAGGTATTTGAAAGGAACGTGATTCAAAGATAAGAGATAGAGAATTTAGGTTAAGTACATCCATTAAACCAAGACTTCAATCAGTACTCAGTGAAGAACAGAGAAGAAAGAAACTACAAAATAATTTGTCGGCTACTTGATACATTCACCGTCCCTTCCTTCGTTCTTCTAGATACTTGAGCTTGCTATTTTCTAGTACAAAAACTGCAAAATAAGTTGTCGGCTACTTGACACGTTCACCGTCCCTTCCATCTTTCTTCTTGATACTTGAGCTTGCTATTTTCTAATACAAAAACTGTAAAATAAGTTGTCGGCTACTTGACACGTTCACCGTCCCTTCCATCGTTCTTCTTGATACTTGAGCTTGCTATTTTCTAGTACAAAAACTGCAAAATAAGTTGTCGGCTACTTGACACGTTCACAGTCCCATCCATCGCTTTTTACACTTGAGATTGCTACAGTCTAGTACTATTATTACGTATAAGCTACTTGACATCGCAGCGCCAGATTTCAGATACTGCATTTTAAGGAAGGTAAACTGGAGCTGAAATCAGAAATCACATTAATTTTATGTCTTAAAATTACGGGATCAGTGGGAAAAGAGAAACTGCGGAGCAGCTCTACTACGAGAAACACTGCATAGTTGCCGGATAAACATTTAATGCCAATTGTTAAACTCGTGAATGGATTTAATAAATTGAGATGGAATATATGGTTTAGTACTAGTAAACCAGGCATCAGGTGGAATCCGCAATTATGTCGAGTAGGTTTATTAAAAAGCCCTGGCCAACTAATTACCCTGATTACCTATGTCTGGCAACATACCAGTCTCGTCAAATGCCAATAAGCCAGACTGTACATCATCTCAATAACAGTCGTTAATTAGGGAACTCTTTCACAGTAACCAACTAGCAAGACAATATAGAACTTTATATTCAATAAAAATAAATCAATTGGATTATGTGAAGAGTATGTTTTTTACTGACAGGGGGAGCTTGTAGAATAATTGCCAATCATCCATTCCGTCTTTTATGATACAATTGTTTGTTATACTATGTTATTGACGATGAGAGGTTTGAGAGAATAATATGATTTCTGACACTTTTTATCCTTATATGTTACAAAGGCATAAAACACTGTTTCAAGGATTAAAATCTATTCTCTTAGACCTAGGAGAAGACGATATTACATAAAGAAATAAAAATGAAAAGGGTTCTAACATACCCGAAAACTGCTAACAAATTAACATTCAATTTTAGGCTACCCATTAATAAATAAAAGACAATTAATATTTGGAAAAATGAACAACGCCCAACTAATCAAAAGTTTCCTTACTCAAGTTTAAAAGATATCCACAAACTAAAGAGTCGAAATATAACAACTTTTATTAAATTAAAGTTTACCTTAGTTAGATTATTTATGTTTTTATACATGTAAATTAAACTATCTACAAACAATTACGCAAAGTTTTCATGCTGGTAACAAACTGCATTTTGTTAAACTCTTTAAATGTTAGAATATTTATTTACAAAATTACACAGTCCAGATCTACAACAAGATGAAAGCAACTTAGTTGTAACGCCCACTCGGTAAAGATTGTAATTGAATATTTGAATATATTAAACATTATAATAAGCATTTATTCATATAATTACAAAATTTTATATTCAAAAATTACTACATATGTAACAAAGTACATTGTATAAAACCTTGGTCACAGTAAGAGTTAAAAGAGTTATACACCTAAAAAATAATCCAGTGCATAACTTGAAAAGTTTTGGACTCCATACAAAATTATTTAAGAGTTCTGAATGGATGGAAATAATATCGCGGTGCAATAATAAGTAATCATTTTAGGGTTGCATGCGTTTAAAAACAGAACATTTTAAAAAACTTCAATCTGAATCAATATAATAATAGTGTTTACATTTTGTAAAAATAAATTGTATCAATAGTAGGTCATATAATTAAATGTTGCATTACAAACACATAATTAAGTAATAATAAAATTCCTGTTATTAACCACTAGGTTCAATACTCAAATAATGATGATGAAAGCTAAGAATATATTTATATTATTTGTTGAGAATAAATTAAAGGAAAAGAACGCCATGAATGAAAACCATTTTACAATCCTCACCTCGATAAAGGTAGCAACGTTACTGTCCAACACATCCACGAGGGTTGGCATCTATGCTACATACATATTGACAATTTTTTTCTGTTATTTAATTGATGTTTGTAATTAAAAATGTATTATTTAACGCTATCACTGATATAATACTTAGTTTTATTGTATTATATCTGTACAAAAACAATACAAAAATGTTCGTTAATGTATTTCAATTAAAATTTGAGGAAGTAATTATGAATTTTATGGAACATTTTTCATCTCGGGTATTTAAAAGCAAAAAATTTTCTGTTAAAGTAAAACACGGATATTTTTCAGGTTGTTATCGCTTGGAACTGGTGTATTAAAAACCACAAAATTTAGCATCGGAGAAACTCACTATACAAATATTTGACTTTGGATGGGAGAAAAGGTTATTTAATGAACAACAGCCAAGGTTATTTAATGAATGTACAGCACGAGGCTATAACGTGTGATAACAACCCCATCTAGTGTCAGCTCGGGGCGTGCAGATACTGCTTTATCGACACTTTGTCATACAGGATTACCGGAGTAGTGTTGTTGTGCTCATAACCGTGTAACATTGAGTAGACTCTACAACTCTCACTGTAAAATATTGACTATCACGTACTTGTCTTCCATAGAACATCAGTTCACAGTACTAATCAATTATTACTATTGAATTAGTAATACAAATCGAATAAATAATACCTACCAACCTATTTTTTTACCTCTTTTGCTATATTACTTCACAATTTCAATCATAAGAACTTCTAAAATCCATAAAGCCATACGTTCAAAAGTATATGCGGAATAAATTATAAATGTTTCCTTACCACACTCACGTTTCTTATATTTTGTGAAAATTACATTTTTTGGTGTATTTAGTATGTTTTTAGTAGTTGAAGTGCTACTCAACACTACTAGTTATTAGTTGATGATGATAAATCAATCAACTAATAATTTAGGTCATGATTAATAAAATCAAATTAATTTTTAAAAGAATTGCTGGCTTATTTGCTGTTAGATGTGGGGCTGAAAAATTTTCATTTATTGCTATTTGCTAAATGCCTTTCCGCAAGATATCTAAAATCAAACTGATCAATTTATTTGAAATTGTGCACGAAGCTTTACTTAAAAATAGCACACTGAGTTCGATAATGCTGGAGCACACTCCATGAGATTAAAAGAAGGTTAACAAACACTGCTGCATCGATCTTGTAGGTAACCATTATGAAATACAGAACATGTTTGAATAAATAAATTTGTAAACCATATAAGTACATTGATGAGGTTTTTACGTATAGCATATTACTACGAGTAGATTATTCATGCAGTAAAGTGAAAGACTATTAGAGTGAAAGTCATTGTTAAAACTTATTAAAAGTCATTAATATATCTCGATATAGATCATCTCTACTAAATTTTGCATGAAATTTGATTTCAAAAAAGAAAGAATGAGTCCTACTACCAATGACATGTAACATATTTTTCGTATGGCGCCTCTCTGTGTAGCTGACAGCAAGACATAACGAAAACGAAATTATCTACAGGCTTTAAATCTTGCATGCGAACTTAGCTAAGCCTGTTATGTGAACCACGTGGTGTAGCGTACTCCTACTATGTCAGAGGTACATGGTTTAGGATCAACTACGACTGCTGTGTGTAGGAGGATTATTCATGCAGGATGTTGTATTGACAGGCAGTATATCAAGCTGTGGCTAGTATACTATACGTTACATTTGGTGTGATATAATACTACCTTGTTAGGGAGACATAGTTTAGGATCAACTACGACTGCTCTGTGTAGGAGGATTATTCATGCAGGATGTTGTATTGACAGGCAGTATATCAAGCTGTGGCTAGTATACTATACGTTACATTTGGTGTGATATAATACTACCTTGTTAGGGAGACATAGTTTAGGATCAACTACGACTGCTGTGTGTAGGAGGATTATTCATGCAGGATGTTGTATTGACAGGCAGTATATCAAGCTGTGGCTAGTATACTATACGTTACATTTGGTGTGATATAATACTACCTTGTTAGGGAGACATAGTTTAGGATCAACTACGACTGCTGTGTGTAGGAGGATTATTCATGCAGGATGTTGTATTGACAGGCAGTATATCTAGCTCTGGGTGACATCCTACATGTTACAGTTGCTTTTGGTGTTACTGTATCTTGTGTATAGGCCGATGGCTTGTTACGGTTCACTGTACAATTGACACAGATCGTACATTGTCTTGTACATGAAGGTTGATAAAATTACATGAAATAAAGTATATTTTACAATGTATTAGTTCTCTTATACAAGCTACCTAATCTAAAGTCGAATTGTAGCTACTCAAATAATAAATAAAGGCCGATGAATAGTTGGAAACATTTAGAACGGCTCGAGTGATCTCTCGAATTAAAAATTTGCTTACATAAGTTTGAAAGATAACCAAAACCTAACAAGTCGAAATACAATAACTTTTATTATTTTAAAATTTAGCTTAGTTTCTTTCTGCGTTTATACAATATGTAAATTAAACTATTTACGACCAATAACGCACAGTTTTTATGCCGGTAACAAAAAAAATGTACAGGTTCTTGGTACTTACTAACCAAACTTGTTTTACTCATTACACGTCAGAATATAGATTTACAAAATTACACGTTCCAGCTCTACAGCGAAATAAAAGAAAATTATTTGAAACGCCCTCCATGTAAAGAATTAAATTCAATATGGCAATTTAATAAATACTGTTTTCACATTACTATAAAATTGTATACTCGAAAATTAGTACACCTGTCTACTACCTTGTATAAAAATGCAATGTTAATCAGATCATAAGTTTGAAAGTTTTATTGTTATAATTTTATTTGAAAGTAGGTTTGTTTTCAGGGAGATGTCAGATGAGTGAGTGAGTCATTTCATTTCATTCTTTGTCTTTTCACAATGAAAATGTTCGCTACTTAGATCTTTTGTGGTCATACCAAACAAAATGTTGAATGATATAAGAAAAACATTTCACACCAAAATAGTAAGTGATCAATACTGAGAAATAAGCAATGAAGGTAAGCTCATGTCATTATAAAATATTTCTCATTAAAATATTATAATTACACCAAAAACTTGCAAATAAAAATTAAAAGGAACATATTGTACATCCCAAAGCTAATTCTAAAGTGCATTTTTATATCGCGATATGGTATAAAGTACGTAGAAACTGTTGGATTTATTTATATGAAAAGCTTTCCACTTTTTCTGATCAGACTATATATATATATATGACTAGGATCAATTTAAATGAAATGAGCATCAACCTGTGATTGTATTAAAACTAAATACAAAGTTTCAGCTGTTTTAGCTAGCTAAATATAATTACTGTTAAACTTAATAATTAGTGATAAGTACGCATATCCCTAATAGTACTCGTAGAAGAAACTACAGGGATTTCAATCTTTTAAAAAGAAAATTGGAATCCAATATTCAATTACAATTCCATCTATTAAAAGTTATCATTAAACGATGTGTTACATCTTATGATAATCTATCATATTACAGTGGTTAGAACAGACTTCACGTAATAAAGGAAGTCCTACACTCATCATTCTAGTTTTACAAAACATTTCATGTTTATATTAAAAGTATGATTTAGAGATTGAATATACAAAAGGAATATTGAGATCGAACTTTATTATAAGTATTGCTCTTGTTTTGAAAATCAAGCAAAAAAGGCTGTAATAGTGTTTAGGTGAAACTATAATATTTTTTCAACTCTACACGTATCCAAGATTACACGACATCGCAAGATTCTAGAACACAGAGCACCAAAACATGACTGTGACAATGTTTTTGTTAGAGGATGTGTTCCTTTGTCAGCCGTTTAACATATGATTTTGTTGTCTCTTCGCTTACTCTTTCGATTGTAGTTCTTTCAGTGCTTAGTTGCGTTTATAGGAATAGATAGGCTACTAGAATATAATAGAATAGTAACACCTGACAGTTATAAAACATGTACAGTTACAATACAGCGCAACCATGTAAGTGCAGTACTTGGTGTGACAGGAACAATTACATTTACATAAAAGTCTTCTTTTCATTTCGGCTGGTTCTAGCTCTTTGAATGTCCTTCAGACTGATCTACATTAGTACTAGTTTTATTACTTAACAGATTTGGCCTCGTTTTGCAGATAAAATTGTTCACGGAACTATTATTTTGCATCATTTCATAAAGTTCATAGTTCTTCTTCACCGAGATTAGACAGTCGAAAGGAGATCTAGCAAATAAATTGTTATTAGTAAATGAAAATTATCATGATCACTAGAGAGTCCAGTGCAGGTGTGTTCGATGTCCCGCAGAGATTCGAGACATATCTAGATATGTAATTCCAATGTCAATTAAAGCTTGTGCCTTTTTTCTAGCTTCTGATTGTGCATTACCTACATCCCACCTCTTCCACATCTTCCCATGTATTTATTTATAGCTGCTAGAAACTGTAACTTATTATTTTTCATACCACAGATTATTTTTCAAATTGACTGCATAATAACTAGAGACTTGTTAAGAGTACTCTGGGAATTTGTGATGCAATCTCAATGAATATTTGAGAAACCATAATAAGAGAAGGTGGCGCTGTAAATCTTGAAAAGTTGAACATGAAACACATAACCTGCAAAAACCCATGCCAAGTCCCTGAGTTGTCATCAAGATACAGACATGAAATTGGTCGATCATAATCCCATTTAATTATTTAGCTTCTTGATGAGGCAGATTTTCTGAGTAGAACATCTCTTAGTATAACTCGAGTACGTAATAGAATTTGGCCACCTGTCCTTTGTACCTGATTCATTACAGTAAAACCACGAAGGAAACGACACGAAACTTCTTAAATTCAGCAAAAAGTTTGAATAATCTCTAATAAGAAGATTCCATCTTGCCACAAATAGTGAGAAGCCACACAACGGCAGCTGACGTTCTCTCTTTATTTACAGTTTCAGGGAAGGATTTCCCGGGACTATCTCTTACTGGCAGAACCTAGAGGAACATTAGGAACAATGAATTACAAAAAATACGACTACCGGAGCACTGTAAAAGGAACTCTTCACACCGTTTCGATATTAGAGTCACCCAGACTATAAAGGATTTTAAGAAGGTTTAAAAGTAATAATTGGTCTGATGTCTATTAAACTTAAAACACAATTTTGGCAAAACTACTTAAAGTTTTAAGTATTTAATTCTGTACTGAACTTTACAATACGTAGTAGTCCTCTAAACCCTAAGTGAAAACTTTACACCCTAGAGAAATGTTTATTTTATATAAAATGTATAGATAAAAGCAATTTTACTGTCGTTAAAGTATTGTGAAAGTGGAATGTGCATAACAAAGCCTCGTTACCTTAGTGCAAGACAACTAAAGTGCCTTTCAAAACACGTTCCCCAGCGAGAACAGTGCAGGCTTTGTTATGCAACTGACCGCAGCTTTGTTGCTGTCACAAACTTCAGGAATAATACATACTAAACTGGGTTCTTTATGATACGTCGACCTTTTTGTAAACAAATCTTGATTGTACGATCACTATAGAGTTATTGTTCTTTATATATAAAACCAGAAGTTTAGAGACAGAGTTTCATTTTGTAACCAATTTTTATGTACACGCCCTAACAATATTTAACAGAATTTGGGTTTTTTATTCATGAATAATGCTTCCAGAACTACGAATAATAGTAAAACAAAATACACACGTAACTCTAATATGTGTTCGAGGATATCCTTTCAATGTTGCAAAAACGAGTTTCTAGCTAAGAACCATATTAATTTTGAGTCGTATTAAAACTACAGGGTGGTTATAAATTATTGTACACATTTTAAGATTGAATAAATAAATAACCAATCAACTTAAAAAGATGGGAATTGTTTTATTAAATTGTAAATTTAAAACAGTTTTATATACTGACTGAAAATTAATAATTTTACACATTACAATAAATATAAAAAGTAGTTATAAAAAGAAAGTAAAAGTGTCACTTCAACTGTGTGTGTAAGGTATGATTCTTCTTAATGACTTGTGTTGTGACATAGTCAGCTGGTCAATAATGGATCTTTCCACACCAGCTGTTAATTACAGTTGACTAAACAAACACTAAACTAACCTCAGTATCAAAATGGCTAGTGTGCAAGAAAAAGCAAGGTGTGTTCTTTAGTTTTTATGAAAGCAGATCTGTAATAACTGTTCAAAGAAGTTTCCGTTTAGAGTATGGCCGCAATCCTCCGAGTAACAATTCTATAAAACGCTGGTATAGGCAGTTTGAACAGACGGGAAGTGTCCAACATAGGAAAGGTGGTGGTAGACCTTCAGTTTCTGAAGCTATTGTTGATCAAGTAAGAGAATCGTTTACGAGGAGCCCTGGTAAGTCTACTCGGCGTGCAAGTTTGGAATTAGGATTACCTCGATCAACAGTCTTAAAAATTTTGCACAAACACCTTAAGCTCCATCCATACAAAATTCAGTTATTACATGAACTAAAACCTAACGATAAACCTCGACGCTACGATTTTGATGTTAGATTACTTGACCTCGAAGAACAAACAATAAACATTGGAGAAAGCAATTTCTTGAAAAAAGTAATTTTTTCTGATGAAGCAACCTTTCATGTTTCTGGTAAGGTGAAGGTGAGACACATTTGTAGGATTTGGGGTACTGAAAATCCTCATAATGTTCGAGAACAAGAAAGAGACAGCCCAAAAATAAACGTTTGGTATGCATTGGCTATAGATGAAGTGATAGGACCCTTTTTCTTCGCAGAACCGACAGTCATTAAAGAGGTATACCTCGACATGCTTGAACTTTTTGCAATACCGCAAATTGAGCATAGACAACCAAATGTTTACTGGCAGCAAGATGGTGCCCCTCCACACTGGGGTAAGATAGTACGTGACTACCTAAATGACACGTTTCCTGGTCGTTGGATTGGACGGGATGATCCAATTCCTTGGCCTCCACGTTCCCCAGACATTACACCCTTAGACTTTTTTTTGTGGTGCTATGTCAAGGACAGAGTCTTCGCCAAAAAAGTTCAAGATATTGAGGAACTCAAGAATAGAGTTCGAGAGGTTATTGGAAGCATAACTCCAGCAATGCTCAGAAACACATGGTGTGAGGTTGAATTTAGACTACAAACTTTGCGTGCAAACCTCGGAGAGCACATGGAATTAGTTTAGTTTCCTTGTAAAAGTATGAGTAACAGTAATCTTTTTGTCCTTCATTGGTAATAAAACTGTTTTAAATTTGCTATTTCATAAAACAATTACCATTTTATAAGTTGATTGGTTGTTTATTTATTCAATCTTAAAATGTGTACAATAATTTATAACCACCCTGGATGGTGTTCATAAAAAATCCAATGGATGAGAAATTATATACAAATAATTAAATAAACTAAAAATTTAAAATAAACAGTACAATTAAGGAGGATAGCCGGCTGACAAGTTTTCAGTGAGATTTTTTTCGGTTAAAAGACTTTTACTCTCTAATAACACGTTATAAGAATGGAAATATAAAAACAGAATAAAAAATTAAACACTTCTTTTTCAAATAATAAGCGAGCATATTGTTGTGACCTGTAAATGTACGACGTTTTTCCAGCAGTAATAAATCGAAATTAAGAGAAGATTATGTATGCTACAACAAGTTTAACGACTCGCTATAGTTACCCTCGTGACTAATTTGGCACTTAGTTGCCACTTACAGTGTCTCGTATTGTCTCACTGTAAGTAATGACTTTGTAGTATCTTGTGTTATCTTTTGTTGTGATTGAAGACTTTCCAGGTTTCTAAGTTAACCAGGACATTTAAAAGTCAAAGGCAAAGAAATGTTCCAATAAAAGTAAATAATAGTATCAAAAGACTACCTAAAAATGTCTGGAGAGTACTTTAAACTGGATTTATCATTCCCAAGTATCATGCACATAAAATATTAGTATGTGTTTAATACTTAAGATGATATTATTTGAGTTATTAACGGAAGAAGTGAAGCAAAAATTGCATGTGGGAACTAACTGAGGTCGCAAAGTAGCAAAATACAATACATCATAACAAAGAGGTGGTAAAGTAGTATCAAACCGCTCTGGAACGACCATTGGTACATTAATTTCTAGTTTATGACCTCACGGTGTAAATAAGTGGTTCAATTTTGTAAGTATCACCTCTACTAGGATTTTATACATATCTGCATTGTGTTACACAAAGTGGTAAAACAACATTTCTTAAATGTGATATATCAAGTTCGTTGTATAAGTGTAAAATTCCGTTAAATTTATAAAACTAAGAATATATAGAATAATCTTTTGAAGACAAAAAATGTGTGCTAAACATTAAATTTACGTTGGAAAAAGCTAGTCATCCGTGCAAAATAAGAGCTGTGAGAATTTAAAATTAATTAGCAAATCGAGTCGAGAATTAAATGTGTCATGTGGCCAACAACTTATTCCGATGTTTTTTGTTTTGATTTTTGCACTCGACGATAGCAGTTGTCATTTGTCCGATAGCTTATTCTGTAGTCTTTGTTTGTACTTGGTTCTTCACTGAGTGCCGAACTAAATCATGGCTTATTGGATTGACTTAACCTAAATCTTCCGTTTCTCAACACTTATTGCGTTTTATTATAATACCTCATAATATCAAATATAAATCTAGTCTCTCAGTAGGTACAAATAAAAACCAATTAAATACTTTACAATGTAGAAAATATTTACCGAATCTTTTTCCCATATGACGAAGGAACCTCTCTATAATTTAATATTACTGTGTTTAAACTAGGGTCTTAAAATTTTTTTTTTAATGTAGTCTGATGATTCCCTGTCTTCATATAATATACTAAATATATTATGTTAAAATCCGTTACATAAGTAATTCTAGATTAAATGAATGATAATATTACTCCTTTCTAATTACTTCACAGCTTTAGTCAATGCAACAATTTTCATTCTTTTAACAAAGTTGAAAATCTCACAGCTGAGTTTATAAGAGTACTTAATGTAAGTACTTGTTAAAGTGAGAGGTATTTCACTCTGGTGTAAGAACCTTTTCAGCGTTGCACTTATCTGCTTACCTCTGTAAGTCTTGAATTTTAATTTGTATTACCGTAATGTGAATGTATTATTTTTGAATAGTTATACGCTTTTTAATCCTGAAAAATAAATTATACAGTTTTGGATATGTTTCAATTAAATTTAAATGTCGTTATGAATACCTTTATTATAATATAATGACACGTTTATTGCAATATAATTTTTAGGATAATTTATTCACAGATTTCATTTACAAACAGGACACCTCAGTTCAATGTTCAATATTGTAATGAAAAGGTAAATTGCTGGACTACCTACGTCAAAACTTCTAAAAACTATTTAATTTTAAAATATCCCTCGATTATTATTATCTCATGATTATATTCGTCTATCAATTTAAAATTAAATGAAATTAAAATTATATTTCATTCTCAAAAGTTGGTTTCCAGAATATGTTGTAATTATTTCCAATGTCCAAATGTTGTCAAATGTGTTAAAAGAATAAAAGACAACGTAAGTGCAAGACATACTCACACTGAATTCTCTATGCTGCGAATTCCATGTCATAGAACAGCAATATAATATGAATCCTTCATTTTTATTGAATGGAGAGCTTGGAATTCCCTTACGGATAGCATTAAAGAACTGGAAGGGGAATCAGTTTTGAAAACAACTCTTCTTAGATCGGATTACCGCGGCTGCCGAGATCAAGTGTGTAAGCGAGTGTAATGAATGAATGTGTTGAAAAGAAAACATAATTTTGTCTGCAATGTAATATGTGTTCTTATTCAGAGTAATATTAGTTATTTATTTTTTTATTATTAAAAACAGTATCCATATTTAAGATGATACTTTTTTTAAATTGAAGTATTTATTTTTATAATTTTTTACGTTAAATGAACAAAAAGGTTCTTAATTTGGCCTCTGTACTCAACTACTAATAAACTAATTATGAGTATCACTATTGTATGACTATAGATTTGAGCTCATTTGCTTCTCTCACTGTCTTCTACACGGATGCTTATCGATGACACGGTTTAAATTCTGTTTTGGGGAGGTGCTTTACACAGAGATGTGTCCTTTTTAGGTATTAAATTTAGGTTTAGGTTTCTGAGTTAGATATAGCAACTGGCGGTAATATAAGCGAAAAATATAAGATTGAACATATACTCGTAATTATTGATTTTTAGATTTCTTTAGACAACTAAATCTTAATTTCTTTTAGAATGAATACAGATAAAACTATTAGTCTCCTATTGAAATCGAAACTCATCTACTATTTCGTAGAGTCGAACAAATCTTTACATGTCTTTCGGCAACGATAATTTTGTTTATATTGCAAACGTTAATATTAAAATGGTAAGTCACACTATTTCATATTTTCCAAAGTTAATGCAAACATTCATACAACTTAGAAGATGTATAAACATCTGGTGGCTGGTCCTGATACTCACCTGGTGGCTGGTCCTGATACTCAACCTGGTGGCTGCTCCTGATACTCATCTGGTGGCTGGCCCAGTTACACACCTGGTAGCTGCTCCTGATACTCACCTGGTGGCTGCTCCTGATATTCATTTAGTGGGTGGCCCAGATACACACCTGATGGCTGGTTCTGATACTCATAAGGTGGCTGGCCTAAAATATACTCCAGAGAGACAATGATAGTTTAATTACTTCTCTTCGCAAATTGTTTAGTTCATGATTCCGTTTTCAAAACCACTCGCTCATTAAATGGTCGTTTCCATTGTTTTTTTTTGAAACAATAGGAAAGAATTTTCTATTATGATTTAACTTGTAGCACAGAACCTCGTGTACTACGCTAACCAAGCGAGGCTAATACTGGGCTAACAAGCGGCTTTAACACTAATCGCCAATGAGCCGCAGAAATGAGTAACGAGAGGCCGCTGCTGCCTGCATTGTGATGGAAATTCGGGAAATCATTGTTGGATTGTTAAATCAATATGAAGTACTTGAGCGTTAACACACAAAATTGTAATTTCGTTCATAGTCTGAATCACTAACCACTGAGCCAATGGATTGGAAAGACTTTGTCGCAACTGTAAGCAAAGAAAATCCATACGTTTTTCTTCCTAATCGTATGTTAGTAATTTGACTTATATTATGAAAAGGAATTTAAGATATAAAAAACTTTTAATTTTCATATGCAATGTTTCTATATCAAATGCAATTTAACTTGTAGTAATCCTCTCATATATAAACCCTTTTGTGATCTGCTTGATGAAAAGATAAAGAAAATTCTTTTGTTATATAATATAAATCCACTGTCTATATTTAGCCTACCAACGGACACACAAATATTATTCTCATTTTAAATTTGTATCTCAGTTCATATGGTTTTGCAATAACCTAAATACAGTCGCTAGAATTACAAATTAAAGAACTGTTTTCACATTCTTTCTCCAATTTTATTTTATTTTTTTAACTGATATTGTCGTAGAAATAACTATTCAAAAATTATTTTAATATTTATTTGACAGTCTCACTTGAGGTGTACAACCTACAGACCGTACTTCCCTGATCAACGCACAGGATATTGTGTGTAGTTTAAAGTAGGTTTACCTAAATAATTATTAAATATAATTCTTAGATGAAATCTGTATGTACAGATTTTAGCTGAAATGCTTTTTACTGTTAAATATGTCATGATAGATCATTTTTTATTATTTTTATTTGATTTATTAAAATAAAATTAATCAAACCCTTTTCTAAAATTAGTAGAACCCACAACATTTTAATAGTTTTTCTTACATTACAAAAAGTTTAAATGACTATTTGTAAAGCAAGTGTCAGTAAGAGAAGAAACATTACTAAAAGTGTTGTGAGAAAACATGAAAAAGACAGAGCACCTAAGCGTTACCTTAGCGCATTAAACGTATTTGTAGGGAAATTCAGGAGCCGGGTTTGCTGCTGTCGAACACTTATGGAACAATACGTATAATACGGACTCTTTGTGTAACACGAATTTATTTATAACAAAAACTATGTATTTATTTAACAATAAAAGACTTTTAGGGGATTAAACTAATTACAGGGTATCTATAAATTAAGAGAAGAGGTCATCCTAGCTCTAGATTTTGTAGTATGTTTTTTAAAAGAGAACCATAAAATTAATACGAAATTGATAGAATTTATTAAAAGGAAAGTAAATTATTTAAAAATACAAAACTTCTCTATAACTATTCAGGATGGTTTACTCTCTGAATTAAAAATATTAAGTAATATTAGAGCATGCCCCTCTTAAATATAATTGTAAACCAGGTTTCAGAAACTAAAAATCTTCATCTTACTAATACGATTAAACATATTAAACAGGAGTTTGACTCTCGTTTTAGACGTAAGAGTTCTTGCCATGCTGAAATATTGCACAACCTTCTTCTACCTATTCAAAAGTGGGTCATTTAAATCCCTGTGTACCAATTAAAAATAGTACCTTATGCTTTTTTAGCATTTATAAAATGACTAATTTAACTAACTTTGTGTCTGAGTTCTTGCCTAGATTTTCCAACAATGTGTCAGAAAGGAGCTTGTCCCTACATAAATTTGCATCTGCATAAGAGTTCCTTCCGGATGGCTCACAAAAATATATTAAGTATGTCACAAAATGTGTTCGATTAGTGATATTTCTGCGCTCTCAAGTTTCTTTTTCATAACTTCAAATTCGGAATGTTTATGACCCAATTATTGATTTGAGAATGTCACAGTAAAGGTTAACCTCAACCATTAATGTTTGTACAATTGCTGATAGAAATATGAAACTTTAACTTTCTATTCGAGATGAATTCAAAGATGAAACGCTATGGCGTGTTCGAAAATGTTGTGCTCCTCTCTCCAAACCCCAACTACACCACCACTAGAGGGTTTTAAAAACTCAAAATATTTTATTTTTAGCCCTGTTCTCAAGATTAGAAAGCAATCTTCTATGTTTTCTTAAGATTTGCTCATTATCGAATACTAAAAAATCAAAATATTTCTATTTTACTTATCTATTTTATTTAAGGATCCAAAATTAAATAGGACAAATTACATAAGAATAGATTTCATATTTAAAAATACATAAAAATGGCAAACTATGATGTATGATAGTTTGTCTTACAAATCCTTTCATAGGTAAAATACTGGATAAAACATTTGTTATCTTGTTTAAAGGTTGTTCGAACATTTAAAAAATACCTGGGAAAAAACCACTCAATAGTACTTTGTATTAAATTAGTTATTGAGAATGAAAGGTTTGAAAACGTGATAGGAATTCGGACTTTTACCATATTGACATGTTAAAAAATGTGTAGTACAAATTTCGAGGATTTCAATCTATCTCCTTTGTCAGTTGACAACACATGGATATTAATTTCCCTTTTTTTAGTTTTTTAGTAGCAGACCATTACCGCAAGTTCTAGCTTTTACATACTAATTGTCTTCTCACCTAACTAAATAAGATGGATTTCAATGCTTAAAACATTGTATTATACATTTTATAACATATAACGAAGGTTAATGTTCGAAATACTATTGTTTTTTAACACTGTTTATTATAAAATTGTCATAAAAAAGGCTAAATTTATATGATTATATTCCTATTGAAAAGTAACCTGGCCTTAGATAGTAGGAGAGAGCGAGAACTAACGCATATTCATCGCTGAAAGCCAAAACAAACAGCAAATAATTAAAATTTACATAATCGCATTTAGACGCATGGCTTGTTTTACACAATTAAAGTACTGGGATAGACCGAACAATTTGTGACACCATTGTACTCTACGCTATTGTCTTGTGACAGTTGTGTGTGATGGATAACTGTGACACTGTCACTCAATTTTAACACTTATTACAGATTATTATACATCACTGCCTGTGTAATACCTGAGTTGCTGTCCTAGTTATGAGAAGAATATTCCAATAAATCTATTATATAAAAATGAAACTGTTCGTGTGTAACAGCATCACTCACAAACGGCTGGACAGATTCGCCTAATTTTTTTTTTTAATTTGTTCGTCTTGATCTGTAGAAGGTTATAGGATACTTTTTATCCCTTTCCCGATTCAGGATTCCGCCCCACTGGTTACAGAAATACCCGTAAGAAATGCATTGCAGCAAACATATGTTATTAAGTGAAAGAGTCTTTTCAAATTTTTAATCAGCTGTTCTTTGTAAACATATATAATGCGACAAAAAATATATTTATATATAATTTAATTACTACACTTATAGTTTTAAAGCATAGAGTAAGCTTAAGAGAAACGACAAATTTTGTTTAAACTGTTTCTGCAATCACTGTTAAACATAGACTTTACTATCCAGATAATACAATTCAAATTTGACGTAAAAATTCACCTTTAACTGCAATATTTATTTAATATAAACCATGCTCATGCTTGATCAGAAGAGCAATGCAGATATCATAATTACTATCTTACGTTGGCTACAAATATAAAGAATGTTATAAAATCAACCTTAGTTGTTTTTTTTTGACAGAAGTATCAGGAATGTGGTACATACCTTCATAATGCGCCCAAGAAGCTCACGAAGGAACGACTATCAATTATCTCAGCAATGTTTAGAATGTGATAGAAAATGAATAAGTGAATATAGTGTACTGTTTTCAACGGGAAATTGCGTGCGAAGCCGCGGGAAACTTATTGAAATGCGCAGCGAAGTGCGCCGGGTCCGCTAGTAATATATAAAAATATTCATCAATTAAGTAATGACAATTTTTTTAGTCATCAATGCTGATTCGTTGAAATATAATAAATATTTAGAAGAGTATGGCTCATCAGGAATAAATATTTATTTATCTTTTGGTATTAATAAGGTTTTTTATTTATGCTCCAAAGGGCAAGGTCCACAGACTAACAGGTTCAGAAAGATGGAGGCATTTAGATACCAAGAGCTTGTAGAATTTAGGAAAGTGTAAAGGCCAAAACCTCATTAAAGTAATAAATTCAATATAGAAGATAATTCACAGAGGTTTCAAATTCCTATAAACAGAAAACTAGAACATGATGAAATTCTCAACGATTGGAAGCGTCCAGTTGGAAAGATTTCCTGCATTGTTCCAAAGTTCCTGTATTGACACTTGATACCAGAACATTTCGCTCGGAAGGTCGGAGACCGGTTTCCTATCGATTCAGACTGATAATAAAGTTCAAAATCAGCTTTTTAGGAGTTCAGAAGCTAAATTTAAAATTATAGAATATTTCTTGATCAAAGATTCATAGGACACGCTTGAAAAAAAGTCTCCCGCATAATGAAATATTGGAAAATACAACTTCACCCTATGCATATAAGTTTCAAAAGATTACGGAACACTCCATGCAAGCATTCCGATTGAGGGGTTTGACCCAATTGCCCAATTTTCCAGAATTATGAGGCATAAAGTTTAATCCAGTAATTATAAGTTCAAGAAATACACATAGAGAGGTAACGTATAATTTACTGATCAATTCAATATGTACTTATTTTATTTAAAATGCATATTATAAACCCGACGTCCGAAATTCACAAAGCCTAATGCTCAATATTGAAATGAATAATGTTATAGGTAAAGTATTTTATGGAAAGAGCTGTTGTTGCTCTCTTAGGACGAGTAGCTGAGTAATTACACTTAGTATTAAAAGGACCTTTGCGTTACTCCCGGAGTGACAGGATATTCTGGATCAGTAAGACTTGTGAGAGGGGCCGTCTGCTGTTGATATCAAATAGGAAACATTTTTAGCATTAATCTCATTTATGTATCCTTGGAAGAAGAAGATGCCAGATTTATAACAACCTCCCCAGTCAAAGCAGGTATGGATGGCACACCCTTATGTCTAGGCTAGCAATTTTAACACTTAGGAACATATCAACTCCAACAATCATCCCCCCCCTCCCCAATTAGGCTATACCTATGGATTTACACTTTTATTTTGGGAATAAAACGTTGTAATATAAACTGTAATCTATTATTTTTATGATAGTTATTATTATTAAATTATTCGTTAATATTTCACCTGGATATGAAGTTGATTCCATTCATGTTTTGTAAAAATAGGTAAATTTGGCAGATAATGACCAAGCAATCAGTTTATAACTTATTAATTTAATAACTCTTAATTAATAAATAATTATAAATTATTTGAATACAGTAAAATAGTAATAACGTAAGAATAAGAATAATGTTTTGTATTATTTACGAATGGTTAAGGTTTACTGGTAATAGAATCTCAGTGAGAAAAACGAAACAAATGTTTTGAATGGCTTGTGAACAAAACAACAATCTCAGAGAATAAATTTCTCTGAAAACAGGGTTGCCAATTTCCCGCGTGAACGGGAGTAGAAACCCAGTTGTGACAATGAAATAAAAGCTGATATGTGACTTTCGCTTATGAGAACAATTCGGTTTTCCTCATAAAATTTACTTTATACTCTACCCTGAAATAAAATTGTAATTTTTAGGTTTATTATAAATATTTGAGTTTAATTTTATAGAAGCTAATATCACAATACATTATAAATCTTCTTATAAATAAGTAGGGAAAATTAACTGTATATAAACGCAGCAATACGGTTTTCTATAACCTAAGGAAATTTGATGAAGAGCAACTACACATATTCAATCAGTGGAAAACGTGTTTGGTACTTAAGGTTCCAAATCTAAATCCAATTTACCTTTTAGTATATTATGGGATGTAATCTTAAACAGAACTTCTAAGAACGAAATATTATAAAACGTACGGAAATAAGCTTGTGAGATATGACGATCATGTTACAAATTATGCATTACCCTCATTATTTCAGCTTCAGGTAAGGAAAACAGGCATCAAAAGATCTGTTTGAGGAAAAATGTTAATACACATTCTACGGAAAGTCCACAAACCAAAAATGCAGTTTTCCTCATCGCTGAATAAACAAATCTGTGGTTGTTTTTTTTCTGTACTTTTCATACTCTGTTACAGTACCATGCAAACAGTATACAAATAAATAATTTTAATAAGGTAAATATTGCCATTAAAGACTGATTGATTTTAAAATAAAAAAGGTATTGCATAAAGTTATGAATAATTTTATTGAAGAGCACCATTAGTTTGCTCGAAATTTATTTTGGTTATAATTGCAGTACTTTTTCGAAGCCTCTTGATTATAATGTGCTCCAATGTTTAAGCCTTCTGATTTCTTCTATAAATATAAATTAATATGTTTGCTCCCCTTTTGCTTCGATCTCGACCGGTCCCTTTTCGGCATCTAAAAGTTGTTCCCAGTGTGGAGCACCTAGTATACCAACCGTAATGTTTTGTTACTGAGATCACAGTCAACAATGTTACTATAGTTCAGAGTGTTACTCGCATAGTCTATAGGTATTTCCTAGAACTCTAATTCGCCATATTCAATACTTCAGCAATGTGGTAACACCACACTAACGATGACAAACACCATCAATCACCAAAAGAATTCAATACAAATTCCTTTCCTCTAACTGATGCGGTTGAGGCTGGATTTCAAACGGCTCAAATTTGGGCTTATATAATCGGTCCGCATTAAGAGCATGTTTTATGACAAATATAAACCACAATTTCCATCAAATTCCGCGGAAAGCTTTTTTATAATTTTGTCAGGAAGTCATTGGGAGTAAAATCTTTACCATATTGTTTTCAAGTCTTTTTATAGATAATATAGTATAGAAGTCCTACTATTTTAAAAAACTTTTTCAATATTATAAGTAAGACTGAAAATCAATAGTTGTGTAATATTACCCTGATATGTTATTAGATATTGCCATTTTGTGATTTAATTCACATTAAATATAACTTGTAAATATAATTCCCAAATTCACAATAATAAGTGTACACTTTAAAGTTTCTAATTTTACACGGTACTCAAAATGTATTTTACTCTAATCCAAACAAAAATCGTGTAAGTAAGATTTAGAGAAATAAGAAGGGCGAAGTGGAACAATGCACAGGTTCTTTTAATAGAGTGAAATAGCTCTTACTTTAACAAGTACTTCCATTAAGTACATTAAGAATACCGTGTATATATATCATAATAGTATTCTTGATATAGGTTTTGTAACATTGTTTGAGTTAAATAATAATATAACTACGCATCTAACCGCTCTTCTTTATGTAAAGTAGTAAAAAACCATCTATATAAAGCATAATTAGGTATTTGAAAGCAACGTAATTAAAAGATAAGAAACAGAGAATTTAGGTTGAGTAAATCCATTAAACCAAGACTTCAATCAGCACTCAGGGAAGAACGGAGAAGAAATAAACACTACAAAATAAGTTGTCGGATACTTGACACCTTCGCCGTCCCATCCATCGTCCTTCTTGAGACTTCAGCTTGCTATTTTCTAGTACAAAAACTGCAAAATAAGTTGTCGGCTACTTGACACTTCACCGTCCCTTCCATCGTTCTTCTTGATACTTGAGCTTGCTATTTTCTAGTACAAAAACTGCAAAATAAGTTGTCGGATACTTGACACGTTCACCGTCCTTCCATCGTTCTTCTTGATACTTGAGCTTGCTATTTTCTAGTACAAAAACTGCAAAATAAGTTGTCGGCTACTTGAAACGTTCACCGTCCCTTCCATCGTTCTTCTTGATACTTGAGCTTGCTATTTTCTAGTACAAAAACTGCAAAATAAGTTGTGGGCTACTTGACACGTTCACCGTCCCTTCCATCGTTCTTCTTGATACTTGAGCTTGCTATTTTCTAGTACAAAAACTGCAAAATAAGTTGTCGGCTACTTGACACGTTCACCGTCCCTTCCATCGTTCTTCTTGATACTTGAGCTTGCTATTTTCTAGTACAAAAACTGGAAATAAGTTGTCGGCTACTTGACACGTTCACCGTCCCTTCCATCGTTCTTCTTGATACTTGAGCTTGCTATTTTCTAGTACAAAAACTGCAAAATAAGTTGTCGGCTACTTGACACGTTCACCGTCCCTTCCATCGTTCTTCTTGATACTTGAGCTTGCTATTTTCTAGTACAAAAACTACAAAATAAGTTGTCGGCTACTTGACACGTTCACAGTCCCATCCATCGCTTTTTAAACTTGAGATTGCTACAGTCTAGTACTAATATTACGTATAAGCTACTTGACATCGCAGCGCCAGATTTCAGATACTGAATTTTAAGGAAGGTAAACTGGAGCTGAAATCAGCAATCACATTAATTGTATGTCTTAAAATTACGGGATCAGGGGGCAAAGAGAAACTTTTGAGCAGCTCTCCTACGAGAAACACTGCATAGTTGCGTGTAAACATTTAATCCCAATTGTTAAATACGTGAATGGATTTTAAAAATTGAGATGGAATATATGGTTTAGTACGAGTAAACCAGGCATCAGGCGGAATCCGCAATTATGTCGAGTAGGTCTATTAAATGAGCCCTGGCCAACTAATTACCCTGATTACCTATGTCTGGCAACATACCAGTCTCGTGAAATGCCAAATAAGCCAGACTGTACATCATCTCAATAACAGTTTTTAATTAGTCTTTCGGAGTAACCAACTAGCAAGACAATATAGAACTTCATATTCAATAAAAATAAATCAATTGGAGTATGTGAAGAGTAAGTTTTTTACTGACAGGGAGAGCTTGTCGAATAATTTCCAATCATCCCGACCGTCTTCTATGATACAATAGTTGTTTGTTATACTCTGTTATTGACGATGACAGGGTTGAAAGAATAATATGATTTCGGACACTTTCCATCCTTATACGTTACAAAGCCATTAAACATGGTTTCGAGGATTCCCTTAGTCTAAGGAGAAAACAATATTACATAAAGAAATAAAAAAGGAAAATGGTTCTAACATACCCGAAAATTGTTACGAAATTAAAATTCAAGTTTTGGCTACTCATTAATAAATAAAAGACGATGACTATTTGGAAAAATGAAGAGCGCCCAAGTAATCAAAAAGTTTGCTTACTCAAGTTTTAAAGATAACCACAAACTAAAGAGTCAAAATTTAATAACTTTTATTAAATTAAAGTTTACCTTAGTTAGATTATTTATGCGTTTACACATGTAAATTAAACTATCTACAAACAATGACGCACAGTGTTCATACTGGTAACAAACTGCGTTTTGTTAAACTCTTTAAATGTTAGAATATTTATTTACAAAATTACACAGTCCAGATCTACAACAAGATGAAAGCAACTCGGTAAAGATTGTAATTGAATATTTCACTATATTAAACATTATAATAAGCATTTTATTCCTATAAAACTTGAAAAGTTTTGGACTCCATACAAAATTATTTAAGAGTTCTGAATGGACGGAAATAATATCGCGGTGCAATAATAAGTAATCATTTTAGATTTGTATGCGTTTAAAAACAGAACATTTTACAAAACTTCAATCTGAATCAATATAATAATAGTATTTACATTTTGTAATAATAAATTGTATCAATAGTAGGTCATATACGTAAATTTTGCATTACAAACACATCATTAAATAATAATAAAATTCCTGTTATTAACCAGTAGGTTCAATACTCAAATAATGATGAAAATTAAGAATAAATTTATATTATTTGTTGAGAATAAATTAAAGGAAAAGTGCGATATGAATGAAAAACATTTCACAATCCTCTCCACGATAAAGTTAACAACGTTACTGTCCAACAAATCCACGAGGGTTGGCATCTATGCAACATACATATTGACAATTTTTTCAATCAGTTATTTAATTGATGTTTGTAATTATAAATGTATTATTTAAAAGGCAATCACTGATATAATACTTAGTTTTATTGTATTATATCTGTACAAAAACAATACAAAAATGTTCATTAATGTATTTCAATAAAAATTTGAGGGAGTATTATGAATTTTATGGAAAATTTTTCATCTCGGGTATTTAAAAGCAAACAATTGTCTGTTAAAGTAAAATACGGACATTTTTCAGTTTTTTATCGCTTGGAACTGGTGTATTAAAAACCACAAAATTAGGCATCGGAGACTAACACTGTACAAATATTTGACTTTGGGTGGGAGAAAAGGTTATTTAATGAACACCAGCCATGTACAGCACGAGGCTATAACGTGTGATAACAACCCCCTCTAGTGTCAGCTCGGGGCGGGTAGATACTGCTTTATCGACACTTTGTCATACAGGATTACCGGAGTAGTGTTGTTGTGTTCATAACCGTGTAACATTGAATAGACTCTACAAATGTCACTGTCAAATATTGACTATCACGTACTTGTCTTCCATAGAACATCAGTTCACAGTACTAGTCAATTATTACTATTGAATTAGCTATACAAATCGAATAAATAATACCTACCAACCTTTTTTTACCTCTTTTGCTATATTACTTCACAATTTCAATCATAAGAACTTCTAAAATCCATAAAGCCATACTTTCAGAAATATAGTCGGGATAAATTTCAAATGTTTTCTTACCACACTCACGTTTCTTATATTTTATGAAAATTATATTTTGTCGTGTATTTAGTAGGTTTGTAGTAGTTGGAGTGCTACTCTTCAGATGACGATAAATCAATTAACTAATAATTTAGGTCATGATTAATAAACTCAAATTAATTTAAAAAGATTTGCTGGCTTATTTGTTTTCAGATGTGGGGCTGAAAGATACTCATTTATTGCTATTTGCTATATGCCTGTACTATATCTAAAAAAACAAACTTACCAATTTATTTGAAATTTTGCATGAAGCTTCACGTAAAAATAGCAAACTGGGTTCGATAACGGCACACTTCATGAGATGAAAAGAAGGTTAACAAACATTGCTTCATCCATCTTGTAGGTAACCGTTATAAAATCGAGGAAATTTTTGAATAAATAAATTTTTAAACCAGTTAAGTACATTGATGAGGTTTTTACGTATGGCATATTAATACGAGTAGATTATTCATGCAGTGAAGTGAAAGATTATTAGAGTGAAAGTCATTGTTAAAACTTAGTGACAGGAAGTGGCTCTCGATCTTGTTTAAGATATCTCGATATAGATCATCTCTACTAAATGTAGAATGAAAGTTGTTCAAAAAAGAATGAGTCCTACTACCAATGGCGTGTAACATATATTTTTTCGTATGGCGCCTCGCTGTCTAGCTGACAGCAAGACATCACGAAAACGAAACTAACATAGGCTTTAAATCTCGAGTGCGAACTTAGCTAAGCCTGTTACGTGACACGTGGTGTACCGTACTCCTACTATGTCAGAGGTACATGGTTTAGGATCAACACATGGTTTAGGATCAACTACGCCTGCCGTTTGTAGGAGGATTATTCATGCAGGATGTTGTATTGACAGGCAGTGTATCAGGCTGTGGGTGACATCCTACATGTTTCAGTGGTTCATGGTGTTAGTGTATCTTGTGTATAGGCCGATGGCTTGCTACGGATATCTACAAGTGACACAGATCCTACTTCGTCTTGTACTTGATGGTAGATAAAATTACATAAAATAAAGTATATTTTACAATGCATTAGTTCTCTTATACAAGCTACCAAATTATAAATCTAATTTTAGCTACTCAAGTAATACATAAAAGCCGGTGAATATTTGGAAAAAGTTACAACGGTTCGAGTGATCTCTCGAATCAAAAAGTTTGCTTACATAAGTTTGAAAGATAAGCACAACCTAGCAAGTCGAAATACGATAACTTGTATTATTTTAAAATTTAGCTTAGTTTCTTTCTGCGTTTATACATGTAGGCTAAATTAAACCATCTACAATCAATAACGCACAGTTTTCATGCCGGTAACAAAAAAAGGTACCGGGTCTTGGTACTTACTAACTAAACTTTTTTCACTCATTACACTTCAGAATATAGATTTACAAAATTACACATTCAAGGTCTACAGTAAAATAAAAAAAATATTTGAAACGCCACCCCGGTAAAGAATAAATTCAATATGCCAATTTAATAAATACTTTATTCATATTATTAAAAAAGTGTATACTCGAAAATTAGTACACATGTCTACCTTCTATGAAAATTCAATGTTAATCAGCTCATAAGTTTGAAAGTTATGAGTGTTATAACTTCAACTGAGAGTAGGTTTCTTTTCAGGAAGTTGTCAGACGAATGAGATCTTTCTAAATCAATGTTTTTTACTGGTGAAATCCTAATTATGTGACTAAAAAATTAAAGATTTGATGCGCATATTTATGGTCATGGCCATACAAAACTTTTAATTATCTAATAAAAATATATCATCCCAAAATAGTAAGTGGTCAATTCTGATAAATAAGCAAGGTATGTATGCTCATGCAAATATTTCTCATTAAAGTATTATAAATATAAAAAATTACTATGTAAATAAAAGGTAAACGATACATCATGTACATCCCATTTCATCGCGCGATATAGTAGAAAATACGTAGAAGTTGTTGGATTTATTCATGTGAAAAGCTTCCCACTGAACAGAACATTCATGACTAGGATCAATTTTAATAACATGAGGTTCAACCTGTGATTTTATTAAAACTAAATGCAACTATTCAGCTCTTTCAGCTATCTGGTAGTGTTTGTGAATAAACATAATTATTTTTAAACTTAATTAAGTATGAATACAACGTTATCCGTACAGAGAACTACAGGAATGTCAATCTTTTGAAAGCAAAATTGAAATCCAGTATTCAATTACATTTCCATCTATTAAAATGTATTATTAAACAATGTTTTACATCTTATGAAACTCGATCATATTCAAGTGGATAAAACAGACTTCCCGTGATAAAGGAAGTCCTACACATATAATTCAAGTTTTACATTACATTTCATATTTATTTTAAATTTTATGGCGTAGAATTACAATAAAAAAAAGAATATTGATATCGAACTTTATTAAAAATCTTGCTCTTGTTTTTGAGATAAAAACAATAATCGCTGTATAGTTTGAAGGCAATTCTATATTATTTTTTCAACTACAAGTATCCAGACAAAGAAATATTTTAGAACACAGTGCAACATGACTGTGACAATGTTTTGTTCAGTGACTGTTTCTTTGTCAGCTGTTTAACGGATGTCTTTGTTGTCTCGTCGCTTACTCTTTCCATTGTTGGTTCTTCAGTGCTTATGAAAAATGTCTGTAAAGTTCATCAAAGGTATGGAACTGAGATGGGATAAAGGATACTAAGTATCCTTTATTGGATGAAAATTCAAGTACAATGATCTGCGTTTTACTTTCCACCCCGATGGTGATTAGAACTTAAATAGAATGTGCCAAGATCAAAGTTGGACAGCAAGGAACAAATCACATAATAAATCATAAATATGTCTATAAACCTGATACCACGTTATAATTAAATTTTAAATTATTTTGTTTAAAAACAGCAACAGCGTTGGCAACATTCATGGTAAAATAAATAACTGTAGTTTCCCATTAAGTATAGCTTTAAAGAGGTACGCGCTGGATTGTTGGGAGTTGTATTAGTTACAATTCTATTTTTAGAAATGAATAGTGTTATATTTGGATGACATAAAACTAATTATAATATTAGTGAGAAAATGTACAGTTTACCAATCCATATTTAGTTTCTGTATAAACTTCTGGCCCATTATTTTACAGCTTCTAAATACTATACAACATAACAGATTGGTCTTGTAGCGATTAATTAGAAAGGCCTTATAATATCATTTAATTTTCAGACAGGAAAATTTTTTTTTATATTGCAGAAATTAAAACCTTGATTCGTCCAAACCTAAATTTTAATCGCATGATTATAATTATACATATGTTGCGAAAAACACGGATGTGACGTGGTCCAAGGTAGCGATATAATTTTAGCAGAAGTGAAGAAGAATAACGTAACAATTATTTAACTCTTATACTAAGCTTTCAATAGCTCTTCAGATGTACAATAAAATGCAAATATGTTCTGAAATTTTCTTACTTTAGGTATAATATTGACAGCTCGTATGTATACCTGCAGTGATGCTCAAAATTCAAAAAATATATGAGGCTGTGACAATAATAAAATAGAAATAAAAAATTCAGTACCAGTCAAGGTTAAGACATGTCTCTAGTGAGTAATAAAAGCTTAAAAAACTAATTGATATATTGTTCTTGCAGTTCAAGTACGAAACGTCTGCCTGTATTAAACTTTAATTTTGTGGGATTGTTTTCTAAAAGGCAAAAAAGAAACATTTCAAAATAAAAATTTAATTTCTTTATTGGTTTAAAGCGGTTCGTTGATAAATCTTAAGCCACTTATTACCTGGTTTAGTACCGGGTTCGTTTAGTATTACAATTTTGTATTACAAACTCTAAATTTACCTAAACAGCAGTAACAAATTTATTTACACACATTTTATACAGTATCTGTATAGGTACCAAATTCTAACTCAAAGTATCTTATTGTGTAAACAGTGTCCAGTCGTTGATAGGAATATATACTAGAATAGAATAGTAACACTCGACAGCTATACAGCTTTTACAGTTATAAAACAGTGCAATCATGTAAGTGCAGGGCTCGGGGTGACATGATCCAAGATGGAGATATAACTGTAGTTAAAGTGAAGTGGAAAGTAACACTTGACAGTTATACAGCTTGTATAGTTATAAAACAGCGCAATCATGTAAGTGCAGGGCTCGGGGTGACATGATCCAAGATGGAGATATAACAGTAGTTAAAGTGAAGTGGAAAGTAACACTCGACAGCTATACAGCTTGTATAGTTATAAAACAGCGCAATCTTGTAAGTGCAGGGCTCGGTGTGACATGATCCAAGATGGAGATATAACCGTAGTTAAAGTGAAGTGGAAAGTAACACTCGACAGCTATACAGCTTGTATAGTTATAAAACAGCGCAATCTTGTAAGTGCAGGGCTCGGTGTGACATGATCCAAGATGCAGATATAACTGCAGCTAAAGTGAAGTGGAAAGTAACACTCGACAGCTATACAGCTTGTATAGTTATAAAACAGCGCAATCATGTAAGTGCAGGGCTCGGGGTGACATGATCCAAGATGGAGATATAACCGTAGTTAAAGTGAAGTGGAAAGTAACACTCGACAGCTATACAGCTTTTACAGTTATAAAACAGCAGAATCATGTAAGTGCAGGGCTCGGTATGACATGATCCAAGATGGAGATATAACCGTAGTTAAAGTGAAGTGGAAAGTAAAACTCGACAGTTATACAGCTTCTATAGTTAAAAACAGTGCAATCATGTAAGTGCAGGGCTCGGTGTGACATGATCCAAGATGGAGATATAACTGCAGCTAAAGTGAAGTGGAAAGTAACACTCAACAGCTATACAGCTTGTACAGTTATAAAACAGCGCAATCATGTAAGTGCAGGGCTCGGTGTGACATGATCCAAGATGCAGATATAACTGCAGCTAAAGTGAAGCGGATAGTAACACTCGACGGTTATACACCTTGTACGGTTATAAAACAACGCAATCATGTAAGTGCAGGGCTCGGTGTGACATGATCCAAGATGGAGATATAACTGCAGCTAAAGTGAAGTGGAAAGTAACACTCAACAGCTATACAGCTTGTACAGTTATAAAACAGCGCAATCATGTAAGAGCAGGGCTCGGTGTGACAGGAACAATTACATTTACATAAAAGTCTTCCTTTCATTTCAGCAGGTTCTCGCTTTGTATGTCCTTCAGACTGATCTATACGAGTACTCGTTTTATTGCTTAAAACATTTGGCCTCGTTTTGCAGATAAAATTGTTCACGGACTATTATATTGTATCAGTTCATAGACTTCTATCATGAAAGTCCAAAGGAAGTCTAGCAATTAAGATTTTATTTTAAACTGGAAAGTTGGTTACGACCAACTGGACGTATCTCGTGAATAATGTGCTGTTTGGGTCAGAGACATATCTAGACAAATCATCTGATTCGAATGCTACATATCAACAAAAAAGAACACTAACAACTTGCGTCTTTCTTATAGTTTCTAATCATACCCTACCTATCTCCTACATATTCAATATCTTCCCATGTATTAATTTATAGTTGCTAGTAACTATAACATATGACAGTAGCTAATTTAACTATTACCACAGACAATTTTTCAGACTTGTCATAACTACTAGAAACTGGTTAAGAGTACTTTGGGAATTTTCATGGTTATGCAAGCTCAATGAGTATTTGATAAACACTAATTTAAGAGAAGGTGGTGCTGTAATTAATTTTTAAAACTTGAACATGAAACCCTTAACCTGCCAAAGTCCTAATCTGTCATTAAGGTACAGAAAAGAAGTTTGCCAATCCCATTAAATTATTTAGCTTCTTGAGGAAGCAGATCTAATATAAGTAGAACATATTTTAGTATTACTAGAGTACATAATAGTTTTTTTCTGCCTGTCTTTCTACCTGATCCATTACAACGGAAACAATGCGAAACTTCTTAAACGCAACAAAATGATTCAACGATCTCCAAATAAAACATTCCGTAACCTCCTGAAACTTCCTTAAGAAGATTCTACCTGCCACCACAAATAGTGGGAAGCCATACAATGGCAGTTGACGTTTTTCTTTATTAACAGTTTTCATGGAAGGAACAAGAACGTAACTACGAGTATTTCCCGGGATTAGCTCTTTCTGGTGGAGCCTATAGAAACATTAGGCACAATAAATTGCAAAATACGATTACCGATGCTCTATGAAGTAAAATTTAATCACAATGTTTTGACATTAGAGACATCCAGTCTACAAATATAGCATTATCTATTTGAAAAGGAATTTTCATTGTCTCATCAAATTTGAAGGGATTTTAGGAAGGGTTTAAAACTAATAAGTATCCGTAAGTGGTCTGAAGTCTCATAATATTTTAAAACACAATTTGTAAAAAACTACTTAAAGTTTTAAGTATTTAATTCTGAACTGAACTTTACAATATAATGCGTATTAGTACTCTAAACCCTAGATAAATGTTTATTTTATATAAAATGTATAGATAAAAAACAATTTGACTGTCTTTAAAAGTATTGTGAAAGTGGAATGTGCATAACAAAGCCTCGTTACCTTAGAGCACGAAAACTAAAGTGCCTTTCAAAACACGTTCCCCAGCGAGACCAGTGCAGGCTTTGTTATGCAACTGACCGCAGCTTTGTTGCTGTCACAAACTTCATGTATAATACATACGAAACTGGGCTGTATATGATGCGTCGACCTTTTTGTAATCAAATCTTGATTGTACGATCACTATAGAGTTATTGTTATTTATATATAAAACCAGAAGTTTAGAGACAGAGTTTCATTTTGTAACCAATTTTTATGTACACGCCCTAACAATATTTAACAGAATTTGGGTTTTTATTCATGAATAATGCTTCCAGAACTACGAATAATAGTAAAACAAAATACACACGTAACTCTAATATGTGTTCGAGGATATCCTTTCAATGTTGCAAAAACGAGTTTCTAGGTAAAAACCAAATTTGAGTCATATTACACCTACATCACGGTGTTCATAAAAGATCTAATGGATGATCAATTATATAAGAATAACGAAATAAACAAAAAACAAAAAATTTTAAATAAACAGTACAATTAAGGACGATGGCCGGCTGAAAAGTGTTCAGTCAGATTTTTTCGGTTAAAAGAATTTAAATCTCTTATAACATGTTATATGAATAA
The DNA here is from genome assembly GCF_021130785.1 of Homalodisca vitripennis. Taxonomy (NCBI): domain Eukaryota; kingdom Metazoa; phylum Arthropoda; class Insecta; order Hemiptera; family Cicadellidae; genus Homalodisca; species Homalodisca vitripennis. The sequence continues at coordinate 38,180,292 of NC_060212.1, forward strand.
AAGTATAAAAACAGAATCAAAAATTAAAAACTTCTTTTTCAAATAAGAAGAGAGCATATTGTTGTAACCTGTAAATGTACGACGTTTTGCCAGCAGTAATAAATCGAAATTGAGAGAAGATTATGTTTGCTACAACAAGTTTAACGACTATAGTTACCCTGGTGACTAATTTGGCACTTAGTTGCCACTTACAGTGTCTCGTATTGTATCACTGTAAGTAATGACTTTGTAGTATCTTGTGCTATCTTTTGTTGTGATTGAAGACTTTCCAGGTTTCTAAGTTAACCAGGACATTTAAAAGTCAAAAGCAAAGAAATCTTCCAATAAAAGTAAATAATAGTATCAAAAGACCACCTAAAAATGTCTGGAGAGTACTTTAAACTGGATTTATCATTCCCAAGTATCATGCACATAAAATATTAGTATGTGTTTAATACTTAAGATGATATTATTTGAGTTATTAACGGAAGAAGTGAAGCAAAAATTGCATGTGGGAACTAACTGAGGTCGCAAAGTAGCAAAATACAATACATCATAACAAAGACGTGGTAAAGTAGTATCAAACCGCTCTGGAACGACCATTGGTACATTAATTTCTAGTTTATGACCTCACGGTGTAAATAAGTGGTTCAATTTTGTAAGTATCACCTCTACTAGAATTTTATACATATCTGCATTGTGTTACACAAAGTGGTAAAACAACATTTCTTAAATTTGATATATCAAGTTCGTTGTATAAGTGTAAAATTCCACTAAATTTATAAAACTAAGAATATATAGAATAATCTTTTGAAGACAAAGAAATGTCTGCCCCCATAAGTTAAAAGGCCCTAACTCCAAAATTTTTTTAATTGACTTTTGTTGTTGTTTTCGATTTACTGGGATAAAATACGTCTTTTTATGACATAAAAAGGCCCTAAATTCAACTCCATGGTTACTATTACTACAATTTATATTGGCCCTAACTCCGAAATGTCGTGGTTTTTGACATAAGATGGCCCTATGTAACAATTAAATGTTTAAAACATCCTAAGTGCATAGGCAGTTGCAATTAGGGCCTTTAGACTTATGGTTCAATAGTCCATCCAAGAGCATCAAGGAACTTGGGGCCTTCTCTCATAAGACTAAGTAGGAGATTTCCTGGAATTAGGGCCTTCTTTCATCAAACATAACAGCATGACTAGGTTAGAGTTTTTGTTGTTGCAGCTGTTCTCACTTAGTAACAACAACCTATCAAGTTAATGTGTCATGAACGTGTGTTTTGGTTATAATTAGTTATTCGGTTACAGTGTTTTAAATTATATTGTGTCAGATAGCCTGATTTTTTTTCTAATGCACTTCAGGTAATTTATTTTTTAAGTTGTAATTGTTGATTTGCAAAAATGGAACATGAAACACAGTGGAAAGGTCTATGATTTCCAGGACTTTGTAAAATTTGTTGAAAAAGCTAATTTAGGAAAGGTAGACATCAAAGAACTTGGTGAAAGTGACTTGTATGAATGAAAAGACTGTTCTTCTAAACAAAAGCTTAAGTGTCGAGAAAATGTACCATATCAAAGATGTTGTGAAAGTAACTGCTGACAGAGGTAAAACTACGCTTTTGTACTCTACGAAATATGAAGAATTTCCATCAAAAGAGTTGAACTTCATTCAATCCAAGTATATCAAGAAGTTTCCTATGCCAGAAAAAATAAATAAAGTTCGGGGTTTCAATAAAACCAAAAAGAAAAACATTGTTGAAAAACTGTGTCCCCTTATGCCATCCAACCGTCGGGGGTTTTGGACAAGTCTTCCAGAGTCAGGAGAACGAGACTTGATTGACTGTGATGAGTAAAAACTAATTTCCAAAAGTTAATGCCAAAAGTTAAAGTAGATAGTGATCAATTCTATAAATGGCAGAAGTGTTTTTGTTTTCAGCTAATCTTATTATTATTACTGTTTAAAGTTAAGGTAAGTGGGGACTTATTTATCACCAGCATCTCTTAACTGTGTAATAGGTCTACAAGTTAAACTATTCTAATGACTTTGTGCCAGAACAAACTTTGTTTGTGCATAGATTACTTCTAATTCTTTTTATTTAAGTCATGTCTAAAACACACAATGTATATTTAGTTTTTTCTAGTAGTAGGCCGCCTACAATTTAACACTTTTTCTCATTTTAAGTAACTTATTTTTACAAGTTTGTAAATTGTTGAAATATTTGTATGTACTTGTTAACTTTACTGTTTTAAATTTATGAATGTCAACAAATATAACGAGATAGGTTTCTTATTTCTAGTAATAAGCTTACAAATTAAAATTGATCCTTGATTAAAGGAATATATTGTTTTTTACAAGCTTTTAAATTTAAAAATAAACTTTTACTTGATAAATATTTTGTTTGTACTTGTTCAATTGTTTTATTTGAGTAAAATCTAATAAAATAACATTACATGTTGGTTTGTTTTCTTAAACTGCAGTTTTAACACTAAGGAACATTTAAAAATATGATTATGCCAATTAGGTGTCACAACTAAACAAGTCCATTTTGACGATGAAAAGCCCTAACTCCCATAGGAGTTAGGGCTTTTCAAGGGTGCGCTTCAGGCCAAACAAACTGTGACATAAAAAGCCCTAACTCCACTTTTTCTATTAAAAAAAATTAATCAATGAAATTTCACATCAACATAAATATTTTGTAGGTCTATCAATAACATTTTAGCATAAACCTTTTTTTAAAGTGCTAAAATGTTAATGCAGATAAAAAAATTAGTAATCCTCATTTCCTGAACAGTTTTGTTTCTTGGAGTTAGGGTTTTTATTCTTATGGGGGCAGATGTGTGCTAAACATTAAATTTACGTTGGAAAAAGCTAGAAAAATTATTAAAAACGTCATCCGTACAAAATAAGAGCTGTGAGAATTTAAAATTAATAAGCAAATCGAGTCGAGAATTAAATGTGTCCTGTGGCCAACAACTTATTCCGATGTTTTTTGTTTTGATTTTTGCACTCGACGATAGCAGTTGTCATTTGTCCGACAGCTTATTCTGTAGTCTTTGTTTGTACTTGGTTCTTCACTGAGTGCTGAAGTAAATCATGGCTTATTGGATTTACTTAACCTAAATCTTCCGTTTCTCAACACTTATTGCGTTTTATTATAATACTTCATAATATCAAATATAAATCTAGTCGCTCAGTAGGTACAAATAAAAACCAATTACATACTTTACAATGTAGAAAATATTTACCAAGTCTTTTTCCCATGAGACGAAGGAACCTCTCTATAATTTAATATTACTGTGTTTACTAGAGTCTTAAAACTTTTTTAAATGTAGTCTGATGATTCCCTGTCTGCGTATGATATACTAAATATATAATGTTAAAATCCGTTACATAAGTAATTCTAGATTAAATGAATGATAATATTAATCCTTTCTAATTACTTAGCAGCTTTAGTCAATGCAACAATTTTCATTCTCTTAACTAAATTGAAAATCTCACAGCTGAGTTTATAAGAGTACTTAATGTAAGTACTTGTTAAAGTAAGAGCTCTTTCACTCTGGTATAAGAACCTTTTCAGCGTTGCACTTATCTGCTTACCTCTGTAAGGGTTGAATTTTAATTTGTATTACCGTAATATGAAGTATTGTTTTTGAATATTTATACGCTTTTAAACCTGAACAAATCATACGTGTTGGATTTTTTCAATTAAATTTAAATGTCATTATGAATATCTTTATTATAATACAATGACACGTTTATTGCACTACAATTTTTAGTATAATTTATTCACAGATTTTATTGCATTGTTCAATGCTCAATATTGTAATAAAAACTCAAGGTAAATTACTGAAATACATAAAAAACTATTTAATCTTAACATATCCCTCGATTATTATCATCTCATGATTATATTCGTTTATCAATTTAAAATTAAATGATTTTGAATGCATTATATTCAATTCTCAAAAGTTGGTTTCCGGAATGTACTGATTTCAAATTCATCAAAAAAGAATAAAAGACAACGTAAGCGCAAGACATACCCGCACTGAATAGTCTATGCTGTGAATTCCATGTCATAGAACAACAATATATAACGAATCCTTCATTTTCATTGAATGGAGAGCTTGGAATTCCCTTCCGGATAGCATTAACGAACTGGAAGGGGAATCAGTTTTGAAAACAACTCTTCTTAGATCGGATGACCGCGGCAGCCGAGATCGTAGGTTTAAGCGGACGTAATGAATGAATGGGTTGAAAAGAAAATATAATTTTGTTTGCAATGTAATATGTGTTCTTATGCAGAGTAATATTAGTTATGTATATTTTGTTATTATTAAAAACAGTATCCAGATTTAAGGTGATTTTTTTAAATTGAAGTATTTATTAGTAATTTTGTAGGTGAGATGTACGAAAGGGTGTCTTAATTTTGCCTCTGCACTCAACTAATAATAAACTATTTATGAGTTTCACTATTGTATGACTATAGATTTGAGCCCATTTTCTCCCCTCACTGTCTTCTACACGGATGCTTATCAATGGCACGGTTTAATTTTGTTTTTGGGGATGTGCTTTACACAGAAATGTGTCCTTTTTAAGTATTAAATTTAGGTTTAGGTTTTCTTAGTAAACTGGCGGTTAGATAAAGCAACTGGCGGTAATATCAGCAAAAAATAGAAGATTGAATATATACTCTTAATTATTGATTTTTAGATTTCTTTAGACAACTGAATCTCAATTTCTTTTAGAATGAATACAGATATAACTATTAGTCTCCTATTTAAATCGACACTCATCTCCGATTTCGCACTGGTAGTAAGTAGAGTAGAACAAATCTTTACATTTCTTTCGCAACGATTATTTTGTTTCTATTGCAAACGTTAATATTAAAATGTTAAGTTAAACTACTTCATATTATCCAACGTTAATGTAAACATTCATACTACATAGATGACGTATAAACATCTGGTGGCTGGTCCTCATACTCATCAGGTGCCTGCCCCTGGTATTCAAGCTGGTCCTGATACTCACCTGGTGGCTGCTCCTGATACTCACCTAGTGGCTGCTCCTGATACTCATATGGTGGCTGGCCCAGATACACACCTGATGGCTGGTCAAATATATACTCCAAAGAGACAACGATAGTTTAATTACTTCTCTTCGTAAATTGTTTAGTTCATGATTCCGTTTTCAAAATCATTCGTTCATTAAATGATCGTTTCCAGTGTTTTTGGTTATAAAAATCGAAAAGAATTTTCTATCATGATTTAACTTGTAGTACAGAACCTCGTATACCAGGCTAACCAAGCGAGGCTAATACCGGGCTAACAAGCGGCTTTAACACTAATCGCCAATGAGCCGCAGAAATGAGTAACGAGAGGTCGCTGCTGCCTGCATTGTGTTGGGAATTGGGGAAATATTGTTGGATTGTTTAATCAATATGAAGTACCTGAGCGTTAACACAAAAAAAATAATAATTTATTTCATAGTATGAATCACTAACCACTGAGCCAATGAATTGGAAAGACTTTGTCCCAAATGTAAGCAAAGAAAATTCACACGTTTTTCTTTCTAATCGTATGTTAATAATTAAACTTCTATTAGGAAAAGAAATTTATGATATAAAACTTTTAATTTCCATATACAATGTTTCTATATTAAATTAAATTTAACTTTATTTATAACTTATTATATAAGAGGTAATAATCCTCTTATATATAAATCCTTTTGTGATCTGCTTGATGAACAGATAAAGAAAATACTTTTGTTATATAATATAAATCCACTGTCTATATTTAGCCTATTTAGTATATATTATTTATTTGTCAGTCTCATTTGAGATACAATACATAAAGATCGTACTTCCCTGATCAACGTACAGGATATTGTGCGTAGATTAAAGTAGGTTTATCAAAATAATTATTAAATATAATTCCTAGATGAAATCTGTATGTACAGACTTTAGCTGAAATGCTTTTTACTGTTAAATATGTCTTGATAGACCATTGTTTTGTTATTTTTATTAGATTTATTAAAATAAAATTAATCAAACCATTTTCTAAAATTAATAGAACCCACAACATTTCAATAGTTTTTCTTACATTACAAAAAGTTTGAATGACTATTTGTAAAGCATGTTTCAGTAAGAAAAGAAACATTACTAAAAGTTCTGATACATGTGTCAGTTTGTATTCCGTAGTTCAGTTTTAATGATGAGTGTTGTGTATAGTTTCTTATTAAGTGCATGTTTATAGAGTTAGTGAAGTTGACAAACAACATGGTGGTTGTGATTCCTGACTTAGGCGTGCCACAACGCTTTGGCAAGATTAGTTTATTTTAACCTAGTTTATAACTATGTATTAGGTTAGTTCTTTATCTGAAGAAGAGATCAGATTGCAGATCTCGAAACGTAGTGTTACTGATTTCTTGTTTCACTGAACGATGGCAAATGTCCGGAAAAATCCTGTTTAATAAAAGTGTTGTGGAAAAAAACATGAAAACGACAGAGCACCTTAGCGCATTAAACATATTTGTAGGGAAATTGAGGTACAAAATAGGGAATTCCCCAGTGATTTTAGAGCCGTGTTTGTTACTAATGCACACTTCTGGAATAGTACATATAATACGGACTCTTTGTGTTACACGAAGTTATTTATAACAAAAACTATGTATTTCTTTAACAATGAAAGACTTTTAGTGGATTGAACTAATTACAGGGTATCTTTAAATTAGGAGATGAGGTCATCCTAGCTAAAAATGTTGTAGTATTTTATTTAAAGGAGAACCGTAAAATCGATTCGAAATTGAGAGATGAATGATGGATTTCAAAGCACAAAACTTTGTGTTATATTTTTTTGTAACATATAGCGATGGCTAATGTTCGAAATCCTATTGTCCTTTTTTACAGTTTATTATAATATTACATACAAATGGCAAAATTTATGTGAATGTATTCGTACTGAATCGCAGCCTGACCTAAGATAGTAGGTCAAAGAGAGATTTAACTCGTATCCGTCGCCGAAAGACAAAACAAATAGCAAATAATGAAAGCTTACACAATTACACTTAGACACATTGCTTGTTTGACACATTTAGAGTACCGGGGTAGACCGAACAATTTGTGACACTATTGTACTCTACGCTAGTGTCTTGTGACAGTTGTATGTGATGGATAACTGTGACACTGTCACTCAATGTAAGCGCCTCTAATTACTGGACATTACTGTATGTGTAACCCCTGAGTTGCTGTCCTAATCAAGAGTATTCCAATAAATAATATATCAAAATATTCATAGTATAATTATGTTTCAGAACAATTATTTTATTTTTGAATGCTGCTTAGTGGAAATCTAACAAATATTTAAAAGGTTATGGCTGATCAGGAATAAATATATGTTTATCTTTTGGCAGTAATCAGATTTTTTATTAATACTCAAAAAAGAAAAGATTACCCAGAGGATAAAAAATTCTAAAATGTGGATGCATTTAGATGCCAAGAGGTTGTAGAGGTTAGGAACTCCTGGAGACCAAAACCACGTAATTGCACTTCGTATTAAAAGGATTTTTGTATTGCTTCCGAAGTTAAAGCATATTCTGGGCGAGTAATATTTAGGAGATGGGCCGTCTGCTGTCGATATCAACGAGGAAAGATTTTTTGCATTAATCTCAAATATGTCTCCTAGGAAGAGGGAATACCAGATCAATAACAGCCTCTCCAGTGAAAGCAGGCACGCTCTAGGCTAGCAAATTTAACACTTAGGAAACTATCAATTCCAACAATCTCCCCGCATTAGATTATACCTATTGATCTGCACTTTTATTGCCGGGATAAAGGGTAGTAATATTAACTGTAACTTATTATTTGTATCATAATAATTATTATTCCACCGTTAGTCGTTAAGATTTCAATTGTAAATGAAGTTAATTCCTTTAATGTTTTGTGAAATAGTAACAATTGCTAGATAGTTATCATCAAACAATTAGTTTAAAGCAAACTCTAATTATTTGAATATAGTAATATACAATTAACGTAAAAATAAGTATAATGTCTTGTATGATGTCCAATTGGCAAACGTTTCCTGGCAATAGCATTTCAGTGAGTAAAACGATCGCTTGTTTGGCTTATGAACAAAACAACAATCTCAGAGAATAAACCTCAGTGAAAACAGGGTTGCCAATTTCCCGCGTGAGCGGGAGTGGAACCCCAGTTGTGGCAATCAAATAAAAGCTGATATGTGACCTTCACTTATGAGAACAATTCGGTTTTCTTCAAAAAAGTTATTTTATACTCTGTCCTGAAATTACATTGCCAGTTTCATGTTTACTATTACTATTTTAGTTTAGTATAAGTGAGGCTAATAACACAGTAATAGCAGGGTACATTCACTTTGTTTGAACGCCGCAATGCGGTTTTCTATACTTGAGGAAATTTTGATGAAGAACAACTACACTTAATATGTACCAATGGAATACGTGTTAGAATAACGACTTGCTGTTTGGTACATTAGGTTCCAAATCCAATTAACGTTTTAGTACTTCATAGGATGTAATCTTAAACAAAACTTCTAAGAACAAACGATTATAAAAGCTACGAAAATAAGCTTGCGAGATATGACGATTATATTACAAATTATGCAATATCCTCGTGATTTCAGTAATTTTCAGGTAAGAAAAACGAGCATCAAGAAATCTGTTTGAGGAAAAATGTTAATACACATTCTACGGGAAGTCCCCAAACTAAACATGCAGTTTTTCCCGTTGCTGAATAAACAAAGTTTTGGTTGCTTCTTTACTGTACTTTTCAAAGTATCTTACAGTACCGTGCAAACAGCATATAAATACATTATTTTAATAAGTTAAATATTATTATTAAAGAATTATTGTTTTTAAAATAAAAACAGTAATACTTAGAAGTTATGAATAATTTTAACGAAGAACAGTATACTTGTTTGTATACTTGAATTTTATTGTAGTTATAATTTAGGTACTTTTTCGAAGCCCACTCATTATAATATGATAGAATATTTAAGCCTTCTGATTTCTTCCATTAATTTAAAATTTCCTTTTATACTCCGCTATTATTAATAAATTACAAAACTCATAAAACATGCTTTTTTAACTTGTTAGCGAAGCATAGATTATATAAAGATTATTTGGGTTGTAAGTATACCAACTTACTTTCCAACTTACGTCATAAACAGCTTTCTGGTGATCGATGGGGCCTTCAGAAAGGGGAAATCGGTGGTAGACACAGTCGTGAGTCTAGTTGAGAGTTGAAGAGGAATTAGGAAGTCTAAACCCTACCTTAAGTGTGTTTCTCGACTTATCCAAAGCATTTCACCGTGTTGAACACAATACACTGGCTGACAAACTGGAATTGTATAGCATTCTATGCGTGCCCATTTCGTGGCTTAGCTCATTCATAAGCCACAGAACCCAAATGGTAAAATCTCAAATCAACTTTGAACACCAACAGAAATGAAGTATGGTGTTCCTCAGATCCCCATCTTCAGTCCAATTCTTTTCCTGGTCTATATAAATGAAATATTCATTGGTACTACACGGTAGACTTGTGTAGTAAGCTGATGACACGACTCTGTTCCAATGGAGAGTGAAAAGGAGTTTTATTACAGGCTTTTGTTTACCTAAAGAACTGTGTTAATACTTCCAAAGCCTCAATCTTGTTTTTTTTTAAATTAATTTATCTTTGCGAAGTAGAGAGTGTGAGTGTGGGCCTGCCATAACTTTGTCAAACTCCATTCTAAAAGAAACACAATTCACTAAATTCCTTGTAGTACATCTTGATCAAGGTTAGAGATGGAATGTTAACATCGATTTAGTTTGCACAATATTAGCATTTATGTTATGATGTTTTTAGACAAATATTGCACGAGTCAGGTACTGATGATGGTATATTATAGCCTGATTTACCCACATCTTACTTACGGATTGGTGCTGTAGGGTCTTGTGTAAATAATCATTTTTGAGGAGCATTCAAACCTCAAAAAAGTGATTTGAATCATTTCTGAGTTATGCCGACCAGCCAACTAAAACTTGCATTTTTTGCGTGTTTCCTCAAACTGAACGGGGGTCATATTGAACTTGTTAATACCCGGGTTTAACCGATTTTGCTTCCTTTGACTTGTATAAAATAATAAAATCTATATGTAATGTTACTGTGTTTACCATAATAAAATATTGTCATTTCAGTATTGTTTATTTTGTATTTGATCAAATACTGTATTTGAGACTTACAGAAAAACTGTTCATAGTTCTATTGTGTCAATAAAGAAGTTGGTTAAAGTGCCGTATTTATATTTTTTATTACTAACAGAGTTATACTTCTTTTAGAATTAGTAAAAAGTTTAAGTAAGCTCAGCACGCTTCATTAAATACGTACGCTAATGTTCTATCCAACCAGTTTTAATGCATATAATTTAATTAGTGCCTATTCACTGATTGAATAACTTTGTGCAAGGTTCATGTAATATGTCTACGTATGTCACACATAAATACTAGTTGAATTACGAATAATTCTTTGAGTGCAGTTTAAAAGTAGAGACAACAAAGTATGATGTTTTATGCTGCAAGGAACATCCACAATACCTGATACCGCATATTGGCAGGTGGTATGTCAGGCTTAGCGTGCTCCCCCATACATAACCTGGGCTCCCGTGTTACAGGTATGTGTTTGGTGGTTTGATATTATAGCCTACTTTAGGAATTTAAACATCCACAGTACATGATAACGCATATTGGCAGGTGGTATGTCAGGCTTAGCGTGCTCCCCCATACATAACCTGGGCTCCCGTGTTACAGGTCTGTGTTTGGTGGTTTGATGTTATACTTCCACTAATTTAAACAGAAATTTAAACATCCACAGTACATGATAACGCATATTGGCAGGTGGTATGTCAGGCTTAGCGTGCTCCTCCATACATAACCTGGGCTCCCGTGTTACAGGTCTGTGTTTTGGTGGTTTGATGTTATACTTACTAATTTAAACAGAAATTTAAACATCCACAGTACATGATAACGCATATTGGCAGGTGGTATGTCAGGCTTAGCGTGCTCCCTCCATACATAACCTGGGCTCCCGTGTTACAGGTCTGTGTTTGGTGGTTTGATGTTATACTTTAGGAATTGAAACATCCACAGTACATGATAACGCATATTGGCAGGTGGTATGTCAAACTTAGCGTGCTTCCTCATACATAACCTGGGCTCCCATGTTACAGGTCTGTGTTTGGTGGTTTGATGTTATACTTTAGGAATTTAAACATCCACAGTACATGATAACGCATATTGGCAGGTGGTATGTCAGGCTTAGCGTGCTCCCCCATACATAACCTGGGCCCCCGTGTTACAGGGCTGTGTTTGGTGGTTTGATGTTATACTTTAGGAATTGAAACATCCACAGTACATGATACCGCATATTGGCAGGTGGTATGTCAAACTTAGCGTGCTTCCTCATACATAACCTGGGCCCCCGTGTTACAGGGCTGTGTTTGGTGGTTTGATGTTATACTTTAGGAATTGAAACATCCACAGTACATGATACCGCATATTGGCAGGTGGTATGTCAAACTTAGCGTGCTTCCTCCATACATAACCTTGGCTCCCATGTTCCAGGTCTGTGTTTGGTAGTTTGCTAATGCTCTCGTCTGTTGAACAGATATCATTTAATACAAGCTATATGAGAAGCATAAGTTTGCATTGGTTACCCTAAGATTACAGGTATAAATTTAAAAGAAGTTTTTAGATTATAGAAATTACTAGTTTACTCAAATATTTTACTGCCAAAAACATAATATGCATGGGCATTCTTCAAGAAACATCACTAGTCGACACACTATTTTTATATAAAAAATTACTTTCATTCAGCGTATACCACTATTTAAATCTTAAACAAGATAATCATAGTAGTATACGATTTTTGTTCCTATACCTAATGTTGTCCCAAAATTTCGAGTAGATTACGCCCATAACTTCGAAACAATTACTGACACGTAGTTTTGTTATCTCTATCCTTCCTACGCAGAACTAAAGCTTAACTGTTTTTAAATTTATAATATAGAGAATATAGGCTAAATAATAAAATTGTTGTAATATGTTAAATACGTCATTTTACGTACCAATACCCTGTACGATTATTTGCCACACAAATTATGTTACCATTTCATGTTTTGTATTTTTCTTTAAAATAAAAAAAATTATAAAATTATGCAAAATTCCCAGCATATTGGTCCTATTTGCATTTCATCACTTAGACTTACAAGAATTCATCCCAGACAGAACAAAATAAGTCAGATGTTACATGACGAGAACTAGAAACGGAGTTAAATGTAATTTTTTCTTATATATCCTTTTCCTTTCGTAGAAAAATTAAGGAGGAATTCGGTCAGAATTTCGTCAATATATAAGCTGAAAATGTTGCTTAGTACTACGCACAAGTTTACACTCAAACTCTCACGCATTTAAGTATTTTTAAACCGCAAAAGCCATGTTCTTAAATGTGGTTTAGGCTGACATACGAGTATTTTACTGTCATTGTCAGGGTGTCAATAAAATGACCGCAACTGTTCTGTGGAACTTTTTCACAATCTTCACAAATGGTACTTTCCGCTTGACGGGAGATTTATCAAGCTGTCACTGTCACAATAGTACAATGTGATTACTACACAATGGACAATATATCATTCTCTGTCTATCAATCTTGCAACCTAAAACGAAGACTCGCCGAACGCTGCTAAATGCGTTAAATTGGTGAAGTTTTCTGCTGAAATAGTATTAAAATTCTTCATCTCACAGTTTAAAGTCAGACCATACATTTATAAAGATTAATAATTTCTCAAGATGCGAAACTTAGGATAGTTCCCAAAATCCAAAAGCATTAGGTATTAAACTATATATTTTAGAACCACTAATACAGACTGATATAAAATTGAAAACATGAATAGTGGAGTTTTACTTCCTTAGCTGCACATGCGCATTAGAATGGTTTATACTTATGCGTACATCTACACCAATTGCTTTACTCAAATTCAAGCTTCTACACATTTATTGCCTTTTGGGAGTTACAATCTGAATGCCAGTGTCAATATTAATCAAATATTTATACAATAGTTGACTTGTAATAAATAACAACGATCTTAGTTTATAAAATAAATGAAATTATTTAAGTACGGAAATATAATTCTCTGAATCTGATTACAAAAAGCACTCCCCCATTGCTTAAAATCACAGTCCTATCAAACGTTCTATCAATTTCAGTTTTAATCATAAGTTGTTAGGAATGACTTTCAGGCACTCAGGGGACTTTATAATATACCTTGCACCGGCATTAAGAGACAGACCACAGCTAAGGCCGATACATGATGTATTAGAGTGTAGAGGCTCACTCTTGACCGGATGTTTTATCGGTTTGCTACAGACTCGTTAATGACTACTACACAGTATCCCACTTCCATCTATGCTGCTGTGATGTGTGATTGTGTTTCTCGTGCTTCGTGACTTGTGCTCGGGACTTGCATTATCTGCATGGAAAACGCCTGGACTAAACTCCAAACTGCTTTTGGGTATGTTTGAACCCTTTTCCCATTCTTTTCTTCTTTCTGTTCTTAATTTTTGTACGTACTAATACCTCATCCCCCTGACGCAGTGGATAGATTCCAATCCTCGAAATGTTGTGTTATACATTTTATAACATATAACGGCAAATTTTCGAAATCCTGTTATCCCATCATACCTTTCATCGTCAATAACTAAATTTAAACAAAGAACTGCTACACTATTGGATTTTGTAAAGATAATAATTTCAATATTGATGGAAGTTCATTGAATTCATGAAAAGCAAGAGTTCGGTTTACCTAGGCCACCAAGTTCATAAACGGCTCTCTTTTCTAATAAAACAATCTATTAATGTGTGTTAAAGTAACCCAGCCTCAGGCCAGTAAACCATTCTTCAGACGTGGCTCAACAAAAGTCCTGTAAGCAAGTTTAAAGAGAAACTTGCTGGGTATCAATGTGCAAACTATGTTTGGTATTTGCACCTTTATTGTAAAAGTTGGTCTGTACCGTTGCAATAAATAAATAAGATCAATAATAAATATGAAACTATCACATCAGAAATAGAGATGAAAATACAGAACAGCACAACCTGTTGGTATGAGTAGCCAGGAAAGGTCATTTGTATTAACTTGTGAATATTTAACGCTTTCATTCTGTTTTATAGCTGGGCAGTTAATATGAAAGTTATGTGAATTCCATTTAACACATCTGTAATATTCCATACTAATATTTGATATGTATTTTTAACAATTTAAAACGTTTATATACCTGCATTAAGATTTTGATGTTCATCTTAGATACGTATTTGAATATTAATGGTTGAATAGCTATAATAAATGATAATATTCAATATACGTACATTAGTGATTCGAATCATTATGGTTACACCATAATCCAAAATAACCATGTATGACATTTTAATAGTGTAGGAATGATAATTTAATAGTGTAGGAATCGAGTGTTATTACTCATTGTATAAGAGACGAAGGTTTTATTAAATTGACAGAGGAAGTTTACTAAAATTGGAAATGTTCCAGTTTAGATAGGATTGAAATAGAAGAAAATGTTAAAAAATAATAAATAATGAATTTTTATTTATTTTAAACTGTAACATATTTTAAACAACCGTTTTAATGCGAAGCAAATTTAGAATAGCAATTTCACATTTATAAGTAAATATACTGAAAACAAAAACACAGTTTCCATGTTCGTTCATGAAAATAATTTATTTTATTGGGAAAATTTGACTATTAATTTTTAGGAAACATTTACAATTATTTATTTTAGAATAGCAAACTAGTACCTCTCTCTAGGGCTCAATAAGCTTGTCGCTGTCATTTGATATTGTGACATGTTGCGAGTATCTTGTTCCGTTCATAACAAGTCTCTGGAGGTTGTACCGGTCATATTTTGCCCTAGTTTACAAACGTATACTTCATACTTATATTGAAAGTTAAAGCATTTTTAAGACTATGAAACATACATGGGGGTTGAATGGCGTTAAACCCCTAAAACAACTCTATTTTCGTTTCTAAACGTCTCGATATAAGTTGATAAAAATATAAATTTTGACACACATGCGTCTTATATACGCGTATCACTGCTACTAAATTCATACATAAGAAGATTTATGAAAACTTCAATTGTTTTCATGCTTGATGTTTTATTTCTAAACGATGCAGTGTTGATTCACTGAACACAAAACAACAAAGCCTGTTCGGTAATGGCGTTGCGTTGAACTGCGCACTTCTAAACGAAAGAAACGACTAAATGTACAACCCGGTCCACTAACAATCTGAGCAGTTAACAATGCCAGTTACTGTCCAGTTCGTTCTCACTTCTCAACGTAAGAAACGACGACTAAAGGTACAACCCGGTCCACTAACAATCTGAGCCGTTAACAATGCCAGTTACTGTCCGGTTTGTTCTCACTTCTCAACGTAAGAAACGACGACTAAAGGTACAACCCGGTCCATTAACAATCTAAGCCGTTAACAACGCCAGTTACTGTCCGGTTCGTTCTCACTTCTCAACGTAAGAAACGACGACTAAAGGTACAACCCGGTCCACTAACAATATGAGCCGTTAACAGCGATTTCTGACCACTATGGCCAAGAGGCCGTAATTAGTGGTACAAAATTCATAAGGGAGCCCAAAATTTCCAAAACCGTAATAGACAAAAGGCCAGAAAATCTCGCTCTCCTCAACTCTTTCCTTTCGAAAGAAAAGTGGGACTTTCTAAATTTATCTAAACCAGTTGAGCAACAGTCTGAAACTTTTAAACAGTTATTTAAACTTTTATTTAGATCTATTTTGTCCAAAAAGAACCATCAAAATTGGTCAAAAAATTACAAAATAAGTGGACCACTAAAGGAATTCTGATCTCGAGAGAAAAACTTAAGTTTTACTCCGAAATTTATAAACGAACACAAGATGAGAATTTTAAAAAAATTTTCCGGAAATATAAAACGATTTATGGAAAGGTGATCCATGCAGCAAAAGCATATGATGTCTCTAAAGCGATTATATCTTCAAAAAACATTTCTAAAACTATTTGGGGCATCATTAACAATAAATCAAATCCTTCAAAAATAGCCCAGATCAAAATTTGGGATCGGCTTTTGGATGATGAAACTGAGGTGGTTAAAGAGTTTAACAAGTTTTTTGCAACTGTGGTTTGTGACCAAGGCCCTCGGCCATCGGCTCCTCTAGTACATTACACGAGAAGACAAATTCCATGAGCCTCTATGGGCATGGCACCGGTCGATGAGAAAGAGCTCGTCAGTATTATTCAGCAGCTCCCAGCCAAAAAATAGAATGATCTTAATTCAAACTCAATGTGGCTCATAAAAAAATGCTCGAAGCATATTGTGAGGCCTCTGACCGCCTTGATAAATTCCTCATTTAAATTGGGAGTTTTTCCCTCACTCCTAAAGATGTTAAAAGTAACCCCTATCTTTAAAGAAGACGACCCTACACTCATGAATAACTATCGGCCTGTCTCTATTTTGCCTATTTTTAGCAAAATATTTGAAAAGTTGTTTTTAGTGCGAATGCTTCAATTTCTGAATAAACACAATCAGCTCTCAAATGCCCAACTTGGCTTCAGAAAGGGCAAATCGACAATAGATGCAATTGTGGGTCTTGTCGATATGATTGTAGAGGGATTGGAAAGTCGAAATCACACTTTAAGTGTGTTTCTCGATTTATCTAAAGCTTTCGATTGTGTTGACCATATTACACTGCTTGACAGAATGGAATCGCATGGCATTAGAGGCGTGCCTCTCACATGGCTTAGTTAATTCCTAAGTCATAGAAATCAAGTTGTCCAAATTTCTAATCATATTTCAAATTCTGTGAATATGAGTTATGGAGTTCCTCAAGGATCCATTCACATTCCAATTCTCTTCCTGCTTTATGTTAATGGCATAAAATCATCACTGCCACGCGGGAAAATCGTGCAGTATGCTGATGATACAACTCTTTGTTTTAACGAATCTTCGAAATCAGATTTGGAACAAAACGCATTTGTTAGAATGAACAATTGTGTCCAACATTTTCATAGCCTCAATCTAAATACAAATTCATCTAAATCTAACGTTTTAAATTTCACTTTAAACCCAGTAGACTTTGAGTATGGACCTAGCGTTATGTTAGCGGATACAATACTAGAAGAAGTCTATTCCTCAAAATACCTTGGAATTTACCTTCATCAAGGTTTGACATGGAATGTTTACATCGATCACGTTTGCTCAAAATTAGCCTCAGGCATTTATGTTCTGAGGTCTCTAGCCAAATACTGCCCAAGTCAAGTTCTGATAACGGCGTATTATGGCTTGATTTATCCACACCTCACTTACGGATTGGTACTGTGGTGTGCCTGCGCAAGTAACCAATTTTCAAGAGTGTTTAAGTTACAGAAGCGAGCGATCCGCACCATTGCAAAATTGAAGTTTAGAGAGTCGTGCAGGTCAACTTTCAAAAGGTTGCAACTGTTAACTCTGCCTAGCCTCTACATTTTAGAAACAACGTTGTATTGTATGTCTAAATGTGCCTTGATTACTAGCCGAGACATTCATTCGTACGGGACTAGAACCAGAGACAACTACCGAACTGGGAGACACAGGATGGTGGTTTATGAACGCTTGCCTTCACAGGCAGGGGTTCATTTTATTAACAGATTGCCTAATGAATTAAGAAAAAACTCGTTTAAAACGCTGTTTAGCGTCAAATGCATTTTACAATGTAAAAGAATTTCTGGAATATGACTGGGAGACCACACAATAACAGGACTGACTCTCGAACGAAGTGGGAATTATTGGTGATGGATGAACGTGGAATTAGTGATCAAATGTATGTCTGAATGAGAGCTCGAAGTGGTATGTATGTCCAAATTTTAACGTATTTGACGTTTGCCATACAAATGTATTTTGTCTCCGCAATAAAACATTGACTATTGACTATTGACAATGCCAGTTATTGTCCGGTTCGTTCTCACTTCTCAACGTAAGAAACGACGACTAAAGGTACAACGCGGTCCATTAACTATCTAAGCCTTTAAAAACGCCAGTTACTGTCCCTTTCATTCCCACTTCTAAACGTGAAACGACGACTAAAGGTACAACCCGGTCCACTAAAAATCTGAGCCGTTAACAATGCCAGTTACTGTCCGGTTCGTTCTCACTTCTCAACGTAAGAAACGACGACTAAAGGTACAACCCGGTTCACTAACAATCTGAGCCGTTAAAAACGCCAGTTACTGTCCGTTTTATTCTCACTTATAAACGTAAGAAACGACGACTAAAGGTACAACCCGGTCCATTAACAATCTAAGCCGTTAACAACTACAGTTACTGTCCGTTTTATTCCCACTTCTAATCGTAAGAAACGACGACTAAAGGTACAACCCGGACCACTAATAAGCTAAGCCGTTAACAACCCCAGTTACTATCCGTTTCATTCCCACTTATAAACGTAAGAAACGACGACTAAAGGTACAACCCGGTCCATTAACAATCTAAGCCGTTAACAACGCCAGTTACTGTCCGTTTCATTCTCACTTATAAACGTAAGAAACGACGACTAAAGGTACAACCCGGTCCATTAACAATCTAAGCCGTTAACAACGCCAGGTACTGTCCGTTTTATTCCCACTTCTAATCGTAAGAAACGACGACTAAAGGTGCAACCCGGTCCACTAATAAGCTAAGCCGTTAACAACGCCAGTTACTGTCCGTTTCATTCCCACTTCTAATCGTAAGAAACGACGACTAAAGGTACAACCCGGTCCAGTAATAAGCTAAGCCGTTAACAACGCCAGTTACTGTCCGTTTCATTCCCACTTCTAAACGTGAAACGACGACTAAAGGTACAACCCGGTCCACTAACAATCTAAGCCGTTAACAACTCCAGTTACTGTCCGATTTATTCCCACTTCTAATCGTAAGAAACGACGACTAAAGGTACAACCCGGTCTACTAATAAGCTAAGCTGTTAACAACGCCAGTTACTGTCCGTTTCATTCCCACTTATAAACGTAAGAAACGACGACTAAAGGTACAACCCGGTCCATTAACAATCTAAGCCGTTAACAACGCCAGTTACTGTCCGTTTTATTCCCACTGCTAATCGTAAGAAACGACGAATAAAGGTACAACCCGGTCCACTAATAAGCTAAGCCGTTAACAACGCCAGTTACTGTCCGTTTCATTCCCACTTATAAACGTAAGAAACGACGACTAAAGGTACAACCCAGTCCATTAACAATCTAAGCCGTTAACAACGCCAGGTACTGTCCGTTTTATTCCCACTTCTAATCGTAAGAAACGACGACTAAAGGTACAACCCGGTCCATTAACAATCTAAGCCGTTAACAACGCCAGTTACTGTCCGTTTTATTCCCACTGCTAATCGTAAGAAACGACGACTAAAGTTACAACCCGGTCCATTAACAATCTAAGCCGTTAACAACGCCAGTAACTGTCCGTTTCATTCTAACTTATAAACGTAAACGTAAGAAACGACGACTAAAGGTACAACCCGGTCCATTAACAATCTAAAGCCGTTAACAACGCCAGGTACTGTCCGTTTTATTCCCACTTCTAATCGTAAGAAAACGACGACTAAAGGTACAACCCGGTCCACTAATAAGCTAAGCCGTTAACAACGCCAGTTACTGTCCGTTTCATTCCCACTTCTAATCGTAAGAAACGACGACTAAAAGTACAACCCGGTCCAGTAATAAGCTAAGCCGTTAACAACGCCAGTTACTGTCCGTTTCATTCCCACTTCTAAACGTGAAACGACGACTAAAGGTACAACCCGGCCCATTAGCAATCTAAACCCGTTAACAACGCCAGTTACTGTCCGTTTTATTCCCACTTCTAATCGTAAGAAACGACGACTAAAGGTACAACCCGGTCTACTAATAAGCTAAGCCGTTAACAACGCCAGTTACTGTCCGTTTCATTCCCACTTATAAACGTAAAGAAATGACGACTAAAGGTACAACCCGATCCATTAACAATCTAAGCCGTTAACAACGCCAGTTACTGTCCGTTTCATTCCCACTTCTAAACGTGAAACGACGACTAAAGGTACAACCCGGTCCACTAATAATCTGAGCCGTTAACAACGCCAGTTACTGTCTGTTTCATACCCACTTCTAAACGTGAAACGTCGACTAAAGGTACAACCCGGTCCACTAACAATCTAAGCCGTTAACAACGCCAGTTACTGTCCGTTTCATTCCTACTTCTAAACGTGAAACGACGACTAAAGGTACAACCCGGTCCACTAACAATCTAAGCTGTTAACAACGCCAGTTACTGTCCGTTTCATCCCCACTTCTAAACGTGAAACGACGACTAAAGGTACAACCCGGTCCACTAACAATCTAAGCCGTTAACAACGCCAGTTACTGTCCGTTTCATTCCTACTTCTAAACGTGAAACGACGACTAAAGGTACAACCCGGTCCACTAACAATCTGAGCCGTTAACAACGCCAGTTACTGTCTGTTTCACTCCCACTTCTAAACGTAAGAAACGACGACTAAAGGTACAACCCGGTCCATTAACAATCTAAGCCGTTAACAACGCCAGTTACTGTCCGTTTTATTCCCACTGCTTAATCGTAAGAAACGACGACTAAAGTTACAACCCGGTCCATTAACAATCTAAGCCGTTAACAACGCCAGTTACTGTCCGTTTCATTCTAACTTATAAACGTAAGAAACGACGACTAAAGGTACAACCCGGTCCATTAACAATCTAAGCCGTTAACAACGCCAGGTACTGTCCGTTTTATTCCCACTTCTAATCGTAAGAAACGACGACTAAAGGTACAACCCGGTCCACTAATAAGCTAAGCCGTTAACAACGCCAGTTACTGTCCGTTTTATTCCCAATTCTAATCGTAAGAAACGACGACTAAAGGTACAACCCGGTCTACTAATAAGCTAAGCCGTTAACAACGCCAGTTACTGTCCGTTTCATTCCCACTTATAAACGTAAGAAACGACGACTAAAGGTACAACCCGGTCCATTAACAATCTAAGCCGTTAACAACGCCAGTTACTGTCCGTTTTATTCCCACTGCTAATCGTAAGAAACGACGACTAAAGGTACAACCCGGTCCACTAATAAGCTAAGCCGTTAACAACGCCAGTTACTGTCCGTTTCATTCCCACTTATAAAACGTAAGAAACGACGACTAAAGGTACAACCCGATCCATTAACAATCTAAGCCGTTAACAACGCCAGTTACTGTCCGTTTTATTCCCACTGCTAATCGTAAGAAACGACGACTAAAGTTACAACCCGGTCCATTAACAATCTAAGCCGTTAACAACGCCAGTTACTGTCCGTTTCATTCTAACTTATAAACGTAAGAAACGACGACTAAAGGTACAACCCGGTCCATTAACAATCTAAGCCGTTAACAACGCCAGGTACTGTCCGTTTTATTCCCACTTCTAATCGTAAGAAACGACGACTAAAGGTACAACCCGGTCCACTAATAAGCTAAGCCGTTAACAACGCCAGTTACTGTCCGTTTCATTCCCACTTCTAATCGTAAGAAACGACGACTAAAGGTACAACCCGGTCCAGTAATAAGCTAAGCCGTTAACAACGCCAGTTACTGTCCGTTTCATTCCCACTTCTAAACGTGAAACGACGACTAAAGGTACAACCCGGCCCATTAGCAATCTAACCCGTTAACAACGCCAGTTACTGTCCGTTTTATTCCCACTTCTAATCGTAAGAAACGACGACTAAAGGTACAACCCGGTCTACTAATAAGCTAAGCCGTTAACAACGCCAGTTACTGTCCGTTTCATTCCCACTTATAAACGTAAGAAACGACGACTAAAGGTACAACCCGATCCATTAACAATCTAAGCCGTTAACAACGCCAGTTACTGTCCGTTTCATTCCCACTTCTAAACGTGAAACGACGACTAAAGGTACAACCCGGTCCACTAATAATCTGAGCCGTTAACAACGCCAGTTACTGTCTGTTTCATACCCACTTCTAAACGTGAAACGTCGACTAAAGGTACAACTCGGTCCACTAACAATCTGAGCCGTTAACAACGCCAGTTACTGTCCGTTTCATCCCCACTTCTAAACGTGAAACGACGACTAAAGGTACAACCCGGTCCACTAACAATCTAAGCCGTTAACAACGCTAGTTACTGTCCGTTTCATTCCCACTTCTAAACGTGAAACGACGACTAAAGGTACAACCCGGCCCATTAGCAATCTAACCCGTTAACAACGCCAGTTACTGTCCGTTTTATTCCCACTTCTAATCGTAAGAAACGACGACTAAAGGTACAACCCGGTCTACTAATAAGCTAAGCCGTTAACAACGCCAGTTACTGTCCGTTTCATTCCCACTTATAAACGTAAGAAACGACGACTAAAGGTACAACCCGATCCATTAACAATCTAAGCCGTTAACAACGCCAGTTACTGTCCGTTTCATTCCCACTTCTAAACGTGAAACGACGACTAAAGGTACAACCCGGTCCACTAATAATCTGAGCCGTTAACAACGCCAGTTACTGTCTGTTTCATACCCACTTCTAAACGTGAAACGTCGACTAAAGGTACAACTCGGTCCACTAACAATCTGAGCCGTTAACAACGCCAGTTACTGTCCGTTTCATCCCCACTTCTAAACGTGAAACGACGACTAAAGGTACAACCCGGTCCACTAACAATCTAAGCCGTTAACAACGCCAGTTACTGTCCGTTTCATTCCTAATTCTAAACGTAAAAAGACGACTAAAGGTACAACCCGGTCCACTAACAATCTAAGCCGTTAACAACGCCAGTTACTGTCCGTTTCATTCCTACTTCTAAACGTGAAACGACGACTAAAGGTACAACCCGGTCCACTAACAATCTGAGCCGTTAACAACGCCAGTTACTGTCTGTTTCACTCCCACTTCTAAACGTGAAACGACGACTAAAGGTACAACCCGGTCCATTAACAATCTAAACCGTTAACAACGCCAGTTTTTGTCCGTTTCATTCCCACTTCTAAACGTAAGAAACGACGACTAAAGGTACAACCCGGTCCACTAAGAATCTGAGCCGTTAACAACGCCAGTTACTGTCCGTTTCATTCTCACTTCTTAACGTGAAACGACGACTAAAGTTACAACCCCGTTTACAACGCCAGTTACTGTTTACACATCACAGATTGTCAATTATTATCATATTATTTACAGTAAGTAAAGAAATACAGTGTGTAATCGATTGATAATTTTAATGATAAATATGGTTTTGTTCCTATAAGGATTTCAAGTTCGATTTAATATTAAATGTTATTCGACACTCTGCCTTACTTACAAACTGTATTATTACATGTAATTAATTCGCAGCTAAGATGTGTTTTAGCCTATTTTATAAATAACGATGGAGCCACTATTTTTGTAATAGTGGCAAACAATTTTATTTCAGATGATCAGCTCTGGAGTTAATGTCAGAGACATGAAAGACAAAAGTTTTACTAGAACAACTATTCAAAGCGCGATCCAATGGCCAGGTACTAATAATATAATGGAAGTTGAAATACTCAAACATATTTCTAAGCTGGAATAGATCTACATGTAAATTACATTTGGTTTTTCTGGTACTTTTATAATTTTGAGTATATTTTCAGAATAGCTAACAAGCATGTTAAAAATGTATTAATAATATATTAAAAGTGAAATATCTCCATAATTCCACGATTAAAAATTAATGAATTATTCTATTCAAATTTCAATTTTAAAATAGTAATTTTCCCTTCAGTCGTCACTTATACTTTTTTATTTCAGTTCTCAATCGAAATTAATCTTGTAATACATATTTAAAACTACAAAGTATATTCGTGTAAAATAAATATAGAAATCTTGCCTTCATTCATGATTCATTAAAAATACTTGCTTATACATTGGGTTCTGACTTCACCAAAACATAAAAATAATTCAATAAACTCTAATTTATACATATTTACCATTACATTTTAAAGTAAGTATATTACTTACTCTACAGAAAAATTGTATATTTATTTGATTTAAATTAGTGTAATACTCTGAGACAAAAGATACCGCTAAACTAAAATATCGGATTTTCTTTCTGAAGCAAATTTTATTGTTAAGAAAAATTCATGATTCCGTTGAAGATGACCGTGACATTTTTTGTTTTGGAATTCAGAATATCTAATCAGAAAACTATGTAAAGAAGTTAGAAACAAAATATTAGAACAAAACGTTAAATTAGAACTAAAAGCCGACCACAGTAACGAATAAAACACTAGTTTATAAAACATAGTGGTATAAAGGTGCGATGTACAGTCAAGAGGTACAGTCTGGTCCACTAACAACTCTGTAACTGACAAAGCTACTCTTTGCCTCTTTCTGTTTGCCTGTATGCCGTGTACAAGTATGTGTACATAGGGTTCACATATTATATTATATTATATTTGCCTTTGTGAAGAACTTGAACATGTTTCCATACTAAACAAGTTTCTTGCTAACCAAGTAATTTTTGAAACTACGTATAAAAGATGTAGAATCTATGAACATTCCGGTAAATAGTTAATAATGTAAATGCTTCACTTTCTTTAAGCAAACGTTTCAAGATTTAGCTAAGGCTTTGAATAGAACGTATGTGTCACTAATCATAAGTCACTTTCGACTGAAACTAAAATCTTAGTGCCTAGTTTTAGACGTTTCCTTTAAACAACGCTGCAACAATTTTGTAAAAATTCAGTTATATACTTGTTTTAGCGATTAATTTACGAGCACATAAGTATAAAGGCTTCCATGAAGGTGACATTGAACAGGTTTATTAAAATTTATTGCGAACTTATACATTCATAGTTACATAATCTCAAGTATAACACCTCAGTGTATGAATTGACAAAAACGTAAATGTAACTAAAGGGCATTTTTACATGCATAGAGATTGCTAGAAGGCCAGAAATCTTAAATCAAAACTCAAAAAAATCCACAGCTATACATAATAATGAAATTTAATTTTTTTGTTAATTCTGATCCAAACACTTGACTGATAGGATACCTTATTATCTCGACTGAAAGGATAGCTAATTTAGCTTAAGAAGGAGTTTCGAAGTGACTAATTTGTGCACAATGGCAAAATCCGTGCCAAGCTCAGCATTAATAATTGTTTAATATTACATGCAGACTTACAAGGAGGTTCATTCAAAGACAAGTCACATAAAAACTTTAGCACTAATAACGTTTTATCATAGTAAATATTAAACGGGTTTTATATTGTTTAGATTTTTCATAATTATATTGATCGATCTTTAAAGGGTTTGTAAGTGGGATAATAAATGCGCTTATAAATATAAATTAAGCGCATATATTCAAATCAATTAAATAAAGAGAGGACAATTATATATTTTCAAATGCTAACATTAAATTAAATTCTTTAACTACAGTAACTATGCCAATAAATCTAAATTCTTTCATAGTTCTAACAATTACTTACAATAATCAAACATAAACTTTTTAAGAATAAATCAAGGTCCACGCCAGACGTAATAGTAGCGACCATCCGCTCCATGAAATACAGTTTTAATGACGCCACAAAATGAGGGTGGCTGGATATTGAGATGATTTGAACAGGCAGGGCACTCAAAACTCGGCAAGCCGATATTTCAAATGACTTTGTCATACGTAACAGTTCTATGGTGGGGCATACGGAGGACTGAGGTCCTGGATCTTGACCCACTTGCACTCTTTTGTGCTACAAACTCATAGTCATAAGAGGAATATTTGGCAATTTCGTGTGGATCAAAGCATGAGTAAAAGAAAACATGTTAATATATCTCTGCTCAGCTTTAAAATATTTGATCAGTTATAGTATGGAGTCATGTGTTCATCTCTTGCTACGTCAAAAGCGTAGCGTAAACAGTAATTTTGAGACATTTGCAGTCCTTCACTCAGTGATAAAGTCATATCATTTAAGATAAAGTTGCAGTAAGTAAAGTAAGGGAATATTATTAATTTCACCAGAATTAGTTTCAACTCGGCTGGTAAAAGTTTTCACTAAATTATAAATAAAAACAGGTCAGATTGCGAAATTCCGAGGCTACAAGCCAATTTTCACCGATCCAGCATTAACCTCCACAAACGTGGAAAGAAAAACTGTAGATTTAACGATTTGCAATTTTCCATTAAGTGAGCTAGTATTGCTATCCTCGTGCCATCCTACGTAATCCAGTTAAAATGATAAATTAGTTAATAATGTAGTAAAAGAAAAAAAAGAATAAAAATATATAATAAGGTAGGCCTCATGAAGTAAGAAATTTTAGTTATTTCATCTCAATTATATCGTGTATGAAGTATAAGTTAATTAGGCAAGTCTAATATCGTTATAAATTAATAGAACTTATGAATGCGTCCCAAAATCATTTTATTGCAGGAAAGTCTGAGGTAAGTACCTAACGAAGATAGAAACACTGAATTCTCACAGGTGAAATAAGTAAATTTAGTCACCCAGAGAATAACCACAAAAACCACTAGGATGAGATTTGAACCAGTCGTATGTTTTACAATTTATCTTGAGGAGTTTAGCAAAAGAATATGTAACACAGTCCATTTTTTACGTTCCGTAAACACTCTCCTTAGTCAATACCGAAAAATGTAAATTAAACTGTATTTTTGATGCTAATATATGCCATTAACACGTCACTTTATCCTATCTTTGCACTGACAAACGGAATTACTAAAAGCTACTTTCGAATACTTATTGTAAAAAAGAAATCTCCATCAGGAAGAAATTTCCTCTGTAAAACATCACTTGCTGTATCTGATTAACCTCCAGTAGAGAGAAATTGTATGTTCTAGGACAACCGTTACACGGCCAAGGTCACACAACATCAATGACCCCTCGCCCCCCTCCACCCCCTCGCCCACAGAGGTCAATGACCCCTCGCCCCCCCTCCACCCCCTCGCCCACAGAGGTCAATGACCCCTCGCCCCCCTCCACCCCCTCGCCCACAGAGGTCAATGACCCCTCGCCCCCCTCCACCCCCTCGCCCACAGAGGTCAATGACCCCTCGCCCCCCTCCACCACCAGAGGTCAATGACCTTCAAGGTCATTCGATGACCTTGACTTTGGATTTCAAGGTCACACTATGACCTTGACCTTGGACTTCAAGGTCACCCGATGACCTTGACCTTGGACTTGAAGGTCACCCGATGACCTTGACCTTGGACTTCAAGGTCACTTAATAGCCTTGACCTTCAGTTGTAAGAACGTTTCGTCATAACACTTGAGTCGTCATACAACTGTGACAACACCTGGCTATACGTAGTTTACTTATTATGTACGTCATACAACTGTGACGTGTTAGCGTAATGATGTAATACTTAGGTGATTGCGCAGTGTAAACGCGCATGACTAGGAAATACCAGCCACGTGCAGTGCTAGGTTGTTTGTTGCATCAGCATAGGAAATACCAGTGTGATTAAGCCACGCGCAGTGCAAACTTGTTTGTTGCATCACCATATGAAATACATGTGTACTTTACATCCGCCAGAGATATCAGGTGATTAAAAATATGTTATTATATAAGTATAGGATTAATTTGATTGGTTAAAATTAATATAAATCATGATTCATAAGAATATTTTTTTATTGACGTCATAATTTTACTATAAAACCGAGTTATTTGTGAACGAAATCATTAGTAACGAACAACATTTCATAAAGTGATTATTTAGTTTGTGTGTGTGTGTGTTAATACAGGTAATTAAATATGGAACTTCCTAAAGAAAGGCTATTTCAACTTACCAATGTTTTTAAAGTTTTTGTGCGAGAACATTTAAATAAAACAAAAGTTGTTTTAGAATTAAACAATCAAACTTTTATATTAGATATTGATAATTGGAAAAAGTTTAAAAAAATATTTTTCTGTTATTGATACTGAATTTAGACTGAGACATAATAATTTCAATGATGATGATGAAGATATAACTGATTGACTTGATTATAGAACAGTATCATTTTCCAATCCTGTAGTCAGTAAATGTTATATGTTAGATGAGTATGAAGATAGAAAATCTGAATGGGAACAAATTGCAAGAGACAGAGATCGTTTTAGAAAAAGAATAGCTGAATTTGAAGAAGTGTTTAAATCAATTTTGAAAAAAAAACCAAGTGCAACGTGAGTGGAAAACTTTCATGTGTGTGTTAATGAAAGACGAGTTGTGAAACTTATACCGTCTCAAGGTCACCAACTTTGTGAACAGTAATGAGTGATTTAATAAACCATTATATTTCTTCACTTCCACTTGAGTTAAAATTTAAAATATTGCTTAACCTTTCATATGAAGATGTTTATTTTATAGAAAACGATTATTTTTGGTATCTATTTTGTAAAGAACACTGTATTGAAAAAAAACATGCAATATTTTCTTGGAAAAGTAATGTTATTCTTAATAAAACTTTAAATAAAGATTGTGTGCATGTAGTTTCTTTTTATGCATCTAGATTGTATTTGGGTCAAATTTATTCACATCAAATTTCTTCAGATTTTGTAGCTTACGTAGGTAATCATTTACATAAATGGTTACATATATTTTATAAAAAGGGAAATTGTTATGTTGAGGATGGGTGTATTACAAATTATGCAATATTTGTAGGTGATACTGAATTTAGTCTTTCTAGATTATTAGATATTAATATATTACGAAGTGTTACAATAGATTTTTTGAGAGTCAATTTTTATGATAATCTTAGAATTATAGATTTTTCAGAACACAATGATTATTGTTATGTATCAATATATAAAAATCTTCCAATAAATAACATCACTTTTCAAAAATTTAACGATTTAATATGGTTGCTTAAAGAAAATCAAAATGTAGTTGGTTTTTTAGTTTCAATGAACTGCTACTGTTATTGGTTAAATATGCTTGAGTGATAATATTCAGTTCATATTCATTCTACTTGTTGAACTGAACAGGTAATATGGAGTATTCTTACAGTAAAACTTTTATTGTTACAGGAGATATGAAAGTAGTTGTTAGCGGCTGGCAAAACCAAGTTCAAATTTGTATTGTAAATAAAGATAATAAACATAATTTCGCTTATATGGATCTTGATAAATGGACTGAATTTAAAAAACAAATTAATACTATTGATGGTGAATTTTGGAAGAGATTAAATTACCAATATAGTACTTAAAATATATTACTTTAATTTTTTGTTTTATAGGATGGAGTTTATACTGGACTTTCAAGGATTCAAAAACATTATCAACGATTTTGTCATAAAAGAGCTTGCTCTAATATCAACGGACGAGCAAGTGTACCAACTGCAGTTGTTTCAACCACCGTGTAATTTTAACAATCTCCCTACACATTTACAAAAACAAGTCAACTGGTTAGAGAAACAACATCACGGTTTACAATGGAGTTCTGGTGTTAAACACTATTCTGAATTGAAAGACGTTTTTAAAAATATAAAAATACAAGGTAAAATTTATGTAAAAGGCACTGAAAAAGAAACGTTTACAAAAAAATTGCTATCCGAATTCAATGTTGAAGTAATTAATCTTGAAAATCTCAATTGTCCTAGTTTATGTAATTTAAGAAAACAAATGAATGTAGATATATTGAAACCATGTGTGTTTAGTCATAATTCATCAAATTGCGCATATATAAATGTACATGCAATTTTAAATTGGTGGAAGAATACAAAATATGTTAAGGAAAATTTGGAAAAAATTAATACAGCAATCAAACTTTGTTCCACAATTGGTTACACAAATTTGTC
Source organism: Homalodisca vitripennis (assembly GCF_021130785.1). Taxonomy (NCBI): domain Eukaryota; kingdom Metazoa; phylum Arthropoda; class Insecta; order Hemiptera; family Cicadellidae; genus Homalodisca; species Homalodisca vitripennis. The sequence continues at coordinate 38,210,149 of NC_060212.1, forward strand.
AAAAGATCAATTAGAATATCTACCAAAAGAATATATATTAAATCACATTGTTAACATTGATTGTATTTATGATAAGTTACCAGTTTATTTGAAAAACGACAAGGACATATTAAAATCACTACGTTGTCAAGAGCATTTTTTCCCCAGACTTTGTGAAAATGATGGTCCACAATCGAAAATAAAGGACTGTTACTTTTGTAACTATGGTGAAAATTGTGTATAGTAAATAAATAAATGTGTGTGCTTTTGAAAAAAAAATGTTTTCTTTTTATTTACCTTGCACTTATTCTTTATAAATATAAAATAGTGTTATTTACTTTTTCATATCAGCTATGAGTGTAAAAGAGGAAATAGCAAAAGAACTGCACAGACAAGCGCGTAAAAATTTTCCTCGACGATATGTAGAATTGAAGGGATTAAAAGACTTATATCAAGCGGATTTAGTTGAAATGATACCTTATTCTAAATGTAATAAAGGTTATAAATATATAATGACAATGATTAATTGTTTTTCCAAATTTGCAATAGCTGTTCCGTTAAAATCAAAAAGCGCTACTGATGTTGCGCTAGCATTAGACCCGATTTTATCCAAATTTCCAATGAAACATATTCAAACTGATGCGGGAAAAGAATGGTTTAATGTGAAAGTTCAATCTTTATTCAATAAATATAATATCAATCATTATAAATCTTTCTCTGATTTAAAAGCAAGCGTCGTAGAACGTTGGAATCGCACATTGAAAAATAAAATGTGGATTTCGTTTAGTGTACAAGGTAACTATTGTTGGCTAAATATTTTACCTAATTTGGTAAAACAATATAATAATACCGTACACCGTACAATAGGAATGAGACCAATTGAAGTTAATAGTAAAAATGAAAGAAAAGTATTAACTAGAATTATAAATGCAAGAAAAACATTTTACCTGAAACAATCATTTAAGGTTGGTGATCGAGTCAGGATAAGCAGAGTTCGTAATATTTTTGCAAAAGGTTATTTACCAAAATGGAGCAATGAAATTTATACAATATGGAAAGTACAATCCACATTTCCTGTTACTTACATTTTGAAAGACGATAGAGGAGAAATAGTACAAGGTGGATTTTATCAACAAGAATTAAGTAAAACTAAATTTAACGATATTTATTTGATAGAAAAGATAATAAGACGTAAAGGTGATAAAGTTTTAGTACGCTGGCTAGGATTCGATGAATCACACGACAGTTGGATTAGTAAAGAAGAGCTGGTAAAATGAAATTTATTAAACAAACTGTTCAGTTACCGATATTAAATTTGGATAAGTTAGTAGAAGGAAATTCTGGTGAAATGCAAAAAAGTAAACGACACGGTGATTTACTACCTGATACAATAAGATGTATAATATGCGGTCCTTCTAACTGCGGTAAAACTAATTTAGTTTTAAACTTATTATTTTCGTCAAAAGGATTATTTTTTTCTAATGTTTATATTTTTTCAAAATCTTTATTTCAACAAAAGTATAAATTTTTACAATGTGTATTGGACAATATAAGTGGAGTAGGATATTTTTCTTTCTCTGATAAAGATGAGGTTCCATTTCCTAGTGAAATTAAACCGTATTCAATTATGATTTTTGACGATGTTATTTGCGATGGACAGAAAAACATAAAAAATTATTTTGCAATGGGACGTCATTGTAAGATTGACACTTTTTATATTTGTCAAACATACAGTTTTATACCAAAACAATTAGTACGAGATAATACAAACTTGATAATACTATTTAAACAAGATGATAAAAATTTACACCATGTATATAATGATCATGTAAATATAGACATGTCATTTGAACAGTTCAAAGAAATGTGTATCAAAGTATGGAATCGAGGGAAAAATAAATTTGTAGTGATTGACAAAGATAGAAGTTTAAATAATGGACGTTATCGTTCGGGTTTTGATATTTTTATAACATGATTTTAATAAAAGCTACAAACTAGCAAGAATTTCATTATTGTAGTCACACGTTTTGTTGAGTTAACATCATGGAGAAATTTGATGATTCTTGGTTTCAAAACAAAACAAAAGACGATGTGGTTAAAGAAATACATAAATTAAGAAAAAATATAAAAAATAAACATAGATCGATTGAACGAGAACAATTTGACACGGAAGAATTGTGGGAAAAACAATTGAAACCTGTATCAGAACCGTTAAAACAACTAATAAAAGAAGAACAACAAGAACAAGAACAAGATAATACTAAAAGAATTGAACGGAAACGAAAATTATTTAAAAACGAAATTGAATCTGATTCGGTTCCTGTAAAATTACGAGTTGTAAATCCTCCTCAGGGTTTAAAAAGAAAACAGAAAATTAATCTACCAACAAAACATGATTTTGAAAGTGATTATGAATACGATGATGGTACTTTAGACATTCCAAAATCTAAAAGAGGAGCAACTCAAATTCTGAATGATGATAACAGTGATATGGAAACAGTTGGAACGGATGAAGAGGAAGAAGAAATGGAAACAACAACAACAACTGCTGTTACTCCAGCAAGATCAGACGTTTTTGAAAAAATATATCAAACCCGGCCTACGGGTGAGGAATTATTAAAAACACCCGAAGGAAAACAACTTGCTAAATATTATATTGATAAAAATTTTACAGGTAAAATAGCCAAAGAATATTTTTCTAAATTAATAACAGGCACTAAACATATAGATCATAATTACGGGTTACATGTTGAAGGTGATTCTTGGAAAATCGGTGATAAACTTGTAGATATTGACGGTGATGATTTAATTATTGATGGAATACGATATGAAGGAACACGAGGACTTTATGAATTAATATTTATGAATAATCCTAATGCATATATTTATTCTGAAGATGGTTTAGAAAACTATTATTTAATTATAATGCAAACCAATGTACATAAATCTAATTATTCGTCTTCAGGAAAAATAAGATCAAATAGAGGCATCAAGTATAAAAATATTATTTCTCGATTATTAAAGAGAAGAAAACCGAAATCTACGAAGACCACTAATACCGATGAAAGTGGTAATCAACAACAACAACAACAACAAGCGGCCTCAGGTAGTGGAATAGTATTGTCTAATTTTTCTTCTTTAGAAAAAACAAAATCACAGTCAAACAAAGATAATAATAATAATTTTCCAATACTTAAGAAAAGAAAAGCAAATTCTGCGATGATGATGAACACTTATACAGATGAAATTAATCACCAGGAAACGGCAGCAGACAGTGGAATAATATTATCTAATTTAAAACCAGATGTAATTTACTATGATGATCCTAACGAACTGGTCGATAGGTTGAGAATACTATTGGCTTCTCAAAAGGCGGGCAATACAGCACATTCAAATGAAATAAATTCAATATTAGAAGAGTTATATGAATTAAGGGATAAATTATTTTAATAAATAATGATTACAATACTTGTATTTTTCATTTTTATTTCAACCTTTGTATCTGATAGTAGCTATGAGTGTAGATAAGTTTGGTCACTTTTCGAATGGTAGTGGTATTAGTTCTAGTAGTAATCTGAGAGGACCTAAGGGTGATGGATTCCATATCGACGGTGATGGAAACTATGATGTATTAAATAAGAGAATTTGTAATCTAGGTGACGCGGCAAAACCTAATGATGCAATAAATTTTAGTATTTTCAGCGATGCTATTCAAAATTGTCTTACAGTAATAAATGATAAAGTTGAAGAATTAAAAACTGATTTTCAGGGAAAAGTAAGCGGTTTAATTAATCATCTTGAAACTAAATTGAAAAATGAAATAAAAAATAGAGAGCAATCGATTTTCAATATACAAAATTATTACATCGCGCTGGTTAAAAAAAGAAGGATCGTCAATGTTAGTGCCAGTATTAATGATAACGATGTTGTGATAAGACAAGAACTAAACTCAACTAGAGAAAAATTAGAGCAAACCGATAGAGAAATAAAAATAAACACTTTAGATTTAAAAAGCGAATTCGAAAATTTTACTAAAAACGATTTTATAAATTTAAAAAATGATTTTTATAATTTTAAATCACATGTTCGTGATACGATTCAAGAAATATTAGAAGAATTGGAAGACGATAAAGAAGACGTTTAGTACAATTATATATTATGGCTAGGAGAAAAAACAGTTGTGCTAGTAGTTATCAAGGCTCGGGACTGATAACATCACTTGCCAATGCAGCAGGTTCAGTTTTAAATAAAGCAATCGATATTTTACCAACGGAAATACACTTACCAAATTACCAGTTTTGTGGTCCAGGAACTAATTTGAATAAGAGACTTGCATTAGGTCAAAAAGGAATTAATAAACTTGACTCTTTGTGCCGTCAACACGATATAGCGTATGCAAAGTATAGTGATAATAAACAGAGATCTATTGCGGATCGTATATTAGCTGAAGGCGCTTGGGAAAGAGTTAAAGCATCTGATTCAAGTTTAGGTGAAAAAGCAGCCGCATGGGCAGTTACTAATATCATGAAAGCAAAAACCAAACTTGGAGGAGGAGGAGGAGGAGGTGGAAAAAAGAAAAAGTCAAACAATTGCTTTAAATGTAAGAAAAAAATAAAAAGGAAAGTTAGTAAAAAGAAAACGGTTAAAAAAGGTAAAGGTCTATATTTAAGACCGTATAAAGGTTCTGGTCATTCAAAAAAAAATCACAATGTACTCGTCAAAAATAATCGATCGTTTAGCTAATAGACCATTAACGAATAAAGATATAATAAAATGTGCAAAAAAACTTAAATTACCACATTTCAGAGGGGTTTTTATGCGTGATTTACTACCAATTAGAATACGTAATAAAGAATCTGCAATTATAAATTTAGACAGTTATGCAGGACAAGGTACACACTGGGTATGTTTTTACAAAATAGGTTTAAATGTTGAATATTTCGACAGTTTCGGGAATTTACGTCCACCAATTGAAATTCAAAAATATTTAAAAAGTGTTGATGGTAACAAAGTGAATATAAAATATAATTATTTTCCTAGACAACGAGCCGGCACAGTGAATTGTGGTCATTTGTGTTTAGACTTTCTAGCCGTGCGAAGATGATTTGTGTTACTGGAAAACATTCAAATTTAAAATGTTCTCTTTTTCCACCACTGGATTTGAGTTCGTCTGATGAGTGGGAAATGGGATTTTTAGATTTAATGACATATAATTCAATTCCAAATGTTGAAGAAGATATAAATAATAAAATCAAAATTGGTACAGACGTGCTGAGTTTACCAACTGGTGCATACGAGATAGAAGATATTAAGAATTATATTATAAAAGATTTAGAAGAAAAAAAATCTTCTACCACTTTTAATCTTGTTGCAAATAATAACACACTTCATTGTGAAATATTATGTAATCAAATTGTAGACTTTACAGTTCCAAATTCTATAGCGAATCTATTAGGATTTACAAATAGTCAAAAATTAGAAGCAAATAAATGGCATATATCAACTAATCAGGTCGCCATTAATAAAGTGGATATCATTCGAATCACTTGTAATATTGTTAAAGGATCTTATAGAAACGGGATAGAAGGCCATGTGCTTCATGAGTTTTATCCTGCTGTAGCACCTGGTTATAAAATTGTTGAAAAACCAAACATTGTTAAATACTTACCAATTACAAAACAATCAACATTAGGTGAATTTTATATAACATTAGAAGATCAAGAAGGGAACTTAGTGAACTTTAGAAACGAAGAAATCAATTTAAGAGTTGATATAAGAAAAAAACAGAAATAAATAATAATGGGTATTGTATTTCCGATTAGAGAAAATAACAATAACAGTATTACAACTAGCGTTTCTAGTATAAGAAATAATAAATTTAAAAAAGATATTAGTCATGGTCGAACTTTGAAACCGTTAACATTGAAAAATTTAATTTTTCTACAAAATCTTCCGGAATTTAAACGAATTAAAAATGAGTAATATATTAAATGTTAATGAAAATATAGAAATTGATGAATCGCTTATAGAATGGGAATGGCATTCTCACAATCCATACACATCTAATTCTTTTAAAAATAGTGATGAAATTCGTATTCCTGTTCATCAACAAGACGCATATACGTGTCCTAATAAAAGTTTTTTACTAATTGAAGGGAAAATTATTAAATCTGCTGATTCAAAAGATGATACTACTTCAAGTCTAATTAATAACTGTATGGCTTTCTTATTTGATGAAATTAGATATGAAATTTGTGGAACGGAAATTGATCGTGTAAAAAATGTTGGTATAACTAGTACTATGAAGAATATACTTACACTGAAACCGGGAGATGAAAACTGGATTAAGAATGCAGGCTGGAATCCACCATCGATGGACGTTCTTGCAGATAAAACTAATTTTTCATTTTGTGTACCGCTCCAATTGTTATTGGGGTTTGCAGAAGATTATAAAAAAATACTTTTGAATGTAAAACAAGAATTAGTGCTCATACGCGCATCAACTGATAAAAATGCAATTTTTCAAGCTACACCAAGTCTTCACGATTGTTCATTTCAAATAAATAAGATTGTTTGGAAAGTTCCTTATGTTCGTGTTGATGATAATATAAGATTATCATTACTAAAGATTACTGACTCTGATCAGCCCATAACAATGGCGTTTAGAAGGTGGCAAATTCATGAATATCCCTCACTTCCTGTTTCTAAAGCTCAGACTTGGACTGTTAAAACTACATCTTTGGTGGAAAAGCCTCGATATGTAATAATAGGCTTTCAAACAAATAGAAAAGATAAAAATGATAAAAATTCATCACATTTTGATTTTTGTGATTTGGAAAATGTAAAACTTTATCTAAATAGCAAGTATTATCCTTATGATAATTTCAATGGATGCACAGCACTTATGTATGAATTGTATTCAAGATTCCAGTCTTCATATTATGCAGGAAGTGATAACCAACCTTGTCTGAGTAAAAATGAGTTTCTACAAAAATTTCCACTTTTCGTTATTGATTGTTCAAAGCAAGTTGATACAATAAAAACCGGAGCATTGGATATAAGAGTTGAATTGCAGGCAAACAAAGACTTTCCAGCTGGAACTGCAGTTTATTGTTTAATTATAAATGATGCAATTGTACAGTACACACCATTATCAGGAATTGTAAAAAAGATTATATAAAAAAATAAATATGATTTTTTTTGTAAATATTGATGTGTTATTATTTTATCCTTATATTTAAATTAGGAAATAGGAGGTAAAATAAGTACAATAGTATATGGTAATTCAATTGTATGTAAATATATTTGATAATAATACATAATATTAGTACAATATTTACAAAAAATTAGTATAATATTAATAAAAATAATAACAAATATAATATAATATACAGAAATGGATATGTAAAAATTAAATTTTCAATTTTGTGTGACCATACGCTAATGTGTGTACTCCGTCTTTTTGAATACATCTTTTATCATCATTTCCATTTAGAGCCAACTTGTTTATTGTTACTGTTCTTAGAGTATGTTTTTTTGATTGAAACATTCTCATTTCTTTTCTAATATTACATGATGAAAATAAACAATTTTTATAATCATAAAAATTAATATGATTTTTTATTACAGATTTTGTTACACCTTTAGCTTTTTTTAATTTCATCTTTTTTTCTTCTAAATACAAATCGTTCATAGTTCTGTAGGTATAAAGTTTGCTTCTTAATCCGATAAATTCTACTATAGGAATACCCATACATTCGTCTTTAAAACAGCCTAATTTTTTTTATTTTCTACAAAATAACATTTATGATTTTTTGGATAATCTGACATATCAAAATATTTTTTTATACTTAAATTATTGAAATCTTCATATAAATCTTTAGTGAATATCTCATAAAAAAATGAATCAGTATCAATATAAAGTAAGTTTATTTTATTTGGATAAAATGGTTTCATTATGTTATAATGAAAATCGTACATGTGAAATTTGCTTAATTCTAAGACTGTAAATCCAATATAAATAGGTTTATTAAACAATACAACATCTTTACTACATTCTACTGCGCTTAAATTTTCTGAATAAACTATTCGGTTTTTAAAATTAGGTCTGGAAATCAATTTTGACAATCTTTTCTCAGTATTTACTAATTCTAAATTAAGTCTGTCTCGAACATTTTCTATTGATTTGCCAAACATTGCATTATTAAGTAATGTATTAAAGTCTTTTTCAAATTCATTATTCGACTGTTTCCTCTTTTCAGTGTTAAATAAAATATATGATTTAAGCCAAGGACTCTGATTGAATTGTAAGATTCGATGTATTCTTTTTAAAACTAATCCATTATCTAGTGCCTGTTTTAAGTTGACATAATGACACACATAATATTCTTTATCATTAAGAGTAGTGAGTAATTTAACTTGTTTTGAATTTGGCGGACATTGTTTTTCAGGTAGAAATGGTAAATCATTATGATAATCGTGTAAATATGATGGATAACCAATATTACATTCAATAATATATCCAATAGGACTATCATTTGTTATTGATTGTACATTGAATCTTTTTATTTCTTTATTTGTTAACCATCTAAATCCATCTTTTGGCATAGGTTTGATCATAGCCCAGCCATATAAATTATTTGCATCTATATATGTCAAATAATTAGAGGGTTTATTACAATCAAATAATGTATCATTTAAATCTTTATTGTTTGCTATAGCGTGTCTTTTTATACAACTAGTAATACCGCCACGTATTCCTTTTTCAATAAACATATACATGTCATAATTGTTTAATAATTCAAATTCTACTTCTGTAAATTTTAACATCGCATCAAATGTTAAACTAGGAAGAGTTAGGTAATTAGCTGGATCTAATTCATAATTATTAAGACATATAATGCGGAAATTTTCAAATATATCTGCTAATAATAATACATCAGTTTTTAGATAAAAATCAGAATAATCACCTAATGTTTGACAGTTAAATCGTGACCAAACTTTTTTGGCATGATCAAATTCTTCATTTGAAATATGTTCTTCTAACATTTTGTTAAAAAAACATTCTTTTGCAGGTAATTGAGTTTCTTCCAATTTTTCCCACGAATCTGTATATTCATAAGGATACACACCTTTTCTAGTAACAAAGGGTAAATCATTTTCATTATTAAAAAATAATTTAGTATGATAAAATCTTTCTTTTGGTAAATTATTTGCTAACTGAGCTAGACTGGTATTTAAAAATCTAAAACTATCAAGAAAACGTAATTTAATTTTACCAGTCGTGTTTTTAGAAAAACTAACATATTTTTCTGAAGAATTCGGAATAACATTAATTTTTTGTTGGTCACAACCTAACTGTTTAACAATAAAATGTGTGTCATAATTAGAACTTCCATGCAAAAATATTGGTAAACATGTTTGATTTTTTCTTTTCAAATTACATTTGTTACAGAGTAAATTTCTAAAACGTCCAGTAAAGTGACAATGATCTTTTACAGGTTGTTCAATCATGGTAAATTCTAAATTACACAATTCACAATTATTAATAGATTTAATTCTATTTCTTTCATAATCACTCAATGGTATCATAGGTCTATTAATATCAATTAATTCTGCTAACAAATTTGCAATTGAAATTAGATAATCCATAAATTTTGAAGCTGCATCAGGACCTCTATAAAGATACGGTTCATTTGGCAATTGAGATGTCATATGTTCCGGAAAGTCTTTATCAATAACTAAATACACACAAAAACTCATTGGTTCATGTATTTCATTAATGGTTGTGTACTTTGATTGCTGTTCATCAACTTTTTTCAAAATACATTCAAAATCGCAGTAAGCAACAACTGGAACCTTAAACTTAAAATGAAAATTTGTAAATTTTAAAATTGATGGATTATCCGGCATTTGTGCTTTTAACGGCTTATTGATTTTACAGTTTAATTTGTGAGCATTTAATTTTACTTGTTTATCAATTCCTGAATAATGAGCAAAACATCTTTTAAAAAATATCATTTTTTTCGTATTGAGTGAAATTTGTGTTCTAATTAATCTTGAAAAATCATTAATATAACAATAGTGGTTAATACCTTGATCGTTGGACAATAACAATAAATCAAAATGATTTTCAGCTTCTTCTTCACATACTCTGAGTGGATAAATTTCGAATGTTTTATTTATACCATAAACATTTACACTTATTCCAAAATTATTTTTTTCGAATTTTTTAATTTGTTTTAAAGTGCATGGATAAACTAAATCATTAAAATTGAAGTTATTAATTATAGATGTATATCTTTCATCTACACGTTCTCTATGCTCGCCTTCTACATAACGAGCTAGAATTGACCATTGAAAACATTTATCATCATCTAGATTTTGCGGATTAATAATAGCTTTTTTATTTTGAATACACTTTGGAAGAGTAATGTATGAAGAGCCGGCTAATGGTCTATACTTACTACATCGTACAAGAATTCCATCTACAGAATGTAATGTCCAACCGCTACCTTTTCCTAAATAATCATTTTCTTCACCACAAATTTTTGTAAACATATTTCTCAAGATATTATTTAAAGAATTTTCACGAAACACTGTAAAATTAGAGGTTTTAAAAGCCACTTCTTGAGTCTCCTTTGTAAAAGGTTTCATATAAGTACATTCAACAACAATGTTAAATTTTAATGCTTCATATTCATTTAGTAAATTTAATATCAACTGTTTTATTTCTTCTTTAGAAACTTGTAAAATTAAACAAATATCTTTTAAATTTTTGTCTTGGTTTTTCAAATAGTACGTTTTTAAAATACCTTTAAACGCATTTTCAATTTCTATAAATTTATAATTTGGACATACTAATTTTAATCTGTGTTTTTTTCGTTTTAAATTGGGAACTTCTAATAATTTATTTTCATCAGAAGATAATGATGATGATGATGTAGATGGTGATAGAGAATAATTATTTTCCTGTTCTAATTCCATGAGCTCTTCTTCTTCATTATTATCAATGTTCATTGGTTCAGAAACAAAAGTATGTTTTCTTTTTTTAAATGTTAGAAAAGATTCCATTATTTATGATCTGAAAAAGAATAAAAATAATTATTTTAATCCTGTTGATCCAAAACCATTTTCATCTCTACTAGTTTTTTCTAACACACTGTTTTTAGTAACCTCCTCAATATCAGGCCAAACTATTCGCTCGCAAATTAATTGAGCTATTCTATCACCAATTTCTACACTGAAATTATCGTTTGATAAATTGAACAGCACTATTCCTACGTTTCCTCTATAATCTGGATCAATAACTCCAGCACCTACATGTATACCGTTTTTTAAAGATAGACCTGATCTCGGCGCTATTCGACCATAACACTCGTCTGGTAATACTATCGCAATATTTGTTTTTACTAATTTACGATCCCATTTTTTTATAAGTACATTTTCTCCACTTCTTAAATCAAAGCCCGCAGCTAATGGTGAACAACGTTCGGGTGGAAATCCATTTTCCGACAGTCGAATAAATTTTAGAGTGTTACTAGCTGAAAAAATAATAACTAATTAATTAATATAGAAAATTATTGTAAAATCAATAAGACATAGTAAGCCTAAAAATATTTAACAAACTCTACTTAACATTTAGTACGATTTGTCTTTTTTATCAAATGTAACTGTTTCTTGTTTTAAATTGTCCATTTTTAACATGTTTTGACCAACAGACGTTAACACATTGTTAATTACTTCAAACTTTCTTTTGTCTTCTGGATTTTTTTTAACGTCTAATAAAAAATAGCCTTTTTTCGATACTTTTTGCCAGTATTGTTTTTCACTTTTACATTTTTTCAAATCTTTAACATCGGTGATTTCAATTTTAATTAAATGAGTACCAGTCTCGCCAGGTGTTGATATTTTTCTTTTTTGATCGCCAGACTGGTACTGTAAATGTTGTGATATGAATAAGGATTTATTATTTTTATGGTTAAATAATTTAGCAAATTTGTCAACCTCATCATCGTCATCATCAAAGTTTAGTTGATCTGAATCAGACGAATAATCACTTTTTGGTCTTTTAACTCCTTTTCTCAATTTTTTACTCTCTTTTTGTTCAGTATTACCTTCTAATTCTATTAATCTACTTCTTCCGATATCCTGAATCTTTTGTACAATATTTAGTGGAAACGAAACATTAGTAACATTTTTTAATACATCATCAAAAATACTTAATAACATGTCATACGTGTGCTCTTCTAATAAATAATAAACCTGTTTATCTGCAGATAAGTCATTATTTTCTACTAGGTAATATTTAGTCAAAGAATCACATAAGTTTTGGAAAATAAATAGCAGTTGTACTGCTATAGGGTTCATGCAAATGTCTTTTGATTTTTTCAGTTGACTAACCAATTGTTCCCAACTATCCAAACTTCGAAACCCAATCATCCATAAATTTTCTATAATCTGTGTCAATATTAAGAAACTCATCATTGCTGACGTACCGAAAGATGAAGAAGTAGACGGTTGTTGTGTCAGCTGCTGTTGCTGTTGCTGTTGCTGTTTCTGTTGCTGTTTCTGTTGCTGTTGCTGTTGCTGTTTAAGTGGTGGAGGTGGAGGAGTACTTAGAAGCTTACGTAGTATTGAAGAATGCTCTTCGGATTGTGTCAAGTCAACGACTGTTTCAGAATCCATTTCTAAAACACAAAATTAAAATCGTTAATAATCAATACAAAAGAAATTTAATATTTTTTAAATTACAAAATTTAAAATGCACTGTTTTCATCTATTTAATAAAACCAAATTAATACTAGTTTAACACAATTTGTAAATAATTTACCAATAGTTAGTTTTGGAAAAAACAACATATTTTTCAAAAAACGTAGAAAATAATGGAACGTAATTGTATGAAATACATACCTGTATATTAGAAGTGTCTTGGAAAGCATGAACAGAACACTGTTGGGTAAAACTTCTCCTCAGCTTATAAAGAAACCTCAAGGCTGTATCACACGTTGCATAACTACACTTGTTTACTCTACACGCACTTCGTTGAATCCATTACCATAGTGAATAAATACTTATTATTATACTGTTGCAACAAAATTGCACTGCGCGTGGCTTAATCACTCTGGTCATCCGCTTTATTAATATTAATGAATCAAAAACTCCAGAAGGAAAACTACTTCCTGCGCATGTCTTGTGTCAACATACAATATCAGTAATACCACAAACTATTACAATGATCTCATATTTACGTCATAAATATTACATCATAAGTAAACTACGTATAGCCAGGTGTTGTCACAGTTGTATGACGACTCAAGTGTTATGACGAAACGTTCTTACAACTGAAAGTCAAGGCTATTAAGTGACCTTGAAGTCCAAGCTCAAGGTCATCGGGTGACCTTGAAGTCCAAGGTCAAGGTCATCGGGTGACCTTGAAGTCCAAGGTCAAGGTCGTAGTGTGACCTTGAAATCCAAAGTCAAGGTCATCGAATGACCTTGAAGGTCATTGACCTCTGGAGGTGGAGGGGGGCGAGGGGTCATTGACCTCTGTGGGCGAGGGGGTGGAGGGGGGCGAGGGGTCATTGACCTCTGTGGGCGAGGGGGTGGAGGGGGGCGAGGGGTCATTGACCTCTGTGGGCGAGGGGGTGGAGGGGGGCGAGGGGTCATTGACCTCTGTGGGCGAGGGGGTGGAGGGGGGCGAGGGGTCATTGACCTTTGTGTTGATGTTGTGTGACCTTGGCCGTGTAACGGTTGTCCTAGAACATACAATTTCTCTCTACTACCTCCAATTTATTTAACGCCTGTAATTGCAAGTATCGAAGTATTTATGGTTTTTCGTATTCTCGTATCTTTAGAATTCAATTAACACTTTCCACTTTATTATCTTTTTAGGCATAAAACAGCTGAAATCGCCCTCAAAGTGTTTACATGACTTCACTTCGTGTCACGAGATGAAAGTTCCCCATTCTCGGTCAAAACGTCATCTTCCTCCTTTTAATTGGCAATTATGGTTGGGCTAATTTACTTCCTTCATTAAACTACTTAGTTTCCGCCTTTTAGGTTTAGTGTGTTCAGATGTAGTAAATTTCTTTATAAATATTAAACTCTAAAAAATACTTTAAAATTCGGATCCTACATTTTATAAACATCACTACGTTGAAGAACTCAAGATCAGAAAAAAGGTAATAAGTATTTATCATTATTATTTAAACCTTTTTATACTCTTGCTTTCAAACTGTTAGACTTTTACTACAAACACAACTGTTGAGGTTTTTACTTTACAACTTAAGTTTAGGTTTAATCCCTCGCAAACAATGGAAATATAATTAAACTTAGTGAAGGAAAATAGTAAAATCCATGATGAAAGGCATTTCTCAAGTTAAAAACAGCTGTTTTGTAAAAAAATAATTTGTCTTCTTTGATATAAAACAGCTTTTCCTATTTAACAGTTAAAAAAGGATGGAGGAAATATATCTTACTAGGTTTAATGCACAGAATTTACTCAAATCTCGAAGACACTTCTCAGGTCCAGGACAAACTATAGTATGTAAGTGACAGGAAGTCGATCGAAAATTCACGTTTCGAGGATGTATAAAAGTTAAAGTTGAGGAATCACTCTTCCATTATTTCGTATTCAACAGTTAATCAAATCTTGTCATTATCTGAACAGCTGATCTCGTTCTATCTCAGATTGTGTAATATTACATGTCATGAAGTCATTGTTTATAAGAATTCCAGTGTTGTTAACTAAATTCAAACATCATGTTGAGAATATATAGAACTTAACATATCGTTTGGGAAGCAATATTCTATTGTTTACATCATGTTGAGACGATATAGAACGTTAACGTTGAGTAATCACTCTTCTATTGTTTCGTATTTAGTCAGCTTACGAGTAAATCCAATCTTGTAGTTCCCTGAACTGCTGATCTTGTTCTACCTCAGGTTGTGTGATATTATACAAGAGAAAATTGTGAAACTTTTTTAAATAATAACGATAATTATGAACGTGTTAGATCCTTTTATCTTATATATTAAGGTTTTTATAATTTATGTCAGTTATAAAAATATAATTTTGATTTTAATTTGACGGTAAAGGATCAAATGACATAATTTTGAATCCAGGAATACACTTGTATGTTTCGTAGTACCTAATTCTCTCATAGAAAAATAAATGTTTTGGTAAAACAATGTATTGCTAAAATGTTATGGAAAATATTTCATCATTATTTAAATACCAGAACACAGTAAAAAAATACTTAAACAGTCAATACAAGGTATTAAAAGCGATCACCCCTCTGAAAGATTTATGAACATTCTTCAGTCCAAAAAAGAGACTTGGGGATTTTTATGCATAAACAGATACCCTACTACCTGTACACACAAACAGAACAGAACAGAACAGAACACGAACAATATTCAAAGGCAGCTTTCCTGTTTATAAAGAAATATGTATCATAACAATAAAAATCCATTTTTGTGCCAACACATAAAATTTTCACAATGTTAACCGAATTTACATTTTGAAAATATCTATTCTTTATTTTTCTTTATAATTGTATGTGTTTGTGCGGTTTTATGTTTTTGTTATAATTATATAAGTTTATCCAACATAAATATTTTTAAGAATTTTCATTTTATGATTTTCTATAGAATTCTAAAAATACTTCAGTGTGATATAAATCATAATTATTAAGACAAATAAAATAACCATTAATTAGTATAATAACGGAAATTAAATTACATGTTGCGTGTCGTGTTTGCCTGTATAGTCTGAATTCTAGTTAATTTATTTCTGCTTCATAATTTCTTTTATAATGAGTGAGGAAATTTTTGATTCTTTACTACAGACGTTAAACACAGCAAGAGATATTCCTGATATCAAACGAGTATGCAGGAATATGATCATAAATTATCGAAACGTGTTTCGTACAACATATTGCCTGTACATGACTTCGTAACGTTATGTAATTCCTTCCCCTACGCAGAACACGCGCATTTTACAAAGAGTGAATCTTGACATGTATCGTGTCTTGAATTCTTTCCGTCTTCTTTCTCCTCCAAATTATGTTTAAAATGCTTATATTTGTGAAATAAATGCTTATAAAAAGTACTGTACTACGTACATGAAAAAAAGTTAAATTAAAATTATACAATATTAATATAATGTTTATTTGTCTATCAAATATTTACATTAAATAACTCTCAAATTATGAGAATATTTTTTTATATTAGCAGATTGAATGTTTTTAGGACTGCTGGTAGGAATGAATTCTAAAAATGAAAATGTTATAAGGAAAAAACTGAAGATGCTTTAAATTAATTCTGGGGACATATACATTATTTTATTTTACACATTTGAACTATTAACCGTAATTATGCACGGATACAATTTTGTACGGCAATAACAGGATTGATAAGATTCTTCTTCTCAATAACAGTTAAAAAGTATATAAAATTTGCACAATCGTAGAATAATTGTGTTCCTAATAAATAACAGATTTTCTATTTATAAAATATATTTACAAATATTTTTATTTAACTGAACTGAAGACCTCTATTTTACTCCCAATAATAGCGAATATTTAAGAATACTTCTTGCAAATGAGCACTGTACCTAATGATAAATTTAATCAAAGAGAAACCCCGAAATAATCTTTTGTTTTTATTATTTACGTATAACTGTATATTATGTGTATGTGTATATTTATGATAAAATTTAGGTGATTGTCAAAAATAAAAGATTACTCGAAAACAATTCCACGTGTTTTACCTAAAATAATATAAAGTGTTCAATTATTAATGGATACAGTCTGCACAATGATATAGTATGTTATCTCCTTAAGTAATCGAATAATTAGTCGAAAAACAGTAAATTACCTGACTAGTTCGAACTTGCTACATAGATAAAACATTTAAATTGAGTCAAGAATACAAGATGATCGATTGAGGCATGAAAGTCTTTGATCTACATTTAGAAATAATGCCGAATCAGACCACAGAGTCGATTCATCGGAACTAACAAATGGAGGGGATATGTCGAAATATAACTCAATCCTGATTAACTCTATCGAGAGCCTTTGAAACTCCAGTTCAAACAACATTGAATCTGCCATCAATACCGAATTCAGATGATGTATTGAACAGAATTTCCATCAGATTGGAAACTGCTGATTTATAAGGAAGAAAGCCTTATGAAAGACTTATGTTTAATAATTTATTCTTCTTATTCAAGATGTCATATAATAAATCTAATGTTTATGTCAATTTCAAACACGAGAAGCTGATATTCCCAGGCGTGAGTTACAAATTAATATGAATATACTACTGAATGTAATTAGATAAATAAGGAGTAGCTGTTTATAAGTTACGCTGTCATATTTCCATATTACACTAGGAAGGGTACGTCATACATCACGTGTCGCGTATAAGACTTCGCCATGGCTCCATACAAAATGTCATATCTATATCTCATGTGGTCGTGACGAACGACCAGCCGCATGTTTGTAGCTTTAATGACGTCATTCTACTGTCTAATCACTCTGACTGAAAGTGAGGAGCAACTCATCAGCTAAATTGGTTCATTTCAGTGGTGTCCACACACTGCATACCCTGTTGAATACATTTTCTTCCTCTAGCTTCAAGGCTTGTCTATCGGTAACACAAAGAAGTTTCCTATAAATTCTAGATAGAATCTGATAGCAGGTTTATGTCGATATTAAATACATAATTAACATTATATTGTGCTGTGATAAATTATGTAAACCGGGACTGAAATTATCGGAAAATTATTACTGCGCCAGACAGTTTCATTACAGAGCATTTTAAACTAAAAAGAAGCCGTATGCAAAATTCATTCATTTATTTAATTTTTTTTATAGAATTAAATTAATAACTAGTTCACAACATCCAAATCGGAAACCCCTTACTTTAGTAATATTATAAGAAATTTCCCGCGTGTATGATATCGATTCATGTGAAATAAAAAGTGAGATGTTTGTATTATTAAATTTCCTTTTAATAACACTGTTATACGTATTGTATACAATAAAAAAGAAATAATTAGATACGTATTTCCTAAAAGTTACTAAAGCATAGTAAGAAATTGGACATATACCGTTCAATATGGTCATTTCATTAATTGGCTATTACCCATTTAATACTACGTAGACGTTTTGAGTGCTTCAACCAATTATAATAGTGAGCATAAATGAGCTAATTAGTATCAATTACTACTCGTGTATGTTGGACAGTAAATTAGCTTCCGTCTCAGTCACATATCTAAATATTTCACTATGAGTAATTTATAAAGCTAATAAGCCGAAAACTACATATATTGTAAACCGTCATTATCATTATGAATGTTAATAAGTTTAGTTGATCTTACCTTCAATTTTACAGTTAATTGGACTCAGCTAGTATAAGGTCACCTTTCCGGACAATTACCATTATCTGATACGCGTACATAAAAATAATCTCTTGAGTTAAGCTAAAAGCCTTGAAAATTTTTTCCAATATCTTTTGTGTGTCTACTTCTTCCTTCGTGAGTATAACTCCTGGGATACTCCCCTGTATTGTTTTGTGATTACATCTGTGTTTGTGAATATTCGATGAATATAAAACATTGATTATCCGTGTGATTAAGTGTAAATTGTTTAGATCAATGTGTTCAGTAATTTAATGTTTTATGAAAGAAAGAATATATTGGTTTTCATTGTAATAAGCCATAAACAATTGTTAAGGTAATTTATTACTACCAAAGAAGAGAGTTAGTAATAAAGCTCGATTGATAGTTCCTGGATACTTGAGAGTTAATAAATAGTTGAACTCTCTTGTTTTTTCTTCTTTAAAGAAAAACCTTATCGAACAATAAGGTTCGGGGAAAAAGAGCAGTCCCTCCACCTGTCTGTCCACCTATGTGATAACTCTTTTGTTACGTACAGTCCAGTTCTTCGATGCTTCATTGTATCGGTTTATAGGTTATGTAATAGGTTAATTCCTACATAATTCCTATTATCTCAGTGTCAGGCAGCAAAAAGATATTCAGGACTAGTTTCTCAAATACTCCCTACGTTGTATGGTTCACAGTAACTTAATTAAAACTATTTAACATTAACTAGTCACTATTCAATATTAATCTTCAGTATCAGACAAAATCCACAGATTTCTCCCAGTCCTCAGAAACAGAAGAATCGTCTTCTGTACACCCGCAAGAGTTATTGTGTCATTAAAGCAATATTTACAGCAGAGTGTGTGTGTGAAGGAGTACAATATTGTAGAGCTGAGTTACGTGACGTAATTGTCCTATGATATATTGCCTGTACACTGTACTCCACAACTTTGCAATATCTTCCTTCAGGTCAACAGAATGTAATAAAACTGTAAGAGTAACCAATTAGAAACCACCATGTGTTTACTTACAATAATATTCTTTTGTCATTGCTAATTCATGATTATCGTATTTAAAGTAGTACAAATTTAACAAGTTTTCTGTCAAACTAAAATTTTAGCATAAATTATGTTGTAATAAAAATATTCCTGTTACATCCACTGCGTCAGAATAAGGTCAAATTGTATTTAATAACATTCTTCATCGCTAAGATGGATTAATAGATCAGTTTAAAACTCGTTGGAGTATTGAGGAAAACGTTAAACCCCTGTACGCTGGAGTGAAAAATCAATGTATTATACCATCAATGGATAACAAATTTTCCTTTGCAGCCTCAGCAACACAAAGTTTCGTTCTTATTTCACAATTTCCAGCTTTTTCACATTAGTTTGTGCGGTAAAGTAACTGTTGAAAAGTGAGATGTCAAGAGCTCAATATTCAGTTAAGTTCGGTGGCGATTGCAGTTGGTAATATATTAACTTACGTCTCAATTCTCTCGTCAGCTACAGTGGACTCTGATTGGTCATGATGTTCTGTAGATAGATAAGTGTTTCACAGTTCATAATCCCGTAGACGTCTTCAACTTAGAGAATTTCTGTTACAACTTTAGGTGTAGAATGTACATCTTCTGAATTTCTGCTAGGATTATAATTTGCTTTTTTCCGTAATCGGAGTACCTCGTACAAGATTAGCACAATAGGAAAGCATTAATAAGACCCCAATGTAGACCTGCTTGTCCATGTCATATACTGCCGTGTACTTGGTACTGAGTCGCCACAGTACTCATGAACATGCGGTAGAGAGGCAATGGATTTGTCTAATACTGGGTTACCACCTCCAGGAGGATTCCTTTGTGACTCGTTTAAGCTTGCCTGTAGAACTTATACTAGGTATATAAAAAACCGAAGTGTAACTTAAATCTGGGGGACGCAATAGATGTCCAGGGGCGACATGTATCTAACCGTAAATGGAGAGATATTGATGTTTAAACAGGGTTTGTCAACAAATCTGGTTACTCGGTAGGAATTCCTTAAATGTTAAAAGTTTCTAAAAATCTTAACATAAGGGAGTATTTTCTTCCATGCCCACTTTGAATAAAAGAGGCTGGAACATAGCCTTTTCTACTTCCAAAGTGACATGACTGAGGTTGTGTCTATTATCTATCCTTATGGGATATCGACAGGAAGTGATCCTTAACATACAATTTTGTTCATCCTGTCTGTCCAAAAGCAGCACAGATGTCCTTATCTCATCTCCTTGACCTAAGTGAAAGGAAATCCTGGTGGACTGAGGATCGCCGACGACTATGTAAAAGTGGAGTTTGGAGCTGTGTTAAATGTTTTGCATACTGTGAACCTGAGTGAATATTGACCGATTACTAGCGCTGGGTCTATCTCAGAAGTACATTCTTATTACAGATATATTCAAAACCGAGTTTTTGGTAGGTTAGAGCCAAACTTCTTGGGCTGATGTATTATGAAAAGAGTGTAGCTGGAATACGATAACCACCAGAACTGTAGGGGCTGCTTGGTGTGAGACAATGCATCCGCCTCTTCTAGGTGTGGGTGTGTTAAGAATATAAACAGAGAACAACATTTTGGACACCAATCAGATCCTGTTTACTAGCTCTAAACTGTAATAGAATACGATCGGATGGTTAGAAATGTCGGATAAAATACACATAGAACATGTAACGTTGATTTTATAGTGCTCCGTAATAGAAAAGGTCTTTCAATTGATGGAGAAGAAGGGGGAAACCAAGTTGTAAGGGATAATTCGTTTCCGTGAATCACACGATAAGATAAGGAGAACGAAGAGGAAAGGTTAACATATACCAGGGCAATTGATTGGAGTGCTCTGAAGTATAATAGGTCTGGTCTGATATTACACTGGAATGACAGGACAACCCATAATATAACAGATTGCTTCCCAACTATAACAGATAATACAGATCCAGTAGACAATAACATGGAGTAAAACAGGAATGTAGGGTAAGGTTGACATAGATCAGGCATAATTTGTTGAAGTAGTTCGGGTAGCAAAAGGACTGTTTTCTTTAATCAACATTACTACCTCAACTTTCCTGACTGGCAGACCTCCAAATTCATCTCAAACTGAGCAATGTATTCTTTAATAATAATTTTGAATACTATCTTAACGCTCTTTCAAAAAACGTCTTATCTTGATTGAACTGCAATTAAAACCTAGACAAGTACTTGCCTTAAATTAAAATAACCCACCGTGATGAAATTAGTTTGAATGTATTTGACAACACAATCTTATTTGTCTTTGCAATCTATGAGTAATACTAATTTCTAAGAAAAGGATCTTTCAACCGTTCTAATTTAGTTATGAAAATGGGTGGGTATCTAAAGTTTAAAACAATTAAATTCCTAATTTTTATTTTTAAATAGCTATTTTAACTTAACTTAACAGAGTTAAAAACTATCCAGTAACGCACTATACTGTTATAACAGCGTCAGGCTCCGACATTAAAAGGCAGAAAGTCACTATTTCCAAAAAAACATTTTCTGTCCTCATACGGACGGCAGATGCTGATTAAAATGTCATTTACTCTGCTATCATTTATTAAGGGTTGGTTTTTGGATAAATCAAATTAAAATATACTATCTAAAAAATTTACGTTTTATACTTCAATCCTTTATTTACTCTCACTATGACCCTAAAAAATGCACTGTATCTACTAATTGTGCTGAGGAAAATACCTCTATTGACTTTACGAAAAACTACATCGCCGTTTATGTAATGCAAATTGTACACTAATTTCTGGACAATAATATTATATAAAACCTAATATTTATTTAATTTGATTTGTTATATTAATTAAAAATATACCATTAACATTATCTGCTCAATGTCAAAGTTTCCAATATTATTTACTATCTCAATTATTTGATAGTGATACAATTGAGAGACAACTGAGTCTATTGGATTGTATAAGCTGTCTCTCCAGTGTAAACAGCAGATCTTTTGTACTCCGGACATGTCCAATCAAAGTTAGCTTTGTGTGTCAAATTTGAACTCTTTGACTCCCGTTATCGTATTGTATTCGAGACACTGAAATTGATATTTTGTGAATTAACTTGTCAATTCTATTGGCCTCTGGTCAGTCGTATGTGGTTGGTCGGTGAATGCAGACATATTGTGACCTGTATTCTTG
This sequence comes from Homalodisca vitripennis, assembly GCF_021130785.1. Taxonomy (NCBI): domain Eukaryota; kingdom Metazoa; phylum Arthropoda; class Insecta; order Hemiptera; family Cicadellidae; genus Homalodisca; species Homalodisca vitripennis. Next base: position 38,232,699 of record NC_060212.1, read on the forward strand.
GGTTCAGTTTTAATAATTAGTGTTGTGTTTTGTTTATATTTAAGTGCATGTTATAGAGTTAGTGAAGTTGACACACAACATGGTAGTTGTGATTCCCAACTTAGGCGTGTCACTACGCTCTGGTATGATTTGTTTATTTTAGCCTAGTTTGTAATATTATATGTTAGGTCAGTTTTTTACTCGAAGAAAAGATCAGATTGCAAATTTCGAAACGTAGCGGTATTGATATTTTGTATCACTGAAAGATGGCAAATGTCCAGAAAAGTCCTGTTTCCTTCACAATCCTTCCATCGTCAAAAACAAACTTTAAACAAAGAATTGTCACTCACTATCTTGCAACGCTAAAGTTTGGAGACAAGAGACTGAAAATGATATTTTGCACATTGTTGTGTTACTTTAGTTTAACGGCAGATATTTTTTACTCTAGACCCTCCCATTCAATGTTGTTCAAACTTTCAACTTCTCACTAATCAATCAGTGAGAAGATCGACTTCTCTGACTTTCTCCATCTTATTTAATGTTATACATGTTTACAATTATTTAAATACATTCTTCTGGTTAATAAAAAAATATTAAAACACAACACATGAAAAATTTTAAATTTTGACTAAGTGTTTAACTAAATTTTATTTATATCAAATTTATGTAACAATGTAATCTGTATCATTATCAAAGGCACTCTTATATTCGTCCTCTCATTAAAGATTTACGTAAACATACATAATGCATTTACATTACCAAATATTGTGGTTTTGTGTTATAGACACTGACTACCATGTGAATGTTCTCTTCATATAACGAGAATCACTATCGGGATCCAAATGGGTAAACCATTGGGACAGATCCAAGCCCTGCAGTCAATGGCGCTCGCATGGTTCTGATGGTTCACTGCTTTCCAGACGTCATCGTTTTCTGTTGTACAGCAAATGGAGTATTTAACATCTTACATCACATATATGCTTTCTGCGCCGGAAAGGATAAACAATGTTGTCATTAAAAATAATGATATTTTATTCGCTGTCACGAACTTCAGTACAAACACAGGAGGATGGTGGTGGATTCCAAGTTGTAATTTTATTTTAACTTACTAAATTTTTAATTTATAAGAAAAAAGTAAAAATTTTACTTCCACTGATTTCATTTGAATATTTTCATCACCATATCGTGCATATATTTTACTGATAACTATGAGAAAATGAGAAACCTCGATGCAGTAATATCTCCCTTATGACTATTTTTTTTTTTTTTGTAAGCCTTATTCTGACCGTCCTCATGGGCCACTGACCTGTGCGAGGATCTTATCAAACAGAATAAAGGGGAGAGCGGATACAGTACGAGGTTGATTGTACTGATAAAAAGTGCAACGGTCACAGACAGGATTTGAACCTGCGCTATCTCTAACTCAGACCCAAAGTCCAACGACTTAGACCGCTCGGCCATCGGCACTCCCTTTATACTGTATAACTAAAAATTTAACAATCTCAAATGAGTTTCTAAGCGTGTAATATCACCAAAATTAAAGTTTACTTGTAGGATAATCTTATTATCTACTCTGCAAACCATGGAATGGCTAGACTCCTAAAACTGGGAAGTGTGGCAACATATGTTGATCTCTTTGCTGAAAGCGCACAGTCACTGCGAAGGAAGTATAACTTGCAATGTGCACAGGAGGGGAGATGATGAACATAACTATAAAGAACCACTACATCAACGCATGCTTTACCTTTACATTCCCAAATGCCAAATCCTCTTTCTTACCAGAGATTTATTATCCTATATTCCCATAGCTTTATGTTTTCAATTCACTGTAATTATTTATTTTTGTTATTTTTGTTGTTAATTATTACTTATAAAATCTTTGTTATGGTTGCTTTGTTAAGTTTGCAATATTTTATACAGACATGTTTCTATACTCTTTATCCTCACTAATTACTTGTTGCATTTTCTCATTGTTACGCTTAAATTGTCATCTTGTTATCTGTTAGCTTTTTTATTGTTGTTATTATTATTATTGTTCTCATTGTTGTCTTCTAGTTGTATATGATTGTTCTCTTTCGGTTGTATATAATATAGATGTCCTCACAAATTATTGTTGCATTATCTCATTGTTACGATTAAACTGTCATCTTGTTATCCGTTAGCTTTGTTATTGTTGTTATTATAATTATTGTTGTTCTCATTGTTGTTTTCTAGTTGTATATGATTATTATTGCAGACTCTAAGTATCCTATATAGCTGTTTGGTCACCTGTTGCTATGATAGTTTACTCACTGAATAAGTGCTACTCATTGTCATCTAACTATTACTGTTGCATTGTTTTATGTAATTTTTGTAAGATATTTAAGCTGTCTTGAAATCTTAATATATAGCAAATAAGTACTTTAATGTAAAAATGGTGGAACCGTTGTAAATTATAGCAGTAAATTTATCGTGTTGTATAGTTCTTATGATTATGGTACATGGCACTTGTGAAGTCTCTCGCAATTTTAGTGATAATACAAATCCTAATACTTTCATTTTGAGATTGGCTCCTGAAAACCTCCTTAACCTTATTAATTAGCACTTTTCTTTCGTTTAGCCTTGGCTTGGTTTTTAATCTCTTATTGTTATACCTAACTATACTATTTCTTGTAGGTTTGAAGGTTTCGGAGAACGAGCGACAATCGAAATAACGTATGTTGGAAAGGGTTAAATCAATTTTAATGTTGAGATTAGCTCCAGCTTATCTTCCTCTATGTGTAACGCCTGAAAACTGATACTGACACATACTCGAATCTAAAATTGAAATCGAAATGATTCCAATGTTTGTATGGAGTGATCCAAAAAAGTCGGCGACGAAGAATTTTAGGAATATGAACTCTGTATATATCAGATGCGTGTCCCTGACTACAAAATATAGTGAAATCTAAGTGAAGAGGTATTTTCTTTGCTTCATCAGGTGCACAATAGATCTCTAGACACGGTAGAGCACCGAGTTTTCTATCCTTAACGTAGCTATTAAGGTTTGAAACAATCACTAAGTTAAAAATGAAGTGTAGGTAAACTCAACATTAACAATAATCGAAATATTAACTGCCTTTTTACGTTTTGATTTAGTATATGTCAATTACCCTACTCACTATATTTTATGGTTTCTAGTGCAGGCCAAAAATTATTTTATTATTTAGCATTACTGATAGACCGATAAAGCTACAAAACCTAGTTAACTCCCGAGTAGTGGTTCGCTACTTCTGTAAATTTTAATTACGCCACTTTCTGATAGAGTACTACTGAAGTTTAATATTTTTCGGAATTTTATTGCAGACTTTCGGAAATATGAAACGCGGTTTCGGTTTTTGTTTTCGATAAGAATCTCCTTTCAACCAAAATTCTACAGTCATATCCCTCTTCTGGAGGCTGAAACACTGATCATAAAAGTATATATATATATATATATATATATAAATTTATATAATAGCCTAACATTGAATAACAAAAAGTACTTGCTCCGCCGGGAGTCGAACCCGGATCTCTCACTTGCCGGGTGAATGTGCTACCATTACACCACAGAGCGCTTACTCTTTCCGATTCAATTATTTTGTATTTGGCCATATCTGTCACATATGCGTTTAAATAAGCAAACTAACATATTTACTTTTTCCGATTCAATTATTTTGTATTTGGCCATATCTGTCACACATGCGTTTAAATAAGCAAACTAAACATATGATCGGAAGACGAAATACCTGTCAAACGACTTTTATTTACATTAAATTGTATATAAATGGCAATAGCCTTATTTAATTTCAATTAAAATTGAATCACAAAAAGTACTTGCTCCGCCGGGAGTCGAACCCGGATCTCTCACTTGCCGGGTGTGTGCTACCATTACACCACAGAGCGCTTACTTTTTCCGATTCAATTATTTTGTATTTGGCCATATCTGTCACATATGCGTTTAAATAAGCAAACTAACATATGATCGGAAGACGAATATATATATATATATATATATATATATATATATATATATATAATAATTTGCAAAAATCTCCCCATAGTCCAAATTTCACAGGGTTAAATTGTTTCTCGAATTTTACTAAAATAGTTGTTTTATTCAGGTGCGATATTTATTCTATAAGACTCTTAACAGTTATTGCTTCTAGGACAGTACAAAAAACTTGAAAGCTAATATGGAAATATAGTAAGAATAATTTACCACTTCTAAGTTCCGAGTGGAATAAGTGGCTATGTGAGGAATGACCTATCTCTAATTTCTCACCAAGGACAAACTTCAGCACAAATCATCTTCTCGCCGGATATAAGCTCAGAATTCGCGTAAAGCCTCATCTTCTTCCCTGTAATTGCCAATTATCCTTGAGGTCGATTGACTTCCTTCCTTAACCAAAGTTCCATCCTTCTGACTTATTTACCAACTGAATGTTTTGCATGGTGGTAAAACAATGTTCAGATACAGATTGATTAATAGTTTTAGTTGGTTTAGAAACTTTAAGTGGCGAGGATGCCTTCAGTCTGAGTGGCGACCTTGCAGCAACATTCACAACAATTCGTACACTTACACCTACATACAATATTATCTAAGTAAAGAATGCACCCATACCAACACATAAACCGACACACACACACACACACAAAACGCTGCTCAAATCACGAAAACCTACAGACAGACAAAGTCATTTTTTTTTCTTTTTTAGTTTTTTTCTTGACACATTTAAACTTTTACGGCCAAAATTAGGGACATATGATCAGCACCTAAAAAGAATATTTTCCTATCATTATTTGTAGTCTATTAATTATATAATGAGTAAGCTACTATATTATTTATTTAATTATTATGCTCGACTTATAATATTTTGTCAATGTAGAAGATGTACCTCTGCACAGGCTTGCCTTTAGAGGTATATTATATTTCCCAAAATATAAAAAAAAGATGAATTATTTAGAGCTGGGGGAGGGTATTTTAAGTATGTTAGTTAACCAAAACGTGTTTTTTTTATTTTTTATTTTAATTTTAGTACATTCTAGGAAAACAGTTAAGTTAAACTTTTAGATTATATTGATGTCTATGTAAATATTAATATTTTAATTTTGTGAGCTTCAATTATCTTAGTGTAAATCTTATAGCATATTTTTTCTGGTCGACACCCTGGCAGGTCAAGGACTTTATTGTATACATATCTGTTATTGTTTATTATGTATTAACTATGTTTTATTTTTGGGAAATAAATATTTTCTTTCTTTCTTTCTTTAAATCATTTACAAATTAGGTTATGACCAAGTAAAGTGAAACATTGTTACGATTATATTATTGTAAAAGTAAGTATAATAAAGGTATATTTTAATTTGCATACAAAGTGTTGCATTCAAAACTGCCTACAATATGAATATGTATATTAATTTTAAATTTTAAATGACAAAACTAAAGAATAAGTATTAGATTATATTGTAATAAGTTACGATTTATTTTTATATCATTCATTAATATTTTTATATCATTCATTATTATTTTTATATCATGCATTAATATTTTTACAGAGATTGGATACTAAATTGAAACGTCTAGTTTGTTGTTGCTCCAAATAATGAGTGGTAGTTTGTAATCCTTTTAAAGCATCCATCCAAGTTAAAAATTGTTTTAAATAAATGGATTAAACTCAAATTTCATATTCTGATTTTATTGGTCATACATTTAAAAGACCAAACACGGAATAATGATGCAACGCGATAAAAGTAATCAAAATATGTCATAGTTAGCAATATATGGATGAATACACGTTAGTCACAAAGAGATTTTGGATTTTAAAGAGATCTGCTTAGTTTGTTTTTACATGCATTTTGTCAGGTTGCTTTGGATCTTTAATTTTTAAAAGTTAAAACACTCTTCAATTTTATATTGATAAAATGCGAGATCAGATTTGCTAATCACTTATCCTCATGTTTATTAAATTATAAAAGTATTTTTTCCATACGAATTCTTCAATACTTAGGGCCTTGTCTTGAATATTTTTTCTGAATTATTTGCAACTAAATTCATAAATAAGATCTGTGTAATCATGAAATCTTAAATATACCACATCGTGACTATATGCATGTTTCACAAGAAATCATATTTGTATTAGCGATTGTTCATATTTTTGTGTGTTTAGATAAACTTTTGTAATTTAGATGTTTGAAACATTTTCTCGTTTGGATACTTAACCCCAGATTATGTCTGGACCTGTTACGTTCAATGCTATTATTATTTTGAGGTCTTCGAATCGACAGAAATTAAACAGAACTTAAATAGTGTTAACCCAGAAAAAGCTTTCTCGACGAGGATGGAAGAAGAAAATAGCCAGAGTAGTTCTACTGCCCTTGTTTGAACCCTTAAGGCCTATCAGGTCATTATCCAACAGTAGTGTTGAGCTTCTAAACACCATGGCAACGTCTCTTCAAAACAGTATAACGGTTTTTTGATATATTTTTCGTATAGTTACGAAGTCTCATAACCATATGTCAAAGTTTTCGTTCTGAATCATGTTTTTTCTGAGTTTAAAACAATTCAGGACTACACCACCACTGCACCGATTTTCTCATAGTTAATTGCATGGAGACTTTCTTCATTATGTTGTTATTTGGACCAATCTATAGAACTTGGAATTCGAATGAAACATTGTGATTGTTCTCTCCATTGCAATAAGATGTGATGCAGCAGCATTAGGCATTATAATACACACTAGACTTGGTGGTGGAAATCTAGAATGACTATCGCTAGCTTTTTCATTATTGCACATCTTATATGACATTTATTATCACCAAGATCATCTTATTGCATGCAATATATGTGTAATAAGACTATAACATTCATATACTGTAAATTATTTCATTGAACATTTAATTTTATTCTTTATCTTGTCCAAAATAAAACTAAACAGGTCAATTGTAATAAAATTTAATTTATTTTTAAATAAAAATTTCCAAAATTTATCTTTTACATAAGTCTTAAGATGTCTAATGTTTCATAGATCATAAAAACATCTGAAAATACTGTTTTATTGGCTAAACGTAGCGAAATCTAATACTCGAAAGGCTGGGAAAAATCCATTCTTATATTTCTACACGATATCTCGAGAACCAACTAAACTATAGACTTGAAATATAACACGATGCTTTATAAGTTCCATGATAGTACAGGTCAATCCATGGAATGTGGGTGAGCATAAGCGAACCTTTTTCAGTGGTCTACGGGTTACCATGATGACAATGAGGAAATCGCAGGACAAATAAACTGAGTGTAATCATTCAAAATGTTTTCATGTGACATATTATCACATGCACCTATAGATAACCTCAACGAATTTATTACATCTTCGTCAGACACATCACAAAAGATAGCCTTGCTATCGAAAGGCCTTACAAAAATAAAAGTATTTAATGTTGGTTTTTTGTGTTTAGATGTAATAAGTTACCTGTAGTCAATATAAGCTCCATCTTTAACCTCAACGAAGCCTATTATGCGACACGTGGTGTCTAAACTTACTACACATGTACAGTAGGTCTCATACTGGGGTCAAAGGCTGCACTAATTAAAGGAACACTTTTTACAGTAGCCGAGCACTTGAGATTATAAAATATATCGAAAAATGGTTATATCGGTGTCTTGACTGTAAAGAAACTTTTTATTTCTGCAGTCGCCTTAATGAGCTTGCGGACGTTTCTTGTTATATTTGGTTCGCAGACCTTACCCTAGACACATCACAGAGATCCACTACAGTTGGTGTACATTGACCTAAAATTTGCTCTTTATTTACATTGAAACTGTCTTACTAGTATGCAATAAATATTACAGGTAATATTAGTCATTAAGCTTACGTAGCTGATGTCATCTAAATATTTCAGGTCTGCATCGAGCCAAAAAGTTTAGTTGTTGACAATGAAATTGGCTCTTCAAAGCAATAAACTTAGAGCCTCCAGATTTTAACTGTGTTCATAATGTTTCGCCGTAGTCAAAAAAATTAGATAAACGTCATAAATATGAAATGAAATGAAATGAAATATGCCTTTATTCAAGAGGCGGAGTTAGGGCTATTTAGCCCTCTCTACCACTCAACCTCACCTCATTATATTTAGGTTAAATATAATGTAATCTAAATTACACTTTGCTTCCAATATAAAGAAACGCCTCATATGTTTGGTTCTGTGGGTGCCTGAATTACCGTTCAAATTCGATGAATAATGACATAGATTTCCTTTCATAATATTCAAAGACGGAATACAATAAACCTCAGTTGTGGTAATTGAACGGATCTTTCCTTCTGTCTAGTAGCCAAAGGACAGACCAATTGGAACCCAATGTTTTATGTCTTTAATACAAGGGTGTTTCATGGGATTTTCGGATAATGCCTTTTTGGCCTGATCATGCCATTTGTATTATCATCGGATTCCTCGTTACATGATTATACCTATTCGAAAGAAATAAGTTTTTTACATACTATTTTCTTCCTTAAAGTACACAATGCACCTTAAGGTCCTTTTCTCATTTTTATAGGACAGGAGTTTGTCCTATTTTGTAACTTCTTCAAATTATTGAACAAAGCATTGAATAACATAAATCGGATTTGAAACATATACACTATCATTTAATCTCCTAAATCCTCATGTCCAAAATCTCTAATTTTGCCTATTTTTAAATAACAGTGGACCTTTGTTATTCACTAATATTGCGCTTATGACCATTAAATGTTCAGCAATGGTTGATAACTATTCAGCATTAATTACTGTGTCTTTTAATTTTTGAAATTTAAGTAGCGTATTTCAACTGTCAGTGTATTCGTCAGTAAAGCGGTGATCTACAATCGCTCATGATTTTGACTGGCAGACACATTCACACCCTTGGATGTAGTTACACCCTTTCCTCTGGATTCTTCAACATCCTTGAGCTGGAAAGGACCCAACTTAAGACAAAGTTACTACGAATTACTCTCAGGACCTAACTAGTTACCTAGCATAAAGGCTAGGTAGTTCCAAAAGTTACTGTTTCCAGAATGGGTATTTCCTGATAGTTTGTAATCAGGTTCAGTGGAACTTTATAAAATAATTAATTGATTTCTGAGATTATAGACACTTAAACATTTGCTTTGGTCAAAAGTAACAAGCTATAATATCGTATTCCCCTTTTTTGTTCTTTTCCAGTTAAAAATATAATAATTTTAATTATTAATTTATTTATTAGTTAACTACTTTTGTATTTTTTCATTTTTTCAAAAACATACTTCGAGACCAAAGTACTATAGATTTACGCAACATTGTATCTTTAAAGTAAATTCCTACAAACTTAATCATTGACCATTTTATTTGACGTCTTGTTTAAAAATACTAGTAGGTTCTTAAATGCAAACATAAAAGCAAAACGTAGAAAGATTTTATGTCATAAGGGGTTTGATATTTTTAAAAGACCACAAACCACTAAGCAGATTAAATTTACTAAAATTAAAGCTAAATTTTAATATGTGTCCTGATTTAGTTACGTCACATACCTTTGATTCTCGACATTACGTGACAGATCCTTAAGACCCTTTCTCCCCCATTATTCTCTGTGTCTGACACGTCCTGTAATACCGCAGATTTACGAAGTAGCAACCAAGAGTACAACAGCATATGCGTCCTGATATCCTTGAGTTACAACCCTTTTAGTGCACATATTACTTGCAGATTGAGCTAATGCTCCCCCTCACCCCCTTCCTTGTGGCTGTCATATCCTGCTATGACGCAGGTTTACAAGGTCCTAACCAAGAGTACAACAGAATATGCGTCCCGATATCCTTGAGTTACAACCCTTTCAGTGCACATATTACGTGCAGATTGAGCTAATTCTTCCCCTCACCCCATTCCTTGTAGCTGTTATGTCCTACTATGACGCAGGTTTATAAGGTCCTAACCAAGAGTACAACAGAATATGCGTCCTGATATCCTTGATTTACAACCCTTTCAGTGCACATATTACGTGCAGATTGAGCTACTGCTCCCCCTCACCCCCTTTCCTTGTGGCTGTTATGTCCTGCTATGACACAGGTTTAACTACTCCCGACCAAGATTAGATTGGAATGCGTGTCCTAATTTCATCACACCGCAACACTCTAATTGTTCTCATATTGTGCAGATGGTGTGTCAGCTCTCCTTTATCCCTATCTCTATGATTGGTACCTCTGGCTATCATGCTGTTATACTTGTTAGAATAAGAAATAGATTACAGAAAGTGTTCTAATAATTTCGTATCAGAAGCAAATATTTTTGCTATTATCTGTGGAAAACGCTGCTAATTATCATTTCAATTCTTTGCATGTTTCGTTTCACTATACTGCAGGTACAGCTTGACAGAAACACAGTTGGAAATGACTTGGAAGACTTGATCTCTTTGCGTCGGATCAAAACTGGAATAATGTCCATTTGGATTTCGTGCGTTCTTTACCGCCTTCTATGTTGAATTATTTACTGAAATTCTATTTAAAGGTAGATCCAAAAGCATTAGTTGTGGTTGGTTATGTACGTACACCGAACGGAACGTGTTTTCTGTAAGATAGACGGATTATAACCCTCGTTTTATTTCCTTTATTTTGTTATTCGGATTTAATTTTGGTTGTATTTACTTGTTGTTATTTTAGGTCTCCTTATGTCCTTTGTGTTATTTATGGATTCTTCATTACATGGTTATACCTGGTCGAATTCATTTTTGTTAACTACCTCCTCCCTTATACTACATTCCCATCCAACCAGGAAAGGCCATTCCCCAATTTTATGGAGGGGCTTTTTACCCTTCACCTTCAAATGTGTAAGTTCTCACGTTTTTTAACCTTTTTATCATATAAAAAGTGAAAAATAAACATAGAAGTCGATTTGGAGAGGTTTCAAAACTATTTGACCCCTAGACATCAGATTATAAAAATCTTTAATTTGATTCTACAAGGGTCCATAACTATTTTTAAATTTAAGCGGGCATCTTATTATTTGATAAAAAATTATGCCTACGTGCATGACAATTAAGTGTTAAACAATGGGTGATAAATAGGATTTTCCGGACATTTGTCATCGTCCAGTGAATAAAAAATTCTATAACATTGCGTTTCGAAATTAGCAATCCGATCTTTTCCTCAAGTGAATAACTAACCAAACACATAATTACAAATTAAAATAAAAAAATCATATCACAGCGTTCTGACAAGCAATAATTAGGCTATTTTGATTGCCAATTAAAAAAAATTTAACTAACAAGGAAACAAAATTACCAAACCGATTCATGATTTCAAAGTACCAAACCACAAAAGATTTATGATATTTAATCAGCTTTAAGTACTATGTACCTTATCTTATAATTTTGGAATTTATAAAAATATTTCAACTGCCCTCCTATTCTTCAGTAAAGTGGCGGTGGCATTCACAGGCTTGGATGTAATTAAACCTTTCCCTTGCTTTCCTAAATATCCTCGTGCAGAGCATGGCCAAACGTAAGACAAAGTGTCTAATAATATACTTATTCTCAAGGAACTACCTAGGTATCGTGTAGATGCTAGATAGTTCCCAACACTGAAAACTCTCTGAATGACATGATCGACCTATGAAAGAGATTATTATTTGGTCCCCGAGGGAGTAACTACTAGTGGAAGCAATCTCAGCTTCAGTGGGCCGTTATAGAATAATTGGTTTCTGAGATTATAGGCACTTGGAGATGTGCTTTGTCAAGTAGGTTCAATCGACAATATCAATTCCATCGTTAGTTTTTCTCAAATTAAAAATGTACTATTTGTACAATTAATTATTCAATAATTACTCTCATCTTGTTACACAATTTACACTTACAGTATATCTCCAAAATTCAGTACCAAGTCAACAATTACTGAAAGTAAATTATTATAGTGTTATGTTATTTAAAGTGTCGTTTCAAAATACTAACAGGATTTTATGTTAATACGCAAATGCAACACATGTTAACATTATAAGCCATAACTGGTGTGGTCTTTATAAAATATATGAGATTAGAACCTAAAACATTTTTAATAACTATTATACTATAACGTTTGTAATACTACCTTGGGTTTTCCTGTTATGTAATTAAATATTTAGCAGGAGATATTACCAAAACCGAGACAGGAAATTAAGCTTGTATCCTGATTTCGTTGCATCACAACTGTCGATTGTCGAAATTGTGTGCAGATAGATCCTCCACTCTCCTTAACCCCCTAATATTTGTCTGGTACGTCATGCACTACCGCAGGTTAATCTGTCCCAAACAAGACAAGATTATAGTACGTGTCCTGATTTTGTCGCATCACAACCGTTTGATTGTCGCAATTGTGTGCAGAGAGATCCTCCACTCTCCTTCACCTCCTAAAATTTGTCGGGTACGTCATGCACTACCGCAGGTTTATCTGTCCCAAACAAGACAAGATTATAGTACGTGTCCTGATTTTGTCGCATCACAACCGTTTGATTGTCGCAATTGTGTGCAGATAGATCTCTCCACTCTCCTAAAATTTGTCTGGTACGTCATGCACTACCGTAGGTTTATCTGTCCCAAACAAGACAAGATTATAGTACGTGTCCTGATTTTGTCGCATCACAACCGTTTGATTGTCGCAATTGTGTGCAGATAGATTCCTCCACTCTCCTAAAATTTGTCTGGTACGTCATGCACTACCGTAGGTTTATCTGTCCCAAACAAGACATGATTATAGTACGTGTCCTGATTTTGTCGCATCACAACCGTTTGATTGTCGCAACTGTGTGCAGATAGATCCTCCACTCTCCTTCACCTCCTAAAATTTGTCTGGTACGTCATGCAGTACCGCAGGTTTATTTTTCCCAAACAAGACAAGATTATAGTACGTGTCCTGATTTTGTCGCAAAACAACCGTTTGATTGTCAAAATCGTGTGCAGATAGATTCTCTACTCCCCCTCTACACCCTAAACTTTGTCTGGCACTTCCTGCACTACCGACCTTTACCTTATCCTAACCAAGAGAAGATTACAGTACGTGTCCTGATTTCATCGCGTCACACTTTTTGACTGTTCACAGTTGGACCATCTTCTGCGCACATTTATCCAGTTCCACGCAAATTTCAGACCCTGCTATTAGACTTATAATTATTAAGTATTTAATTATTCTATGAGCAAATAACAGAATAGAACATATGTTCTGATAACGTCGTATCACACTTGATGATTTAGACAATAATCTTTTTAGAAGTTCCTGCTAATTATTACTTAATCCTCTGTCAGTCTAATTCTGCAGGTACAACGTTTGTAAGACTTGGTCACGTAACGTTAGATGATGATCTCCTAACTCTTGGGATTAGATCCTGATGGATTTTCTGCTTTTTACCGCCTTCACTGTTGAATTCTTCACCGAAATTCTATTTACAGTTCTGCATATAGTCAAAAGCCTACTTCTAGAGACCTCTAAACTTCAATTAATGTAGTCACAGATACCTTCCGTGTTTATTTATGGGGATGACTTTGTTCGTATCCAGAGATATTATAATTCAATTATTTGATTTATATTAAATTTGCACAGATTTATTTGTACCGAATTTAAACTATCAAGTTAAGCTGGATCAAAAATTTTGTGTTCCAGGAATTAATAAAAGTTTTACTCGTATAATGGAGTTACGAGAACCGATTAAATGTTAAAAATATTCCATATAGCTTGAAGTACTCAGTCGTATGCTTCAAAATGTATTATATTATTAACTTATGTATTACCGAAACAGTGAAGGAAAAGTTGAATAATTTATAATAATATCTGAAGATTTCACAGTGTCCACAAAACTTCAGGAGGTAAATTTATAATTTCGGACGTCCCGGCAGCAGGAAGTAACAATGAATTACAGTCTGAAACGAAATGTCCGACGTCTTCCAGGAAATCATTAAGGCAATGACAAACAACAGTAGTACAGGTTTCCTGTTTGACGAACAATGATAATTCTCTGTGGACGAATCTCATTTGTCTCAAAAACTCTCTCCGTGAATTTGATTGAATAGCTCCCACGATTTCAGCAACACTTGAACTATTTTAGACCATTGAAGAGGAACTCCAAAGTCGAAGTTCATAGGTTTCTTTATGAAAGCACTTGTGATGTAGTACCTGTGATATATACATATATCTAAGTGTAATACTCGTATCATGTTCCATAAAATAGGACAAATTACTAAACTATACAATTTGGATTTAGAAATAATTATTGAAAATAAAAATTATAAATCAACTCCAATAATCCTCGCACTAACACATTTCAATACTTACATTATGACAGTTTTCATCCATATCTAATCATTATACAGTACTTTTCTTGCTTCCCAATTCATGTTCACTACAGTATACTATTTCCTCGGTCCAATCTAGGAATGATATCAGTATCTCCTAATCAGTATTGTATACTTCATCAGTGAGATATGGATGCGATTTCCCCTCGACGGTTTTCTGGCATTAAATTGCATTTAGTGTCTCGTGTATTGCTTACTGATTCCACTTGCTATTATCACAGAATCACTTGTTTCGTAAAATTTTATTTATGGGGCGAATGTTTGTTGCATCATACTAATGCTAAATCCGTCTGTTTGTGTTCCTTAAGCTACAATATGCCGTCACCACATGATGTCTAAATTCAATTTATAACATGTACACATTCACAATTTCGTTATAACTGTTTGGTTCCCAAAAATAAACAGTGATACGTATCCAAAATATTTACTTCTCCAGTAATAAATTTCCATGAATTAACAGTTTAACAGCTTTTCCATAGCGGATAGCAGTTTACTCGTATTTCATGTAATTAATCACTCTGCGAGCTTGTGGTTGCTAGACCCTGTAATTGTCTAATTTGGTAAGACTGATCTTGTAATGGCCGGAGCCAAGGCATTAACACATGCGGTTCTCGCAACATGAGTATTATTTTATTTCCATTAGAAATACTCAATTTTTAAAAGCTACTTATATATATCAGATTTTTATAATGACTAACTTATTTTCTGCTGGAGTACCTATTACAGTGTGTTCCTTTATATAAATATTCTAAATGTATGTTTGTACATACTGTAAACCGAACAATACCTGTAATTCTAGTCGGACTAACCTATGTCTGAGAATGGGGAGTGTGGATGTATTTTTTAGTTCTTCAAATAAACTATTCAAGCGAAAAGCTCCAACTTGTAAAATATTCATGAGGAGGGCTAAACTCGGAACACAGTCTCTGGCCGGTACAGTTTGTCACTGTTACTTATTTACATTCGGGAGTGATTTAGGTTGAGAACAAAATATATCGGTAATAACTAAAATGGGGTGGGTAAATCTTTAATTCATTAACTCGGAAATTTATTTGGATGGAATATACTTATTTATTGCCCGTTTCTTGAGCCCGAAGTTGTAATTTGTATAAGGTTGTTAAATAAAAACGCGGAATCAAACTTGTAGGAGTATTATACAGTGCCATTTTGATACACACATTAGACCATTTTAAACTGCACATAATGCTTTATTGTGTATGCCAAACCTTGTCTTAGTTGTTTTAATCTCTGAAGTTAAATACTGATACCAGTCTTAAAATTGGTAGTGTTAATGGAAACACTATTGGAGAGGAATATAAAACTATGGTATTTTATATGTTTATAGTTGTTGTTTATGGCATTTCATTCCAGCATGTCATAAAACTATTTAATGTATAACCTTCTGCCATATAGTCAAGGACCTGAGACATAATTCACGTTACAAGAACACAATCTGATTTTGTTGAAATCAATAGAGGAATTTCTCCTGAAAACGAAATTGATCGTCAGCCAGGCTAAGTTTGGTTGAGGTCGCAATAGGAAGGTATCAAAAGGGTTCAGATGTTGAAATGATGGTATTTTCTCAGATCATGTTTTCTTTGCTTGACATACTTAAAAAAAACTTTAAGACACGTAAAGAAATTTTAAATAGTGAGCTATCAATAGTCATTGGCAAATTTCATTGTTTTTATCTAACTGATTTACAGCGATGTAACTCTTCTTTACGTCACTGACGTCAGATATATGTTTTTCTAAAAAAAAGAAAGATATAACATTAGGAAAAATTATAGTTATTTTTAACCCCTCCCACACCCTCCCATTTCAAACTGCACTAAAACTATCGTGGCTGCCTATCAATTTCTTTCTTATAAAGAATTCCAATAACTATAATATAGTTATGTCAAGAAAAACCAGGTCGTCTGCTTATATGACGCTAATTCGCTTTCGGCTCCTAGAATAATAGCACACACTTTGAGACTTAAGACCGCAATATGTGACATAAGTATGGCATCTGGTATACTTCTTCAATATTGCATCTCACCTCTTTCATTATACCAGTACTTCCATTATACCGATACTTCCATTATACCAATACTTCCATTATACCATTACTTCCATTATAACATTGCTCTTCACCTATTCATTACAACAAGTTTCTTGCTAACCTTAAGCAACATCTTTCAAGTAATTACACTTTGAGCCACGCTTCCAATCATATAGGATAACTAATTACTACCAAGCAAAACTGTAGTACGTCACTATTTATGACAGCAATACGATATTACACTGTGTACCGTGTCTCTATTGTTTTGTGTCTTTTACCCTGTTGGTTGTTACTGGCTATTTTCAATTGCTCCTAGAACTAAATTCTTGACGGTATAATAACCTTATTGGCACGCATAGTGATTTATTTTCTACTGAACTTTGTAACCGACAACCCGCGTACCGGGAAGGACTCCTTTTAGGAGAATTTGAATTAGACCTCCATTCTTTTCGTTTCAGATTCTTCTCTCTTCGAGTTCACGATTCTTTGGACTACAAGCTTTTGCGCTCTGATATCTAAAGTTAGTGTCCAAGTCTATCCATTTCGTAGTTTGTTAGTTAGCGTCCTCATTTAAGGGAAGTATATTTTAGTGTTTAAATAATAATTTACTTTCGTAAAAAATATACAAGAGAACAAGCGAACAAATAGGCCCACCCCCAAACTTCATTTATGTTCCCTTTTTATTCTATTTTGGTAGAAATGGGTAAAAGTTCTATTTTGTTTGATTCCAACAATTGGTCCATGTAATTTTGCTTGTAACAATTAAACATGCATGTAAGCTTTGCAATGCCGTGTATTTATTACAACCTCAGACATTTCCACTCATTCTGTGTATTAACTTTTACACCATTATATTCCATCATCACTGTAGCGTAGGGATAAGGCTGCAGCACTCTAACCGAGGGATCACGGTTCGATTCCCGGCCAAGTCAATACAAACTTTAAAATGTTTAATACTCCTAAGTCACAGAATGTATTGGAATACAAAACAGTAAATTTTTTTACTTTGGAATTTGTATGGCCACTGTTCCGAAACCTTACGAGATATAAATACAAGTACAAATATGGTTGAAAATAACCTTAATATTATAACAATATTATTTTTTCTCTATTGAAAATTTAAATACGGCATTTAATTTAGAAACATAACAAGATATCGAAACATGTACTTGAGTAAAAGTCGTTCAGTACACCATTATTTTATCTCATTTTCGGTCTATGTTGAAAATTAATAGATAAAACATGCAAGCAAATGTAAATAGTAACCATCTTAAAAGTTGTTTGGGCTTATTATCCTTAAAATGTATCAGTTTTAAATTGAGTAGTTCGATATTACAAAATTATTGTGTCTATTGCAATTTCCGCAATTTATTCTTCATTAAAATTTTCTCAAACCGTTTTATTGAAAACAGAGTTATCAAAATACATTTATGAACAAATGTCGTTCTTATCACCTTAGCATTCTTAAATACTTTTTTTTATGTTGAAAATTAATAGATAAAACATGCAAGCAAATGTAAATAGTAACCATCTTAAAAGTTTTTTGGGCTTATTATCCTTAAAATGTATCAGCTTTAAATTGAGTAGTTCGATATTACAAAATTATTGTGTCTATTGCAATTTCCGCTATTTATTCTTCATTAAAATGTTCTCAAACCGTTTTATTGAAAACAGAGTTATCAAAATACATTTATGAACAAATGTCGTTCTTATCACCTTAGCATTCTTAAATACTTTTTTAATTTCATCTGCAATGTTTATTACTTAAATACTATAGTCAAGGAATGGTAAATTCTTTCATAGAATAAAAAGGGAAATGAAACCAACTCATAACATCATCGTGCCTAAGGAGAATGCCACACAAACCATTATTACAAAAGTATATTTATCCGTCCATTATATACTGAGAGATATATAACATCAAGCAACATATAATTGGTTTGAAGGTAAAAAAAAACCATATTACATAATTACTATAAAAGTTTCTATTGGCTTCGTTGACAATATTGCACAATATTAGCCAATTATTGTATTTATCTTTTAATTAACTGGTATGTTTAATGTTTATAACATCATATTTTAAGTCTATTTTTATTTACGATAATTTATAAAGTTATATTATTATTTCTATTTAACTAAAATATTAGTGCTCGTTTTGCTTCCCTTACTAAAAAAAAGAAACAATCTTTCCGTCGCACGGGTTTTAACATTGGTTGGCTTCTTTTTGTTTTTGTAGCATACTGTTACACTGTAGCCTAATGTCAAATATTTACTATTAAAGAACCTGGCTTCATCTATATTCTACTTTTGATTGTATTAGTTACACCAGAGATAACTCATCCTATGCTATAAACTGAGGCGCGGCAAAGGTGAGCGATCGGACTGCCATCTGTGGAGTGAGAGATCAATCAGGTAGTAAATATTTGAACGGTAACACAGTTACGTGGCGCTGCTCTAGCGGCGGCCCTGATAACTAACTGAATAATCCACTGGACTTCAGGACGCCACGTCCATATGGACGATTTATCGGTAATGTTACTAATACAAAGTACGCCATAAGACTTGTCGCCAGCTTCGATGTGATTGTTAGCAAAATTTAAAGTCTAGTGCTCATTACATTCTCGAGATGTCCTGCCGACTATGATTGATGGACAGTCAATCATAGAAAATAAATGTCTCCATCCCCTGAGACATAAAAGAGATATTGTGTTAGCCCACTGAGTGATGTAGTGTTCCATACCAACCAAATCGAAGAATGGATTTGTACCATCACAAAATTCATTCTTTTCTATTTAGAAATGACCTGTCAAACAAAATAAAGGTCTGCAGATGAATTCTTTCTTGAGATATATTGCTGTCAAACATTAAAATTTTGCTCATTTAGTTAAGTTTTATACCAACGAATTATTCAAATAATTAAGTTCCATTCATCTAGAGAGGGTAATAAAACACAAGAGCGCGCTGATATAAAATTTAGTTTTAATAGTTTTGATTTGATCTGGTCGCTATATTTTAAAATTTATTTTCCAATATGTTACTTTACTTTTACTCAATGAAAATATATCCAATATTAAAGCCTCAAATGATTGCACTTCCAATTTGCACAATTTATTTCCTTCTTGTTAACATGTTTACCTTTACAAACTGTGTAAAAACTTCAGCAAAAGCCCAGTTAAAACCTAGTGGCATGGACATCATCAAACCAATTTATAATAGAAACGAAGATTCATGCAACATTTCATTTTATATTTATATTGATCAGTTCGTTTTCGAGATATCGTGTGAACATACAGACAGATGTGAAAATTTTCCAGCCAATCGAGTGATATGATTCGCTAACGCTCAGTCAGCAATCAACGAAACTGTTCAATTTACTAAGGCTGATGAGGCAGAAGGTTGTTTTTCTGTGTAATCCTAATGCCATTTTGAGACCGGGAGACTTCCCTATATACTCCGGTTCTTATATATTGGTATATCTCCCTTCTGTGAATGTAGCCTACTGCTAATATTGAGGTAATTTTAAACTTAGATTAATATAATAAGAAATAATACATACATTTAGTTTTCAAACTCAAATTGTTTCCATCATGTAAGGACAGTTATAGATAAACATTTGAAATAGTTCATTTTATTAAACATGTGTATATAAATACTTTGCACAAGCAACATATCACACAGTTGTCACGTCTGTTGTACGAAAACGTATTTGTAGGATATAATTGCTTCATATAATAAAGAATGTATAATTATCTTTAGCGAGTAATGGCTTTGTGTGCTGACATTTAAATTACTGTTTAATCAGTGTTTTGGTAAATAATTAAAACGCATTACTTTGAAATGTTTACGCCATTCCTCATTCGAAAGATTAGAAACTTTTCAAAACAAGATGTTTTGATTTTACGTTTTTCTCAGAACAGGTAACGTCATTACCGTATATCAATAATTGCTCTCGTTTTCATCATTAAAAAGTTCGTCCCGAAGTTCAGAAACTCTAAGGTTATTGGTGGAGTGTTTTATATAAAGGAAAATAAAAATCTCTTTTGGTCTTAAAACTGGATGTCATAGAATTAGCATTTAGAAATATAATTTAATAACTTTACTTTTACTAAGACATTATGTAAGTATCTGAGGTAGAGGTCCAGAAGTCCAACATCATGGAGTTCTTTACTGATGATGGGGAATTTAAAAATAAAACAGGATTTCGGAGGTCTACCATAGTTTTATTTACAAAATATAATACAACGTTTTGAGAATTGGGATGTAGCCTCTTCTTCAGGTGGCAAAGAGTCAGGAAGCACAAATAAATCATAGAGTCACTAATATTGAATTTTAATTTTAAATGTACCTAAAGACGTTAAATTCCATTAAATTATACAATCTCTTCTAATGTGTTTAAAACTTTTTGATAAAAAGTAGAAGGATTTCCGAACATTTCTTTGTTTTAGGTCGGTAACCATAATGACCACAGTCATTAGGCCCCTTGTTAAAATATATGTCAAGAGGGGTTATTACAATTCAGTTTTATTTAAAGAAAAATTGTAATGGTTCTTTAGAAGTAGTTGAAGAGATGATTTCGTGAACTTAGTGCAGGCAGACGGACATACAGTCCAATACAGATTAGGGACAGAACAGCTGATTCGGATATCTGCAAGGTACAAGCACAGCTGACACATATACTTCCTTCTCTCTCCTGGTTGTGTGCTGTCCAACTCCTTCATTCACATGAATCCTTCCCGTAGTAGTTTAATGTCGAGATCAGTTCAGTTGTTACAGCTATATTCTAGTGACTTAGTCTGATCTTTAATGTCAGAAATTAGACAAAACAAGAAAATAACATACATTTTAATGGTAAAAAGACTTTGAGAACTCGTGTGTTACTGAGTTACTACCACTGAATGTAATATAATGTGATATTCAATTTGAATTCAATTACAGTGTGTTATCTTGAGTATCATGGTAATAGACGCTACAAGAAAGTGGCTTTTATAATTGTTATTACTAGTTTTAAAATGAAATCTGTATAAAATAACATCTTAGTATTAATTATAGTTCGAAGCGTCCTTTATTTTTATCAAGATCTTTTTATTAGTTTATATTTAAGATGCCGACAGTATGTTTTTTTTTTTTTTTTTTTTTTTTTTTTTTTTTTTTTTGTTCTCTTAGGACAAGAAGCTTATAAATTGCACTTAGTCCTGTAAGGACCTTTGCGCTGCTTCCGGAGTGATAGGATATTCAGGATGGGTAAGGTTAGGGAGTAGGGGCCGCCTCCTATCGAGATCCATGAGGAAGAATTAGGGCACTACATCATCTCAAAGTCATCCCGGAAGAAGGGAGGCCAGCTGTGAACCAGCCTCTCCAGTCAAAGTAGGCAGGGGGTGGCACACCCTTGTTGAGGTTAACAAGAGCCTCTGAGGTAAGGGAACAAACCCCACCAACTCCAACAGCCATCCTCCACAGTAGGCTAGACCTATCGAATTGCCCATGAATCCCAGAATCTCAACATTTGCGGTTAGTGATGTGCCGCTACTGGACATCCATAAGGTTGCCCAGATTGAAGTGGCACATCGGTTTTTGCTGTGCCCAGTGGTGGGTTCAACTGGTAGGTATAAACCAGCCAGAAGTGATCCCTGCTGGGTGCCGACAGTATGTTACTTTCAAGTACAATATTGGGTTTTGTTCAAGGTTACCACAAATTTTAAGTTTTTATTGACAAATCAAGATTTTAGATTTTTTTTGTAATAACCAGTTTAAGAAAATAAAGTGACTTTTATTTTAGTTTACTGAGTGAAAAAACTAACAGTTTGTACAATTTATGTATAATTCTTTGGATTAAATACATTAGATTTATTTGGAGGTGTAGGATGTCTCATTGATGAAAATCCAATAAATTGAAAAACTACTTTAATAATACAAATAATACAAACTTTGTATTATTTTAAATTTTAATTTAACAGCATGTGCGGTATAAGTTAGATCGTAGTACATTTCAAAGCCTTCCAAAAACACCTTCTCCTTGCTCTATTTAGGTACTGATAAACTTATCCCAGAGGGTTTTCAAAATCTTCCAAAATCATGTTCTGGCTACTATGATCGATCAACACTTCACTCTCCATGACTTGGGTGTTACTCCTACAGTGACTCCAAAACCTGCCTGAAGGGATATCCCATAACAATTAACTCACCTATGCCAAAGACTATGCTAATACCTTCAGGAGGGTTCACTTCTGACTGGTTTATATCATCCAATTGAACCTACACTGGGTAAAGCAAAATTCAATATACCACTTTAATCTGAGCAATATTATATATATGTCCAGAATGGCACATCAATAACCGCACATATAGAGATACTGGAGTGCAAGATTAGATCGATAGGTCTAGTCTACCGCGAGAAATGACTGTTGGAGTTGGTGGGACTGTGTTAAGGGCTGTTAATAGCCCAGACATAGACCTATCACCCCCTGCATGTTTTGACTGCAGAGGATGGTACAGATCTAGCCTTCTTCCAAGGAGAGGTGACTGAGTTTAATGCCCAAAATCCTTCCTTATGAACCTCGACAGAATATCCTGTAACTCCAGAAGCAGCGCCAACTTCCTTTTAGGACTAATTGCAATTTCTCAGCTTCTTTTCCTAACTGACATATACTCATAACTAAGATACATAACGGTGCAGATACTCTGATAGTTTCACCCTTCTTTTT
Organism: Homalodisca vitripennis; assembly: GCF_021130785.1. Classification (NCBI taxonomy): domain Eukaryota; kingdom Metazoa; phylum Arthropoda; class Insecta; order Hemiptera; family Cicadellidae; genus Homalodisca; species Homalodisca vitripennis. The sequence goes on from NC_060212.1 coordinate 38,255,740, forward strand.
AGTAATTTACAGTAAAATCGCATTATAAAATGCCCACCTGCTGTCACCAATGATACTATCTTAACATGTAAATATTAACAACAAATATTTAAAGAAACTTCTCTTAAAGACATAAATAGAAATAGAATAATATAAATAAATTTAAAAATATAAATATATAATATTTAAAAATAAATATACATGTTAAGTAACAGATGTCGGATATTCATCTCGTACTCGCAAAATCCTGAGTTATCGTCACGTCGTAATAAACACGTTTACGATCGGTCTATTGCCACCTTCTGTCGTAAACACAGAATAATAATATCTCCATTTAGACTGTAGCGTATATACTGTTCGCAAACTATTTAATATTGTAATAGATAAGTTAAACCATCAGCCGGTTACAATTTGAACTATTTCTAATTGAAATTCTTAATTGAAATGTTTCGGTTTTATCGTCTCCCTGTAACTTGTGTAACTTTTTTACATTTAGATCTTAATTTCCTGAGTCGATCTCAATTGAAATTAAATTGGGCTATTGTAATTAATAAATTATTAATGATCATTCGCACTTTACAATAATACTCAGAATACTCAATATATAGCTTAGCCAATGCAATGTAATATTAAAAGAGTATACATCTTTTAATTAATTTTTTGAGATACTACTTTTCTAATGTCAGTATTTATTTTAGTTATGGTGTTATTATTCAGAGAACAAGACCGAGTCTAGACGTACTGAAACCTGTGCACTCCCACCAACACACTGGACAGGACACGGTTCTACATTGAATTAAAGTCCCATAATCGAATAGAAGCAGCCAACACTGTCCTCTTCCATTCCCTTTTCCACCAAGAACACTCCCTAAGGAAAATATTGGCCTTTAAAAGTCTCCAGATGCATATGGATTTTCCTCGATGACTTTTACAACATACAAGTTAGGGAGTACATCACATCACATAAAAGGCTATTGCCATAAATAAATTATGAATGGTCATTCATCTTAAAAAAATAATACTCAGGAATACCCAAGAGATAACTTAGCGAATTTCTTTCTTCTCTTGAAAGTTATGTATTTTAAATAAATTGAAGTAAATTATTGATGTTACTAAACTTCGGGGAAGTATTTCTATATAAAACACACCACGTTTCCTGTTGCAGGGTTTTAAAAGCTGATGTGAGTTCACTAACCCTCGTACTTTTTCTACTTGATATTGAAGCAACACTCAATGAGAGTTAATAATTTTGAAATATTTCGTTCACCAACAGTAGCACTAATAGTGATGACTGAATGTTAATCACCCCTAAAACTGCGTTTTAAATTAATTTTGAATGAATTGCTTTAGTTGAGAGATATATTTACCCATCAATTAACTAGAACGCTGGGCGAATACCTAATGTATACTCATATATTATTCATGAAATAAATATAAATACTCATCGTTTTAAAGCAAATGTTTGAAATAATTTAACTACTGTTAAAAGTGTAGTTTTCTTATTTTTGAATACTTTAATTTTAACTTGACAGTAGTCTTCACGCGTGCAGTAGATTATCAGTTTATTATATACTGATTGAATTTATTATACTCTATCCTTTTAGTAATGAAAAATTATGTTCTCAAGATTGTAAAAATTTGGAAACGTTTCCTTATAAAAAAAACAAATGTCACACAGACAGCAACTGTTCATACAAGTTATTCTAAAAGTGGACGACAATAACAAAGGCCAGGACAGTTTGTACAACAAAGGGAGTTCTGCTCCTCGTATCTGGCAGAGTGCAAACATTCTGCATGTGCCAAGGTAGACGCGCTCTTTCACAAAGCTTTGTTATTTACTTGACAGTGTTGCCAAAGGGCCTACTAATCCTTAAAACGTCTCTTTCTTGTTTCTTTTCCCTTCCGAGCATGTTACAAAAACTCAGTATTTTGCATCTTTCAGTTAAACGTATGTGACCATATAGTCATGTTTTTTTTAAGTTTCGCTTGAGGAAATTTTAATTTAATTTCTGTCTTTTACTCTGTAATTTGTCGACCTCAACTGAAGAACAGTTATTCAGCATTCACAAAGGACACCTAAAATTCGATATGGTTCTATTCTATTCACCCAGTGTTGGGAGTGAGGCGCCGCCCACCACTGCTGTGACTTGTGACAGACCGGTTCACAGGCGGCCTGCTTCAGTGCCAACTCACTGAATGTCCACACAAACATCCACTTTTAATTCGGCTCACCTATACACCACGAACTCGTACAGTCCACTTGAACTTTCCTGAATTTCTTTCCCTGATTGTTAGCAACCCCAGAGGCTCTTGCCTCACTATGGCCGGGGATTTACTTTCCACACTCGGTAAATGAATTATAGAAAAGTTGGTGATACGATTTGATTTCCTTGTTAGAACTCTTTCCTTCCCTACTTCACGAGACCTTTTTTTTATTTAAACACTACAAACTGAATGAAAAAACTGGTTTATATCAATTGAATAGAAAATCATCTGTAGATTTAAAATTTGCAAACTGAATTGATTTTTAATTTGGAAATTCATTTCTGCGCTACGATGGTGCATGTCCAAACATGGAATCTGGCTGAACATCATTTTAGTATCTTTACTTAGTAAGCTGGTACGATTCATTTTCCTTATGATATATGTCTGTGTAACTGACCGCAGAACATCTCTGGAATGAACTGAGCTATAGAATGAATGTGACATGCAACCTCAACGAAGCCTGTTACGCAATACTTGGATGTGGCGCACCAAATTATGTAAAATTTTAAACTCTATTAATGTTTTGAACTTGCCAGACTCCTAAACCGTTAAACTCACTATAGAAGATGTACTAATAAAAAGCACCTTAGTTTATTTTGTATAATACGATTAAATATATATTGTTCCATACAGGTTATCACTGTAAAATGATGCCATTTCTTTGGAAACTAATTTTAAAATACTACTTCCAAAACTATGTAAAAAAGATAGTCGAGTTTCAGTGCTATTTCTCTCACAACCACTTTCGGTAGAAGTATTGTGCTAACTTGTAAACACTTTTACTGTTGTGCCGTTTTCACAGCTCTTAGCGTCAACTACCCGACATTAACAAGGTGTAAATCGTTTTACCTCGACATCACTTTTACAGCTTTCACACGTGCACACACAATTGATGATCAATTTGCGAATTTTTCATAATGAATTTACAGTTGTAGTACTGTATTATTGTAGTCTTGACTAAGTTGAATACATTTATTATGTGTTCAACAGTGAATGTAAAACTAATTTCAACAGTTTATTCAACTAAAAGAGGAAGTAATTTTATTTTGGAAGTCTTTTAAACATCGGAAAGACTGTGTGGAGTAGTCATTTGTAGTATGCTATTCTACTGTTAACAAAAACAATGTCAGCATTTCTTAAAAACAATATTACTATTTTGCAAATTTATTATTTTTTGTAAACAATACAAAACAGATACAAAACATATTTTGCCTTTGAAGGATTTAAACTATGCAAAAAAGACCCTTAACGTAATAGGTAGTAACATTAAACTGTATGCAATCTATAATGATGGAATTATTGAGTAAAATATTTAAGCGAAGTTGTGTACAGCGCCTACCAATACAACCTAAAAAGACCTATGGTGTGTAGGCTTATAAAATAATTAAAGTCAAAACTTATATTTTCTCATAAACTAAGTCGAAATTCAACACAAAAACTACAATTCAAAAGAAGACCAATAAAAAATAAACCAAATCCGTGATGAAAACTTTGGGTGAAATAACAAAACTTTTAACTAAAACAGAAAATAAGACAAATTTACGAAGTAAAGTTTACTTGTTATACTTCTAGATACAAAATTCAAATAAAAAAGTGAAATCTTTTAGTAAATGTGCGATGTTCTAACAATACGCCACTTGAATTCTTCAAATAATTAATTATATAACCATTTCTATTAAAATATTTGTATTTTAATGTTAATAAATATACCTCTACAAACAGCATAGTTAAGATAGTAAAGACGCTTATATTTGAGCTTATTAGCTTGTATAAATTGATTGTTTGTCAGTTTTGGAATAAGAGTTGTAAGTGAATAATCGTTACATAAATAATATCTTGTTCCACGTGGTGTGTTACTTTTAATGATGGAATTGAGTTTGGCGAGGATGAATTTTCAGGTATAATTTATAGTTAAATTCATTTTCAAATAATTTGCTATGGTCGATATGGCTTGATAATGTAACGTTTGTGATGATTTAAAGTAATATTATATTTTCTTAAATCTCAAAATAATAATTATTAATTTTACAATCTTAGTACCAAAACAGACAACGTGAAGTAAGTTACAATTGGAAATAAAAAACAAATTAATCGATTAAATCTAAAACATGTTTTAGTGTTTCTTAAAAGTACGTCATAAATTAGCAAAAGTTATTTTGCGTGATGAAGTATTACTATAGTATAATATTTAAAAGTAATTCTAAATTGTGGTAACTTTTTATTTAAATAATTTAAGAAGTTATATTAGGAGGGTTTAGAGACAACACTAACGCGCACTAAGTTAGAGAAAGATTTTAATGAAAACTAAAAACCATTGTAAAAGTAAATCCTTATTTGTTCTCTCCGTTTGCACTCTTAAAACATGAACTCCTTCCTTTCTGACGAGGAAAGTCTGTAATATGATGTTTTCTCTGTTACTAAAACACATTTCTTACACAGTGGCGTTTCTTTCAGTTTTTAATTAAAAATACAATTATCTTGTATCAAACGCACAGTTTATAGATATTAAACGAGGAGCTGAGAACCTATTTAGAATTAACTTTTACTACCTAGACTAGGTTTTCTTTAAACCGATAGGAGAAGAGTACTCTAATCTAATGGTGGTCAGAGCACTAGTTTGAGACAAAAGTCGAGCTTATCCTTTTGTATTATTCCCAGCAAGACGCACTTAAACCAAACTTAACACTTAGATAAGTGTTAAATCAGCGTCAGCTAACTATATTCAGACCTTGAAGGTGGCGACATTCAGTCTCTTTATCCATCAATCTGGTAGTAATATACATAATTTTTTGTGTCTAACGATAGGAAGTGTATCAAATTAAGAAAAATATAATTCAGAAAAAACTTTACTCTTTTAATGCCTTTCTATTTCGGCCGTCACATGATTAGCGTGGCTGATAATCTTTTCCTTTCTAAGAAAAAGTCCTCTGCATATTTCAATAATGAGCAGGCTGTATGCTTGTACAGCACAATTTTCTCTGCTCTTACACTAATTACACATACTCTCAGACCTGAGCCCGTAATATGTCACATGAGTGTGAGTCGTCTGGTGTAGCTCTGCAATATTGCTCTTTACAGCTCCAATTACTCCCATTATACTAGTACAACCATAGAGCAATAATACTATTATATTAGTACAACCATTATACAGCAGTATTCCCATTATATTAATAAAACCATTATAACAGTATTCTCATTATACTAGTACAATCATTATACCAGTACTCCCATTATACTAGTACACCATTATTGTAACATTACTCCCATTATACTAGTACAACCATTGTAGCAGTACTCCCATCATATTAATAAAACCATTATGGTAACAGTATTCTCCCATTATACTAGTACATATCATTATACCAGTACTCCCATTATACTAGTACAACTATTTGTAACATTACTCCCATTATATTAGTACAACCATTATACCAGTACTCCCATTATATTGGTATAACCATTACAGCAGTGTTCCCATTATAATAGTACAACCATTATAGAAGTGCTCCCATTATACTAGTACAACCATATAGCAATAATCCTATTATATTAGTACAACCATTAGAGCAGTATTCCCATTATATTAATAAAACCATTATAACAGTATTCTCATTATACTAGTACAACTATTGTAACATTACTCCTATTATACTAGTACAACCATTGTAGCAGTACTCCCATCATATTAATAAAACCATTATAAGAGTATTCTCATTATACTAGTACAACCATTATACCAGTACTCCCATTATACTAGTACAACTATTGTAACAGTACTCCCATTATACTAGTACAACTATTGTAACAGTACTCCCATTATACTAGTACAACCATTACACCAGTACTCCCATTATACTTGTACCACCATTATAGCAGCTCATATTATACTGATACAAACATTATAGCAGTAAACAATAAGTGTTGAATACTACTTCTAAAATTCAACAAACTCTGACTAACATTGTATATTTTAAGCATTCTTACTTCTCTAATTGTGTAAAGGTTTATTTAGGAGTGAAGTTGGTTATATTTACTGAGTAACGAAACTTATCGATTCAGTGGCGTCTCTAGCTTCATGCGATGACCAGATTTATTCGTCGAATCGAGCTAGATGCTTGGAAGATATATTAGTATAATCGTAATTTGGACACTCATTAATTTACACGGTTTGAACCCTCTTTAATTTTGTTCCAAGCATGTTTTAAAATAACTTAAAACATTAAGAAGTAAGTGTACACAAATGTAAGTCTGTTTATTCGTTGTCTGCTAATTGTAATCTTAGTAATTTGCGTATAGAACTATAGTTGTTTCGTAAATTTTATATGTGCGATATCTATATTAATCAAAATCAAAAACAGACGTAAAGAGCTGTTAGGAACAATTCTTAACGGTTAATTTGGAGAGCCTATTATGAGACTGTAACAAAAACATTAAAATTGGTTTTACATAATCCCGCACATAAACTATCCTGTTCAACCTGAGACGCATTGATCCTCATGGTGTTGTAATGAGCCTGTAAAAATTATACTGTAATGACATTGAGCTTCGTGTTATTAACCTGACGTCTGATAAAGTCTGAGATAACAATTGAAGGCATAGATTATCAAATGGCTAATCTTGTTTACTTAATCTTAAGGATTACACAATTGAAGGATAAAGAATCCACCCCTTAGATTTTGGTAAACAAGAGTTAAATTAGATACAATACGTTAATATAAGTAATTCCAATTTACTATAAAGGTTACCGTACGTTTTGGAACGAGAAACTCCATCAACTTGCTTGTCAGATAAATGTGTATCTTGATTTGAAAGCAACAGACAGTATTGACACGTTTTATACTTATGCGCGACATATTTGTTTTGTCAAATCCACCGATCAAATAAATATATACTCATATTTCTAAACATTTCCATCAAACAGATATGAGCAGTGACATTTCTATCAAACACTTCTTGAATGCAAGATGGAATAAATGTTCAACATAATAATCTTTTATTACAATCAGATATTTATATTTTTCCTTTAAGTTTAAATTCAATACCATACAAATCATATTAGAATAAGATGCAAATATAGAATATTAGTTTTTAAGCTACACAATATTGGTACACCTGTGTATTCACAGTTAATTCAACCAATCATCTTATTCGTAACGACATCAACAAGAACATTGTAGAGTTACGAGCGACTTAGTTCTGCGTGCTGTTGGCAGACCTGATCCAACTTTATACATTTCTATAGATACCAGCATCTCTTGATCCAAGTTTATTCTGATGTTTGTTGTCTTGCTGTGTTGCCTTACTCGTCAATTACCGTGTTTGTATCAAGTAAAAGACTCAACTCGTCTCTGGTCACAGTTAACAAGTTTTTTGGCACGTCTCAGTTCCAGTGTGTAGTTCCAAAAGACTCCTTTTTCAGTTATCCTTTATTCTGAGCTTCCTCTGATTGAATGATGTGCTCAGTCTGCATCCCAAGGAGAACGTGTTAATTATTTTGTCCCCTGCCAAGTACTGAGTCGATACTACTCTGTTGAATACAAATCCATTTTTAATAAGTCACGAGAGCTTATAGTAGTCATATAAATGTCATGCCCTCAAATTTAATTTTATTTGCATAGTTCTATAAGATTGGATTGTCAGAAATCTCATTAAATATTGTGAAGAGCAAATGTGTTTTAAATCTCCATGATACCTTAAATTAGAAGTCCTTATGAAGTTGGGGTACTTTTTAATGAACAACCAATTATTCTGAAAAACCTTGGGATGAGAATCTTTTAAACGTTACCTATACAAATTTTATTTTACTACGGGGTATTGTTTGAAAAGCAGTGGGTAACAACTAGTGTCTTATACATTGGAAATTCTTTACATCAAGTTAACGCTTCAGCGCTGAACGATGGATATTTTGTACTTTTGGTTATTGATACTGTATTTAAATCAGTCAGTATACACTGACGAAAATTGTCATCTGTATAACATAATGGGATGTTAAATAGTCTCCAAGTTATAACTTGTCCATAATGATTAATCACGGCTAGATACGTGTCAAAATTACCCGATAAGTAAATGTTGAAAATAGTACTTCATATTATTGGAGCAGTTAAATCACAATTTTTCTATTATGATACAACATTATTTGTGATTTTGATGTAAATGAGTGTTGAAAAACGCAAAAAAATTTTGAAATCAGGCCTTTTTGATTTATTTAGAGCGGCTCGTTAGTGATTAGTCCTATCACGAACTTTTGAAATCTACTCATAAAAAAACTTAGGCAAAGAGCAGGTACTTTACCAGAGTACCTTATTGTGTAAACTACTACCTACACGGTTGTTGTTAGGGAACATTTTGGAATTTGAAACAGGTTTGAAAATGTTTATAGAGTGATCAGCAAAAGAGTGAATCAGGATGTAAAATGATCCTTTGGAAAGTATCTTTTAATCTAGTGTTTGACTTATTTAAAAACTGGAAAAATACGTATACTATCTAGAAATCCATAGAAAACATAATAATAATATATTATGATTTGTTATTCAAGATATTATCAAAGGTTGATTTGGAGAAGGAATTATAATAAAAGATATTTTGAAGAGAGAGGTAATATAAACACCATATTTATTAATAAATGAAAAATCTGTGAATTCCTCGAAATTCTTCATTTAAGTACTTTAATACTTCGCCATTCTAATATTTATCTGATATCAGGAATGAAAATTACTGCTTCACTGAAACTTCCACTTAAGCTTTTAAAAATTTTCACATTTCTAAGTTCCATCAACTCTGAATAGAATTCATTAAAAGCAAGAGAAAATATTCCATAAATTATAGGTTTCATTTGTATTTTCATGTAAATATTATTTTTTACCAACCGAAACTATGTAGTATAGACTACGTAAAAAAATAATAAAGGCGTACTTTTACAAAATATTTGACTATTGTGTAACAAAACCTGACATTTTCATATAATAATAATTATATATTATGATTTGTTATTCAAGAAAATATCAAAGGTTTATTTGGATAAAGAATAGTAATAAAAGATATATTGAAGAGAGAAGTAAAATAAACACCATATTTAGTAATAAATGAAAAAGCAGTGACTTTTTGTAAATTCCCTACTTCGATATTTCGCCGTTATAATATTTATCTGATATAAAGAATGGAAATTGCTGCTTCACTGAAACTTTCACTTAAGTTTTAAAAAGTTTTCACATTTATTTTTAAGTTCCGTCAATTCTAAATAGAATTCATTAGTAGTAAGTGAAAATTGTTCATTAAATTATATATTTCATTTGTATTTTCAAGTAAATATTATCCTTTACGAACCGAAGCTATTTAATATGGACTGATTGTTCCTACGTAAAAATAATAAAGGCGTACTTGTACAAAATATTTGACTATTCTGTAACCAATTTTGATAACCTGACATTTTCAGTAACTTCTTTTACTGCAGCCTATTATATTTTTATTTGGTTGTATTGTATTATTGTAATACCCCAAATACAAAACTGGTTTAAATATTAAATTCTCGAATAGTTCTTATCTGTGAGTTACATTAAGTATTAAAAATATTAAAACTACTACCATATGCAATAATAAAAATAATAATAATAATACATCTGTCCCATTAACTCAAAGGACATTCAAAGCGAGAACCTGCTGAAATGAAGAGAAGACTTTTATGTAAACGGAATTGTTCCTGTCACACCGAGTACTGCACTTACATGATTGCGCTGTTTTATAACTGTAGACACTAGAGTGCTAGTATCCGCTTCACTTTAGATACAATTATATCTCCATCTTCGGTGACGTCACTTCCATGTCTTTTAAAACACATATATACAAACATCCGTGTTGAAATTTTGGTTTGAATGAATCCAGATTTTGATTTCTGTGATAAATATTATCAGTATATCATAGCTTTAAAATAAATGAAACTATTTTTTTTTTTCAATGATGAACATGATAGAAGTTTCATAATATTAATAATGCCTGTGTAATTTTAAACACTTCGATCACGGCAGGGCCAAGTCTACCTTAGTACATAGCCTATCGAATAACTGAATAAAACGTTACCTAGAAACTTAACAAGGAATATCCAACTGTAAATTTGTATCACTTACATTATGATTGGTTTATCCTTTTCAACTTGCTTACTATTACTTTTCCAATATAGAATTGGTATTCCCAAAATGTTCTCTTAAGATCTAACACATAGTATTGTAATACTGTTGTTTTGAGGTTGAATATACGTTCTTCTCTTAAAAATATTACCAGTGCTTATTTTGTTAAAAACGCCTTAGGATTGAGTTGTCTATTATGAATTACTAGCAGTTACCCGCGGCCTCGCACGAAATTTCCTGTTGAAAAACTGGACAATATATCTATGTATTCTTTTTCTATGACATAATAAACAGTCTAGAGATAATCGATAGTCACTCAAACTATTCCAATCTCCTGATCCAATTTAGATTTAAGTTTAAAGAACTGAGGTTTGGGATCCTGAAGTCGTAAAGTGAAACAGTTTTTATAAGATTAGTATTTCCCTCCCACATTTCAAGATAATTTATTGAAGTTCTTCGATGGCTTCAGTAACAATAAGAGCCTTTTTATCCCAATGACGAAAGTGTGTCGTACAACTAATAAGTTGCTGCAGTCAATATGGGTCTGTTCTGGTCGTTTAAATTCACCCCCGGTGTTTTGGCATAATAAGTCGCCCACCATTATCTTTTTATTTTCATTAGCAATGTAAACAGATGTTTCAGAAAGTTTGTCGAATTATAAATGTCAACAGCAGTTTAGTGCCAGTTTAATTTGAATTATGAAACGTTATTACGTTTCGTTCTTATAACATTCAAATGTAAACAAACTAATTTTTCAATTTAAATTCGACTTTATTTGATGAAATAATGTGTTATGGGTGGTAAAAAGCACTCTAAATGTTAATTCAGACCAAAATCTATACCTGTTCCAAATTTCAGCACAATCCGTATAGCAGTTTCAGCGTGATTCGAGGACAAACCTCAAAAACATTCAAACTTTTGCATTATTATAATATTAGTGGGATAAAGGCAACTTAGTAAATCGTGAGCAATTTCCGTTGCCTTCGACAAATTTTCGCACCCAATTTACATGAGCACTGAGATTACTAAAAGGGTGGCAGTAAATGACGAGACAAAAGTTCAGGTGTTTAACTATTGTCAAATAAACACAGTCACTTAAAAAGATCAGTTTCACTTCATTTATATGTCTGCGTTCTACAAGCTTGTACGTTATATCGGCAAATGACAAAGAAAACAATTAATAAAAGATTAACCGTACTGTGGTACTGTATATCCCTACTTCATACTTTGCTAAATAAATTGAAACTCATATAAAGCCCTCTGTTAAGACACCATAAACTTGATACTTACTTACTTGATACTTGTAACAAGGTAGAAGTACTGTACAGAATGTGTCGCGAAACAGGATTCGCTGAGGTTTAATTCAAAATGTCAATTGCAGCTCATTTGGTTACTGACAGATAGAACGGCAGACAATCATATGGCAAAACAATTTCTACAACCACCGGCAAACAAAAGAGAAATTTTGACAGCTACTGAGTTATAGGCTTGAATGACGCTCAGCCAAATTCCGTCATTGGCTATGTAACACCTTAGAACCAAGATCTATAATTTTACTTATCATTATTAATGGCCCTATGAAACCAGTTCAATTAGGCAGTACATAGCAGTATAATTTTTTATGATTAACTGTTCCAATTATCCGTGTAAGGCTGAAGTATAATATATCAAACGACCAGTAAAAATAGTTTCATTCAAAAGGGATAAGAAAGCAGACAGAAAGAAATTTGAAATGTGGACAAGTACTATATAGAGTACTGAACTTCAGAAATATGAATAACACTTAGAACATTCTTCGGCAGACAACAAAATAATACAGAAACAATTTAATGTTACGAAATATTACGTCAATAGCACACTTACGCAATCAGTATGAACGTAATATTACGTCAGTAGCACACTTAACGCAATCAGTATGAACGTAATATTACGTCAGTAGCACACTTACGCAATCAGTATGAACCTAATATAACGTCAGTAGCACACTTACTCAATCAGTATGAACGTAATATTACGTCAGTACCACACTTACGCAATCAGTATGAACGTAATATTACGTCAGTAGCACACTTACGCAATCAGTACGAACGTAATATTACGTCAAAAACAGTGGAGGAGTTAATAGCAATACTGTTCGGTATTTCATAGGAGTCAAATACCTTGATAACATAGTCCTGATAGTTATTTCAGTTGCCGGGTCATAAGAGTGCTTAGGATAATTAGGACTAACCCATGGACGTGATCCCATGCAACATCAATGGTAGCGGTGTAGCCTTATTGCCACGTACAAGTGAAATAAATCACGTTTGCCAGACTGCTACACAATTTCGCCCTCTACACAGGGTTTGATGATGAGTAAAGTGTAATCTCCAACCAACAGAATGTTACTACCTGATATCCATTGAGTTACTATGATGCAAGTCCGGTTTCGTTGAGGAAGGTTGACAAATTTTTTAGACAAAAATGTATATTAAACAAAGTACTTTTTAGGTAGGTGTCAGCGAAGGCTAGCACTCGAGGGGCCGGAAAAAAATTTTTTTTAAATTTATAATACACATTTATAATTTGTTTCTTAAATAATCTTTTCTACTATAAAGAGAGATATTCGTTTCGTTTATTTAAAATTTTAAATGAAATATATGCAATGTATCGAAACATTCCTCTTTCCTATAATGTGTTATATTTCAAAATCTTCACTTTAAAAATTAATGAGAAAAAATATGACACATTATATAAATATTTCGTTTAGCTAAATTATAGCTCTTTTAAGTTGAATATTCAACTTGTTTAATGGAGGCTGTTACATAATTATAATTGAAGTGGAATAAAACCATTTCAATACTGACAGTAAAGTAACTGAAGTTGTAAGCCAGTGCAATCATGTGAGTGCAGGCTCAGCGTAACAGAGACAATTTCATTTACATAAAAGTCTTCATTTCTTGTCAGCAACTCCTCGCTGCGCGTGTCCTCCAGAAGGATGGGACGGATTGACAAGTCCCTCCTTATAAATATATATTGTTATATGGTACATGGCGTATTGTATACACTAATTCTACCTTTAAAGCTCTGAAATAAAGTGGTCGATTGCATTTTGGCATGGATATCTAACTGAATATTTTCAAGTATGTTTAATTTATAGAAATCATTTTCATTTTTTTGAGATGCGAGACGGGTCACGCTATCTTGTAAGTTGTATTGGACTGAATCATTTGAAATACACAAACTCACATTTAAACAGTCAGGTCCAAAAACATTTTTATCCAGTTATGTATTCATATTTTAATTGTTACATTTCAAGAAAATGTTTGTAAATGGTCATGATTAAAAGTGTAAGATATTAAAGTTTTGTACCCGGTTAGTTATATATTACTATAACATTTTTGCTTATTACAGTTACTAATTTTATTGTTAATCATTAACAGATGTTTATTCCCAAAAACCCAACTGATGCTATTAGGAACTTAAATACAAAAATAATATATTAAAAATTTAATTATTGTTATAAGGGAGAATATTTTTAATCGGCGCCGTTGGAAATTAAAAAGTAAATGATGTTGGTCAAAATTAAGCAAATTTTCTATAAAGTAAAAGCATACACCAAAATCCATTTGAGTTCTAAGGCTTTCATTTTAGTATTTGCTTATTAACATCTTCACTATAATAGCGCTATAGTACGCTGAGCGAATAGAGTTAGTGGTTTTATAAAACAGAACATGCACTAGAGTTTCTGCTGTGGTCAACGTTTTTAACAAACTGTAATACAATAGTTATTAATAACTAGTTTAATTGTTATAATAACTAGTTATAATAACTAGTTTATTTGTTAGCCTTTTTTGTTTCAAAATTGGATTAGTTTCATACCTTACGACTCTATAAAGCTGTATATTCTCTACAATACCGTACTCGTTTATTTCAATTTTTAAACCCACATTTTTTAACAAATGTACCTTTGAATACGTTGTTATTGAGGATAAACGAATGCAATTAATATACATGTTTAGACCAGTCTTTTATCCTGTTAAAGGTACGAAGTGTACACTAAAAGTAAACTAAATGAAAATGGTTTCATCAACTAGATTCACCCTGACAAATAGCATATGCAGTTCTAAAAAAATAGCTTCCTTGATGTCTTATCTTAATAATTTTACAGAGGAATTTATAAGTTCCGAGGCAACTAAAATACAAAGAGAAAACGAGGAGAAACAAAGGCAACTGATGTTGAAAGGTTGTCAAAGCAACGCAATCACTGAACACGTACAATGTCATGTTTTTCTCTCTTACTTCAACTGATGAGAAACAAAACAAACATTGAATGCAAAGTTAATTATAAATTAAACGTAACCTTTTATTGTAATAGTTACACAAGAGACACATCATTCATACAGACAAGGTGCGCAGTGGTGTCGGCGATAGAGCTGTACTAAGAACGTCAAATTTTCAGTCTCCTCTCGTAACATTCGCAGGCTTTCAAGAAATACAACCTATCTCTCCGTTATATTTAACCCGTGAAAGGTCTTTTTGTTAGATAGCTCCTAACAAACATAGTTGATCTGATGAAAATTCTTTTATTAAATGATAAATCCTTTCAAAACTTTACAAGTGCCTCATTGACTACATTGCAAATTCTTTTCTGTAGATCACAGTATGATTTATCCATATTTATGTTGGAAGGCGGAGTTCCTGCACGCTTTGTTAGTTGGCATCTCGACACAGGATAGTCGTGACCGATGCCGTTAGTGTTTTGTGTTCGTGCACGCGTGTTAGTGTCAAAACTATGTTTAGTTCGATATTGTGATTTGAGTGTGATATTGTGAGTGTGTGTTAGTATTAAACATTATCGTTGACTATTCGTTGTATTAATTATTTTATTATTATTATTATTTAAATGGCCAAAAATTCGGATAGCATTATTCTTAGTTGAATTGAAGAGGTTGAAGATTTTTCCCTATTTATGGTAGTGACAATGAATCTGATGCTCCATCAGAGCATTCGACACACTATACGGACAGTTCGCTGAAAGTGATGGGGAGCCAGAACATTCAGCTCCAACCTTACATCCCAGGTGATGTTACTGCTCTGTCAGGAAAAACAAATCTACGCCATTCAAATGTTCAGCTTGTTTAAGGGATACTTGGTAGGAACCATGCTCTGGTTATATAATTATGCAACAGAAGAAAAATAATAACTATTTATTCGGCTTTTGTCTTTGTATTTATTATGTATTTTTAAATATTATATATTTAATTTAAAATCTTTAAAAAACAATGTTTGCTTGGTAAAGACATTAACTTTATTTATTGCTTATTGTACTTTAATGTACTATAATGTGTAATTTAGAAAACTAATATATATTTTAAAAGAATAAAAACCAATGTTACAAAAAACACAATGTTAGATGGCAGCTATACAGAGGACCTGCTATATATGTGGATAGGACGGGACCTCTTCCACCGACAGCAGCGCTGCACTTAGAAACCGGACTATGGCTGCGATTATAGTGAGCCGACCTGACAAGAGGCATCAACATCTCTTACTGCCTCGTCAACGGAGCGAATGACAGAGACGATAAGTTCACTTCACTGCAGCCAGGACGCGCCACTATATCGCCTGTCACTCCACAGATGGCAGTCCGAGCGCTTACTTTTGTCGTGTCTCAGTGTATAGTATTGGATGGATTATCTCATGTGTAACTAGTAAAGTCAAAGGCTTAACTAAACATTCTTATAGTGACACGCTATTCCAGTTTGATGAATATCTCCAATTCTATATGCTCTTAAGTGTTACAGTGCGTTTAATTTTAGTTAAGAATAACAAAAGCTCATTTTCTAGGTATCACACCTATCTACCTGGATTGCCATTGTATTATACACAAAGTGATTTATTCCTAAAATCAATGTTTTTCTATCCACAAATATTATTTCAACCTCTATTAACGGTGTAAAGTTTTGTTTGTTAATCTATAATATTTCAGATGGAATTGAATTTTTATCATGCCCTAGGAGGAAAAGACGGTAAATCACTAAATTAAGGTTACCCTTGGACTACGTCGGTATTCCAATCTTTTTAAGTTATAATTCCGTTATCACTGTATTTGCATATTAATATTCCTATTAAGGTTTCTTGGTTCGTAACTATCTAGAGTGTAACACCGTTACCTATAATATGGACTGATATTATTCAGTCTAGTAATTGAAGATGAAAAGATTAATCGTGTAAATCCAACATATAAAATTATAATTAAAAGTTATACAACTAACCTAATTAATATTTACGTTTTTATAATAGTGTTTACGCAATCATAAAATGTATATTCAGTATTTCGAAACCAGGGCCTAGTATACTGAATGTTACACGCTTATGAACACAACAACACTACTCCGGTAATCCTGTATGACAAAGTGTCGATAAAGCAGTATCTGCCCGCCCCGGGCCGACACTAGATGGGGTTGTTATCACACGTTATAGCCTCGTGCTGCACATGGCCGGTGTTCATTAAATGGCCCTTCGTGCTACCTAATTTCAAATACCTATTTCTTCTGAATTGAGATGCTGATATTTTGTAATTTAAAATCACATACAGCTGTTATGTAAACATGTTATTGTGTTTTATTTACTTACGTCAAAAATATGTAATAGAAACAGTAATCCCGTTTACACTCTTGTAATAGTTTTAATTTCACAAAATTATATCTAGACATGTATACTTGAAACATTTGTATGGATATTAAACGAACTACAATGGTGTTTTTCGAGCTGCAGATCAACTAAATTAGCTGAGCATTAGCACAGCCTACAACTCCAGGCGGTTGGAAAATTTAACGGCGGTCTGTCTGCTGTATATCTGTATATTTGTCCACACGATATCTTGAGAACGAACCGACATTTAGACTTAAAATGTTCGATGACAACACATTTCTATACAGGCAACATCAAGTGCGATGATGCAGCATGTGCCACACTGTGGGATTTGGATGAGCGTAACAAACATTAAAAGTCGTGATGCGTGGTCGTGAGTCGTACGTGTGAGTCGTGGTTACATTAGTGTTATTAGTTAACCATGATGGCAACGAGAAAACATAACGCAGAATAATTCAATTCTCTCGACAAAAGACGCACGGTTCACATCATCATACTTCTTACAACGAACGCTTAGTCATGTCCGAAGTTGGAGTGCCCCGACTTTCTCCAGAGAATCGCCTGATGGAACAAAAACATGTGATGTCTTTGCAAGACCAGTCGTCTAGCAGGACAGTCCTCTACTAAAGATGCAGCAGTGGGAGAACTCTATCATAGAGGTCTTGGACCTTTTCCCTGTGAAAATTGACTCTTTGAGGAATTTTGTGCTGAGGCCGTTTTATTCAGTGTAATTTTATATTCATGTACTTGAAAAATTTGGATATATATGAATTATTTGATTATGGTAGTTTTGAATTCCGGGGGTTATGATCGAAATATCCAAAAATCCCAAGAAAATTCCGTATTAAGGGTGATTTCAATAGGCATTTTTATATGTAATCGACCTAAAAGTGTTATAGACATAAACTACATTGAGCTGTGTAGTTAATGAAGCGGGCTTAAATGTTATCTGTAGGACTTGATATGATCTTATTAAATTATATTATACTGGTGGCTTTATTGGTGTAGTTAATTGTACAAATAAGATATACCGTTTTTAAACCAAACCAATCAGATTTTCATGATGACTGATTCACTGAATGGTGTACTAAGTTATACATTATTTATGTTGACAAAATATTAAATATTATTTGGTGCACCTGATGGAAATTAAAGAGATAATCAAATATTTATAACAACTCATAACACTCGATAAATAAATATTTATTTTATGCCGTAGGCCACGGCTAGTACTGATTTTACAAGTACACTGAAACTATTTGAACACATTTCTTAAATGTTAAGTACTTGATATTTCTAATTCTTTATTTTTTAAATTATGGAGTATGGTACTTAGTTTCAGTTGGTGTGAACACATCCAGATTACAGCTTCAGTTTATTCACCAGTTGTGGGATACGCGTTCAGAAAATACTCCTAGAAAGGGAAAATTTAAAGATAGAGAGAAATAGTGTTCGGTGCAACTTGTAGAACAATTTATTGTTTCATTACGCAACCACGGAGCATGCCGAGGAACTTTCTGAAAATTGGTTTTAATTCATGCTCATACTCTCTGAAACAAAAGTGAATCACAAAATTAAATGCAATTTGTATACATTTTTAAAATTAATGATTCATAGATATCTGAAAAATACTGAACGTAGTATACATTCAGTTCAATTAAAGGGAAGTATTATCAAATGTTTAATTAATGTCTCTTTGAAAACATAAAGTTGTATTACCATACGAAAATATTATCAAATCTGAGATAAAATTATGACATATGTTTGTTGTAATAAAAAACTGACTGACGGTGTCTAATTTGTCAAGCTAAAAAGTATAATCTGTGAAAATAAATATTATTATGTACTTTCCCCTTTTAATCCCTTGCCATTTCGATCCGACCAAAAGAGTGCTCTTGGCAATTGATTTCTTTTTAGGAGAAATTTCTCTATCGATTATAAGAGGAAAAATCAGATTGCGTGCCTATGCAATGTAAATTGGTTCCCGTCACCAAGACTAGCATTAAAACAACTCTTGAAAGTACTTATCGACATTGACGAATAAACTTATACCTTTGTACTTATATCAGGATGTACTTACTCATTTGATAAAAGAGAAATAATTATTTCTTATAGTATATCTATTCTTATAAATATAACTATTCTGTTATTTTATCTAAACATGCAAATGTAATAGTATTTTAAATGTGATTTAAATGGTTCCCCAATATATTTAATAATGTCTTATGGATGCATTTGAATACATTTTTTGTTTTATTAAATGAAAATTAATAAATCCGAAATTATTATTCAGAATGATGGTGTGATATTTCACTATATATATCTTAAAGACAATGATAGAGTACACAGGGACTGCATTGCGCTGTATCTGTCGTACGCAGAACTTAAGTTTGTTTCTATTCTGTCAGGAACAATTCCAAAAATTATTTCCTTTTTGTAATTTTCCTTATTCCATTTTAAAACATCCTTAATGGTGTTGTAATACGAGTTCTGAACATTTTAAAATAAATAAATAAATTATTAACGCATTGTATATTTTAAATGCTTATTTTAAAGTTCTAAATCTAGATACAAATATATATAGCACCACCTGTAGAGCTTTAAGTTCAATCTCATACGAACGTGAAGATTACTAGCATAGGTACGTTAGGTGCTGGTCTCTAAAACTCCAGACAAAAAGATTGTTGTGCAAAGAGTAAAATCTCAACATCTCACTTTATTGTCACCTTCACAGTGTTGATGGAGAGTGAAGAGTCCTTGTCCCTGCAGTTGTTGAGAAATAGGTTTGGAGTACAAAGAATCATGGAGTGTTTGTAAAGTTCTCATGTTAAATATAAGACTTGAATAAACCCTACGTACTCGAACATGGCTACTCCGCCTAGTTGAATGATATACATGTGCGTGCATATAAGTAATGCATATCTCTCTTTAACGAACGTATATTTATTCTATAGATGCAGCATTTATTTGTGTGACAGCTGGAAATAACAAATTCCATTACAAAAACAGCAAGAAAACGTCTTATCTGTATAATCATATACAGTACACGAGTAAATTAATAATTTGAATTACAGCTTCACACAAAGGAAGAAATCCTAAATACCTTTTAAACTTTTACAAATATCAAAACTGTAGTAAAAAAATGCTCATTATTATATACAATCTTAAATTAATTTAAAATATGGCAAAATAACTATAAATAATTGTCAACTTTTTTCTTATACATTATAATTGTTCAAAATAATTTTGTTAAATTAGTGTACGAAGCTTAGAATCTTTACGCGTTGTTTTTATTTAAATTTTAAGCAGGGTTTTTCAACCTTGTTATGGATTATTTTCAAGAAGTGTTCTTGAATAGGAATAATATTAAAATAAAACTTTACAAGAATGTTTTTTTTTAAGTTGTCAATCAACATATCACATAATCAATCTTTAATTAAATAAGAAGCCTAATTTAGGTAGCCTAAATCTGTTGGATATACATAGCTAAGCAAAAAACAATCGTACCATAATTGTATACATTGTAGAAAATGATCTGCTTGATAAAATAGAACAGTTCATCCGAGGAAGTCCTGAACAAAATAGTTTGATAAGCTCTTCCTTGAATAAACTTAATAAAGTGAAGAGTTCTGTTCATTTATCCAGCAGTGAAAAGAGCACTCAGTGAACATTAAAGATAGTTAATTATTATTTTACGAATGGATTTATGTAAACATAAAACTTTGTTTTGTAAAGCTTAAGTATGATTTCAGCAAAGCTTTTTACTCAGTAAATCGAAAGGGTTTAGCTTGTAAAAGAAGACGAATTACTTGTGAAACGTGTTTTTTAAAATTGAGTGTTCACAGTAGAATTCTTTAACCTGTTTTAATATTTAGATAAGTACTGAAATTTAAATCTCTCTTGGGTTGGCTTTATCCTGTGTATCTATTTCGTATGATATTCTATAAGTTATCAAGACACTTTTGAACAAAAGGTTATAGTGTATTAATCAAAATAATTGTTTTAATCTATTTGATTGTTTAGTATGTCTAGTATGAAATTAGATTAGAGTGTTTATGTGTCTAATAATAATATATATACACACACACACACATTTATTTATATTAATAAATATTATTATTAATATAAATAATATTTATATTAATAATATAAATATTATTATATATATAATTATTATATATATAATAATTATATATATAATAATTATATATATATAATTATTATATATATATATATATAATAATTTTATATATATATATATATATATATATATATAAAATTATTTAGTATTATATATATATATATATATAATTATTTAGTATTATATATATATATATATATATATATATATATATATATATATATTGTAATATAACACAATTATTTACTGCAGAGCGTTTGTAAATTAAAGAAAATGTTAAGTTTTAATTATCATCAACTTTTAGGTTGATGAATATATTTGATGAATTCATATTTATTATAATTAGAGCTATTTGATGAATAGCTCTAAAACTGTCTTTAGTTTTAGAGCTATATAATTTATCCTAACTATTGTTTATTAATAAAATAATAATTAATCCTTGCTTATTTTGAGATCTGAACGTCTTTACTATAAAACAATTCTCGATGAAATTTATTTTTAAATTCAACGTTGCTGCCTCAACATTATGGCATTTGTAGGGTTCTAAATAAAAAAGATAGTGAAGTGTAAATAATTAACTAATTACATTAAATTACACAAAACAGCGATTTATGTAAAAAAAATATTGAGCCAATATGCATTTCTGATCTACCCGTTTGATATTTGCTCCATCTATGGCAGCGCTTCTGAACAAATAATTGCATAATTTTCCTGATCGATAAAGCCATTTTTTACTTTGGTTTCACCAAACAGCAGAATGTTTCCCCTGTAATAGTAACCCATGTGGTCTATGGTTTGGTTAGTGACTATATTACATTTAAAGCTGTTCTCACAAAACCGACACGCGGTTGATTAGTAGTTAAACTGCACTCTGCCGTCCCTGCGGTGATCTAACTTTACCATTTTATGGAATCGTATCATCCATTGATATATACGAGGACAGCATTTAAATCACAGAAACAATAACGAATATATCCCCGTTTTGTTTACTTTAAGACTTATAAATTGAATAATTATTATATCAATTTCACTTAATTTAAAGTAGCGTTGAAGTTTAAAATCACAAATATAACCTTAATATTTAAAAATCATAGACACAAGTTAAAATAGAGTTGGGTAAATAAACCCAATAAAGATGCGATACTATGTAAGTATGGAGAAATTTAAAAAAATGAAGTTGGGACGAAAGGTACTTAACGTTTTAATATGACCTGGTTTTAAAACTATCAGTTAGTCTTTTTCGTGAGCTTATAATGCAAAATAACCCTAACATTCAATTTGGTTCGTTATCTTTTACAAATAAACTTTAAATAGTAAAAATATTTACCATATTCTCGCTTAACATCATTATTATAAATATTTATAGAGTTATCACGTAATGCTATATGACCTTTTTAAGAGCATAGCGAAACCGATCATTTAAAATTTAATACTTTCTACTGAAATTATACTTAGTATGATCATTAACTCCGTCTTTCACATGTCTCTAAACAATACATGTTAATAAACCAAAATACTTGTATAAGCACATTTTTTGGTGTATTTTCTGATGTCAACGTTGACTTTGGCAATTTTCCCGTTATCTATTGTTAATCTTTTAACAATTCTTGTGCCCGCTTAACCACATGTCTAAAATTTTAACTCCCGATGAAGACTCCAGATCCCATGTCTCGAAATGTGTATTATTTTTTTAACATTTTATGAATGGAAATATAAAAAGCATTTTTTACCTTTTTAAATCCTACGTATTTAGTAATTCACATTTAAGACAGAAATAAAATAGATGTAATCTGTTCCTAAGTTACATTTTTGTTCTCGTATAACCATCCACCCAGATTTCACTGTCTACATTTTCAACGCTAGACTACAGGTTACTAGCTAGTACGTAGGTTACAAGGAATTTATTAAACTGTGTTTCGTAGTATTATATTGTTTTATGAAATAGACGCATTATTTCACACTACACTTAACAGAAATGTAATGATTTTAATGAAAGTAGGGCATCATTAAAATTACAGCTCCAACTTTTATATTTATTATTTGTTTTCCTGACCTATTCTGCTTCTACCAATATTCCCAAATGAGTATTTAACTTTGAGAAAACACCATGTCTTCAGAAATGACATAATTAAAGTTTTTTCCTGAGATTAAGCTTTGTATTTTCTCTGGTCATATCTCCAACTCAAGAAATATATAACAACACGATACCATATTTACTGATAGAATTAATATTTATTGATGTGTTGAAATAATTTTATGTAAACAGAAAATCTTCATTCATTCATCACTTTAATAAAAACGGCAATTCATTCTATTCCTTATTCCTAATTTTAAGAAGTTCATTCGTGACTTATGAAACTAGGTCACTGGCCATTCTGATTTAATTACAGTCATATTAAAACAATATTGAGAGATCTTCTTAATTCGAATTAAAACAATATTCTTTAATATTGACACAAGATGTTGTTTTATCATGTGTGAATTGAGTAAAGGAAACGTAGCGTTTAGTTACCTAAAACTTAACTAAATATTAAAAAAGGACATATATAATTAATATAAATGGTGACGACTGCAACATTTATTTCACTGGACTAAAGTCATGGACCGAACGAAGAGAAATTTATCAAGTGAGCCGAGTAACTCACTATTTAGTCGCTTTCACTATGTAATTATGGACAGTTGAACTCTTGGCTAATGGATTTAATTAGTGAAATACTTTATTACTCACATTTTAACATTTAAATAATCTGATATTAAACGCAATTACTTTAACATTCGTGCCTCCGTCAGATATGTGCGTTTGCTGATTAAAGGTTTATCATGTTTTCAGCGCTCTAAGCTCCAGATACTCCATTGCTGCTGGTATTTTATAATCAGTAGAAAATAAATTATTCAGATACAGGTGATATCAAGCGTCACTACTCTTTTGGAATTCAACTTATCTTAAGTGCCAAATTTACTTCCCACTCATCCAAATATATAACTCATTTCATTAGATTAGATAAGCTATTATGCCACATGTACGAATGTCATATGAAGTCGCTCACCCAAATATCCCATAGAATGACATTCACCATCATTGATCGATTGCTCCTCAAATATAAATAAAGCTTCATGCACAATTTCAAGTTTGTATGTCAATTCGGTTTCGATATATCGTGCGGCAAGACAGAAATCAATTTCTCTAAGCCCCACGAGTAATAGGCTTCTCTAAAACTCAGCCAAACTAGCACACAGTTCACAACGGCAAGAGTAGATTAGGAGAGACACTGTCCGGTGGTTGTTTGGCCACACTAATCGCCTGGACGCGGGTTGCTTTCGTAATCATGGGGAGGGAACCACATTTAACCGCAAGCGGACAGATGTTAGTGATTTCCAAACGAATTAAATTTAGCCTATTCTGTGCTTCGTAAATTTTATAAATATTATAGTCAAACATTTTTTTGATGATGAAGAAATTTACGACAGCCTCTTTGAAAGCGAATAATTTAACGAAGTCAATTGATCAGAAATTTTTGAACATGAAAGTATAAAATTGCTTGAAATTTTTTGAAAATGTAATAATCAGTATTTTTAAAAATTCCTGACAGTTTCACTGTACTTTTACATTGATTAGAATTTAGTGTAGTACCTCTAGTAGACAATCCTAAATGGCATTTTTATTAAACATTAGTTTAGTCATGAAGTAAAAACAACTTTTTACCCACTAGAAAGGAAATAAAACCATTTCCTACACATCCTATTATTTATAATATAAATCAAAATATTGAAAATTATGTTCTATCGTTGTTTTATATGAGTTTGATACTTGAGCTTTGCATTAGCTACAAACTTTTTCCAAATTTTAATGTTATATGCCATCTTGATGTGTTTCTCATTTCACAGCCTCAAACATATCTCATAAACAGATTCCATATTATTTTATTTCCCAGAAACCTCTTCTTCTTCTAAAAAAGGATATTTCATGACAACGAATCTTAACAGCTCCCTTCTTTGGCCAAATTAAATATTCTTGTTACGTACTGCGTATTTATGTAAGTTTAAACATCCTTATCTTTAGTTACCAAATGGAAGCTTACAAATTTACACTTTCCTTTCTTTTCCGTATCTTTACGTTCCATGACACAGATTTTCTGTGTTGGCTACAAGACATGAATCCACAAAAGTTACTGTTCAATAATAAAATTGAACATAAATCAACTAATAAATATAAAATTCAAAGTACACTAACAACAGCAGACGTTTTAATTAGACTCCAAGACTGGAAATTTTTAATATTTTATTGAAAATCAAAATATTTTTGCCTTTACAAACCTTTTTAAAAAGTATATCCAATCTGGGATTCGTTATATTTTCATACTTTTTAAATAACATTATTTTAAAATGTAAAATAAGTTAAAACTAGTATTATTACTAAATTATCGTGAATATATCAATAAATATACATGTATAAAATCACAATTTATTGCACATTTATAAAGCATCATTGTCTTATTCAAACATTACTTCCCCGTGTCAAACATACTCTTGACTTAAATATATCCGGAAAGATAACATTAACATTGATAGTCTAATAGTAACACATGCTAATGCTGATAATTCGGTTGTTATGTGATCACACATAAGGCCAATGTAAACATGGTCACTGACACTTATCCAAATCACATGGAGTGACGCAACATCATTGAACTCTGTGGTTTTAAATACAAATTATGTTTCATACAAATCTTTGTTTGTAGGTTCAATTCCATATTCCTCATTATCTTAACTGGTAATTTGAAACTTATTTTGACTGTAGCACACAAAACAAAAATAAATCTGATTATTTAATTTCGCTTTCGTTTTCTTTATGTAAATGTATAAATAAAGAAATCAGGTACAATTAGAGTTAATAATTTAAATAAAATCATTAAATTTGAAACTACCTAAAAGTACGTTTCTTACCCACGTAACCCATTTTTTTGAAGGTCCTTTTCAACAAAAATGAAAAAATATGTTTTGTAAAGTTTATTTATAAATAATTCCACTAATAATTATTGATTTATTTTGAGCTTCTGGAATGTAATGCATCGATAACGTAATGAAAATCCAAGATATATTGATTATATAGCCACACTTTCCTTGATTAACGGGAACTATGAACTCTGCTCAATTACCAGGTAACCTGCGACTTCTATAAGGTGTCTATATACGTTCTAATAAGTCCTGGCACTGGATATAAACCTACTTCTAGAAATATAAAGTCTAATAACTTTATTTAATCTAGTAAAACCCAATCTGGTATTAAAAGTTCAATTTAGCCGAACGGTTTCATTCCTCAGTTCCAGCTTTATAGAGTGAATAATTAATGGAAATAAAATTGAATTAATTATGAATAAATAGCCTAATTGAATAATCAATTTAAATGTTCCAATGGAGATAGATATTCAGTGATGTACATTCCCTCTTGAATATTGCTGAATTATGAATGCACAATAATATTAATATGTTACGTCTATAGCGTTTCAATTTACATAGTTCGAGTACTTATGGTGCTTATTACATCTTCACAAGACAATAAAAATACTTCGTATTTTGAGACTGACGTTTTACTCGTGTTTACTTTACAAAAGCTATTCATTCACAGGGTTAATAATTAATTTAAGTTTGTCTCAAGAGGGAAAGGTTTACTTTGAGTGCTGGAAAGGCTCAAAAGGTGTGTAAATATAGTAATTCAAGATTTTTTATATTAAGTGTTACGTTTAATGTCTTAATTACCATTGTCAATTGTTAATATTTTTTTAACATTACATGGATTCTGTATTCAACTCACCAAATATATTTATTGACACTAGCTGGAGAGTTTTTGCAGAATATGGCAAAAGTGGGCTGCGATTGCAGGAGTATAAGACAGGGATATTGACGTGTTTATGAAGTGTGATGAAACGGAGAAAGCTCAGACTGTACTGTGAGAGGTGATCTTGAAAGGGTGTATTGTTGATCATGACATGTTATGCCAATTTGTAAATGGCTGTTTCATTTGTAAGTACATGATTTTAATTAATGTTCTTTATCTAGAAGGTTGAAATAAATATATATTTTATTTATAATTTAAACATTTTTTTTAAACAGGTGCATTACATATTATTTAAATCTTTTTTTGTGTTATATTCAGTTACCACGTTTACTGAAATAGTATATATCAGTCGTATTAAATAATCATACTGGAATATGTTAAGCTATTTCAATAAATTTTAAAATTTTTAATGCAGTATTTTCAAACCACAGCTTTAGAATATATTTATATAATGGGACACGGACCAAATAACAATGTACCGATGCAAACGTTAAAATTAGTTTGAAACTTTTTGCTAAATGTAACTGGATACCTTTTAATTTAACTTACAGTTTATGGCAAATTATTATTTAATTTTCAGCCGAAAAATGACTATTATTAAGGTATAATATTATAGCTTACATTATTTATTTATTATATAAAATCAGCAGCAGTTATTAGTTGAGTTGAGTTAAAAAATTTTTAAAAGCACCGATCGTGTAAAATGATTAAAATAATAATATTTAATAAACGGGTTGATCGATATGTTCAGCAATAAATGTGTGATACCAACATTTTTAAAATTATTTTAATTAATATTTAATTATTCACTTTTCTGTTAATATCTTATGTACTGTACTTTTATCAAAATATTTGAAATACTTTACTTATATAATGTTGTAAAATATAAAAAAGAAGTTTATCATATCTATTCATTTGTATTACAGTGATTATACAAAACAGTTTAAATTGAATTCAGATAGCCAGAAATAACGAGGTGTAAAATACAATAATTTTACAAACTGCGAAGTATTTTGGCTAAGTTATACTATTGTATAAGAGTTAACGTTATATTTACATATGCAGGTACGGACGCGGGATACGAAATAAGATACAAAAGCACCTACACAAGGAACCAATCTCCTTACACTGGCTGATTGAAAGACCGGTGTCCCTACCTCATTGGAGGGATATGGAGAGTTTGCCGGAGGGGAACGGTTCCTCTATTGACTCGTATTCAGTTAGCTTACTAGAAAATCTAATCCAACTTTTCTCTACAATACTTATAAGTTACAAAACCAAATATTTTCTAATTTTGTACTTTCATACTAAATGAAAATAACAATACAACATGTATTCAAAAAGAAATTATATTATTATTTGTTATAAATAGATAAGCAAAGGTACAAAGAGATAAAACTGTGAATATGGACAACGAAAAGCATGGTAGTGCCCCATATTCTGAACTAATTTAATTCATCCAAATTACACACATAGATATAAATAAAGTAGTACCGCTTTTGCGGTCTGTCAAGTTGTTCTACCCGTTACAGACTGTGGTATTAGAAAATCCTAGCAGCTGCTAGTCCCTTAGGTGCCAAGAAATAAAAAGTTCCGAAGACCAGCATTACTTGGTAGGAGACCGTGCACGATGAAAGATTAAAACAAGGCGTGAGGATAAATAGCTTTCTTTGTTAGAGAACAAAGAATGCATGTCTCAATTGCTAGGTCTTTGTAACCTTAGGACTTTAGCGAAAGTTATTGTACAAGCGGTTAGGCAGACGTATAACGTTATGATTTCAATAAGGTCCTGTCAGATGCTCAATAAAAATATCTTACTATTAATATTGTTCATAGTTTTTATCGTAAAATTTATAAGTTAATTATGCTTAACTGCCTTAAAATAAATATGAAATTTCCAAGATATTTTAGAGTTTTACAATAGGTTGTATACTTTATCTTAAGATTTGATGTTAAAATAAATACACTTTTAATTTGATAATATCTGAAGACTCGTTAACTTTTAAGTAGGTTTTTTAAACGCGTTGCGTAAAAATATCATTAGGATTAGTTTAATTATTTATTTATAAGAAACAACATATTATATAAACGTATATAAGGAAAATAATATGTATATTTCAAGTGAAACTATTAATTTAATTTCTATTCTTCAAAGATATTAACTTTTAAAATTATAGTATTATTATTCTCCCACAATATTCTTCCCATAATATATTTACAATTTTAATATTTTTAATACTATAAGGGCGCACATATTTTGACACTTTATGTACAAAGCGTTTTGAATAAAAATTATATAATATTTAAAAATATATTTTTAATTCATTGACGTTATCAAACTGGGTTTTATGTAAATATATTTAAAAACAAGAAAAGTTATGATACTGAAAACAGGATTGAACTTGCACATTGCAACCTCGTGTCGTCGCGACCGGAAGGGGGGACCTTCCAGAGGAATAATAACCGTGGATCCGCCACTAGATTCTCTCTATCCAAAACCTAACCAGCTTTGATGATTAAAGAATAACTAATAATTTGGATATAGTTCCGAAAGGTTCCCTAACAATTGTATCAAGTCCCAGGCCACGTACGCTCATTTTACCCGTCCGCTCTGCCCGATCGCTGCACCACGACCCCTCGCACAACCTCCGGTCCCAGCTTGCTAATCTAGCAGGAAACATCCTACTCGAACATGTCCAGAAGAATTCCGGATGGTAGGAGGTTCCTATTGTTTGAGCTAAGGGCTAGAGGTCGGCGCAGCTGGCTATCGCGTTCGCGGCTACAGAAGGATTACGCGCACCAAATTCAAATCTGTAGCGGCACTCGCCGCATCCTCCCCTCCTTCTCCGAGGAGTACGAAGGCTTAGCCATTAAGAGTGGTAGAAAGGGTAAGAGGAATGTTATCTGGAAGTGAAACAGTTATAGTTAAAATGAGCCAAAAATCTTAAACTAGAACGCAGAGCTTACTAAAATTTTCTAAAAACACTACCATGCAGAAAGGCGGTGCAGAAACCGCGCCCATTCTCGCTGAACAGCTCCAGTCCTCAACCACAGACAAATTCAACCCATAAGTGGAAAGCAACTAAGATCTATCACCAATATGTCACATACCTGCTATATACTTCTAACTCTTCCAAGGTTAAGGTTGGGTATCTTTAAAAAGTTTATATAAATTATAGAAGGTAATCTAGGTCAAAGGAATCAGGATTCTGGAAACCGTGTTTGACTGAGAATCACAACCTTCATTCAGCCCCACCATCAGACTCAGATTTCCCTCAAAAAATAGGCCAAGTAGGAAAGGAGAAGTTAAGGATATTTTATTCTTGTGTAACTCATTTGAATATTTCTTCCATCGTAGCTGGCCATTATCCTAGTCCTGTTCCCCTTACTTCCCTCCCCCCCTCCCGCAACGGGAGAAAAGCCTGCTACCAACAAGCCAATCCACCGGACGCAGAAGGAGAGGGAGTGAAAGGTCCCCATGATCTCTCTGGAAGAACATATACAATTGTTTTGTTCATTTTCTTTCAATATTTGAAATACAGGAAAGGTGGTGAAAATATGATATGGCCATTGGAAAAATAAATCCAAATCTAAATGATGAGGTCTCCTAGTGACTACAGTCGTAAGAGGCAAGGAAAGAGGAGAATTGGTCTGCTAACAAGTTCTTTAAACTTATCTACCCTATTAATTTCTGAAGATTTTTTGGTGACATATGGCGAGTAGTTTTTTCTAAATGGAGTGTTCAGATCGAGAAGGAATGGGCCAACAAACAATAACTAAAAAGAAAAAAACTTCTGTTGGCTCAGAGTTATGATAAGTTAGTAGGCCAGGATATGATTGGTAATAACCATTAATTTGTGGATAGGATAACCACTCTATATAACTAACACATACAAATACATATACATATAACTGACCATTATAAGGTTGTAACACGCATGCTCGAAAATACAAAGTAATATTTATCAACGAAAAACCATACACGAACACTAAATTACACAGAGATAAACATTTATAGCAATAAATAACGATTGACTAACTGGCGTGAGTGCTTCACTATAGCATTAGCCTAGTTGAATATAGGAGAATACTTGGTTGAAAAGTCGACTATAAGGGAAATTCTAAATAATGTCGGTTCTAAAGCATTTATCGATACAAATTATTCTATATCCCTAATTGCCTTAAGTTATAACTTAACAAAAAAATAAATGAATAGGATAGAGATAGTTAAAGATGTGTTAATGAAGTGTGTTTGGGGTTGCGCATAGGAGGCAATGAGACTGTCGCTGCTCCCAATATTGATTACAGAAAAAATATATAAATAAATGCTAAATCATGGAAGCTGTAAATACTTCAAACAAAAAAAATCTAAACGGCAGATCTCATAACCACTCATCCCCGTGTAAGTGTATAGTAGACAGTTTGGACCAAACACCAGAATTGCCAAACCCAACACCAGGTAGCAAGAGGTGAGCACACGCAGGTGAACTCCTTAGCCAAATCCACCTCAGTGTCAGGCCAGCCACCAATGCGGGGTCCCAATGAAGAGTAGAAAAAGAAAAGGAAATGTTATTTGTAAGGTGTAATATGAAAGAAGAATGAAAATAAACTCAAATTAAACCTAATATCACAATGGCTTTTTCGGAATAGAGGGAATATCTAGTGGCAGATCATTGTTGTGGAGTTGGGAGAATGCACTTTTTAATATGGGATACATGTGCTGCCCTCACAAATTTCTTGATTTTTGGGTCACGCAAGGCAACTGTTACAGGGGAAGTAAAGGTCTCAATTTCCAAAGGTTTAGACCACATAGGCTGCAACTTGGCTGAGATGTGTTTGGGTGCATTACTCAGGTTAAATAGTCGATACATTACAGTATCGCCCACTCTAAAGGGAACTTGTGCTCGACCTTTATTATACTGTTTGGATACTTTATCCTTAGCACGGATCAGATTGTCTAGAGCTTTACTCCATCTCTGTTCCATGTTTCTTGGTTCAGAATTAGATTCTAGAAGTTGGTCAAGATTCCATTTATTTTCCAAAGGAGTGCGGATAGTGTATCCCAAAAATATTTCAGAGGGTGATGTGCTAGTGCTCTCGTGCTTAGAAGGATTAAAGGCGGTTTGAAAAAAAAGGAAGGTTTTCGTCCCACTGAGTATCGTCTTTGTGGTGGAAAATTCGCAAGGCAACTCCGATATTTTTGTTCACACGTTCAGCGTGCGAACTTTTCGGGTAATAAGGAGAAGTCCTAATGTGTTTAATTCCAAGCTCATCGCACATGTTTTTGAACTGATGAGATTTGAAACAACTGCCAGAATCGGAGACAATAGACTGGGGAAACCCAAAGTAGGAAAACAGGCCTCGTTTAAGGGAATTAACTGTAGTTAAAGCTGTTGAATTCTTAGTAGGGATCATGACTGCAAATTTGCTAAACGCGTCTACAATGGTTAGTAGCCACTGGTGACCACGTTTAGTTCTAGGGAGAGGACCAACATAGTCAATCATGATCTTTTCAAAAGGTCTTCGTGCTATATCAGACGATAGATAACCATATTTTGTGTTTGGGACTTGCTTACAGCGCTGGCACTGCAAGCATAATTTATCCATGTTAGTTATTGTTGTAGTAAGATCAGAACTGTAAAATGTTCTTTTTAACCGATTTAGTGTTTTAGAGATTCCCAAGTGTGCTCAAACAGGGGACGTGTGATACATGGCAAATGACATGTGGTGTAGTTTTTTTGAGAACAACAACACGCGGTCTGCTCTGGGAAGGGGTTTTATAAACTAAGACATTATCAATTATTTCATAGTTTGGAGGGTGTTGTCCAGACTTAATTGACTTAATTATATTTTTTAATTCTGGGTCTAGGGCTTGATGTTCTCTTATGTCTTGGAAGGCTTCTGGTAGAGAGAAAAGAACTAAACATTTTGAGATAGGATTTTGGGGTTTGCTTGTCGAAGGTGTTGAACTTGTGTCATGTTGTTGGGGAGTTGTGGGGTCTTCCTCGTACAAACGAGAGAGGCAGTCTGCAACAACGTTCTCTTTGCCCTTAATGTGACTGACTTGAAATTTAAATGTGTTTATTAAGGCAATCCATCGTGCTATTTTTCCAATTTGCCTGGGGTGGTTCAGCAACCAGGAAAGAGCACTATTATCCACAAAAAGAGAAAATTCTCTATGCTCTAAGTAGGTTCTGAACTTTTCCAAAGCAAACACAACAGCGAGAGCCTCCAGTTCAAAGGTTGAGTAGTTCTTTTCATGGAGGTTCAGGGCATGACTGGCGTAAGCAACAGGTGCTAGGCTGCCATCCAAAGTTTCCTGGGACAAGACCGCACCCACAGCCGTGCCAGAGGCATCAGTCTGCAACGTGAAGGGTTTTTCAAAGTCGGGTAGCCTCAAAACAGGTGAAGATACTAAAATTGCTTTAAGGGTTTTGAATGCCTCCTCCTGAGGAGGTCCCCATATGTATGGAATGCCCTTTCTTTTTAAAGAATGTAAAGGTTCCGAAATCTGAGAAAAGCCTTTAATGAATCTCGAGTAATATGAGCACATTCCCAGAAACCTAGAAAGTTGTTTTAAATTCTTAGGTGTTGGGTAGGAGTCGATAGGTTTACTTCTGTCAGGATTTAGACTGATTTTACCATTATGAAATATGTGACCCAGGAATTCGATTCTAGGAGATGCCACAACCATTTTTTCAGGACTAACAGTCAGACCAGCATCTCTAAGCCTGTCTAAAACTATTTTAAGATGCTGTACATGCTCGTTGAAACTGTTACTGAAGTCAACTAAGTCATCAAAATAAACAAAAAGGAATTTGAATTTTATATCTCCAAAGACTTTGTCAAGTAGATTTGCCAAAACCATGCCACCGGAAGCTAAGCCGAAGGGCAGATAGTTATACTCGTAACAACCTGTGCTTGTGACAAAAGCCGTATATTT
Organism: Homalodisca vitripennis; assembly: GCF_021130785.1. Lineage (NCBI taxonomy): Eukaryota > Metazoa > Arthropoda > Insecta > Hemiptera > Cicadellidae > Homalodisca > Homalodisca vitripennis. The sequence continues at coordinate 38,289,660 of NC_060212.1, forward strand.
TTTGGAATTCTCATCAAGAGGAATTTGATTATAAGCGCTTACAAGGTCCAGGTGGGAAAAATGAGAAGCCTTGCCTAAATACTGGAATGCTGACTCCACCGTTGGCATGGGAGTGTTCTCCAGCTCAACCATCTTATTTATGAGACGGTAGTCTACCACCATGCGACTTTTACCATTCTTTTTCGGGACTAAAAACGCCGGACTTGAATATGGAGAGTCACTAGGACGAATAATACCCTTACTCAACAGATCTTTAATATGGCTGTTTAGCTCTTTCAGTTTGGGAGGAGCATAATGAAAAGGTTTTGAGCGGACAATATTATTAGTTGTTATACGGATAGTATAAGATATTAAGTTGGTTTTGCCAAGACATGGTGTTATGGTATCCGGGTACTGCTGCAATAGGTTTTTTAAAATGTGTTTTTGTTTTGTGTTCAAGTTTTCTCCTAATGTTGGTGCTGTATGAGTTGATTCTATGTTAGGTTGAGCTGACTGATCCTGGAATTGATTAATAATTAACGTTGTGTCAAAGGAAAAAGTTATTTTACGCTGAGCCGCATTGATCACCATTTTACTGTGATCTACAAAGTCCAAACCCAAAACAACTGCCACCGGTAGGCTATCTGATACAAAGAAAGGAAAAGTCCAGGAAAGGTGTAAAATTTTAAAATGCAATTTAATCAGTTTTTGGAAATTCATGTAAGTACCATTCGCTGTCATGGCTTGAGTTCTGGTGTTAAGTGAGTTGACGTAAAACCCTTTACCTTTCTGAAGGTCCTTAAAGACTGACCCAGATATTATTGAGTATGTGGAGCCTGTATCAATTAGTGCTTCAAGTTTGATTTCTTTTATGGATAGCCAGATAATAAGGGGATCCACTTTAGGTCAAGAAGGTGCCATAGAGCGGACAGGGCGATTCACCTTCGGTTTAGGGGAGACAATTTCACTGTATAAAAATGCCTCCCTGGGAAGTTTAAATGTTTCGGCCTGGAATTGGACTGACCAGAATAATTAGATTGCCTATTCTGCTGACCGTTTTGGTAGTTACGCTGACTTGTGTTGTTTTTTGGTGTAATATATTGGCCTGAATGGTTATTTCCTGATTCCAAGTGTGAATGACCGCCATAACGACTATTTTGAGGTTTATATAGATTAAAGTTACGTGACCGGTAATTTTGGTAGTGGTGTTGACCGTTCGTATGGTTAGAGTGGCCACTGCTTCGGTTGTAAAACAATCTGTTGTTCTGTTGAAAACTTTGATTATATGGTATGGAACTATGAAGGGATGTAGGAGGGGGTACGTTGGTTGTTTGTGGAGTGTCATAATATGTAAGACGTAGGTCATCTACCGTGGGGGCCAATTTTAAAAGATCATTAATGCAGTGTGGTGTTATAAGTCCTGATAAGCAGGCTCTAGTGGAGGGATTGAGACCTGCCATAACAGTAGTAAAGACAACTACATTATCTACTGTAGGGTTTAAAAATGTAAACATGGCACTAATGTTGTGTACATAGTCAGCTAAGGACTCTGAGTTAGTTTGCTGGCGGTACAAAAACTGATTCTGAGCTTCCCTCAGTGTTCTATCAGTTAAGAGTGAAGTACGTATTGTCTGGACCAGTGAGAGCCAACTAAGATTAGACGTAATAGCATTTAACCATATACCACGAAGTCTACCCTCAGTCCGCGGAATAGTATTCGTAATAAATAGTTTGTCACTTACAAGGTTCAAGTTGAATATTTCTGTAGCTTTAATTACAAATTGTACTAGGTCTGGGAGGAACGAACCTGAAGTCATAGGCAGGGCTCTAATCATTTCGCAAACAACAGAAGGAAATGTCGCATCACTATCTATTATGGCTTGAGAATAACTCGGCAATCTGTGAAGACACTACTTCTGTAGTTCGTTCAACTGTTGTTTGTGTAAGTTGTTGCATAGCCACTATCAAATTTTGTATATTCGGATCTATTATTGTTTGTGAAGGTGTGTATGTTATGTTGGACTGTACCTCAGATTGTTGTGTGACTGTTGGTGTAACATCAGTCGAGGCTGCTGTAGTTTCTAATTTGGATTCATTAACATTTTCGTCTGAGTCGATTTCACCTAATTTATATTTTTCTTTAATATAAGCACGAAGCTGAACTCTCATTCCCTCAAGTGTACCTGCTGGCGAGATGCCCAATAGAGAGCATTGATCACGGGCCTGAGTTGCTTTTAACTCTTTAATCCACGCTACAGTTTTGGGGATATTGTCTGGTTTATACATATTTAAAGAGAGCGAAAATAAGAACACAATAAGCTATACAAGGGAAACTGGTACCAATATATGTTTACTTTTGTAATTATTAGACTACAGGAGTCTGAAAACAATAACAGTAATAAAACAATTATTTCAAACAAATTGGGCTGACCTAGCATTGAGAAAAATACAGCAAACCAACACCTACTGGGGAGGAAAAAATCAGGTAGTTACTTTAATATATTATAAATTAGTTTTATATTGATGTTAAAAAAGTTTAAGGAGTTTAATTTTTATAATATTTACTCTGTAAATTAGCTTGTATATCTCTTTTAAATAAATAAAAAGTTATTATATTCAAATTGCATTGTTAGACTTATAATTATTGTAACAACTGTTTAAGTACCTGAAACAAATGCTCGTATCCAACATCAAACATATTTCCAAGCGAAGTGATATTTAGAACACAAAGGTTAAGATTCTACCGAAAGTAAAATATTGGCTATAACAAAAATAACAAAGTCACCAACTACCTTACCTGTATGCATAACTCAAGGTTATTTACAAATGATCGTCACAAGCTGCAATTTACATTAAACAAAAGGCACCAGTCATTATTATGTGTTTAACACTAACTAATATAACCAATATCTAAGCGTATATAAGGCTAAGTCGTAAAATAATTTAAATAAATCATTCGGTTTACGATTTGTTTAAGTGAAAACGAAAACAAATCAGCGTTGACTTACAAAGATAACGTACGTATTACCTTAAAACATTGACCGGAAATAATAAAATATTCGTGCTTAACAGTAGTAGTAAAATCTATATTAACCAATGTATGTTATTACAATGTAGAGTAACATAGTTAGACTTCGTTATCTACGGAGTGATACAAAAACCGGATCTGAGGAACTCTGCTTACGCAATTACGTGCTTGCACGGCAAACTGACTAAACTTGTGTCGAAAAATATTAGTGCAGTTTCAAAAATAAGAAAATCTAATTCGGATAAAAATATGAAGTAAAATAATTATAACAATAGCGAGCTTAGAACTATAAGTATAATTACGAGGAAAAATGACAAATTTAAATTTTAAAACTGTCTTAAAACGAAACGAGAAATTCTTGTTTGAAACAGACAGACAGACGGAAATTACGAACTCCGTGATAATAATTTTAAAAAGACTTAATCCTTATGAAAAACTTGAAAAAGGAATTGTGGATGTAATAAATAAATGGACAGTTATGTAAATAAAGGTTAACAAAGAAAAATACTGCATAACACCTATAATTAGTGAAAAAAATAGTGTTACAGTCTAAGCAAGCGTACTTCAGGTTACTAGTATCAAAGAAAATCATAAAACTTGGTTAAACAAATCGTAACTCTGCTTAGTTAAAGCTTAAAGGAGACTTTACTGTTTGTAGTTGTTAAAAGATACTAAGTTATTTAAGAAATACATTATAAAAAAGGGCAAAAATATATTAAATTATTAAGATTGAGCTAATATTGATGAAAAAATTTTAAAATAAGAACAAAAAAAAATCTTTAATTCAACGTATGTAAGAGAAGTTTATAAATTGAGCTTAATTTAAATTACTAAAATAACTAAATTATTATCTGATCGGTTGGTGAAGGTCGTTGCTTCCCTCGTGGCGTCGGTCGCTGCCCTGTGGTGATTTACGCCATTGTTTGAAAAATTACCACTGTTATTCGAAAAATAAAAAATGGACGGAATGCGTGAATTTGAAATTAATGCTGGTTAAGAATGGTGTTGAGAATCCGAGGCGGACGGCTCGCGCTACCAATATTTGCAACCTCGTGTCGTCGCGACCGGAAGGGGGGACCTTCCAGAGGAATAATAACCGTGGATCCGCCACTAGATTCTCTCTATCCAAAACCTAACCAGCTTTGATGATTAAAGAATAACTAATAATTTGGATATAGTTCCGAAAGGTTCCCTAACAATTGTATCAAGTCCCAGGCCACGTACGCTCATTTTACCCGTCTGCTCTGCCCGATCGCTGCACCACGACCCCTCGCACAACCTCCGGTCCCAGTTTGCTAATCTAGCAGGAAACATCCTACTCGAACATGTCCAGAAGAATTCCGGATGGTAGGAGGTTCCTATTGTTTGAGCTAAGGGCTAGAGGTCGGCGCAGCTGGCTATCGGCAGCGGCTACAGAAGGATTACGCGCCCCAAATCCAAATCTGTAGCGGCACTCGCCGCAACATCAAAGGAAATAATAACAATTAATACCTGCTAATGTGATTCAAGACAGTGAATAGACATTTTTATATCAGCTTTGACAAATAAAAATGACAAAGGAAGCAATCTTCATATATTTTGTGATATTTACTCAAAATTATTGACAGCTGCTCTTTACCTCCTGTCTGATTTTTAATGTTATTCAATAAGCTAACAAATTTCCAAGATAATTTAAAAAAATATTCTTATGTGGACAAAGTAGAACTTAAGATTATCACCCTGGAATATGTTTGGTATTGTGTTTACAGATTATTCCTGCGCTTTAAGAATCTCAGAATAGTACTTTAAGTATTAAACTATAGAGATAAACTTTTATGAAACGAACAGGATTTTCCCAAAGTTAAAAACCTTTCACTGGTAGGATAATGTTTTTTAAATTTAACAAGTGATTGCTTCAAGTTTATTATTGATGACGGCTGATTTCACGGGATAACAAGATACAGGAAAATCGCTATCGTTAAATGATCCAATTACAGAAACGCAACATAACGAGTACTTCAAACTGTCCTCTTTAATAAGTTTCAAAAATTAAAATATTTTGTTCGCAACAAGTAATCAACTTTACACGCGCGGTAAATGCAGTGAAGTTTAAAATAAATTGTAGGATAAATAAGTTAACGTTTTTAGTTTATGTATGAGTGTTCCACTATTTTAAGCGACTATAGAGTTTTACCTGAAAGAGGATTATTCATGTGCAGAGATTGCATAACCAGTTGTAGTTAATATTTAGATACCTTTATAATATTACCGAAAATAAAATTTAATGTTTTCCTCATCCACTTTATCGAATGTGTTAACGCATGTCTTATCTCTCAAAGACGAAAGAATGTAATATAGTGGTACCTGACATTAAGGATCAATACCAGGAACTCTTTCTGTCGGTAAGGATGATTTTTATAAAATGTTGTCCAATCTTAAAATCCTCCATATGGCGTTTTAACGAGAACACGTGACATATTGCCTGTTCTGCTCTCTTGTCTTATGTCTTTCTCAAACATGGAGGAATGTAATAAATGTGTAGCTGACATTAAGTATCAATAGCAGGAACTCTTTCTGTCGGTAAGGATTATTTTTATAAAATGTGTTACAATCTTGAAATCCTGTATATGGCGTGTTAACGATAACATGTGACATATTGCCTGTTCTTCTCTCTTGTCTTATGTCTTTCTCAAACATGGAGGAATTTAATAAAGGTATACCTGACATTAAGGATAATATCAGGACCTCTTTTGGAGGTAAACGATTGTTGTATTGGAATGTGTTACAACATTGAAGCTCGCTGTATAGCATGTTGTCGGTTACACGTGACATATTGCCTGTTCTGCTCTCTTGAATTATGTCACACTCAAGTATTTTAGAATTTAATAAATATGTAACTGACATTAAGGATTAATATCAGGACCTCCTATGGAGGTAAGCGATTGTCATGATGGAGTGTGTTACAGCATTGAAGCTCGCTGTATAGCGTGTTGTCGGTGACATGTGACATATTGTCTGTTCTGCTCTCTTCAGTTATGTCACACTCAAGTATGAATTTAATTTACCTAACAGTAATGATCAGCATCAATATAATCAAACTATTGTATCTTTATTATTTATAAACTGTATTAATAATTATATTGTGGTTTTGTGTAGGCTGGCTAAACTTTAGCAAAGCCTATAACTCAGGCTGGAAAAATTCATTTATATTTTTCTGTATGTCTGTCTACATGCTATCTTGAAAAGAAACTGATCTATAGATTTGAAATGTTGCATGAAGCTTCATTCTCAATTAAGCAATATTTCTATCAATGATGGCGCTTTTCTGCTTTTTTAAAGGTTGCATAGAAACATCCATCCACTCATGGAATTCCTTTTATTCTCAAAGGCTTTTGGGGAATATTGTGTGAAAATGCTAAGTAAAGTCACTAAGCTATTATTATTGCCTAATTATTACAAAATTCATCATCAAAGGATATTTATATGTAAATATAAATTGCTTTACATACTACAGTCATCTTAGATCGTCCTTTTAAAAAAACAAAAATCAATACCAAACCTCAGAAAATTTCATGGTTGACCAAGGGCATTCTCATATCTCGAGAAAAACTAAAATTCTTTCACAAAATCTTTATTGAATCTGAAAATGAACGTTTTAAACAATTTTTTAGAACATACCGGAGGATCTACAAGAAAGTCATACGAGCGGCTAAAGCCTATGACATCAATAGAGCCTTGGGTGAATGTAAAAATTTTTCAAGGACAGCTTGGAAAATTATTAATGATTCTTCTCGAGATACGAGTAAGGACAAGGGTTCCAGATCATTTGTGATCAAAGTTGATGACACAATTGTTGAAGATCAATTACTAGTGGCAAATGAATTCAATAAATATTTTTCTTCTGTTGCCTCAATGAATCCGTCATTCACGGAAACTCAATCTTGTGGAAGGCGTGTTCCGGAGCCGGTTGCGTCCATGGCTCTGCCTCCTGTGTGTGGGGATGAGATAGCACGTGTCATACAGGGACTGAATTCGAAGAAAACAGGTGACGCAAATGGGATGTCAGTTTGGTTACTTAAACGGTGCCTCAGGCACTTATTAGGACCACTCACAAAACTGATAAATTCCTCATTCGAATCTGGAACTTTTCCTTCTCTTTTGAAGACAGCCAAAGTCATTCCAATTTTCAAGAAGGACGATCCTTACATTCCAAGCAATTATCGGCCCATATCAATTCTTCCGGTGTTCAGCAAAATTTTTGAAAAAATTTTCTATGAAAGACTTGAAAGCTTTCTAGAAAACAAGCGGATTCTGAATCCAGAGCAATTTGGATTCAGAAAAAACAAATCCACAATTGACGCTGTGAACAACCTTTTGGAAAATGTTGTCGATGGATTGGAACGGCGAGAACATGTGCTTAGCATATTTCTTGACCTGTCCAAGGCATTTGACTGTGTGCATCATGAGACACTGCTGCACCAGTTGGAGAAATGTGGCGTTCGGGGACTCCCGCAGCTGTGGCTTGCTTCTTACCTAAAGGAGCGGGATCAGAGCGTGGAGATTTCGAACGTCACATCTAACAAAATCAAAATGCCTCATGGTGTCCCTCAGGGATCTATCCTTGGGCCTCTTTTATTCCTGATTTATGTCAGTAGATTGAACTCGGTGATCCAACATGGGAAACTAGTTCAATATGCTGATGACACGACTCTCTGTTTTAAAAGCAAAACACTGCAAGAACTGGAAATCACAACGTTTGTTGAAGTGAATTCATGTATTCAATTCTTTTCTGAAATGAACTTGAAAACAAATCAAACCAAATCAAATTTTGTACATTTCTGCATTCGGCAGAATACACGTTCGGATGGGCCAGCTGTATTTGTAGATAATGTCCTTTTAGAGGAAACATACTCTACAAAGTTTCTGGGAATGTTCCTTGACAGAGGGCTGACCTGGGACGACCACATCGACCACATATGTGCTAGAGTTTCCGCAGGTATATATGCCTTGCGCAACCTAGCAAAGTTATGTTCCCCCAAAGTTTTAAAAATGGCCTACTATGGCCTTATCCATCCACACTTTGCGTATGGAGTAAGACTTTGGGGAGGCTGTGCCAAAAATAGATTGGAACGAGTATTCAGACTTCAAAAAAAGGCTGTCAGAATCATACAAAAGTTGAGTTTCAGAGAGTCGTGTAGGGAATCTTTTAGGGAGCTTGGATTTATGACTTTGCCCTGCCTCTACATTTTTGAGGTGATTACGTACTGCAGATCAAGGTGTACTCTGATTCGTGGCAGGGACGTTCACCAATATGAAACAAGAGGCAGGGACAACTATCGAACTCAGCATCACAGACTGGCGCTGTCGCAACATCTACCTCAAGAAGTTGGTGTCAAACTGATCAATAGGCTCCCTGAAAGTATAAAGAATTCCAACAATCAAAATCAATTTAAAACTCGTCTAAGACGCCTACTGGTGTCTAGAGCGTTTTACTCTGTCGATGAATTCATGATGAGCCGCTGGGATTTATGAGAGCATAGGATCTGAGGTCAGTGAGAATGTGTTTGAGAGAATGTATTAAGATGTAAGTTTGACTGTGTGTGTGAATGTATAAGGGGTTGCTTATAACTATAATTATAAGGGGTTTCTTGACGATTGCGATGCAATGTTGAATTGTAAAGAAAATGCAATAAAAGATGATTTGATTTGATTTGATTTGATCGTTGCAAGAATTACTTCCCAGTTATTTGTCAAGATACAATGATAAAGACATAATATTTAGTAGACTAATCGAATTTAGAGTGTGGTTAAACTATTTATATTTTCTAAATCAAAAGTCAGAAATATAAAAATCCAATGTTAAAGACACATTCTAAAGATATTATCTCAGCACACTGCGGCCACACTGCAGTGTACAAGTATGTTCCGCGGGAACTGTTTGTCTCTATATCGACTGTCAGAAGCAGCTCCATAATTCCTTTATATTTGTATAAGTTGTTCTCTTCTTTCCTAACTCGGTAGTTTGTAATGGTATGTTTTCAGAAAAGATTTCACCATCTGTAGAACCTCACAATAATGATTTATATAACAGATTTCCTAAAACTATTTTTTATATTTAACAAATGTGTATTAATATTTTTAAATAGTGCGTTCTTACATGTCAAAGTGCAGATAAGGAAAGTGAGCGGATTAAATTAATTAATATTAAGTTAACAATAACAGTCAAGTGTATAGAGTAGCGTCAGCTGTGAATGATAATTAGCTATTTATTAAATCTGAATGCATTTTTAATTTCAAAAATAAATATTTTTTTGCCAAATTTTATGTGACCTAGAAAAGAAATTAAATGAAAAATGCCTATAATAAAAAGGCGGCGTTAGGGCTGTAAACCCCTCTCTATCACTTAATCTCACCTATATTAACTGATTATTGAGTTAATTAATACGGAGTATGTATATGCGTATTTTGACACCTCAAAATAGTTCTTCTTATTTGAAAACGTTTATTATCATAAAGTACGTCCATGTCAAAACGATACTATATTGTTATTATTTATAATTATCAGTGAAACATCAAAATACTTTTATACTTTTTTTCATAATTAATTGAACCTTGTGGATATTGGGCTCAGCTCAATTAACCTTCAGCTTTGTGCAGCGTCTGAAATCTGACGCCGTGACAAATTTATCTCCCGGGATCGGGAACCAACATCCGTCTGAAGAGATCAAAGAAAGCCGGCGACAAACAAGCTGAAAACAAACGATTTGCATCGTTTCGACGTCAGAGACTCTTAAGTTACAAGTGTAATCTGTAGGAAGGGGTGTTCTCGTTGTCTTGTCAGGAGCACAGTTGAGTGCACAACGATGCAGACACGATCTCAAAGGACGGAGACTTGAATCCGATTTTTACTAATCAGACGCTGTACAAGCGGAAGGTGAATCAGAGCTGCACTCAACATTCACATTTAATCAAACCTTCCAACCAAAATAAGGCTGATAGGAAAATTCGATTAATCTGATTCTATTTATTGGATATTCTAGTGCATATCAACAATAAAGGACATGTGATATGTATAGAAAGAATACAGTAAAATTGATGGTCTTAAACACTACTAATCAAAAACAAATACTACTAATTGGGTGATCATTGAATTTCCCATAAAACCAATGTAAACATGTTCGCTATTGCTCATCCAAATCACATAGAGTGTGATATATCGTAACTAAACTCGGTGTTGCCTTATATAAAAATTAAGCTTTTTTATTACCTACAGAAAATTTTATTTCTGTAGGTCGAATTCCACTTACCCATTGTCTAAGGTAATGTTGTGAAAATTATTTTAACTTTTACAATAAACAACTGTAAAGCTGTATTTAATTTCGCTTTCATTTTATTGATGTAAAATGTACAACTTAAAAATGTTGCGAACATTACAAGAGGCAATAAGAGTTAAATATTATAATAAAATAATATAGTCATGCAACTGTCTACAAATATTTAAAATAAGACTACTATTCATTCTATACAATTTTGTAAAAATATTTACTTTTAAAATCGAAATACTAATATTCCGCTTCAAAATTTTTAAAGTTATGCTTAAAATTTTAATTTAAAAAATTTAAACACACGCTTCTTTTGACACATTATTAAAAAGTGTTTTGTATATAAAATGATAATTTATAAATATAAGTGTATAATTACTAAACTATAAGAAGCAGCCAGCGTTTGTAATAACATAGAAAATGGATAAATGTTATGATACTGAAAACTTGCACGTGAAAGGAAAATAACAACTGCTGATGTTATTCAAGAAAATGAAGAGACAAAATGTTTATACCAGCTCTTTTGACCAATGTAACTGACAAAAGAAGTAAACCTCTCTGTATTTTGTGATTTTTACTTACTTTGTCGTCAGCCACTCTCCACCTGCCTGCATGTTACTTTCACTCTGCATGTTTTAATCTTACCAAGATATTTATCCTAAGATATTCTTATGTTGACAAAGTAGAACTTAAATATTATCGCACTGGCGTAGTAAAAATAATTATGTTTAAAGATTGTTCCAGAGCTACAAGAATGAATAATTAGAATCTCAGAATAATACAACATCGAGTAATATTTATTATATATCACTGTAAATTTCAAAATTATCTTTTTAATTCCAGGAAAAAAGTTTGAGGTAAAAGTTTATGACAAAATATTTTTTCGGGAATACTAAATTACAGACACTCGCAATGTCTAAACATTTAATTAAATGGAAAAGTTTTATTATTTTCATCTACCCAACATTTTTCCTCTGAAAGGTGAATGAAGAGCAAATAGAGATTTTATAATCACTTGTGAGTAATATGTTTCATTCACTTCACAATACAGTCGAAAATATTACATTCCTTTTCTTATTCATCTAATCGAATGTATTATCATATCTGTTTTCCCTTAGGGTTGAAAGAACTCTGAAGAGCTACACCTAACATTATTATCAGAACATATAACTTTGAGTAATTATTACATGTAATAAAATGTGAGACAATATTGAATTTAGTAGTGTAATATGCTGTATCCCAAATGCCTTTTCTGCTTTCTTGCTGTATGTGTCTCTCAATGATGGAAAAATTTAATAATGCTGTGCATGACAAATTTGAATTAATTTCAGAACCTCTTTCTAAATTTTATCAGGTAAGTGATTTTTATGACAAAATATTACTCTATTAAAACTCGATGTATAGCGTGTTGACAGAGTTGTGTCATATTGCCAGTTTTGATCTCTTTTGTTACTTATCTTTCAAAGATTGAGGAATTTAATAAAACTGTACCCGAAAGTATGGATTTAATAACAGGATCTCTATTTGTCGGTAAGTGATTGTTATGACAGAATGTGTTACAGTATTGAAACTCGCTGTATAGCGTGTTGACGGTGACATGTGACATATTGACTGTTTTGATCTCTTTTGTTACTTATCTTTCAAAGATTGAGGAATTTAATAAAACTGTACCCGAAAGTATGGATTTAATAACAGGATCTCTATTTGTCGGTAAGTGATTGTTATGACAGAATGTGTTACAGTATTGAAACTCGCTGTATAGCGTGTTGACGGTGACATGTGACATATTGACTGTTTTGATCTCTTTTGTTACTTATCTTTCAAAGATTGAGGAATTTAATAAAACTGTACCCGAAAGTATGGATTTAATAACAGGATCTCTATTTGTCGGTAAGTGATTGTTATGACAGAATGTGTTACAGTATTGAAACTCGCTGTATAGCGTGTTGACGGTGGCATGTCACATATTGCCTGTCCTGATCTCTTTTGTTATTTCTCTTTCAAAGATTGAGGAATTTAACAAAACTACTCAAAAATATGGATTTAATAACAAGATGTCTCTTTGTCGGTACGTGATTGTTATGACAGAATGTGTTCTAGTATTGAAACTCGCTGTATAGCGTGTTGACGATGGCATGTGGCATATTGACTGTTATCTTGTGTTTGTATCGCTCACAGATTAAGGAATTAAAGAAATCAGGTTCTTGCAGTATGTTTATTATTAGTAATATAATTGTCATTTATATCTTTATATAAGATGCTTGAAATATTAATGAATACGGGTTTACATATAAAGAATTTTCATGCACATTACCCGGTTATTTTATATTTGTATTTAACGATATATTTGTGTTTTTAATTTAAAAACTTGCTATTCAAAAGTGGGTTAAGACAAATTGTTGCTAACTTTCTCACGGGAATGTAACTTAGAAGCTCAGTATGAAGAAATATATTATCTTGTTAAAAAAATTGCCATTTAAAACTCTGCAATAGCCTGTTAAAAGCAAACTTCATAACTCTTAGCAACAATGTTGATAGTCATTTATTTTTTAATTGCTGTTTAGACAGTAATAAATTTGATACAGTTACTCTTCTACAAATTTTCATTACACCTTGAAAAGTGTTTGCATAATATATTTAATCTTATAGATTAAATCTAAATTAATCTGTTTAGGGCCAATTGACCTGGGACTTATAAAATGCAAAATCGAACAACACAGAATACTACCCCAAGTGTCACGTAACACGCTTCGCCAGGGTTTCATGTAAAGTGGAGTCTATAGCCTCATGTGTTACTATGTTACATAAGACATTGTTATACGATTGTAATCCATTTAAGAACATCCCAATTCCATGAAAAGACATACCGTCATATAACTTGTATTTGTTTTGTGTTTTACTTATTTACATTTAATATAAAGTTTAATTGAGTAAAACACAAAACAGGTCAAAGTCACTCTCGAAATATCTTACCACATGACAAATTTATATTTTAGCATAATTCGTATATTAAAGAAGTTTTTAAATATTAAAAGTCTGCAGCTAGTCAACAAATTGTAATCTTTAATATGTTTGAAGTAGTTAATGTCTTACTATATTAGTCTAGATGTATAACTCTCATATGATAGAACTCAGTCTTTTTACAAATTTATTTATTATCCAATTTTCTCGTTATCATCATGATTGCCCGTAAGGTCAATGTCAATATGATCGCTAACCCTCCTGCCAATCCAAAATAAAAATAAGCAACATCATTAAACTCGATGTTGTATATATATAAGAATAAAGTTACTTGCAAAATGTTAATTATATAAGTCAACGCGTCTTTAATATATCGTGCATACAGACATATTATAGGCAAACAGAAATAAATATTTCTGGCCCTTCTAGTTTTGTAGACTTTGCTAACGCTCAGCCAAATTGCATAGGTCAACTTTGTATGAAATCAAAGGTACAGTAGTTACCCATACAGACCACATAAGCAGTATAATACAATATAATAATGCTTTATAATATATTATAGGCTGATATTGGTACTGTTTATACAAGGCTATCAAAATCATGAACAATTGTATCTTTCATATTTTATCACGTACTACAAATACAATAAAGGGACTCTTAGAAAAGATGAAACAATATGGTTGAGGAACCAGATACGGTATCTGGTATTGCTCTATGTGCAATGACCTGTTGCTTCTGTCTAAAGACGGACCTTTTGTACTCCGAAGCACTTTAATCAACGAAACCTGCTCTATGTCAAACTTACACCCCCCCCCCCCCATTGGCTCTCTTCTTTTGTGTCATTGGCACAATTGATTGCATTTAATGAGGTTTTTGCATTATTCGGATTTTTTGATCTACAAACTGTAGAGCAAAGACTATGAGGACCACCAGCTTCCTTAATGGGCTCAGCACCTGAAAACCAGCACCCTTGACACTTTTTGTATTGGAAAGAAAGTTTTGCCTAAAGACCTATGAAGGCAATAGCTTGATTTTGGGGGCACCAGTCTTTCATAGTCAGAGATTGCAGCTTATTGTAATGAATTAGATCTTATATCGGCAAAGCATAACTATAATAAATGTATAATAAACTATTTAAAATGTCTACGGATCCACGGATGGTAATTCGATTTTTAAGGCTTGTCTAATATTTTTTTTGGCCAAGCATAATTTCATACAGTTTATAAACTCGAATACTAGAAATTAAAAACTTCATACAGACCTACGAAGTATTATTCGATAGTACGGAACAAGAGTGTTTAATGGTAAAAGGCAGAGTTAACTATCATAAGTTTAACTTTTCTTTCAATGAGCGTAACGAATATGAAAAATCTAAAATTAGTTTTAAAGTAAAAAAATCTCTAGAGACCCCTAATTGCAATCGCGTCAGTTGACAAACTCGTCGAACAAATCAAGAAGGAAAGTTTGTGCAACTTTGAAGAAAATCTGTTGAAAAATAAAACCTTGAAGACAAATGTAAACGTGTGCTTTGACAGGTTTCTCAGGAAACTTCGTGTTTTGAAGCAACATTGTCAGGGCTTTATTAAACTTTTTCCTTTTTAAGAGCGATATTGTGAGCTTACATAATATTACATTATCCCACATTCCATACACACAGCTGCTGTGCGCCCGCTCCTTGTTGAGGCAGAGTGTTTCATTTGTTTTCCATCCTCGTGCGTGTTATCTAAGAGAGCTAAACAAATAAAAAGTAAACAGTAATCTTTGTACTACTTGTGCTTACCTGTACTGCTACGATGTGTCTGTAACAAAAGAGATTTACACCAGTAATACAACATTGAGAGAAGGTTTATGTATATTTAAGTTTAAACACTCTACGATAGTGAAACTGTAAGAATATCCTTTGTATTGGTTTCTTTACCCACAAGGTAGCCAGTAAATCACGCTTTGTTACCACGAAGTGCATAACATTGTTAATGTTGGTTTGATGAAAAAGTCTTATTCATTTTGTTTAATCTTTTTGCAATGAATATTAATACAGAGATTAGTGGAATCTACTTGTTAAAAGCTAAGTCTGTATAGTCCGACCCAATTATGTATTGGCTGAGCTTTAGCGAAGCGTTTTACTCTACGGCTGGAAATATTTCTTTTATATCTGTCAATTGGTCTGTATGTCTGTAGGATATCTGGAAAACAAACTAATATAAGTAGCATCGAGTTAGATTATGTTGAATGTTACTTCATGGGATTTTGCAAACATTTTTACAATTGTCGTATGGTTACTCATTATGGTAATGAGAGTATCCTAGAACAATAAATACACGTTAAACAAACCGAGTACAGTCATATAATATTGTAACGAGCCACATAGGAACACATGTGCCTATAGGCTTGAAATTCTGCATGCAACACGTGTTACTTACTGTGATGTATTCATATTTTTTGATAAAGTTCATGCAATTGATTGCTTGGGAAATAATTTGACAGTGTAAATGTATCATTACATCAAATAGTTTCCTTCTGGTTTGTTTATACATTCCAGTTTACAGCAAAAACCGATGTGCCCTGTACATCTGGGCAACCCTATAAATGTCCATGAGCGGTATATCACTAATAGCAAATGACGAAATATTTGTGTGCAAGGGTAGATCTTTAGGAATATTCTACTGTGGGTAATGACTGTTGGAGTTAGTAAAGGGAGAGTGTTGGGGTAAGTGTTAAAGGAAGTTTCCAGCCTAGACATAAAGGCGTGCCACCCCCTTGCCCGTTTAGACTGGAGAGGGAGGTACAGAGCTGGCTTCCCCTTCTTCCAAAGGGATGTGTCTGAGATTAATGCCCATAATCCTTTATCATGGATCTCTACAGAAGGCTATACCTACAACCTTACCCGTCCAGAACATCCTGTTACTCCGGAAACAGCGCAAAAGTACTTTTAGCACAATTTCTTAGCCTCTTGTCCTAAGAAAACTAAAAACAGTTTTCGATTCTAGTGATTGTGAATACAAAACGTGGCACTTTCCTGTCTAGATTGGAAGATAAAACATGAAATGTTTACTGCTATGTTATATGTTATACGGTCTGCCAATAGTCGTGTTTACAGTCTGTTGCACATTTTAATTGGGCCTTTATGGAATTCAATCAGTAATATAAATACAAACAAACAGACTCAACAATGTTGTTGTTGGCCAGTGAAATAACTAATTCTAGATGTTCAGAGAGAATTCAAATTCAATAATTTATACTGCCATCGCTTACGAGTGCAATAAAACTTATAAGAGCTTATAAAGCTATATAAGAGTATAAACACGCAGTAAATTCGTGTTTATAACCTTACAAAAGAGTTTTTCGGCGTTTCTTGACATTCAGCATTTGAAATACACGGCGATAATTTTCGTATTACTTATGAAATACAATTATGCTTAAGGATAAAAAAATGGAACAGAATATAATGTTCTGTTCCAGGAAGTATGTTTCTTTGTAGTCTTGGACCCAAGTTTACACTGTATAAACACACAACCTGGTATTTCATAAAATTGAAATAGGAACTTTTTCAAAGAAATAAATCGCTTTGAAGCTGCGCTATGTTTTATCAAAAGGCTTTAAAAAGGTGAAATGATAATTTGTTCAGATTGTATTTTTCACTCAACAGTTTAAAACCGTTGGCCCACAAAAATAATAGACCGTCACTGAATTGGATAAAGAGACTGAGAGTAGCCGCTTCAGAGTCTGTATATGGTTAGATGACATTAATATAATATTCATTTATATACATAATGGTGGTTAATTTGGGGGCAGCCATACTAGCAAAGATGTGATCGAAGAAAAGACTGTTATTTAATGTTATTATACTTTTTGGTACCTTCCCATTTCAACCTCCACAAACATTGCACTGCTGATAGTCGCTTTCTCTCTTATGGGAAATTCATATATTGGTAAAAACCCCAATTTTGTGCTTACTGACTCTCAGCTCTTGAAATATTTCTTAGTAAAATGGTTCCGAGCGAAGTCGAATCGAGAACATTTAGGCTTCAAAGTATACTTTGATGGAGTATTAAGGCTTAGATTTGTAATGTGTACAAAATAATAAAAGTCTCAAACAGCTTAACTTAATTTTACTAAACTAAAAACTTTACCTCCTTTCTTTGATAAATGCAGTGGATAACACAGCCAAACACTATAAGAGTGCAAAAAATTTCATGGACTTCACAAGTAGTTACTCTTTAGTCAAAAGACCATTCAGACGCTGTATCATTAATCCTTTCATCTCAGAAGGGCACTCCAGAAAGCTATCTTTGGATTGCTGTATTTTATTTTCTGTACACTATTAAGAATATAACGGAATATTAAATGAATATAAATTCACAATATTTCGTTATTCGGGATTTTGATTGGATTTAGTTGCATTTGGAGTTTTCCGAGTGAAGAAACATCAGATGTATGTCCCAATGACTAAAAGTCACAAATACCGGAAAACTTCCAAAAGCCGGAAACAGAAAATGTGTTGAGAAGGTGAAGTGATAGTGTTTTGGTGAAGATTTATCAGGACCCAGATCATAGAGAGGCATGCAGTTGTAGAACCAGGATAAGGTTTCTCTTAATCTTTGAGGTCCATGAGCAAAGAGATTTTGATGAAGGAGTGATCTCATACCTATAGAATGTTGCATCAAATATTGAAAAGTTACATTGTGGTTTGCATAAACACAGACACGAAAAATAAATAAGATTTGAGGATAAACTGTTTAAAATATAACTTTGATATTGTATTGACATCTCTTAATACATTCAATAATAATAAAAAGGTTAAAGCACATTACATAAATAAACCAATTATACATTATTGGTAACCCTTTATTCGTTATGTGTTCAGTCATTTTTTACAGGATTTTTGAACGCATTCCTAGCCTGATATGTACATTAGTTTTTCCTGTTTTGTTTGTAATATCTTTATTTAGTTGTAATCCGCCTATTTATATTTAATGGTAGTAGTAAAATAGATCAATACATTCTATGTGGGCCCACCAAACAGCTTGATTCGATGGGTTTACTGAACTGGAAGGTTACTTTCTAGAATTGCCTTGATACCTGTTACAGATAACAGGTATTTACATACAACCACACTGTATAAGAATACGAAACCTTCTAAGACAATAGCCATCTGGTAATCTCAGGTAGTAACTAAAGATCTCCCACGCGGCACTTGTTGTCTGTAGTATCACTTTCTTCCCTTTCATCATAGTAGGGCACTCCAAACGGGTAGACTGAAAATGGATTTATTTAGCTACTAAATCACCTTAGCTGTCTTTACATCTACGTAATATATAAAGAGCATAAATAATGTTGATCAAAATTAATATCATCTTTTAATAATAGATTATCACACCTAGGATAACAATACTTATGCTATTACGCTAGTAGAATAAATAGATCGTATTAAAAAGAATTAGAGTTTGTGGTAAAGGAATTACATTTTAACAGTAAATAAAACAAATGCAATACAAAATTTTTTTATTTAACGATTGTTGCATCTAATTTTGTAGTTATATTTTAACAATTTCAATACTGTTGCTTCTATTAAAAGAACGTAACTGCGACTTTTTAATGAAAAATCAAACAATTGGAACAAAAATAATTTATTAAGAATTTTTTTTAATAATATTTCTATAATATAACAAATATATAAATCTCTTTTTCTCCTATTTACTTTAATATATTCTCCTCCTTAATTTCTGCCTCCTTAATCTCTTCCACGTTCCCAACACTTATTACTCAAAGAAAGCATAGTTATTAAAACTCACAACTGTTATTTAGAACTAATAACTGTTATTTAGAACTCATAACTGTTATTTAGAAGAGTGCATTACTCGGCAAGGCTGTGCAGGTCAAACACTAACAAGCTTCACCAACACTAATCACCAATGAACTGCTCCAATCAGTAACGACCCCGCTGTTAACGTGACGTTCTCATGGAAATCTTATTTGGTCCTGTTTTGAATACAGGCTCACAATTAATGCCGTTCGTCAAAGACCCATTTTACTCAACGATTGTAACTATTGTTGTGAAAGATTTGTATAAGTCAAAACGACACTTGCTGCCTACATCACATTGAAATATTTTACACAGTGTTGTAAATTTCAACGGTATACCAAATACTTCATAAATATCTATTAAGAGTAGTGACCTATAACTTCTAGCTCAACGAGTATGCAGAGTTCTCTAGTAATTTATAAAGTTATATTGACATTTTACAATAGGTATCAAAGTTTGTGGTTGAAAGTCATGTTTCCCTTCATGTAACATTTTAATTAATTAAAAAGGTGCTGTCTACCATTGCACTGAAGAGCAGTAGAACCCTGACTGTAATGGTAGGGGTCTGTCTAGGAGAAGTCCTTTAAAATAAAACCTCTTTCATTACTCGTGTCATAAGCAAATCTGGTAGTGTAACCACTTCTTCGTCAGCACTAAAACCAAGAAGGTGACGATTTATGAGCAGTAACAATATTGAATTTTGGGTTTAGCTCCATTCTGCCTTCCTTTTATTGCAGAGTCTGATATCTGAAGCTGTCTCAGACTTGACTCCAGAAATGTGGATTGATGTTCGTTTGAAGAGATTCAAAGAAATTCGTATTTGAAATTCCTAACTCTACGATACAACTATGTTTTTACATTGCCAGTAACATAAACCGAATTTCCCCAGTTGGTTTTAACTTTGTATGATTTGTGTTGAACCTAAACTTCGTACAGCAAAATCCGATAAATCTGGAACACAGTAACAGTGGAATCTCAGTAGTGACACATCACTAACATTTGTGATGTTGATATATTGGATGTATGTTGATAGATGGATATAGCCTACTGCGAGAGATGACTGTTTGAGTTGGTGGAGCTTACTAAGTGTTAAAGGCATTTGCTACCTACCCATCTTTGGCAGAGATTATTAGCAACAGTCACACCTGATATGCTGATAAGTGCGTACCACTCCATTCTGAGTTTGGCCGGAGAGGCTGCTACAGAGCTGGTCTTCCCTATTTCGAAAAATACATGACTGACATTAATATCTCAAATCCTTCTTCATGAATCACGACAGGAAGCTGTTCCTATCCCCCCAACTATAACCATCTAGAATACCCTGTAATTTCGGAAGCAGCGCATACGTATCTTTAGGTACAATTTCTTAGTTATTTGTCCCGAGAGGACCAGTAAACACAATACCATTTCCTACTTAATTCATTCGGCACACAAGAATGGTGATCCCAGTTAGTCCTTGCAGCCTCTCTGCATTGTATTCCATTATTCAAAGTGTATATGGCAACATAGAATAACCTTAAGCTATGATTTCCTACCCATCGACTTTTTTGGAATAGACTTATCGTGGAACTCTTGGAAGTTCAAATTCCACGTCAGGAACAAGATGAGGTCTGTAACAATGTTTTATCTAACATCTGTTATTTTTAGGTCCTTCGTTCCACCATCCTTCTTATATACTATAACCTATCTCTCAATTTACCGCCTTTTGTTAGGCATCTCTGTGCAAATCAGGCATCTTCTGGATGCACCTAGCCTTAAATAATCTAGGATTCTTCAAGCTCCTAAGTGTCATTTTAATTTTCAGTTATCATTTCTTCCTGCAACTCTTGGTTCATTCTTACTTTGTGGCATCTTGTAGTTTTCGCCCATTCTAGAAAATGTAGTCTTCGACATAATAGTACTTGTAACTAACAAAATCAATTGCTAAACTTATTTTTACCAATTATAATTCAGATTTATATCCTAGATGATGATTTGTGCTGCAAATTATTTAAACACGGAGCTTCCTCCCCTATAGTGTGATGCAACAAGCGAGATATATCAACATCTGATTCTCTCCCAACCCCCACTCCCCCGCCCTATAAAGAGATCGTTTGTTGGAGGTAAAAACATAGACACATATCACATTACAAACCAGAAAATTATTCATTGCTTAAATTTGATAGATAAACTCAACATCCAAATTTGACAGACATTTGAAAAATTTATTTCCCAACACAACATTACTAATTCTTCGTAACAAAAATAAATCATTAATAAAACTTAAGTGGGCAAGATTAATTATAATAAGAGTATTTATTTTAATTTATATTAAATAGTTAACTGCAAATAATCTCAACGTTATTTTAGTTCAGCGTTTTCTCTCTGATATATGATTTTCCTGGTTAGCAGTTCGTAACTACTTTTGTAAAATGAGATTAAGGATTCTCCCTATGGCTTTTTCTAGGAGCCAGATTGTGAAGCGACTTAAAACAAATCTCCCCACTTTAAAAAAATTCCTCACATAATTTCGTATTAATCTCCATCTTATATTTCTCCAAACATTAGTTACTTTTTGTTGTTTATTTGGTTTACATTAATTAACTGTTGTAATTAAAGAGTTAAACTCATATTTTTAGTTAAATAAATTGTAATATCGAATTATTCATTCAATATAAATAATCGATAAACACAACTGAGTAACGAGTGTATACCTTGTGCAGATGAGGGAAGAACGAATTTGATGCGTGACCTTGGAGTACCAAAGAATACTTGACAGACGCGACGTTGCCAACTTGTTCCCCGTTATAACCGTAGCGCACTGTGCCAGACGGTCGTATTATGTGGCAACGTCGCGCAATCCTCTCCATTCTATTGGTCACCACCAACTGCACTCTTTCGTGGCCTCTACTATATATAGATTACGGAAATTCTGACAAGATAGTTCGTTAGTCCCACAAGAGGATTAATTACTATATTGGTGATTTTCACATATAAACAATATATAATGAATGTGTAAGACGTCACAAATTCTAACTTGTACTAGGAAGATGAGCCGTTCCTCTCATTCTAGTTACACCATAGCGCCATGAGGTGAAACATCCCCTTTCAAAGATTGTAAAAGTGGTTTTGAGTGCCTTTGTTGCAAAAAATTTTAATAGAACTTGCATCCAACATTACAAAATATTTATTTTAATCCTCTTCTGAGTCCTTAACTAATGCTTAGATTTTTATAATTGAAATTAAATTGGAATTATTTATTTAATTATAAGGAAATTATAATTTGTAAGCCACTCGCCTAATTGTTCATGTGTGAGCTGAGAGTATTGGCTTGAGACGCTTTTCCTATATTTGCAACTTCGCTGTATCGCGTCAGCGCGGGTGAGTTGCAAGACCATTTATTTTTATTTACTTTCTAAACAGGAATCTCGAAAGGAAGTTTTCAGAAATATACTCGACGACTCAGAGTAAGAGAGAAGGAGAAACCAATTTGCATTCCTTTCATCAGTCGAGGGCATTAACACCTGAGCTCTAGAGAGTTCTCGCCAAGAGGGGCTTTACACGGTAATGTCCCCTTTTATGTAACGTTTTCGGTGTTCAACTCAAGAAAATAGTGCTCCTGGTAAAACGTCAGAAATCTTTTCATAAGTGTCCTTATATTATTTTGATACTCCCTTTAACTACTTAGTTTTAAACTGTCGTAGGTGAGTGCCCGTTCCGACTTAAAATAATTGAGGGAATTTAATTTAATGACCAAAATAAAATTTTTACTATAACTTAAACGGGAATAAGACGGTTAGTTGGATTTGAGGTCAAATGTTGACAGGGCGTGTTAATGTATTTTAACGTGTAATATAACAAGGTCTGGAGATAAATACATCTTCAAATACACGTATTAAATACGACTATAAAAATATCCAATGACTCAAGTACTTAAGTTAATTTCAAGAATTTTGAAAGAATCAGAATTATTTCTTATTATTTTTACTATAGAGTTAAATTTATACGATTTTCATGATTTCAATCAAAGCTTAAGTATTCAAAAATTTCCAAATTTTGGTTTTTCAAACAAGTACTTAAATCTAAGATTCTAGAGCTATAGACACATACAATTCTTAGTGCAAAGGTACCGTTTCATTGCCTTTTATTTTTTTTACAGAAGAAGAAAGAAGACGACTCCAAACTCTATTTTCTCGATCTGCAGTGCTTCTACAGTTATAAATATGCAAGTAGCAGTAAAATGTATTAAGGTTTCTACCAACGCTGCATTTAAACTGTCGGTAATTAACTAAAGACAAACTTTTATTTTATTAAATTCTTTCTAAATAAATGTATTTAATTTGGCTATGTAACTAAACAAACTTCTTCATCATTCTAAAATATCAACATTAAATAAACGCTTAAAGACCTGTTTGAATTGTAATGATATATCTCCTGTGTTTTTAAGATTATATTTTCATTACAAAATTTATTTAAAATTAATATTCCAAGTCATAAACCAGTCAACGCACTTTATTTTTGTTTCTTTACAGGGAGATAAGAATCTTGATTTATAATCCCTTTTAATGGCTTAGGATAAAGTTAATTGGTGAATTGATTTTAGTAAATTTATGAGTTCGAGGGTTTATATCAGTCTTAATAGACTGTTAGGAAAACTTATGGCTTTCAATATTCACTAAATGCACCTCAGCTGCTATGAGCAAAACTTCATTGTACCCGATACAATATTAGTATTTTGTCGCCTATATTTAAGGTTGCAACTGTTATGTTCACTATATAAATAATATTATAACATTCTGTCATATTTCGAACATATGACTAAATTTAATTTAAAATCATGGCTCATATTTTCAAAAATCTTTGAGACTTTTAAATTTGATACATATGATTGATTTAATTTTGCCTTTTATAATTAATCTATCAGATGTTTTTTTTGTTTATGTTTTAAAAAATGTGGTTCTGAAAATACAATTCAATGTTATGGCAGATTACAGTTTATTTCTTATTTTTATAAGTTTAGTAATTTAACAGTGGCAACGAGGATAAGAAGAAGGAGAAATGACTAAAGAAGAAGAAGAGTTACAAAAACTAAAAAAGCTCGATCTATTATTAAGGGCCAATTTTTCAAAGGGCAAAGACTTGCTGAAGGTAAACCCTACATTAACCGAACTAAATATAAAAACAAGGCTGTGACTGAATACTGAGAACGTTACAAGCAGGTTCAGAATGGCATTGATTGTTTGACAGATGAAAACTATTTAGAACATGAAATAGAATACAGATGTAATGTGGAGGATGAGTATTTAAACCTTACAACAAAATTACAAGAAATGGTACCACAATCTCAAAGACACAAACATTACATCTACTTCATCTCCAAGTGAAGCTGTTTTGTACGGTTTCAAACTACACTTCAGGGAATATAAATTTCAATCCCTACCACCCCTGATGAAACCATTTCAAATTTTGTGAGAAGATTAGAAGTGTTTTTTTACAACTAAAGAATCAAAGAGCTGATGATAAAAACTAAAGTTTACACATTGCTACATGCTCTCACTCCCCAACTGCACCAACAACTGTACGATATTTGTGCTCCCAACGACCCGTTAGATAAAGATTACGACGAGTTAGTACAGCTTCTCAAGGATTTTATCGACCCGCAACCAAGCCAGTGGGCCTTGCAGCATAAATTTATTTCACGGACTCAACAAGAACATGAATCAGTTAGTGAGTTCTCGGTGGCTCTCAAGAAGATGACAATTAACTGTAACTTCAATTGTTCAACTGCGGTAAATCAGTTGCAGACTTATTTCTCAAGTAACAGTTTTTATTCGTGGATTGAAAAGACATAGATATTCGGGACTAAATTACTCCAAGACCGCGAGAAACACACCTATCAGGACATTGTGAACATAGCTTCGGCTATAGAGCTTGCCAAAGCAGAAAGTATGACTGTTTAGCCGAACACGTACTGAACACATTGAATTAAATCAGGTTCAGCAAAGGACATTCAAATGAAGAAAACACATCTAAGAGAGTCTCATCTCGGCCAAAACCTCTACTTAGTCCACGTTCAAAAAATTCAGCCATTGAAAAAGCTCAAAGGAAAATGCTATCGTTGTGGTTCACCCTCCCATCGTGCTAATAGCTGCAGATTCATAGATGCAACTTGTCGAAAATGTGGAAAAGTTGGACACATAGCTAGTGTTTGTTTGCAAAGTAAATCTCAATTACAAATGAAACCTGGACAACATAAAACTGAAAACAAAAGTGACTTGAATAGTGAGAATGAAATATGAGATTAATGTAATTAGTGACAGAAATAATGACAAATTTATGGTTAACATCAACATCGAAGGCAGGACATTACCCATGGAATTAGACACTGGTGCAGCTCTTAGTACAATGTCTTACAACGAGTTTAAAAAGCTTGCCATCCCACAGAAAATATTTTCTACTAACATTGAACTTCGAACTTATACAGGAGAAACCATAAAACCGAAAGGAGTAACATTTGTTAAATGCACGTACAAGACTCAGAAGTTTGTTTGGAAAACTTTACCTAATTGATCAAAAACGTTGACGCCATATTCGGAAGGGACTGGTTGAGAGAAGTTAAATTAGATTGGGTGAGATTAAAAGTCTTACAACGAGTCAGACTTCAAATCTAGGAAGCTTGTTAAGTGAATTTTGTGACTTATTTGATGGAAAAAATTGGTGTTATACCTGATTATCTGGGACATTTTAGACTTACTGATGGCGCGACGCCAATATTTGTAAAACCAAGACAAGTACCGTTTTCCCTAAGAAGTAAAGTAGAAAATGAACTTACGAGACTAGAAGAATGTGGAATCATAACAAAAGTAGATCATCAGACTGGGGAACACCCATCGTACCTGTTGTCAAGCCGAACGGTCAAACACGGATTTGTGCTGGACTATAAAGTGACTTTAAACAAAGTGATCAAAGACGAAAACCATCCATTACCCAGGATTGAAGAAATCTTCTCTCAAATGAACGGAGGAAAATTATTTTGTACCTTGGATATTTCTAATGCTTACCTCCACATGAAAATGGACGAAGAAAGTGCACACATGCAGACACTCAGCACCCATAAAGGTATGTACAAAGTAAATCGTTTGATGTTTGGGGTGAAGGTAGCACCATCTCTCTGGCAACAATTCATGGACAAAACCTTGCAGGGACTTTCTGGTGTACAATGTTTCTTTGACGATATTATCGTTCAGGGTAAAACAGCTGAAAATTATTGGCTAGATTACGTAAAGTTCTAGACGATTAAGAAACAATAACTTAAAGATGAACCGAGATAAATGCAAGTTTTTTCCAATATCTTGGGCATGTCATTGATGCTCAAGGACTTCACAAAACCAAAGACAAAGTCTTGTCTATCATGAACAGCAAAAGACCGGAAAACATAAGTGAACTTAGAAACATTTCTTGGTCTGGCAAACTATTACAACAAGTTCATCAAAGATTTAGCAACAATCCTCCACCACTCAATAATTTACTGAAGAAAGGCAACCGTTATGTGTGGACTTCAAAATGTGAAGAAAGCTTTCAGAAGGTTAAGTCGGAAATAACCAGTAACAATGTACTTGTCCACTGCAATCCAGAACTCCCATTAGTGCTTGCAACCGATGTGTCTCCAGTGGGCCTTGGAGCCTGTCTTTCACATCGATACAGCGATGGAAGTGAGAGGCCAATTAGTTTTGCCTCACGCACTTTGACCAAATGTGAACAAAAATACAGTCAAATTGATAAGGAAGCAACAGGTATTTACTGGGGACTCAAGAAATTTTTCCCTTACTGCTACGGGCGAAAGTTTTATTTTAGTGACTGACCATAAACCGTTAGTGTCAATATTCAGTCCCACCAAAACCCTTCCAACAATATCTGCTACAAGACTGTTCAATTATGCACACTTTTTATCAGGTTTTGACTACTCAATTGAATATAGGAGAACTCTGACCATGCCAACGTTGACTTTTTGTCTCGTTTTCCTACTGAAACATAGCACTACAAACTTTGTGGACGATTGCAGCCTTTTTCAACTTAATCAACTTGATTCATTGCAGATTGACAGTATGCTTATATCCAAAACAACTGCTCAAGATAAATATTTACAACCAGTACTACATGCCCTTGAAACAGGAGAGACGTCGAACCTTTTGGTTTTCCACGACAACGAACTAACACTACAAAATGGTTGCATATTCAAGGGCTACAGGATAATGATTCCAGAAGCTTTACAACACTCAGTGTTAAATGAACTACATGTTGGACATCTAGGCATGGAGAAGATGAAAATCCTTGCTAGAAGTTTTTGCACGTGGAAAAGTATTGACAGAGATATTGAGCAAATGGTACGTACATGTAAAGAATGTCGACTAAAACAAAATCAACCTGCAAAAGAACCGAATCATCCATGGCTGACCCCTCAAGCACCATGGGAGAGATTACACATAGATTTTGCTGGCCCGATACAAGGTCAGTGGTATTTCATTGTTGTGGACGCCTTTACCAAGTGGGTTGAAGTAATCCCTACTAAAAACACGTCAGCAGAATGGTGTATGAAGGAGCTAAGAAAAATGTTTTCTACATTCGGCCTTTCTTTGTATTAGTTTCAGACAATGGAAGCCAATTTACATCTACAATATTTTCTTATCTGCTAATGGTGTTGTACACAAAACTACAGCTCCCTACCATCCTTCGTCTAATGGACAAGCTGAGCGTTATGTCCAAACAGTAAAAAAAATCACTGAGGGCAATGGAAGATGAGGGGGGAAAGATTGAGCTAAAATTATACAGGCTTTTGATGCAACTTCGACAATCTCCAAACACAACTGGGCTCAAACTCATACAACTTAATGTTTGGAAGAAGTGTTCGAACTCACTTGAGCCTATTACTACCAGATAGCAAAAATGCACAAGAAGTTACACGAATCGTACGCAGACAATTTCAGGTGGGAGACAGAGTACAGGCTCGAGATTACACCAACTCAAGATACAAGTGGAGTTTTGGAAACAATTATGTAAAAAGAAAGTTCGCTAACTGTACAAAGTTAAAATGGACGATGGAAGTGTTTGGAGGAGGCATGTTGACCAGCTATTGAAATGTGAAGTTTAGGGGGGGAGAATTGATACATATGATTGATTTAATTTTGCCTTTTATAATTTAATCTATCAGATGTTTTTTTGTTTATGTTTTAAAAAATGTGGTTCTGAAAATACAATTCAATGTTATGGCAGATTACAGTTTTATTTCTTATTTTTATAAGTTTAGTAATTTAACAAAATTAAAAGATGGATTTATATTAAATATCGGAAGAGCGTTGAAGAAGGTAAAGTTGGTACACTGTATGGAGTTTATCCTTTTACGGTTTTGGAGTGACATTTTATACCACAGACCAGATGAGTGTTTACACCCATACCATTTCTAGCCTTCGTCGGAAAAGTGAAAAAACTTGTTTATTAATTAATTATTAGTTATAACTAACCAGGTTATATTAAGTCGATTAGTGGATTGAGAATGTGCAACACATATGCTTTAGCAATTAGCTGAGGTTTCAACAATACATGGGTATTTCAAAAAGATAATTTCTTTCATATGCTACATACTTTGATCAAATACTCGTAATGGATATGGTATAACTGGAGTACTGGTATAATCGGAGAACTGGTATAATGATATTACTGGTATCATGAGACTAATGGTATAATGAGAATACTCATATAATGAGAGTACGTACTGATATAATGACAATACTTGTATAACAGGAGTTAGTACCGGTATAATGGTTGTACTGGTGTAATGAGAGTACTGGTATATGGTTGTACTAGTATAATGAGAGTACTGGTATAATGGTTGTACTAGTATAATGAGAGTACTGGTATAATGATTGTACTAGTATAATGAGAGTACTGGTATAATGGTTGTACTAGTATAATGAGAGTACTGCTATAATGGTTGTACAAGTATAATGGGAGTACTGGTATAATGGTTGTACTAGTATAATGGGAGTACTGGTATAATGGTTGTACTAGTATAATGGGAGTACTGGTATAATGATTGTACTAGTATAATAAGAGTACTGGTATAATGGTTGTACTAGTATAATGAGAGTACTGCTATAATGGTTGTACAAGTATAATGGGAGTACTGCTATAAAGGTTGTACTAGTACAATGAGAGTGCCGGTATAATGGTTGTATTAGTATAATGAGAGTGCCGGTTTAATGGTTATACTAGTACAATGAGAGTGCCGGTTTAATGGTTGTACTAGTACAATGGCAGTACCGGTATAATGGTTGTACTAGTATAATGAGAGTGCCGGTATAATGGTTGTACTAGTATAATGGGAGTACTGCTATAATGGTTGTACAAGTATAATGGGAGTACTCCTATAAAGGTTGTACTAGTATAATGGGTGTAATGGGAGCAGTAAAGAGCAATATTGCAGATCTAGACCAGACGACACACACTCATGTAACATATTACGGGCTCAGGTCTGAGAGTATGTGTAATTAGTGTAAGAGCAGAGCGCAAAATTGTTCTGTATAAATATACAGCCTCAATAGTCTCCCAATTTTCAAATTCCTCATAAGAAAGAAATAGATCGTTAGTCGCGCAAATGTTGTGGGGGAGCACATAAGAGAGTATTGAAAGATTTAATACATATAAAACGAAAATTGTTTTATGTATATTAAATATTACAAATATATTAGAAATTATATTTTTTATAACTTGATACACTTTCTAAACGTTTGACACATAAATAATAGTTCACCACCAGACAATTATATAAAGAGAGAGGAAATAGCCACTTTTATAGCCACAGAGGAAAGTCTGTATGTGGTTAGCTAACGCTGATTTACCACTTATCTATGCGTCTTCGATTTTTTTTTAAGTTTTTTTTTTTTTTAGAGAAAAATACATTCTAAGGAAACATTCATTTTATGTCTCAAATCAGTGTGGTCTTTTTATAAAGAAGTTTTCTCTGTAGCTATAAAGACAAATATGTTGTAAAAATAATGCAAATTTGCTCTTAGCTCCTGGATTAATATCTAAAAACTAAGTAGTTGTTACAAGATAAATGTATTTTATTTCAACATAAAACGAAACACCACTTTGTAAGAATTCATGTTGTATTTAGAGAGCAAACGGCATATTACAGACTTTCCTCATTGTCAGACAGGAAGGAGTTGATATTTTAAGAGTGCAAACGAAAAAAAATAAATAATAATTTACTTATACAGTGCGTTTTTTGTTTTTCTTAAAATCATTCTCCAGCTTGGTGTGTTTCATGTTGTCTCTTAAACCCTCCTAAAGTAGCCAACCTTGGTAAAAGATTTAAATAAATTGTTACCACAAGTTAGAATTACTTTCAAAGTAGTTTATACACAAAATAACTTTTTAAACTTTATGGCAGACTTTTAAGAAATACAAAATATAATTTTAGATCTCATCGATGAAAAAGTTTTTGTATACAATTAAAACACCGTCTGTTTGGGATTAAAGTGAAAAATTATTAATTATTTTGAGTAATAGTAAATGTAACAAAATTTGAAATCATCACAGATTTTACAACATTAAGGCATTTCGAGCATCAATAATTAATTGAAAATGTATATCTTTAACTACAAACGATTACTGAAAATTCATAATTGCTAAATTCTATTAAATTACAATATGTAACACACCTCGTGGAACAAAATATTATCTATGTAGCGATTATTCACTTACAACTATACAACTCTTATTCCAACACTGACAAGCCATCTATTGATACATGTCATTTAGCTAAAATATAACCTTCTTTATTCTTTTAACTATGCTGTTTGTAGAGGTATACTAATTAATATTTTAACACATACATTTGTTAATATAATGAAATATAAATAATTTCATATTATTTATATTTAATTCTAAATATAATTAAATATAAATTATATATATATATATATATATATATATATATATATAATTCAATCACAAGTACTTTTTGTGATTCAATGTTTATTGAAATTAAATAAAGCTATTGCCATTTATACAAATTTATTGTAAATAAAAGTCGTTTGACAGGTATTTGGTCTTCCGATCATATGTTAGTTTAGTTATTTAAACGCATATGTGACAGATACGGCCAAATACAAAATAATGAATCGTAAAAAGTAAGGGCTCTGTCGTGTAATGGTAGCACATTCACCCGGCAAGTGAGAGATCCGGGTTCGACTCCCGGCGGAGCAAGTACTTTTTGTGATTCAGTGTTTATTGAAATTAAATAAGGCTTTTGCTATTTATACAAATTTAATATAAATAAAAATAATAATACACGACGTATTGCTAGATAATCCCACATTTTCAACTCTTTATTTTTAATGTTGAATCTAGAATAAGTCTATTTGTGTTATTATTTTTATAAAATTAAAATTTGTATTCTTTTATGCAAACTTTTCATTATTAACTCGGTTTATTTTTAATTAGTCTTGTTTTGAATTGAAGTGTAGTTATATGATGATTTGATATTAGCTTTTTAGAAGTGTGGACTAGGGTAGGTGTTGTTGTTAGGTTCTATTTATAGGCGTTGTACTCAATTCGCTTGAATATTTCGCTAAAACAAATTCTTTAATTATAGTACGAGATACAGTTTAATTTAATTGCCGATCTGTGTTAAATCTTATTTTCGTAGTGTATGTGATTCAAAGGCGTAATATGTCTATTTTGTATTGTTTACAAACAATAACAAACGCGTAACATAAAATAACTGTATCATTAGAATGCTGACAAAACATTGATAAAAGTAGAACAGCATATTGTTTATTGCACAATATTCTTTCAGATATTTTAAAAACTCAAAAATAAAACTACTTTGTATTTTAGTTTTATTAGATTGATTTTCAGTTGTATAAACAAAATGTCGAAATTAATTTTACATTTACTGTTAAACAGCTAAGACTACAATAATATTAATATATTGTGTGATAATCAATTGTGTGTGAAAACTGTAAAAGTTCTGGGGCGGTAAATCGATTTACAGCTCGTGTAATGTCGGGAACTTGAAGCCAAGAGCTCGTGAAAACGCCGAACGTTAAAAGTGTTTACGAGTTAACACAATAACTACCACCACAAGTGATTGTGGGAGCATTGGCTCTGAAACTCTACTAACTTCTTATGACTTAGTTTTGAAAGTAGTATTTTAAAATTAGTTCATAACAAAAAAGGCCACCATTTAATAGTGTTGTTAAACAGATATCGTTTAAAACGTTCTGTATCCGTGTAATTTATACACGTTAGCTACACCACGTATCGTGTACCAGGCTTCGCTGAGGTTTCATGACAAATTTCAAATCCATAGCTCATTTCATGCACGATATCTCCTGCGGTGAGATATACAAACATACATCGCACAAAAAAGAAATTATACAAGCCTACTAAGTAATAGACTAAAATTATGCTCAGCCAAATTCCATAGCTTGACAATCACCATTAACGAACTCGGTGTTGCCAACATATAAATATGAAGTTTCATACGAACTTTTATGTTTATAAGTCAGTTCGTTTTCTATCTGAAATTTTTACAGCATCACAAGTGAGAGGTTTCGCTGACGTTCAGCCAATTACGTATTTGAAACAGAATGAAAGTAAATTGTTCACTCATTCTGAATTTCCACACAATTTAAAGTCCATATATTATCTCTTTTAACCCTAAAAGTAACCTGACATGGTTAACGATATTAATAGACAATCATCAGCAGCATAGTTGACGATTGCATTTAAAATGTACGGTCTGGTAATTAAATCTATAAAATTATATGATAGTTGGCTATTTAACTTTAATGACATAAGTTTGAATCTAACATTGATTAGCCAAGGCTTAATTTTATGTCTTGCTTTGTCAACTGAATAAGAACCTGAGGGTAGCCGCCTCTTTTCTATAGCCCATTCACTGAGTGTTGAGAGTAAAGCCCCGCCCACAGTGTGGTGAGAGCCTTTGGGGTTGTGACCAATCAGGGAAAGAAACGCAGGAAAGTCCAAGTGGCCGTGCGAGTTTGTGGAATATAGGTGCGCTGAAACACAAGCGGAAGTTTGTCGTTGGCGTTCCAGTGAGTTGGCGCTGAAGCAGGCCGCCTGTGAACCGGTCTTTCACACGTCACGTGGACGGTGCCTCACTCCCAACACTGGGTGAATAGAATAGAATCATATCGAATTTTAGGTGTTCTTTGTGAATGCTGAATAACTGCTCTTGAGTCGAGGTCGACAAATTACAGAGTAAAAGATAGAAATTAAATTAAAACTTTCACAAGCGAAACTTTAAACAAACGTGACTATATGGTCACATAAGTTTAACTGAAAGATGCATGGAAAATACTGAGTTTTTGTAACATGCTCAAAAGAGAAAAGAAACAAGAAAGAGACGTGTTAAAGGATTAGTAAGCCCTTTGACAACACTGTCAAGTAAATAACAAAGCTTTGTGAAAGAGCGCGTCTACCTTGGCACATGCAGAATGTTTGCACTCTGCCAGATACGGGGGGCAGAATTCCCTTTGTTGTGCAAACTGTCCTGGCCTTCGTTATTGTCGTCCACTTTTAGAATAACTTGAATGGAACAGTGGCTGTCTATGTGACATTTGTTTTTTATATGGAAACGTTTCCAGATTTTAACATTCTTGAGATAAAAATTTTTAATTACTAAAATGATGAAATATGATAAACTAGAATTCGCATTTAATAAATTTATAATCCACTGCACGCTGGAACACTACTTTTAAGTTAAATTGGTAGTTGAAATAACTTTAAGTAGTAATTTTAAAACGTTGCAAAGTACTAAAAATACACTTTTAACAGTATTAAAACTATTTCAAACATTTAAATATAAACGATGAATGTTTACATTTCATGAATAATATATGAGTGTACATTAGCTATTCGCCAAGGATTCTCGTTAATGGATGGGTAAATATATTTATCAATTAAAGCAATTCATCCGAACTGAATTTGAAATCGTTTCTGGGGTAATTAAAATTTAGTCATCACTATTGGTACATCTCTGTTGGTGAATGAAATATTTAAAAAATATTAGTTTTCAGTGAGTTATTACTTTAATATCAAATGGAAAAAGGACTTGGGTTAGTGAACTCACGTTGGCTTTCAAAATTCCGCATCAGGAAAAGTTATTGTTTCATACAGTATCACGCCATGAAATTTAAGTAAAATCAGTCATTTACTTCAATTTATTTAAAACACATACCTTTTAAGCGAAGAAAACAATTGGCTAAGTTATCTCTGGGGTAGTCTGAGTATTATTTTTTAAGTTTGAAATACCATTCATAATTTATTCGTGGAGATAGCCTGTTATGTGGTGTTGCGTTCTCCCTAACTTGTCTGTTCTATAAGGAATCGAAGAAAATTCATACGCATCTGTAGACTTTGAAAGGCGAATATATTACTTAGGGAGGGTTCTTGTAAGTATAGGGAATGGAAGAGGACAGTGTTGGCTGTTTCTATTCAATTATGGGACTTGAATGCAGAGCAGGACCGTGTCCCATCTAGTCTGTTAATGCGAGTAAAAGAGTCTCAGAACGTCTAGACTCTGAATACTAACACCCTAACTAAAATAACAGTCGGCAGTAGATACATAGTATCTAACAAATACTCTTGTAAAATTGAAATTCATTACATTTCCTTGGTTAAAAATTATTTAATTACAATACCCTAGTTTACTTTTAATTAAGACCTACTCAAGAATACTGATCGAAATGTAAAAAGTATCAGGGAGGTGATAAAACTAACACAGACTTAGAATAATAGTCTTACAAATTATGACCGCCTGATGGTTTCACTTATCTATTACAATTTTAAACAATTTGTGAAGACTATGTACGCTACTGTCTAAACGGAGATATTCTTATTCTGTGTTTACGACACGACCTGGCAATAAACTGATCGTAAACGTGTTTATTACGACACGATATGGCAATAAACTGATCGTAAACGTGTTTATTACGACGCGACGATAACTCAGGTCATTGCGAGTACGAGATGAATATCCGACATGTGTTACTTCATATATATATTCAAGAGATTTGCTTTATGTTTAATCACTTGATGTCTTTAAGAGAAGTTCCTTTTTATACTTTTTGTTAATCGTTATATATCAAAGGATCAAATTGCTTTTCACATATTAAATTAGAGAGAGCTTTGAATGAACATGCAAAGTTATCATTGGTGACAGGAGGTGAGTTTTATAATGCGATATTGTAAATTTCTAATAATAAGGGTGAAACAGTCAAAGTATCTTCACAGTTATGTATCTTAATTATTAGCATATGTATGTTAAGAAAAGAAGCCGATAAATTGCAATTATTCTTAAAAGGATTTTGGCGCTGCTTCACGAGTGACAGGATTTTCTGAATAGGTAAGGTTGGGAGTAGGGGTCACCTTCAGTCAAGGTTCATAAGGAAGGACTTTGAGTATTAATCTTAGATACGTCTCCTTGAAAGAAGGGGAATTTAGCTCTGTACCATCCTCTCCAGTCAAGGCAGGCAGGGGGTCTGTGTCTGGGCTAGTAACAGCCCTTAACACAGGAAGCTTCACCAACTCAAACAGTCATCTCTCGCGATAAAACTAGATCTATCGATCTAGACTTGCACTCCAGTATATATCTCGAATTGTGCAATTATTGGTATTATAGGCTCTTTTTTTTTAAAAAAAAAAAGGAGAAGCCGATCCCCTTTTAAGCCTTAACCCTTACTCTGCCCGTCCTCATGGGCTACTGCCTGTGCGAGGATCTTATCAAACAGAATAAGGGGGAGAGTCAATACAGTACAAGGTCGATGGTACTGATCAAAAGTGCAACGGTCACAGACAGGATTCGAAACTGCGCTATCATTAACTCAGACTCAAAGTCCTACGTCTTAGACCGCTCGGCTATCGGCTCTGGACATCCATAAGTGACAGATTGAAGTGACACATCAATTTTTACAATTGACCAAGTTTAGGTTCATTTGGAAGAAAAAGTGAACCCCCTGGTGGTATTAGTATAGTTATTGGAATATGTCAATTAATTGTGAGAGGAATCCCTTCAAGAAAGTAAGGCATTGGAGTCACCATAGGATTAACACCTAAGTCATAAAGAGTGAAGTGTATTGATAAAAACCCACTGGGATAAGTGTATCAGTACCCTAAATACAACAAGGAGAAGGTGTTTTTCAGAGGCTTTAAAATGTACCATGTTCTAACTCATACAGCACATGGTGTTAAATTAAAATTTAAAACAATACAAAGTTTGTTTTTCAATATATGGGACTTCCATAAATGAGACACTAGGTATAATTTTTTCCATCCCATGAGTTATACAGACATTTTATTGAATGTCAGTTTTTCTTAAAAATGTCAGTCATTCAATAAACTAAAATAAAAGTCGTTTGGTTGCTTGAAATAAAACTTAATTTTAATAAGCCCTCTCTTACTATTTTTAACAAAAAGGAGCCTAATAATTACGTTACTTATGGTTACTATTTAAATAAAATCGGACTAAAATAAAGCAATGTTCGGAAATGCTTCTACTTGTCATAAAAAACTTTGAAAATGATTACAAGAGTTTACATATTTTAAGGGTATGTAAACTTTAGCAAAATATGTATGTTATCTTTACGAACAATATATATTAAAATTAAATTTCAATATTAGTGACTCCATTATGTGTTTGCGCAGCTTATTTTTTCACCCGAAGAAGAGGCTATATCCCAATTCTCAAAGCATTGTATTCTATTTTGTAAATAAAATTATGGAAGACCACCGAAATCCCAGTAATACACTAAGAACTCCATGATGTTGGATTTCTAGACCTCTGACACATACTCGTATACTTACATAACGTCGTAGTAGAAGTTAAGTATTAATATTACATTAGAGTTCTTAAAAACTAATTTCTATGCTTACAAGATTTAAGACCTAAAGAGATTTGTATTTAACAATATATAACATTCTACCAATAACCTTAGAGTTACTGCACTTCGAGACGAAACTTTTAATGATGAAAGCGAGATCAATTATTGATTTCATTACTTTCGTTACCTGTTCTGAGAAAATCGTAATGTCAAAATAACTCGTTACTAAATGTTTCTAATCTGCCACATGAGGAATAGCGTAAAATCTCAAAGTAACGCGTTTTAATTATTTGCCAAAACACTGACTGAACAGTAATTTAAATGTCAAAACGCAAAGCCATTATTCGCTAAAGATAATTATACATTCTGTATTGTATGACGCAATTATTTCCTGCAAATTGGTTTTATAAACTGACGTCACAACTGTGTGCAACATTTTGGGTGCAAAAGTATTTATATTCACATTTTTAATAATCTGAAGTATTTAAAATATTTAGGAGCGTCCATTCATGATGAAAATATTTGGATTGGAAAACTACATGTATGTAAGATATATGATTCTATTTATGTAAGTTAAAAATTACATCAGTATTAGTAGTACTACATTCACACAAGGAAGATATACTAATCTTAATGTACATATTGTGACGTTCACCTTACGGTAATGTTATGAGTTGTTTTCATTTCTCTTTTTACTCAAAGAAAGAATTTACCTTTTCTTGAAACTAGTATTTAACTTATAAAAAATTTCAAATGAAATAAAAATTTATTTTAGGACAACCTTTGTTCTTAAATCTATCTTGATAACTCGTAAGTTTTCAATAAAACGGTTGTGGAAACTTTGAGATGAGAATAAAATAGCAGAAATTGAAATGAACACAATAATTTTTGTAATTCCTAACGGATTTAAACCAAACTTGAAGCTTGTTTAAGATAATAACTTTAAGAACATTTAAGATGGTAGCTGTTTCCATTGTCTTACTTTATTATTGCTTATTTGCGTATTTTATATCGAATATTTCTCAATAAAGATCGAAAATGAGATGAAAGTATTGAACATTAAACAACTTTTGCTCAAGCACACTGTTTGATATCTTCTAAGGTTTCCAGACGAAGGAAAGTTTCTAACTTAAATGTCTTACTTCTCTTATTAATAGAGCAAAACAAAAATCGTTTATTAATGTTAAGGTTGTATTTATATCACGTAAGGTTTCGGTACAGTGGTTGTATACTTTGAGACATAACATTTAGTATTTTTTATTCACATAATTTCTACGGCTATGTCGATTAAATCAGTTGTAAAAGACATTTTTCAGAAAAAGGTCTAAACTATTATCAAATCTGTATTGAATTGGCCGGGAATCGAACCTGAAACCTCTTGGTTAGAGTGCCACAGACTTGCTTCTACCCTACAGTGAAGATCAAATATAGTAGTGTAAAAATTAATACACAGAATGAGTGGAAATGTTTGAGGTTGTTGTAATATATACAAGACATTGCAAAGTTTACATACATTGGGGCAAGAAAAATTATACGCACCACTATTTTAACTTATATAAAGGTACAAATTTGCCGTCTTTCTACCAAAATGGATTTTAAATGAGCATAAATGGTATCCGGAGGAAGTCCTAGTGGTTCCAGTGATTTTTAAAATATTTCCTACGATATCGTATTTATATTTAATCACTAAAATTGACTTCACCAAAATGAAGATGTTAACTGATAATATACGAAATTTGTAGACTTCGCTCGACACTAATTTTAGACATCACAGCGCAAAAGCTTGTAGTCCAAAAGAATCGTAGTGAATTCGAAGTGAGAAAAATCTAACATGAAAATAGTAAAGCTCGAATTCAAACTCGTCCAAAAGAAATTGAGACAGATTAGCCATTTTTACACAACCTAAATTTACGAAAACGTGTTCGTTTTAGAAGGAAACCACTTCAATTTTACTCCTTTGATACATGGCAAATAAAATGTCACCACAGGTAATTTGCTTACATATGTACAAATTTATTTTCAAATAAATTAAAATAGCAGTCTAGAATTAAAAAGCAAATTTATGACACAAAAAAGTTTAATTTAATTTTTACTTCGCGAATAAAGGCGCACAAGTTCTCTCCGGATAGGCGGGTTGTTGACTAAAAAGTTCAATAGAGGAAAGATTACTACGCGTGCCAATTAGGTTACCATTCCGCCAATAATTTAGTTCAAAAAACACTGGTAGAATATTAATAGCCATTAACGATTAACAGGGTTGGGTGAAATATGCAAAACAATAGATACACGGTACACAGTACAATAATGTGTCGCTGCAATAACTAGCGATTTATTACAGTATTGCTTGGTAGTAATTAATTATCCTATGTGATTGGAAGCGTGGCTCAAAGTGTAATTACTTGAAAGATGTAGCCTAAGGTTAGCGTGAAACTTGTTATAATGAATGGGTGAAGACTACTGTTATAATTAAAGTAATGGTATAATGAGAGTAATGGTGTAATGGAAGTGGTGAGGAGCAATATTGTAGAATTATACCAGATGACACACTCGTGTGACATATTGCGGTCTCAAGTCCCAGAGTGTGTGCTGTTACTCTAGGAGCCGAGAGACAATTTGCATTGTATAAGCACAAGACTTGGTTTTCTTGACATCGATATCGGAATTATTCTTTAGAAAGAAATTGATATACAGACACGCAAGCCTTGGTAGAGGTTAAAATGGATGATTTTCGGAAGGTTTAAAAATCAAAATGATAATTCTTCACATATTTTATTTTTCCAATCTAGAGAAACGTAAACCTTAGACTATATAATAGTTGCGTCAGACGGTTATATAAAAATATTGAAAGTTGCCAAAAAGGATTGTACACTCAGTATTTAACATTTATTTAGTGTCTAAAAGTTGTTTTCAAGTGTGAAGCTAAGAAAAATATGGTCTGAGAAAAAATTATCATTTTATAATCTGAACCCTTTTGATGCTTGCCCATTTCAACATCAACCAAAACTGGCGATCGATGTCGTTCCTAGGGGAATTCCTTTATTGATTTCAAGAAAACCAAATTGTATGCTTGTAAAACGCAAATTGGCTCTCAGATCCTTGACTATATGATAGACGTTTCATCATCAATAGCTCAATGACACAATGGAATGCTATAATGAAATACTGCAAACAAATAAAATACAAATATTACGTGTTCTCTTCAGTTTAAAAACACTTCAGACACTTTAAGGTGGAAAAGGTTATTTCAACGTGAAAGTTGAGTATAGCTCAATTTCCCCGTATTCTTAGAGCAGTGTCCGTGCAAATCTACGAAAGTGGAATCGGATTCCAGACGCTGCACGTAGAATAAGGTGAACTTAAACTAAATCTTAATAGAATACCTGTTCACATAATTTACACTATATTAGGAGTCTAGGTGTCTTTGATGTCAAAACGATTTGAAGCGTTCATTTTGAGTTTTTCAATACCGTTTCTTTTAACACTAAAATGCCTCCAGATTCCAGGAGTCCAGTCTTTATTAGCGAAGAATTCCAGACGCTGTACTAAGAAGAACGTGGACTGGAGCTAAACATAATATAATATAATATAAAATACAATACAATAAAATATTGATAAAATACAATATTGGCACGCGCAATAAAGCATGAAATGACATTTTAATAGGCTAATGGTGTTAACGCTAACTGTTTACAATAATCCTACAAGTTTATTTACGTGTTTTTGCCAAAGATCTTATAAAACCCCAGACTC
The DNA here is from genome assembly GCF_021130785.1 of Homalodisca vitripennis. Classification (NCBI taxonomy): domain Eukaryota; kingdom Metazoa; phylum Arthropoda; class Insecta; order Hemiptera; family Cicadellidae; genus Homalodisca; species Homalodisca vitripennis. Next base: position 38,330,370 of record NC_060212.1, read on the forward strand.
AAGAAACGCACAATAAATAAATGTATCGCAGCCAAATAAATTTCCAAGTTAATGAATTAGAGATTTAAAACCCCCATTTTAATTAACACCGATATATTTTATCCTGAACCTAAATCACTGCCGACAATAAATAAGTAGCAGTGACAAGCTGTACTGGCCAGAGACTGTGTTCCGAGTTTAGCCTTCCTCATGAATATTTTACAAGTTGGAGCTTTTCACTTGAATACTTTATTTCAAGAACTAGAAAAACATTGACACTTCTATTATCAGAGAGTTTTTAGTTCAGACTTAGGCATTACAAGGAGTGTTCGGTTAACAGTACGTACAGCTATACATTGGGAATGTGTCTATTAAGAATGCATATTTAATAAGTATTCCAGCAAATATAAGTAAATATTTCTATTAAAAATTGTATATATTCGGAAATCGGTTTTTAATAATTGGGTTAGTATTTCTAATGGAAATAAAAGAATGTCCAGACAGATGTCTTAAGACCGCCCTGTGTTAATGCCTTGGCTCCAGCCATTACAAGAACAGTCATTACCAGAATCAACAATTACAGGGTCTAGCAACCACAAGCTCGCCAAGTGATTAATTACATGAAATACGAGTAAACTGCTATCCGCAATGGGAAAAGCTTTTAAACAGTTAATTCATGGAAATGTATTACTAGAAACGTTTATGTTATGGATACGAATTTTTACGTTTATTTCTGGGAACTGACAGATTGTAATGATTAACAAATGCGTTTTGCAGGTTTAAAATATTTAAACGTATTGCAGATCCAAAAGGGAGTTATTTGGTATTTAAATATGTTTAAATAAGCTTTTAGTTTGACACATTTGTAAAATTATATTTGCAGATATGAAATATTTTATGCGCAGATAATCTGTATATAGGATGTGATGATCTTATCATCTGTCCTTGTCCAGAGCACTCTTCTCGTATGCTGAACAAGGTCACTCAAAGTTTACAAAAACGTGTTGAAATAAAAAACGATTTAAAGGACAGCTTGATTATAAAGTTGAAATTTAAGTTGATATATGTTTTAGCGTACAAAAAATAACTGTGAATGATTTGATTACACTTAGTAGGACGTTAAAATTATGATAGCAAAACACCCTGCAGGCTATAATTGTAAGTTTAATGTTTTCCACTTAAAATAAAAATAGCCATATATGTGTGTGGAACTTATTAATTATGTAGGTTGTTGTACCTTAGATATAACGCATTACACACTACACCTATGAATATAGTCTTAAGTGATGGTGTTTTTAGCTCGAATCTGTTTCTAATGTGGGGAAACAGCCTAGAACTAATCAATTATTATTGAATAATACCGTTTCAAAGTTAAATCTCAGCAACACTTGTGCAGCAAAAGTCACTGGGTCTGCATATAACTATTAAAATATTACAAAGAAGAATTAAGGAATTATTACCTACTACAATTATCTGTACAAATAATTTATTTATAGTTATATGAAGGTTTAATTGTTGCTATACATAAAGAATGTAGCTAATATAAACCTAGGAGAGAGTTGTTGAAACAAATGCGATTGGTTCAAAAATAATCATCATTGTTTGCCAAATAGAAAACATGCACGACTATTGTTTGTCATTGCCCTAATGATTCCTGGAGAACATCGAAAATTTCACACAGTAATTACAGTCTATTCCTACAGCTGGAACGTCTGTAATATTAAATAATTATAAAATTACCTTCATAAGTTTCATGAATACTTTGACATCTCGAGGTATCCACTCATTATCGTTTCATTGCAGGTTAAAATTAAAAACTCATATTGCACAACACAAGCACACGTGAATAAATAATACAAATATTTAAAGAACACAAATCGAATCGACGAGCCGCAGTCAACACCAAAGATTTCACAGTGTTGACGAAACGTTTTGTAACGTCGCGTTTCAATTTACACAGTTGGTAGCACTTTTAATAAAGAATAGTAAATGAATATTGTGTACAAGAACCAAGCTCAAAGCGCAGTTTAATTGCAATCATCGTTGAGTGGAATTTATTACATTATTCAACTTTTCCTGCACTGTGTATGTTATACATAAGGCAATAATATAATACATATTATAGCATTCATGTGATTATTTCAGGCTACGAGGAAAATTTTAATCTTGTAATTGTGGTTCCTTTATACAATAACTTTTTGGTGATAAACATGTTCGTATACTAATTTTTACATACATAGTTTACTAAAACTTTAGAAAAATATTCTTGGTGTACGTGTTTATATTACGTAAATTTGGTCTTTAAAACGTTATAAAAATCTCCAACAATATTTTTAGAAATTAATTATGTTTACATTTTTATGTTAAACTCTAGGTCTATGAGTTATAAAATATTTTAATTCAGAAAATGTTAACTAAAACAGAGACTAATATCACAAAATTTAATTAAAAGGCCGCCAGTGTAGGTCTATATTTTTGTAAAACAGTATCATTACAACGACAACAAAATATCGTACAAAAAAAAAAATATTATATATACTTCATAATCCGATATAAAATACTAAACATGTTAGCTTAGTTCTTTTTATGTTTTGAATGAAAGAAAACAATTATTTTAAAAATTGTATTGTAAAAGGATACAGAGGCTTCATCTGCAGTGTCGACAATCAAACGGTTGTGACGTGACATAATCAGGACACGTACTCTAATTTTAAGTCTCGTTTTCCGAAGTTTATCCTGCTGAATAGTCACCACTTACATAGCACGTACATAATGAAATGGTTTATGTATTGTATACAGTTATTTAAAATGTTTTAGGTCCTCATCACATATATACAAGCCAGTTATGGCTTTAAATCCTTACATGTGTTTAAATTAGTATTATAATAGAACTATACTTTAACCCTCCAACTGGCGGTCATTTTTTCCTGTAGTGGCGGCATGTTTTCGAGCCTCGTGCAAGGGTCTAAAAAAAATTTATTAAAAATATAAATTAAAAGTAATATATATAGAAGTATATATTTTTGTGTTCAGAATTAAACATATAATAATATTAGTATTTAAATTTGGCCTTAAAAAAATGTTGACTAAAAATTTTTTCCCACGAAATTCAAAATTTACATTTTTTTTTTATTTGGGGGGACCATACCTAGCAAACCAAGTTATAGTAAGAAAAACTATAAAAGTGAGATAGCCATTTTGTGTCAAATTTATTCTAGTTTCAGAAACACATAAGCATTATACAAATTTATGAAACTATAATAACACTATATAACAAAAAGCAGCGATGCGCATAAATTGTGAAAATAGGGTGTATATGTAAGAGTTTGCTACTAAAAGTTTTACTAATACAGTTTTACTTCAATACATGTTATATTGCATATTTTATTACTCAGAATGAAGTAAACTATACAGCAGCAGTAGTAAAATAAATTCCATGACTTTTTTTTGAAGAGTCGAAAAAAGTTTCATTTTGTCATTACTCAAAACTTTTGCGAAAAATTTTCGAGAAATTTATTTATTCTAAAATATATTTATTTACACTACTGCAATATTTAACAATTCACCACACACTAAACACAACAAAACACAAATAAACCTACTAAAACTTACTAATAAACACGACTCGTCACTCGTCACATCAACAATCAGACGGCATCGACAACATGGCGGTCACATCTTTTACGTTCCAAACTACGAACTTGGTACGTTGCAACTATAATACAAAGAGGAATAAAAACTATAGTATTCCTTAGGCTTTTTTTTCCGAATCCAATGGTGCATGAATCGAATCGATACGTTGCCGGAACATACTGTAATGAGTGATTATGCAAGGGAATGTTTGTTCATCAAAACTTTTGATGAACAACAATCATCAATGGGTTGTGTTCATCAAAGTTTTGATGAACAATAGTTGGAGGGTTAAATAACATTATAAATTTAGTTTTAACAAATGTGACAGTAGACAGTAGACAAATGCTTTATTTAAAGAAAGTTCACAATACTTTTAAACATTCCAAGAGCTCACAGAGCTCGCGCGGAAATACTATTGACATACGAAACAAAATTAATTACGACATACATTATTAGTTGTCAGCCAGTCTTGTAACAATTATTAGTTCGTCATTATACTCGTATCAACACTTTTAACTTTTAATAAAGTTACAACAAGCATTTTCTATATTTAGCAGAACACTTTGCTGAACAGTAAATTCCGTTGCAATGTGAGATTTAACATTGTATAAGTTTATAATACTGTTTTGTATTTTATGTAAAAAAATAATATCTGATCAAATCCATTAAGAGAAAAATTTTAGAAAACTAACAAGGGGATTGATATTGTCGATTGAACCTCCTGTCCAGTGCATAGCTAACTCTCAGAAACAAATTATTCTATAACAGCTCACTGAACCTGAGATTGCCTACTACAAGTTAGTTACTTACTACCTCGGGGACAAATTACTGGCCTGGGTCCTTTTCTACATATGTACGTAAATGACCACAATTGAGTTTTTTCCGCATTCCGCCTTTGGGTATTATGAAACGTAAAGCCATAACAATATTAATCGAATTTGACTGGCAATTTATGCACCAAATATTTAGACATATAAGGTGTTCTTTTATATTAAAAACAATGTGTCGTTTGGATTATATTCTATTTATGATAATTACATATTTGACTACCTCTAAAATTTTTGAATATAATTAAAATCTGTAAAGAATAAAGGTTTACTTTCTATAGTAATTTTAGGCAACATATTTTAAACAGAAACTAGACTAGAAAACGTAGATGAGAGTCAATACATAAACTACGTAAACTCAAGAAAATATATACTTCTATTATTTATTATATTAGCATGACAGTTTCAGTGTTTTTGGTATGGAAAGAGTAAATAAAGAACGATGTTTAGGTAAAAAATACACCAACTGAAATGGATCTCTGCGATGTTTCAAGAGTAAGGTCAGCGAACCAAACACAAAAAGAAACGTCCACAAGCTCATTAGGGCTACTGCAGAAATAAGAAATTTCTTTACAGTCAAGAAACTGATCTAACCATCTTTCGTTATGTTTTAGATTCACAAGTGCTCGGCCACTTTAAAAAGTGTTCCTTTAATTAGTGCAACCTTTGACCCCAGTATGAGACCTACTGTAACTATTGCAGTTTTACAGGACGTTCAGACAACACGTGTTGCTGCATAACATTCTCCGTTGAGGCTGCTACACAACTTAAAGACCATAGCTATACGTGTCTCATGTTATAATTTCAATAATTTTATGGTTGAACTCAATTTTGTGTATGTTATGATTTCCTCACTCATTGTATGGCCAATGGAAAAGTGTTTGCTTACCTTCTGTTAAATACCATGGAACGATATGAACCATCATGAAACTTGATATTGCTTATATAGAAATGAAGCTCCATGCTACTCCAAGTCTATACTCTAAAAGTCAGTTGGTTCTTGAGATATCGTGCAGCCAGACAGACTGGAAAGAGATGTTCAAGCCCCTCGAGAGACATGCTTCGCTATGCTTAGCTAATAGAGCAGTAGTAATTTTAAATGTATATGTTTGTTAAAAACATTTCTAAAAGTAATGATAAAGACAAGCGTAATTTGGAATGATATAATTTATAATAGTTGAATGTTAAGTTTGATTACGAACGTATCGGTAATCAATCATGGTTTAAAATATTCTTGGTGAAAGTTAAGGTCATATGTGATGTGCAATATTAAAACACTCAAACGTTAATCATTATAGGTACTTACTAACAAATCAAGTATGTATTATAAGAGTAATAACTAATGCTGCAGCAGCGCCTCTCTTTCCAAAAAACACTCACAATGTTTTATCTGAATTTCAAGTTTGACTGATCTAAATAACACTAGAGTACAGAAACTCTCCATGGAAACTAACTGTGTTAGAAAATCGGTGCAGTGGTAGTGTAGACCTGTATTGTATGAAATTTTGAATACACGTGATTCAAAATACCTTTTAAATATACTTTAAATTACATGAAACAACATAATGTTTTGAAGAGGAGTCGCCATGGTGTAAAAGCTAAAGTTAAAGATGTCTCATGGTTTCAGGCGAAAATAGGGCTATACGTCTTCTCTAAACCTTAACCAAGGGACCAACGCCTTAAAAGTGACTTCCGAACCACCACAACCCAGGGCTGGGTAGGCGGGCTGCTTGCAAGGGCATGATCGCTCAGCGATCACCCATCCAGCAGCAGTCACGCTCCACGTTGCTTGAATCGGTTATCTTGTGATTCTCGTGACTTTGTAGTGTTATTCAGTTATATGTTCATGTGTTTACCACCATTTCTTTTTATTTTATACTTTGAATTTCATGTTATCATCGCCGAATTTGTCACCTGAAGGAGATTTTCGAAGACGTTGTGTTTCAGATGTTGTACTACATGCATGACCCCAGCATTCCTATCGTTTCTGAGTTAATATTTATTCCAGAAAATATGAAATAAAATATTTCAAATTTAGTAATTATGACGTGAATTTTCTGAAACAGACACTTGCTTCGAAGTCTGAGGTTGAAAACATTAAAATTTTGAATGGATTATGAAAGTAAAACTTAGTACAGTTAATTATGTGAGTATAATTAATCAAAAAATATATTTTTACAGCTACTCAAATATCCCGTTAGAAAAATTATCGAAAAAGATTAAAATTTAGTTCATTTTTCTTTTAGATGTTACTTTAAAACCAGACTATCTGTAACAATATTTACGAATTAAAAATTAATCTTAATATTATAATTTAATATGACATGTAATCTAGTAATAATATGTGTTCAATTATTTAAAAGTTAAATTTTGTATGTGTATACGTTCTGTAATAGTGGCGAATGGAGCACTTTCTATATAAAATTAAATATAGTACTAAAATTGTAACGATGTTTCTCGTAAGCTCTACATAATCCGTAATGTAAATTATTTTTCAAAAATTTAAAGTCGCAAAAGGAAACTTAAATTATTCTTAATAAATCTGTATCTGAATTTTGTTAGATAACAAATCAATATATACAGTAGATTAAGAAGTCAGAAGGATGGAACTTTGGTTAAGGAAGGAAGTCAATCGACCTTAAGGATAATTGGCATTTACAGGGAAGAAGATGAGGCTTTACGAGAAATCTGAGCTGATATCCGGCGAGAAGATGATTTTTGCTGAGGCTTCTCTTTGCTGAGACTTTAGAGATAGGTCATTGTCATAGGTCAACACAAAATGTTTGTATTCTACTAGAAACTTGGTGATGTATTTGAAAGACGTATTAGCTTTCAAGTGATTTTGTTTTTGTTATTACCCGAATGCAACATCTCTTGAAAGTCTTATGAAGTTAATGTAAAAATAGTACAAAATAGCTTTTCTAGGCAAATTTAGAAGAAAATTAAACTTTCTACAATTATGAGTATAGAGAGATTACTGTAAATTTTTTTATGTGTGTAAATGTTATAGTCTGCAATACATAAGTTGATGTTGAAAGTTATTTGTGGCGGGAGTGATAAAATTTCCCCCAAGAGTATGCCACAACGAATCAGCATATAGGTGACTAGAGACTGCTCCAGAAAGAATACATGAGACAAAGACCAAAATGTCCTTGAGAGGTCTCTAAACGGAAATTAATACCAAAATTCATATTTGCTAAACCGGCTATCTATGAGATTAGTGTTTCTGTCTCTGGGAAAGAAGTGTATCAGTGGGGTGTTAGTAGGAAGAAACTTGCTACCCTACAAAAAAATAAAAAATCCTACAATAAAAATCTGACAAAGGTGAAATATCAGTAAAACTTTGTCGAAGAACTAATTAAATTAAAATCTACAACAGAAGGAAACTTGCGCTTGCACTTCAATTAATACTAGCAAATAAATATTAAATAAAGGATAACATGAAAGGATAATCATCCAATACTGTAGTAGGCAATAGCGTAGAAAACAATATTATCTTTAATGACACCATTGGTTATCCCTTCCGGCGTAGGAAACATAGGTTATGTAAGATTTTAAATACTTAAACCGCCGTACAATAGAAAACAATGACGTCTGGAATGTAGTGAGCCATTAGGAACATACGAGCGCCATTGACTGCAGGGCTTGGATCTGTCCCAATGGTTTACCCATTTAGTTCCCGATGGTGATTCTCGTCTTTTGCAGGGATCAGACACAGTGGTAATCGATTTCTATAACACAACAGGCAATATTTGTTAATATTACCAATATACTACATTATGGTGGTTATGGTAATTATCATGATTACGATCGTTATAACGATACTTTTTGCATTGATACATAGATGATGTAACAATTAAAAATTATATTTTGTCAAACACTTAATCAATTGTTTTTATGTACTCTGCTTTTATATTTTTATAGTGACTAGAAGAGTATATTAACAATTTTTAAACCATATATAACACTGAAATAATGTTGAAAATTAAGAGAAGGAAGACAAATTAATATCCTCACCGATCAAAGCAAATTTGAACGGGATAAGCAAGAGTACAAAACATCTGCCGTTAAACTGGAGTGACAAGTCAGTGTTGTAATTATAAGTTTCAGTATCTTGACTCCAAACTGTAACACTGTAAGATTATGAAAGTCAATAATTAAGGTAAGGTTAATATACAATAACCCACTTTGATTGTAGTTCTCTGCAGTACAAAAGATTTGCCATTAACTTAGAATGACAGGTCAAAAGTTCAATATAACCATTTTAATGCCTCCAAACTATAATACACGAAGATAAAGGGAGACAAAGAAGGAAGTATGAAACACAACAGCCAACTTTGATTAGACCTGTCCGGAGTACGAAACATCTGCTGTTTCATGATTCTGATGTTTCTGCGTATGGTACAGTAGCATTGGGTTTATCTAATTCTGGGATACAACTCCCAGGAGGGTTCGCTTGTGATTTATACCTGCCCGTAGAACCTATACTAAGTATGTATAAAACCGATGTGTTACTTAAATGTAGGGGACTCGATATATGTCCAAGGTATCCAACCGCAAAAGTCCAGATATTTGTGTTTAAACAGGGGTTTTCAATAAATCTGGTTTACTACGAATGATAATTCTTAGATTCAGTGTATTTATTTTAAATTTAAAACACTTCTTAAATATAAATATAAGAGAGTATTTCCTGTCTTGCTCGCTTTGCTTAGAAAAGTATGGAACAAAGTTAGCCTTTCCTTCTTCTAAGGGGAGTCGGATGACCCCCTGGGTAAAAATTTTCAATTTTTATTTTTTTGCTAAATTTAGTTTTAAATATATTCCTATTTATTTAAAAAAAATTTCATGCAAATCCGTTGAGTCAAACTCAATTTACATCACTTTTTATAAAGCAATACATGGAGAGTTTTTCGGTGGTTTTGTCGCAACAAGCTGTCATTATCATGCATTTATGACATTTATGGACATTTATGATCATGATTCACATTTTCATTTACCTGACACTGTAATGTCTGAAATAAAACCTATTTTCAAAGATTTAGCGTCGCCAGAACTTCTGAAGAAATGTGTGCATGGAGGCACTCAAAATCCGAGCGAGTCGCTCAATAATATGATCTGGTCTCGCATTCCCAAAAGGACATTTGTGATGAGGAATACACTCGAGTTTGGTGTGTATGAAGCCTTGGCTTGTTTTAATTTGGGAAACATAGCTAGATGTAAAGTCTTAGCAAATCTAGGCATTGTTCCGGGAGTGAAGTGTGTTAGTGCCCTTAAAAAACTGGACGAAGCAAGAATCGCAAATGCTCAGAAAGCTATAGAAGAATTAGAGAGAAAGTGTAGACAAAGCTCTACATTAGCAAAAAGGCGTTTGGAAGATGAGTATGAGGCAGAGGAAGATCCAAACAATCCAGCATATGGGGCTGGAATGCACTGAGGTATTTTATGTTTTGCATTAGACTAGGCTTTAACTTTAAATGCGATTTCCCGAAAGTTTAGATTTTTTCCACTTATGTACCTTTTTCTCAGGAACCACTAAAGATATCTCTACAATTTTTTTTCTCACTTGATGAAAAAATTAAGGAGCACACTTTGACCCGGGCTTTTAGCAAAATTCTCATAAATTTTTGTTACAGCTTTTTTACAAAAAATCTGTACTTTTTTGAATGTATTTAAAAAAAATCCTAACCATACTAATTTTTTGAATAACTTAAAAACCCCGGGTAAAAATCTTAATAGAAGTCTAATAAAAGTAACTACAAAAAATCATGTTGATATCTTATATAGTTTTTGAGAAAAAGGTACACAAACTTGATCAAATTAACATTGGAAGCATAGGGCCATCCGACTCCCCCTAAGGTGATATGACTGAGAATGTCTGTTATTTATCCTTATGGGATCTAGACAGTAAGCGACCTCTATCCCTAACATACAATTTTGATCATCTTGTGTCTCCAAAAGCAGCGCATGGGTCTTACCTCCCTATCCCAAATGAATAGGGAACCTATGTGAATCCTGATGGACTGAGAAACAAGAGTTAATCGACACTGAAGAGGGTCGCCGGTATGGATCTGTAAAAGTAGAGGACGGAGCTGTGTTAAATGGTTTGCACCCTTTGAAGCTAAGCGAATATTACATCTTAATTTCCTAGAGCATGTTTTTTATTCCTCGAACATTCACAAACACAGATGTAATTTCAAAACAATACAGGGGAGTATTCCAGGAATTATACTCACGAAGGATGAAGTAGATATAGGACGGACAATGGATAAATGTTTCCAAGGCTTATGGCTTACCTAAAGAATTTATTCTAATGAATGGGATATTGATATTTTTTACGTTGGACCGGAAAGGTGACCTCATGCGAGCTGAGTCCAATTCACTATAAATTGAAGGTAAGATCATCTAAACTTACGGACATTATTGATGAGAATACTGGTTTACTATGTACATGTGGTTCTCGACTTGTTAGTAATTACCCAGAGTTACAAATTTAGTCACGTGACGCAGGCTATTTACTGTCTAACATACGGGCATGAGCGATATTAATTAGCTCACTATCTCAATCAGTTCAAGCACTCACATTAAAGCTGTTACTGTGAATATATGTTTACGTAGTATTAAATGAGTAATGAATGAAGATAGTTAGGAAATACATATATATATATATATATATTTGTGTTTAATAGTATATGCTTGTTTAACAGCTAGTAAATAATTGTCATTACAAAAGAATTTAGTAATAAGAATTCTTTTTTTTATTTAAATATTTAACGAGCGAGATATTTCTTACAAATTAACTAAGGTAATAAAGGTTTCCACTTTGGACGCTGTGAACTATTTTAAATTAAATTCTATAAAATGAATATTCATTTTACATACGGCTTCTTTTTAGGTTGAAATGCTCTATAATGAAACTGTCTGGCGCAGAATTAATTTTCCAATAATTTCAAGCCAAGCTTACATCATTTACTACAGTGCAATATAATGTTTAACTATGTATTTAATATCGACATAAACCTGCAATCAAATTTCGTTATAGACATTATAGAAAACTACTTTATATTCACTAATAAACGAAGCTTGAGGAAGAAAATGTATTCAACGGTGTATGCAGTGCGTGGACATCAGTGAAATGAACCAATTTAGCTGATGAGTTACACCTCACTTTCAATCAGAGTGATTGGACAGCAGAATGACGTCATTAAAGCTACAAACATGCAGCTGGTAGTTCTTCACGATCCACATGAACATGACGTGGCGCCAGTGCTGCTTTGATCTCGTCACTCAGAGTCAAGTAACATAACAAGCTGCTACACAGAGATGTCACAGAACACCAATCAGTATAATTGGATTTCGAGAAGAGACACAACTTTATGTGTTCTTATAAAGACAATTATAATTCCTTGTAACTGAACTGAGGTTGTGATATCACGTCCGATAACTTTGTAACGTGGCAAGGAAAGTATTTAAATAGTTCTGTATAAATCCATCAACTTTTGTCTTCCAGTGTTTGAACAAAGACAACAAAAAGCATATTCTATATTTTGCAATTTTCTTACGTGAATTACTGAGCTTCTTTTATTGGTTTACAATTTTACAGAACTGTTTACTTCCCCTGTTGTTGATTCTTTCGTTGGACAGAGTAATTCAACTCTCGCAAAATTATAACATTCCTGGGTTCCAAGGATGCAGTGTTTTAGGAAATAAGGAGCGAAACAAGGAGGGTGTAAGAACTGAACAGTGATATCTCACAATATTCTGTAAGACTTTGCCTGTCTTTTCAAACCAATCCAGAATTGTTGTACATGTTGGCATGCCTGCTTCTAAAGGAGTATGCCACGGATGATTGCCAAAGGGGTTTGAAACGACGTATTAGGTAAAAGTACATTCATAAAAGGTAAAATTAATAAAATACAGCTATAGTAGGATGTTTGTTCCAAATAAATTATATTTCATTTTATTATTTTTCATATCAGTGAGGTAAAGTGTAAAGTTGTAAAAGCAGTAAATTAAAAAGATTGCAAAACAACAACGAACAATCTGATTTGATGATCGAACTTCAAAACCCGAGCCCTGATGTAGACGTTACAATAAAATTACCACGACTCTGCCTATTTCTTCAGCTGTACTTATTTATTTTAGCAAAATATCTGTGTTGTGCCGAGATTTTTCGTTTGTGCTTTTCCTGATGTTGGACTCATTTCGGAGTAGTTTAAGTACGATTTTAGAAGTAAAGGAATTTCTCGCCACTACCCTACACAATATAAATGATGAGGAGTCTGTTTAAAAATGCAAAGGGCTACACAAGTCAGAGTCACCTTAGTTTTGAATCATAGGATTTAGCATTGAAAATGGGTTATTAGAGCCTACATAAAGTCAATACGGAAATACTGTGACTATACAGGAGGATCGAAATCAATATATAACCGCAATAGGTATTGCGATATTAATTAACCACTTATCTTATAGGCTGAGCGATAGCGAAGAACTGGAAACATGTCATTTTTTTCTATATATCTGTCTATTTATCTACCCGATCTATAGAATGAACAGACTTATGGACTTGGGGTTTTGCCTGGGGGTTAAACTAGCTAGTATACTAATTGCCTAACCAGTGAAAGGCTACCGTAGCCATATGTTCACAATAGTATGTACAATATTCACGAGTGTGATAATCACATTTTATTATCTTAGCTGACACGGGCTACACTGATACGCTGCTGTGAATTTAAACATAATTAAATTATTCAGAGCGATTTTATCTGTAGATTTTACATTTGCTTGAAACAAAATTTCTACATAGACAAGAATGAGTCTGATAATGATGAATGTCCAACCACGGGATTTGGCTATGCGTCATTGCAGCCTATTACTCGCATTCTTGATAAATTTCTGTTTTGACTGCCGGGATGATATTAAAATGTGTTATCTGTTTGATTTTATGTGTGCGCGAAAGTAACCTAGAGAATGAAACGAGCTATAGAAATTAAATCTTGTATGGAGCCACGGCGAAGCCTGTTACTCGACACGTGCTGTGGGACGTCCTTATTCCGTGTATATTATTGAAATACGAGAGTGTAATTTATAAATAGCTACTCCTTATTCATCCAGTTAAATTCCACAGTACGTTGATATTCATTTTAAAATATATTATTGGGGGTATGAACATTTTATGTTGGTTATTGGTATAAAATTAGGTTTCTCATTTGACATCCCGAATGAAAGGAGTAAATTAAGTAATGTAAGTCTTTCATACGACTTTCTTCCTTATAAATTAGCAGTTTCCAATCTGATGGAAACTCATTTCAATGCATCATCTGAATTAGGTATTGATGGCAGAGCCGATGTTGTTTAAACTGTAATTTCAAAGGCCCTTGATAAAGTTAACCAGGATTGAGTTATATTTTGGCATATCCCATCAATTCGTTAGTCTCGTTGAATCGACTCTGAGGTTTGACTCTCCATTGTTTCTAAATTTAGATTAAGGTGTTTATACTTAAATTGATCTTCCTGTATTCTTGACATAATTAAAATATTTCTTGTATGTAGGAAGTTTGAGTACTCGGGGATTAAGAAATGTTTTAAAATATCTTATTCTAGGAGATAGATATATGATTTTACACGCCGTATCCATTAATAGTAGAGCACTTTAAATATTATAACAGAGAGGAGGCTTTTCTTTTCGACAATTAACTAAATTTTAACATAAATAACAATACACATGCGCAAAATACAGTGAAACGGTAAAAAGCACATAGAAAATAAAAATATTATTTTGCGTGTTCTCTTTGATTAAAATCATTATTACGTTATACTGCTTATTTGCAGGAAGCATACTTGAATATTGAGCCTCTTTAGGACTAAAACTAATGTCTTCTATTCAGTTAATTATAAATATTTTTTACAATTTTATTCAGTATATTCAGAAGTGATATAGTTTTTAGTGATGGGATTATTTAACAAGTGTCCAACTTATATTCCTTTTCTTTTAAACTGTTATTTACAAGAAGAAACAGGTCTATCCTGTTATTGTCCTACACAATTGTACTCGCAATTTTAGAAAGTATTTAAAATGCGTACCATAAAATTAATATTTAAGTCCCCAGAAATATTTAAAACATCTCTACTCTTTTCCTTGTAACATTTACATTATTACAATTTGTTCCTACAAGTGGTCCACTAAAATAATTCAAATTATATATTTAAAAATAACCGTATTTGCAAAAATTCAATCAAATTATTTTTAAATGGGTAGACGTAATTACTATTTTGTTAGTTGTCCAAAATGCGTAAATTGTTTTATATGATTATTTGATAGTGTAGCATTAAATAATTTGACTTTAAATACTGGCCTAACTTTGTAAGTATTACTTTTACTTTCTGCAATTGAAATACTTTGCAGGCATCTTTAAGTGTTATTTCATGTAACTATTAGGTAAAACAAATAAACATTATATTAATATAGTATAAATTGTATCATTTAAAAAAACTCATGTACTTAATTCTATAACATGTTTAAAATCATTTCTTTCACAATTAAAACATTTGAAACCAACTACGTAAGAGGTAAAATACTGAAAGAATTCAAAGCATAACACATTAAGGATTCACTCTTGGTAAAACACGAATGTTCTGCGTAGGGGAAGGAGTTACATAACGTTACGAAGTCATGTACAGGCAATATGTTGTACGAAATACATATTTCTATAATTTATGTCCTGTACATATTCGTTTGATGTGAGGAATATCTCTTTCGGCGGTTAACACTTGTAGTCAAGAATCAAACATTCCTCCACACATTATATAAATAACAATTAGAAAGAAATATATTAGTTACAATTCTGACTATACCAATATACCAATACAACAACATTGTTATTTTTTTTCTGGATGTTATATTAATTAATTGGTAGCTTGATTTTCTTAATAACTGTCTGTAATATCTTTTGTTAATATATTATAATTGTGAATTGTATCACATTAGTGCAATACAGATAGGAAAATATTTGCAGATTTTTATTAAAAATCATCAAATGAAAATAATTGAACATATTTACGTTCGATAAAAATGTATAGTTAACACAACTTTGAACTTTACAGAAACCCTTAAACTCCTTCTGAGAACAATACAATGAAAAGATAAAATAACACCGGAATTCCTATGAAGCAATGCCTTGGATGGTATGTGATATTACACAACATGAGGTACAACGAGGTCAGCTGTTCAGAGAAAGACAAAATTGGATTAACTTCGCTAACTGAATTAGAAAATGAAGTGATTCCTCTCAATAAGGTGTTTGGATTGTGTTCCTTTTTTATTCTTACTATATATGTGTCTTGCAGCTAAGAGGTGTTCAAAGGGTTTTACTAAATTCCCAGGCGTTTTTTTGGCCTGTAAAATAGGTACAGCTGTTTGAAATATAGGAAAATATCTATTTTTCATATGTGACAGCTGTTTTTAAGTTAAGAAATAGATACCCACGAGAATGGATCTTACACTCCACACATGTCTGCCAAATGTAGCTTATACAGATAACCACTACTGGTTTAAAGCCCACAGCTCAAAAACTTCAATCAATCATGGAATTGTGTTTGTAGTAAAAGTTTACTAGTTATCTGAATAGATAAGAAGGTTCACTGGGTAATTATAAATGCTTAATACTTGTATTCATGATGCTTTCAACGTCATTGATCTTTGTACAAAGTTCAGTTTTGAAGGGAACATCAAAACGCACTTCACAGAGTCGGTAATTTCTAGAAAAGTATTATAGTAGATTTACGTAGCATTTTTAAATTCTTCTAAGATCTAATAATTCTTAAGAAGTCACTAGTAATTCAGTGACTAGGGAGGTTAATGAAGCCACAGTTTAATGTAGCTCCGGACCACTTAGGTATTATAGGAATTGGTATTCTTGGCTAATTGATACACCAAGTCTCACTTATAGCAAACATCTTGATAGATTGCACTGTTTTAAATGCGACCAAATTTCCTGGAAACAGTACGAGAATGCTGTAATCGAATATATTCAAAATACTTAAAATAACCAAATAAATTGGGTTCATTATTGACATTACAGATTATGAAATTAGACGTTCATTAACATCATTTCCCCAATCTTATCCTGTCCTATATAATAATTGATATTTTTCCTAATCAAATGAAGGATATGATTCTTTACTATTATTAAATAAAATCAAAGTAGTATATTAAAACATTTCTAGAGTTTATTATTTACATGTTATGTTACTGTATCTGTGTGTAAACTTCAGGGAATGTCAAGGCATAAGAAAATGACCCCAAAGACGGAAATTTAGTTGATTAGTTAAAGAAGTAAATTATCGCCACCTATAATTGCCAATTAAAACGAGCAAGGTGACGTTTTGACTGTGAATAAGAGAATTTTCATCTGCAGACGTAATGTCATTTATATACCCTTTGAAAGTTATTTCAGAGTTTTTCTGTCTTTGACAATAAAGCGGAGTAGTTGTAGTTAAATGCTTAAGATAGTAGAAGAGGAAATAAAGCTGAAGAAGTTAAATACTTGCAGTTACAGAGTTAAATAAATTTGTGGTTACTCAGATACAGCAAGTAGTGTTTTACAGAGAAAATGTCTTGGAGGTTTCTTGTTTAGAATAAAGATAGAAATGAAGCTATAAGTTTTTTTCTCGTGTGTTTTTTAGTCTCTGTTTAAGATAAAGTTCAAGATAAAAGATACAAACAGTTTTGATGTCCATTGCCACTTACATAATAAATTGCAATAATCTAAGGAATTGTTCACTGCTTGTGCCAGTTGAGTATTCAGAGGAGGGTTCATATAAACATTATACGTATTGGCTTTTTTAAACTCCTCTGAAATAACTGTTATTTGTTTAAAAATAAAAATTTACTCCCATAGTTAAAATTAATATTAAAAATATATAAATTGGTAACATACCTTAAATTTTGATAATCAAGAGAGAAAAGTAAGAATATGATCAAAAGTTAACTGTTGTGTTATAAAGTTCATATAGAAATCTTAGAAAAGATGAACTTTAAGATTTAAAGGTGACAATATAAAAAGTTAATATACAATTGTAACAGGTAAGATAAAAGGGCTGTTTATTGCATATACCAGAATCAAAAAGAAATTTAACTTTTAGATTTTTTGGTAACGGCTATGGGGTGTTTTACGGCTTACAGTCCGAACATGTGGACTTTGTTACATATTATTGCATTTGGATTGTTTTACTGAACCCTGATTACGCATTCTAAAGTGCGATTGTCTGGGTGACCAAATTTACTTATTTTACGTTCGAGAATTTGATATACATATATACATTGAGTACTTACCTCAATGTTTTTTTTGTAATAAAATTATTTTGGGTGGTATTCACACGTTTTATTACTATATAACAATATATGACTTACCTAATTAACTTATAATTGTGGCAGTAATGTGTATCACCTCCACATAGACTGTATTGTGATTTTGTCTAGTGTCAGGGATGTTGTGTGAGCCCCCCCCCCCCCTCGCAAAGTTCTTACTTTATCAGATTTATGCTATTATTTAATTTGTGACAATCATTGCTCTTTTTTGGTATTTTACCGGTATTTAAATATTAAATATAATATTCTATGGATGTTTACTGATTTTCTATGTTAAATAAACGAAGTGCAAAACTGAAGATGATGCTAGATTAACAATAATAGCTCACTTAGTAGAATAGTGTAAAAAGTTAATTTTACCGTCCCTAATTCCACATTTGTGGAGGGTAAAGTTGGATCGGTGGGAAATGGCTTGCAGCCTCGGTTCTGCGCGATCTGCCCCGTTTTGTTTATGTTCTCATGAAACCATTAAGTATTAATTTTTTAACCCGTGTACACAGATTTCACTCTCCGTGTTTTTATGGGCTACACAGATTTAACTACTTGAATTCGTGCCAATGTTACTGTTAGAAGTATTGCAGTAGAAAGAACATTCTCAACTGTCTAATAAATTTGCTTCTCCTACCATTATTACAACACTAGCCTACTTATAAACCCCTTGAATAACGACGACTACATCAAAGAACTAAAAATATACCAAGTAAAGTTTTCAAGGAATACCTAATCAAATTAATGGTTTGTTAAAAAAAAAAGTTAAAAAAAATCACGCAGTACTTCAAAATGTGACAAAAAACGTGTTTCAGTAATCTTTGAGTTATGGTCCATGTTATGAAAAAGTAAAAAATGGTGTATAAAATATTTTGTCGTGCACATAAGACTTTTTAAAAGGGATAAAAAACATTTTACTTGAAATACAAAAGACCTATTTTATATTAAAATAAAAGTAAAGCGTACAAGATCATCTGTGAAACTATGATAAAACTCATACCCTTCAATAAAATTTACCTTTAAAATAATATTAAAGGAAAATTAAATATATATTTAATACAAGGGAACAATAAATATTGGTATATTAGAATCCAAGCACATCTATAAAAACAGTAATAGTGACAATTATTCAAATCAATTTAAAGAACAAGAAGAACTCGGTGCTTATTAATTATTGTACAGATGTATAACGAACATGAAGAAAAAGTCTAGAAAAATAAATTTTTGCTCATTGTAGATTACTTATCTGTCCTTTAAACAATACAATTAAATTCTTTTTGACCCCATAAGAATTATATACAATACAAATCGAATTTTGACATGATTTTTAAGACTTTAATATCAACATTTTTTCACGCAATATTTATGCATTTAAATATAATATATACTTAGATTTAAATTTTTTTCAATCCTTACTTTAATGTCTTAGAAAGTATGCATGTATAAGAAATGACGCTCAGCCTTCATGCGAACCTTTTTACTTATGTATTCGTATAGCAGTCTTTAAAACAAAGACAAAACTTCTTTATAGACAATGTGATAGTTACAAAGTTGCTTAAACTACATGTATAAAACAGACGCACTCAAGTTTTAGTTCCAGTATTAAGTTATTTATTATTCATTTTTGATTAGTGACACATGTTCTATTCTAAAGCCTTAGCTGAAAATTGAAACGAGCTTGTTTAAACAAAGTGAAGTAACTTAAATGATTAGTTAGTTACTTTAAAATATCATGTTACATGTAATTTTAGTTCTTACTTAGTTAGCGCCCATTTTTTAGTTTACGAAACATGTTCATGTTCTTTACAAAGGCAAATATAATTAAAAAGGTGAACGCTATGTACACTCTAGTACACGGCATACAAGCAAACAGAAAGAAGCAAAGAGTAGCTTTGTGAGATACAGAATGGAACAGACTGTACTTCTCGACCGCCTGCCTAGACTGTACTTTGTATCATTACACGACTGTGTTTTGAAAACTATGAAAGGTCTTTCATTCGTTACTGTGGTTGGCTATTTGTTCTAATTTACAAACTCTGATCTTCTGATTCCCTATTCTTTGTTTAAAAACAATAAAAATGTCCTGGACCTTTTTTTATTTAAGTCTTATGAATGTTTTCTAAACAATAAAGTATATTTTAGACTAAAAATCTAATATTTTAGTTGAGCAGTATCTTTTTTCTCAGAGTGCAGTATATATCATCTGTAAAATATACAGCAGTAAAATAAAGAAGACAGATAAACCTAGCTCGCAAATGTTAAATAAATAATCTAATCACTTCAAAATGTAGTAACCAGAAGAATTTGTATTATTTTAAAGATTATTTTATTTTAAGAATTAATAAGAGTTAATCGAGCCTTTGTTATGATTTAATGAATTCATGAACTCAATAAATGAGCAACTAGTTTTAATTAACCACCAAAGAAGATATAATTTTTAAATATATTTTATATAAATCTATTTTAATTTCTTTTTTAAATTAATATTCTAACTATAAAATGATCTTATTTTTATCGTATAATTATGGGACATGTCTCATTTAAGGTACACACATTCAAAAGGGTCTTAAAAATTTGTATTGCCTATCAGGAAAACATTTTGAAACGTTATGTTAGTCGTATTTAAGTGGACCGGGTTGTACATTTAGTCGTCGTTCTTACATTTACAAGAGGGAAAGAAACGGACTGGCGTTGTTATCGTTTCTGATTGTTAGTGGACCGGGTTGTACCTTTACTCGTTTCTTACGTTCAGAAGTGGGAATGAAACGGATAGAAAATGGCGGTGTTAGCGGCTCAGATTGTTAGTGGACCGGGCTGTACCTTTAGTCCTCGTTTAGTAGTGCGCTGTTCAAAGCGACGCCATTACGGTACAGCCTTTGTTGTTTTGTGTTCAGCGAATCAACACTGCATCATTTAGAAATAAAACATCAAGCATGAAAACAGTTGAAATTTGTATAAATTTTGTTTTGTATGAATTCAGCAGCAATAATATTCAATCATTATATCCAATAAATGTACTATCTTATTAACGTTTGCGTGTGTGTTATGATGTATATTATAAGTAAAGTAAAGATTAATTTTTAAATACAACAGCTTGCAGAGGTCTTGGGACTATAGCTCTTTAAAATACTTTATTAAACTTCTTGATTTTCATCCCTGCCTAAGGGAGAAAAAGTTTTGACATTTTGGGTTTGTGGCTTTGGTTCTTTTTTCGGAACTAATAACATTTCTTGTATATCGTGATGTTGTTTGCATTGTACTAGACAAAACGCAACGATCATTCTCCAAGTTTAATGTTTCAAATCATTTAAGAATTATCAGGAATTGGTGGAATTTACAATCACCAGTGTGGTTCCGTATGTCCCACGTATTGTCACCGATTACACTATCACTCTCATGTCCATCAGTATTACTATACAGAAATCATTTTGTATTATCCTACAATATATATTCGAGATAGGTTTCTGGTCCCTCTCATTAAAATTTAGAAAATTGTGAATATAAAATCTTTTAACTATCATATTTCTATTGTTAATACATCGTCAATAGCCTACCATTCTTAGATAACGTCAAAATCAGTTAATAATCAGTTAAGCATTGACCTTTCATCATGTAAAACAAAAGTAGCACTAATTTAGCGATTAAGATTATACTGAACAAACATAACCTAACAATAAATAAACTATGCGGAAGGCATATTATACGAAAATATGTGAATTTCATAAAAAATACTTTTTTGTCTATTAAGGTGATGAGGGACGTATGTGTCGAAAATTATGTTTCTAAGACATAGAGAATTTGGAACTAAATATAGTTATTCCAGGTGTTGCAACCAAATTTCACCCCCTATGTATATTTTAGAATTAAGAAAATGCTTTATTTTTTTATGTAAGTCATGAGGCATACGTTTACAAAATTTCTACTTTCCGGAATATCGGAAAGTTAAAACATTAGTAATTAGTAAATGAGGGCCTTCCATTTTATTTATAGAAGTTATGTTTATAACATTCATAGATTTGTATTAAACAATATAATGTATAAAATATAATAAAATACTAATTATATTTTTCAAAAAATCAAAAAATGCAAACCAGGGCAAAGTAAGGAACATCCGGTACATCCTCCAGAGACTTGTTATAAACGGAACAAGATACTAGCAGCATGTTACAATATACACTGACAAATTTGCATAGCCCTCTAGAGTAGTATCAATTTCCTTTTATAACAAAAGTACATTATAATTGGTTCGTAAAAATGTAAAATGCAATTTCTCTGAAAACATCAATGGATATCGGAGTAGGTAAATTTTGTAATTTAAATTTTGTAACTATTGAAAGGTTTGTTTAAATTATTTCACTGTAAAAAATGTAAACAAAAATTAATTATTTAGTATTTTTCAACCTTTTAGGTAACCTTTTTTGATACTATTTAAACTCGTACATCACTAGGTTTAATGAACTTCCTTTATCATTTTAAAAATCCTTAGACGTCTCTTATGCAATTTATGAGGTGCCTAAAAGACATCCATAACAAAAACGTAAATTAAAGGAACATTTGGTAGCAGTGTGGTTTTTCTCAACAGGAGAGTAATATATTAAAAAACTAAGATCGTAGTTATTTATCAAATTTCAAATACTGTACGAATATTTGTTTAATAGTAACACTATCGTACACTTTTCAGCTGACGTAAGGCAATGAATATATTTCAGCATAAATTGTAAATTTGAGTAAATCAACTGGCGTAGTGCAGCCAAGGAAGTAAAGGTTATCTTTCAGCCTTTATTGCAGTCTGCAATAGCGGCTCTAAAACATTCGGTCTATCCCTAATGCTCTGGACTGTTTGGACTACCTCAAGTTTCATAATTTGAGGAAAGATAAATCATTATAAAAGTATATAAATATTATTTAAGCTGGCTATATCTGCGAGATAACACAGTTAGCAGCTCCCGGAGAGTTCCTATAGTAGGTTCCAGGATTGATAGAGAGAGAAGGAGATATTGTCCATTGTGTAGTAATCACATTGTCCAATTGTGACAGTGACAGGTTGATAAATCTCCTGTCAAGCGGAATGTTCTCCTTTTGAAGACTGTGAAAAATGTGACTTTCGAGCAAATTCCATCAGAAAGGTTTGGTCACCTTTTTACACCCAAACCTAGGAGAGTAACATATCCGATCCTAACCTTTAGAACATGATTTTACGATTTTTAAACATTTTATTGTTGTAAGAATTTAGTGCATAGTACTACTGCTAGGCAACCGTTTTAACTTAAATGATAACAACATTTTGCTGAATCCTATCTTTTAATTTCTTCATTTTTGTTGTTGCAGGTTAATTGAAAGAATAACGTAATAACCATGTAGCCTTAACTTTAACTCCATAAATAAAACATTTTTCATTTCATTTCCTTATATTTTCAACAAAATTAAAAGGACATCTAAAACAAATTATGTTTATCACCTACTCTAGTTTTCGACGTGCAACTTCTGACTTACTTGTCGTGGATTTATTATTTCATTAGTGAAATTAAACTGGTACAACTGGCTATGTGAGTTCTGTTTCATTTCAAATTTTATTTTCTTCATAAAGAAACGTATAATGTGACAGAATTTTCATGGAAAATATTCGTATAAGGCATAATCACGTAACATGTATTATTTAACATATTTCAAACAAGTCATTGTTTAGCCAATATGTCATTAAGTTTAAATTCCAGAGCAATCAAGCACGAAGTAACTTTATTTTCCGCAAAGTGACCTTTTAAAAAATTAAACTTAATGTTGTTTCGAAGCTATCTATGTAATCTAAACTATATTCTGGCAATATATACTTCATCCCTTTGTCTGAATAGCAGTCTTGATCTAACTATCATCAAGATTAATAAATGTAACCTGTAATCATTCTAGGACTGTTGTTCCCTAAAGTACCCGCTCTTTTAAGGCAATGGACGGCATCGTAGCTAAATGAGAAATATCCAGTTAAGTGACAAGTACCTTCAATGAGTTCGAGATTGCCCATATAGAAGGCAAAGGTAAAGGTAAAGGATGTCATTTTACCAAGCGAAGTCAGGGTTAAGAAGTTATCTCTAACAGGAGAGAAGCTTCACGCAAAATTTCAAGTATACATGTCAATATGTTCTCCATATATCGTTCGGTCAGACAGATAATACATAAGTAACATTCTTCGGCCCGTCGAGTAATATTCCTTGCTGACACTCAGTCAATTATCGTCATAAATGTTAACATGACACTCATAAAAGATGCATCTATAGTATCTAATCAAAAGATTCAATCAGGAGTTCCTCAAGGTGTGGTCCTAGAGCCTCTTTAATTTTTATTTTTTTAATGACATTCATAAAAGTGTTAGTTATTTTTATTTGAAGATAATATTTCCTTAGTCATGTCTGACCGTAACTGAACCCAGAACGTCATCTAGGGTAGCTCTATTGTTGCAATGGTAAAATGATAATTCTTTGTTTATTAACACTTCTAAAACTAGTCTTCTCAATTTTGGTTTAAGAAAGTCTTCAAAACTTAACTGAATCACGCATGTTAATATCGGATATTCCAAAATATTTAATTCCACGAAACTACCTGTTAACTATCTTGGAAAAGTACTTGATCCTCAACTAGATTTCTATGATCATATTGGCAGCCGCTTATTTTTTAAGTACATGCTATTTTTGCTCGTAAGGAAATTCTTTTCCTCACTTATGATGGCTGTTTTTGTCCCTATCCTAATTATAGATCGCGTATTAAGGGATCTGAGAGCTCAAAATCTCAATAAGTTTTCATCAGCAGAAAACACCTTTAAGGATTATTTTCTAATCAAATCTTTCGAAGTTCTGCATAAATGTCTTTCGCCAAAATAATTTCTTGATATTATCATCAATTTACTTCCTTCCATGCCTTTCTTTCTACAAAAAAAAAATCCCAACTCTTCATTGTCACTAATAATACTACTCATATTACTCTTTAAGAAATAGAAATAACTTGGTCATACCTCGGTACCAGACAACATTTTTTTGAAAACAAAAAAGGAGTTTATACTCCTGCACCTACCTTTTAAAATTCTTGCCTTCTTTCTTATGTTATTGGCAATTAATTATTTAAAAAACAAGGAATATCTATCAACTAAACATTCCTGGTAAATTTAAACATGTAATTTTACGGTAACCAATGTAGACTTATACTGTCCATGTACCTTGTCTTGGATGATATCTGTTCAACAGACGTGAGCATTGGCAAACCACCAAACACAAACCTGGAACACGGGAGCCCAGGTTATGTATGGGGGGCAGGCTAAGCCTGACATACCACCTGCCAATATGCGGTATCAGGGTTTGTGGATGTTCCTTGCAGCATAAAACCTCATACCGGTTGTCTCTACTTTTAAACTGCACTCAATGAATTATCAATGATGTATCAAGTATTTATGTATGACGTACGTAATATTACGTAAATCTTATATTGCAAGTTTTGCGTGTGTAAGCAAAAATTAATGACTTATGCACTGTAAGTAAATAGGCACTGTAGAAATTAAATTGTAAATATTAAAACGTGTTGGATTAAATATTAACGTACGCCTTTATAGTAAAACGTACGAAACTTACGAAACTATTTGATAATTCTAAAAGAAGTATAACTCTGTTCTTAATAAAACATAATTACCACTATTAGTCAGTAGAAATAGCTTAGGTTAATATTAAATTCTTTCTTTCTTCAATATTTGCAATTTGGTAAGAAGCGCTATTACTTAGTGACTAGTTTACAAACCTTACAGGACAAAACTAAAAACAATAAGTTATTGTACATAAATATTTTTAGAATAACAAAAATATTAAATAATAACATTTCCCTAAAAAGAAAAAGAATAGATTATGGGGTGGGTAGTTGCGTGAGAGTCCATGGAGGGCAACGATATAGCAGGTAACTGGTACAGACAGAGCCACTGTGCTCGGCGCCTCGTTCGCGCATGCGTACCACTCACCACCCCCCACTAGCAGTCGCAGTGCAGTCTGAGTTTAACAGCTCGTGAAGCGTAGTTCACTGCACTAAGATTGAAATTATTGGAGGAAAGTAGGAGTAGTGGAGTGGAAGAATCTGTATACTCAGAGACGTGTTTCCAAACTAATATTTTTCAATCTCCCTATCTGCTTGTATATGTCTCCTACTAACCTCTGTTCTCCTGTTACTTTTCATATTGCATTCACTTTATTTGTATGATGTTTGATGTAGCGTTTTTAATACGCCTTCACAGATATCTTGCCATCTTATTGAAGCACACTCCTCTTTTTTTACTTGGTCTGTTCGATCGGTTGTCCGCTCCTGGTTGTCGTTGTCTGATTGTTCCGTAATGTAGGTGTCTATATCTCTGAACCTGCTGTACTGGAGTTGGTTATTTATTTGTATAACCTATTTTTAGATGTCGCACACCTTTTTTCATTAGGGGAAATGAGTAACGTTCTGAGTAACGTTCCATTCAGTAGACAGAGGTTGATAAGATAGATTATCATTATAGTTCTTAATAAAAGTCCTTATTTTAAGATGCCACGTTAATGTACATTACTATTATTTATATATTAGCTCATAAGCGTAGATGTAGCCAAGTGACTTCGAGGTAATTATATTGTGTTCAAGGTTTTCAAGCCCCCAGAAGTTTCTTTTATTCTTTAAATACGTATAAAGATGAAGAATTTTATTTTAGGGTAACCCAACTAGTAATTTCTAGATATAGAAAATACACGTTATCTACAGAGGTAAGAATAACAATTGCTTAATACTTCACTAATTGTATTCAGTTACAATATTGTTCTTGGTGAACTATAAGAGGATTGCTAGCAAGGCAATACCCGACCCAGTAAATAACGAAGGAATTTATAGGAGTTTCTTGTGACTCCTGTTACAGAGGCAAACAGGTCCCCAGGCGACTGCTGCAGACATACATCGCGGACTGAGATAGCTTGTGGTAGTGTCTTCTCTGACTGCTGCACTTTTATATAGGAGTTTCTTGTGACTCCTGTTACAGAGACAAACAGGTCCACGCGCGCCTGCTGCAGACATACATCGCGGACTGTGATAGCTTGTGGTAGTGTCTTCTCTGACTGCTGCACTTTTATGTAGGAGTTTCTTGTGACTCCTATTACAGAGACAAACAGGTCCACGCGCGCCTGCTGCAGACATACATCGCGGACTGAGATAGCTTGTGGTAGTTTCTTCTCTTACTGCTGCACTTTTATGTAGGAGTTTCTTGTGACTCCTATTACAGAGACAAACAGGTCCACGCGCGCCTGCTGCAGACATATATCGCGGACTGAGATAGCTTGTGGTAGTGTCTTCTCTTACTGCTCTGCTTCTATGCAGTGGATTAAAAAAACCCGGTACGTAAGAATATTTTAACCAATTCAAGTTGAGAATAAAACTGAAGGAACATTACTCAGACAATTATACCTACAACTTTGTGATTTAAATATACTCTGGAATAGTCCCACTAAACGATAGTTTCAAAATATAAACAGGCCTCACTTTCATGTGATATATCAGTGAAAACTAGGATTTTATTAAAAGGTCGTGTTAATTAATTATTCTTTAAGGAATTCCAGATTACATAGGGCTCTTAAAAATTATAACTATAACTGAAAAATAAAAAATCAAATTTTTGGTGATTGAAGGATGAAATTTGTTGAGCATAAATAAATGTTACTTTCGGTGAATTCAAACCTCCATTACTTTCCTCTATGGTAAATCGCCACGGCTAATAAACTATCTGTCTTGAAGACAAATTATAGCTTTCTTTGAAAGAATATGTAATCGGAGTAATGGTAAATGAACAACCTTTCTCATTGTCGCCATCATTTCTGAAATAAATGTTATAAGGCAAGCGATAAAAAAAGGAAAATTTTAAGTATTACCCATTAAGAAAATATTTACACTTATTGTTCTGTATAACGTTGTTGGCGTTTTTAAAACATTAATATTTGCCTTGCCTTTATAATATAACAAGGTGGGGATATGTTGCAAGCAAGTTGTTAAATATATTGCTCATTCATTTAGTTTTGACGGGATATATGCGTTACTGTGTCATATGATTGCATGCAGTTTGTTTAAAATGATATTTATTATGATTTTGTTGTTGTCATCATGATTACTCATAAGGGCAATGTAAAAATGTTCACTAACCCATAATTAATCATTATCACTCAACCAATCACGTAGAGTAACATACACCATAGTCAATCTTGATGTAGCTTGCATAAAAATGAAGCATCTTACAAAGTCTCTAGTTTATAAGTCAGTTCGTTTTCGAGATATCATGCGAACAGACAGAGATACAATTTCTCCAGCTCCCTAGCGTAGCCAATTACATATGTATATTCATATGTACCTTGTTTGCAGAATCCATATTATGGATCAATGAGTGGAGATGATGAAAACATAAGAGCTTATACACGTGGTACATAGATAATACATATTTATTACTTTATTTACTACTACGTTCTAATAAAATTGGTATATTTATATTGGAGGAATAAATAAACGTAGAAGTCCAATCAAATAAGGAAAAGAATTCTGAAATCAGAAGACTCGGGAGAAATTCCCTTATTGTTCACTAAGTGCATCTTTCATTGGCTGATAGCTCCGGGAGGACCAAAACACTTTATTGTGCTTATTTAGGTAAAAGCATTTCTATCTTTTCATTACCAATTATAAATAGATAAATAAGTACATTTGTATAGTTACTTTCCATAAAACTGTCTATTGAGCTGAAAAACTGTTGAAACAGTCAAATGAACTACATTGGATGACGTTTTCTTGATAATATTCATATGTACAATGTGTAAACTCATGTAATGTAAACAGCAATATTATATTAATAAATACTACATTTATATGTTTAAAATTTCATATTTCAGTATACTATAATTAATTGTTTGAATAAATATGTGTAAGTCATAGTTACAATTATTTTGATATACATGCGAAACAATAAACACATAAATAATATTTGTATTATGTACTCTAATTCTTAATAAGTTAGTTTGCTTTTGTTATTTTTTCCTAATTTTTTAAACATAAACTATAAGGTAATATAAAGTTGTGTATAATTAATACAAATTATTTCATTTACTTATGAGCCGGTTCTATACCTATATCTCCCCGGCTCATGTGTGTTTTATTATAGTGTGTGTGTGTGGTTTATTGGCTGCAGAGGCGACTGACCATTTGAAGGCGTTTGGCCTTTCCGGCAGAGTGGAAGAGACTCCGAGCCGTGCTGTACTAGTTGGAAGTAGCTCCATTTAATATTTATTTAATTAAGTGTTTTGGAAGTTTTGCTGAGCATTTTCTCCTTCTAAACATGTGCGGCTAAGTCTAACGGCCCCTCACTGATGAGGTCCAAGGGATGAATTGTTTTATCCTGTCATCTCTCCCATCATGCGTGGTCGCAGAGAAACTTCGCCTTTGCGCTAGCTGCTGAAGGACGGCCACCATGATGGACATACCTACTATTCAACACCTGTGATACCCTGTGATATTGTTATTGTTGCCATTTATATAGTTTATATTTTGTTATTTAGTTTTTAAGTTAGTTTTAGATATTATTTAGTTATTTCTTGGATTTCATTAGGAGCCCCGCCCTTAGCCGAAGGATACCGGGTGGAATTGGCATTTTCTTGTTTCAAATTATGGCGTTTCTAATTTTTGTATGCAGGTGCACCTGACAAGGATTGTTTGAGGTATCTACTACTGCAGGCACTTTTTATTTTTTTTTTATAGTATAAAATTTATATTTATTTATTTATGTATATTTATTTATATATTTATATTGACTGTATAGGCCTATGTTTTTGTGTTAGTGAATGAACCTGAGTATACTGACCACGGTGTTCTTATTTTACCTAGTTGGTTTTGATCCGGCATCCCGTTCGCCACCATGGGCGCGCGCTTCCCTGATGGTTTGCTGTGGGTGTGCGAGCGGCGATGTACCGGTTTCAATGGTAGCAGAGCGTGGTTAGCTGCTCTCTCAGCTGTCTCTCAGTTCTGGTTTTGTTTGTTGGTGTAGGTTTAGTGTTAGGTAGTGGGAGGTTAGAGTACACAATTTTTTTTTTTTCATTAGGAGCTCGCCCTAGCACAGGATACCGGGTGGAATTGGTTTAGTGTCTTGCTTCCTGCAGACTTACCCTTTGCAGGGAGCAAGGGACTCTAAATTGCTTAACCGCTAAATTTATCTAACTGTACTCTACTTCTCCCCTATCAATGTGTTGTTTTTTGTTATATTTATTGCTTCTGTGTTTGTAGGTTGTGGTTAGTGTATATTTGCAGGGTATCCTTCTATTAGGTGGCAGGTATTGAGTTCTTCACTTGGACCTCGTCAGTGTAAGCCTTTTGTGAGTTGAGTCCACTTAGGTTACTAAGTATTTTTTTTGCGTACGCTTTGTTGTTTATTGTTTATTTATTTGTCTTAATTGTTTGGTATGGCTTTTTTCTCTGGTGCCTGAACATCTACGCAAGCCCGAGTTGGTTTTTGAGGTCCTGGCGAGAGGACAGAAGCCCGAGGCAGATGTGAGGGCATTAAGAGCTCAATTACGGGCTTGTATAGCGTTGGACCGCAGCTGGAATGCAGAGTTCCAAACTAACACAGAATTTGAGTTTTGTAAAACCCGAATGGAGGAATTGGAAGACGATATTAATTTTGAGTCACTTCCCATGTCCGGGTCAGCAAAGGCTAGATTGGCATCTCAGCTTTTACATTGGCGTGACAGAATAGTTTTACTTATGTCGGCTCCTAGTTTAGACTCTGATATTAAAAGTTGGGCTTTTTCGGCCAGTAATAAATTAAAACAAGCCCTAGATGGTTTGAGTGAGGTGCGCTCGGTGAAGGAGAAGGGGGTACTATTTTACCGCTGTCACTCCAACGGAGGTTCCCACTACCATTACTTTTGCTAACCATCCACCGGCTCTTTCTTTCGAGCCTCCAGAGTTACTATGTCTCCGATGGGTAGTGGCCCTCCTGAAGCGGCTGGTGAGGCTTCATCTATAGTTGTGCCTTCCTTTTCTAGCTTTGGCAAACTGCCTCATCCTTTGGGGAGTGTGTTACAAACACTTCCCCAGAGTTGATGGACTTGACACTAATTTACTTATCCATTTTCTTCTGGAAGTTTTTAAGCTGAGAGAATTTCCTGGTATGACAGATGCCATGCTTATGCAGATTTTAGCGCAGTTTTCCTTAAGGCCCCTTTTTGATCGCCTTGTAGACTGCCTTAAGAGAGGTGCCACCTTTGACCAGTTCCACGCCGAGATCTTGGAGTTCTTTGTACCTGCTCGGGTTAGGGAGCGCTTGCGGGTGGAACGCGTTTACCGTCCTCAGGCACCAGACGAGACGTTGAGCCATTTTGTCGGGGAGATACGGGATGTAGCCCGGGTGTTGCGCTTGAGCTTGAGCGAAACGGAGTTGGTGAGCCTTATTTTGGAGGGCATTAAACTGAAGAACGCTCCCGTTTGATTTTTTGTAGCCGTCCCGCATCTTTTGCGGATTTGGACCGCCTCTCCATCATCTCTAGAGGGGTTCAGGATGCGGATGATCAAAGGGGAGGCCATGTCGAGGCATCTTCCTCACTTGCCTCCGGGGCCGGTCCATGCTCCGGTGCAGTCTGAGCCAGCAGCTGCTCCTTCCCGTAGGCAGCCTCCTACCTGTTATGGCTGCAAGCAAGTGGGACATATTAGACCGTTTTGTCCACTTAATAAAAAAAAACTAGTAAGCTTGCGGGACGAGTAAGCCCGACTCGTGCCGTAAAGGTAATTTTGAGGGCAAATATGTACCTAATTTTGATGGTAAAAGGGTAGCTGGTTTAATACAGAACAGAAAGAAAACAGAAAGAAATAGACTTGGGGACAGTTATCATCGTTGGCCGAGAGGGGAGGTTGCTGCTCTGGCTGCGCAGGGAGTAAGGGCTGCCCGCTCAACCTGCCCACAACTGGATGTGCTTGTGGGGAATGTGGTGCAGAAGGCCCTGGTTGATTCTGGGTCAGCCCGCAGCCTGATTTCTTTGTCGTTTTTTGAAGATCTAAAATCCTCTGGGCTAATACGGCAGGTTGAGCCTAGTTCACTTATCTGCTGGACTGCTTCACGCACACCTTTACCTATTATCTGTAGTGCCCAGATTCACATCAAAATTAATTATTTCTCTTGGGATTGGAGCTTTTTGGTGGCTAAGGACCTGACTTTTCCTTTCATCTTGGGAGCAGATTTTATCGAAAAAACTGGCATGATTTTGGATTTGGCCTCCAGTCATGTTTTCTTTGCTTTCGCCAGGCGGGTGCTCGTTCCCCTTTTCTGATGGTCGAGTCTCGTGGGACTGCTGCCTTAGAGATGGAAGATAAGAGCTTGACTCCTCCTGACCAACTAGGACATCTTACGCCGAAAGAGGGCTGAGGACATAAGGCAGATTTGTTTCCAGTTTTCCTGAAGTCCTTACTGACAAACTGGGTACGACAATCTCTTGGAATACGAGATTCGTCTTACAGACACCCGTCCTGTACGTTCCCATCCATATAAGCTTGCTCCGCCCAAGATGGAGATTCTGAGAAATATGATTGATGATTTACTTTAAGAGTGGGGTTATCGAGCCGTCTTGCTCAAATTTTTCCAGTCCAGCGTTTCTAGTGCCGAAAACCTAATGGGAAGTCCAGATTGGTCCTGGATTATCGAAAGCTCAATGCTCAGATAGAAATTGACTCCGTGCCTTGTCCCCGATTTGCATTCTGCTTTCGACTGGTTTGGTAAGGCCAAGTATTTCTCCATTTTTGATCTTAACCAGGCATACCATCAGATTCCACTAAAACACGAGTCTCGACCTCTCACTGCTGTTTGTGTGCCTTGGAATTTGTACCAGTTCACCCGAGTGCCCAATGGGCTTGGCTGTGGGGGCCCCAAACACTCCACCAGACTCCTGGATTCTATCTTTCATGATGTCAAATTTAAGTTCGTGTTCAACTATCTGGATGACCTGCTTGTGTACAGTGAGAGTTATGAGGAGCACTTGACTCATCTGGAGGAAGTTCTAACTAGGCTGCGAGAGTCTGGCCTTACCGTCAATCCTGAAAAGGTGAGTTTTGCTCAGCCTGAAATATCGTTTCTGGGTCATCTTGTCTCTTTTCGAGGTGTTTGTATTGATCCAGAGAGAACCCAGGCAATCAGGGAGTTTCCTCCTCCTAAGGATGCCAAGGGGATTGGCCCGTTTTGTGGGAAATGATAAATTTTTATCGTCGTTTCATCCCCAATGTTGCTGAAGTGGCGGCCCCTCTGAACTCTCTTAGGAAAAAGGGTGCCAAGTTTGAGTGGGGTGAAGCGCAACAGGCTGCTTTTGAGCAGCTGAAAGAGGCAGTGATGCAGCCTCCAGTCTTGGCTATGCCTGATTTCAGTCGTAAGTTCGTCTTGCAAACTGATGCTTCCTCCTTAGCCGTTGCTGCTGTTTTATCGCAAGAAGTAGATGGTATCCGGCAGCCCATAGCTTATGCTTCACGCACGTTAACCCCCTTGTGAGAAGAAGAGTTGTTCTGTTTATGAGCTGGAATGTTTGGCTGTCGTGTTTGGAATTAACAAGTTCAGGCGTTACCTAGAACATAAAGAATTTTTGTTGGAAACCGACAACCAGGCACTTTCTTGGCTCCTTGCCCACCCCCGTCAGCTCGGGAAGATTGGTCGCTGGGTAGTCCAAATTTCTTGCCCTTAAGTTTCACAGTGCAGCACGTGCGAGGCACCCAAAATATCATAGCGGACACTCTGTCACGGATGTATCACTTACCCAACGACCACCCAGGATTTATCAGAGCCGCCCTGTTGTGGCGTGCTCCTAGACTTTCCTCTGGCATTTTCGGACATTGTTCCACACCAACTTAAGGATCCCGAGCTGACTGCTATCATCAATGAGCTTAAAAACGGAGGTGCCCACCCTCCTTATTTTCTGTACCGAGGTGCTCTATGCTGCCGTGACAAGCAGCGGAGAAAAACCTAAGTTAGTGCTGCCAAGCTTTCTTGTACCGATGGTCTTTCAGTATTTTCATTCTTCTCCTGTGGGCGGACAATCTAGGAATTCATAAGACCATCGCGAAGATTAGGGATCAGTTCATCTGGAAAGGTATGGACCGGGATATTGCAGCTCGAGTACGTTCTTGTGAACTGTGCTCGCTAAGCAAACCCGCTCAAAATACCAAGTTGGGTCTTTTGTCATCTGAGGTGGCGGAAAAACCTTTGGAGAAGGTTTTCATTGACTATGTTGGGCCTCTCCCGCGTAGCAAGTCCGGAAATAAGTTCCTACTTGTTTGTGTGGATGCCTTCTCCAAGTTTGTTTGGTTGTTCCCATTGCGGAGTGCTACCGCGCAGCTCACGGTGCAAGCACTTCGTAACCATTTCTTTCAACACTTTGGAATCCCCGCCACCTTAGTTTCCGATAATGGTTCACAGTTTGTCTCCAATATCTTTAAAAAGAATGTGCTTTGGGCACGGAATCCGCCATGTGACTACTTCCCCTTTCTATCCTCAGCCTTCTCACGCCGAACGGTTTAATCGCAATCTTCGATCTGCTCTCATTGCCTTTCATGCGGAAAATCAGACCACCTGGGATCAACAACTACCTTGGATCCAATTTGCCTTTATACGGCCCAGCATGAAAGTCACAAGGCGGTACCTTTCAAGTTTATTATTTGGCTTTCCGCCAAACAACCCTTTGGCGAACCTTTGGAAAATTAGCGATCTTCTGCCACCTCCTGGTACTCCCAATGTGAAAGCCACTTGGGAGGCAGCCAGGCGGAATCTCATTCGGGCTAGGGAATTAGTAAGGAGGGAAGTACAACCGAGGTCGTATTGCCAATCCCTTCCAGGTGGGGGATCTAGTTTACTGCAAGGCTCACCCAGTCAGTTCGGCTGTGGATAAAAGAGCTGCTAAACTTTGCTACAGGTGGACTGGTCCCCACCGCAATCTTGAAGTTTCTGACTCCGGTGACTGCCCGACTGGGAGATCCTCAGTCCGGGAAGATTTTCAGGAAGGCGCACATATCCCATCTGAAGCCTTGCCAGAGTCATCCGTGATTTCTCCTTAGTCTGTGCGGGAGGGTTTTAGGTCAGAGGCCTGATCACCTCTGCTCCTTCTTCCCGATCAAGGTTCCTGTGTTCTTCTTTGTACCCACGCTACTCTTGGAGGGTTTTCTTGCCTCCAACTGGATTTTCTTGGTTTTCCTGCAGACTTAAGGGTTTCCGGTTTATATTTCTTCAACCATTGGGGGGAGAGGCATTTCGTTTGGTTCTTCATTTTGAAGAAATTAACAGAGGGGAGTTCCTCCTTTTGGGGGGGGAGTCTGAGCCGGTTCTATACCTATATCTCCCCGGCTCATGTGTGTTTTATATAGTGTGTGTGTGGTTTATTGGCTGCAGAGGCGACTGACCATTTGAAGGCGTTTGGCCTTTCCGGCAGAGTGGAAGAGACTCCGAGCCGTGCTGTACTAGTTGGAAGTAGCTCCATTTAATATTTATTTAATTAAGTGTTTTGGAAGTTTTGCTGAGCATTTCTCCTTCTAACATGTGCGGCTAAGTCTACGGCCCCTCACTGATGAGGTCCAAGGGATGAATTGTTTTATCCTGTCATCTCTCCATCATGCGTGGGTCGCAGAGAAACTTCGCCTTTGCGCTAGCTGCTGAAGGACGGCCACCATGATGGACATACCTACTATTCAACACCTGTGATACCCTGTGATATTGTTATTGTTGCCATTTATATTAGTTTATATTTTGTTATTTAGTTTTAAGTTAGTTTTAGATATTATTTAGTTATTTCTTGGATTTCATTAGGAGCCCGCCCTTAGCCGAAGGATACCGGGTGGAATTGGCATTTCTTGTTTCAAATTATGGCGTTTCTAATTTTTGTATGCAGGTGCACCTGACAAGGATTGTTTGAGGTATCTACTACTGCAGGCACTTTTTATTTTTTTTTTTATAGTATAAATTTATATTTATTTATTTATGTATATTTATTTATATATATTTATATTGACTGTATAGGCCTATGTTTTGTGTTAGTGAATGAACATGAGTATACTGACCACGGTGTTCTTATTTTACCTAGTTGGTTTTGATCCGGCATCCCGTTCGCCACCATGGGCGCGCGCTTCCCTGATGGTTGCTGTGGGGTGTGCGAGCGGCGATGTACCGGTTTCACTTATTAAATTTGTATGGTTCATAAGTGTTCTAGTTAAAGAGTATAAAGGAAGATGGAAAACCTCTACCTCGGTTACAGCTGTTTCTATGATAACATATTGCACTCATTACTTCCCCTCTGGAATTCCAGAGTCCTTCCGTTTCTAATAAGCTGGAACTCACAACGGTCTTACACTTGTAGGGACGAGGAACCCCCAGATATCCTAAGCTTCTAATAAGCTGGACCTCACAGAGATCTTACACTTATAGGGACGAGGAACTCCCAGATATCCTAAGCTTCTAATAAGCTGGAACTCACAGAGATCTTACACTTCTAGGGACCAAAAAATCCTAGATACCCTGAGCATCTAATAAGATTGAACTCACATAGATCTTACTCTTCTAGGGATGAAGAACTCCTAGATACCCTGAGCATCTAATAAGATTGAACTCACAAAAATCTTACACTTCTAGGGATCAAGAACTCCTAGATACCCTGAGCATCTAATAGGATTGAACTCAGAAAGATCTTACACTTCTAGGGACCAAGAACTCCTAAATACCCTGAGCATCTAATAAGCTGGAACTCACAGAGATCTTACACTTCTAGGGACCAAGAACTCCTAGATACCCTGAGCATCTAATAAGATTGAACTCACAAAGATCTTACACTTCTAGGGATCAAGAACTCCTAGATACCCTGAGCATCTTATAAGATTGAACTCACAAAGATCTTACACTTCTAGGGATCAAGAACTCCTAGATACCCTGAGCATCTTATAAGATTGAACTCACAAAGATCTTACACTTCTAGGGATCAAGAACTCTTTGATACCCTGAGCATCCAATAAGATTGAACTCAAAATATCTTACACTTCTAGGGACCTCCCAGATATTCTACGCTTATAAAGTCTGAGAACTCTCGGACACCTCACTATGCTAAAGACTGGGAATTTCTAGGAAACTAACCTAGTTTCTAAAGGGCAAGAATTTTCAGAGTTCGGAAACTTCTTTAATATTGACTGAAGTTATAATCCCAATGATTAATGTTTGGAAGCGTACAGATTGATTTATAATTTAATACTATAAGGAATTCTTCCATGTGCAATATTTCTAAGACGGAAAGTCGGTTGATATAAGTACAACCAAAATAATCTTTATATAATCTGCGCTTCGCTAACTAATTTAAAAAGTTTGTTTTGTAAGCTTTGTCACTTAATTTGCAGTACTCCTATAATAGCGGCGCTGTAAATTTTATATTAATAAAAGGAATAATAAAGCTTATACATTACAGAATATTATAATGAAAAATCTTTGAAAAGTACTGAAATTATAAATAAATAAAATACGATTTTTCTAAAATTGAATAAAATTATTCGTAACCTCTTTTTTTAATAATACTTTTACTTTCATAAACAAACTAGTTTGTAACAATAATACTTAACTAATTAAACCGATGTATTTATACATTCTTTGCATCGTACTGTAAAATAGTATGAAACATACAATAAACTCAAAAACAATATATATATATATATATGTTTATGTAACGACGCATGTTTTCTTTTGTGAGGAATTTCCGTTTATTAATATTTTTCTTCGAATTCCATTACCTGAAAAATGCATTTAATAACGACGGTTATTTATACGAACTCATTTTTGTACAGTGTATTATAATGTGTTTTATTATTTTCTGTTCTTAAGATCTTTTTTAAGATTACGTCTCCATAAAATACTAAAACTTAAAACAGAGAGTTGGCCTTTTGTTTGTTACTGACGATGGATATTTTGAGAGGATAATGTGTTTAAGCATATCATTATACTTTACAGAAAGAGAATCCTTAGTTTTGGAGACTCGAATATACCTTCTATTAAAGGTGTCTAATACCTTATAATAATATATAAGATTTAAAAAAATGCAAAACAAAATTAAAATTAAAACTTGTGACAGTACAAATATGCCACACACAAAACTAAATTGGAAATCGTAATGTGTGGTATGTCGTAACTCAAACAAATCCTGACTGGTACACCATCAGAATGAAGTCCACACTGATGAAAGTTAAACCAAGCGAAGTGGTTGCACATAACCAAGAGCACTTAACAACAAGACCAATATACAAACAAACATACGAGGTCTTCTCAATAAGGTAGCTTGGCTCATTCAGTGTAACAACCTT
Organism: Homalodisca vitripennis; assembly: GCF_021130785.1. NCBI lineage: Eukaryota > Metazoa > Arthropoda > Insecta > Hemiptera > Cicadellidae > Homalodisca > Homalodisca vitripennis. The sequence continues at coordinate 38,368,527 of NC_060212.1, forward strand.
ATGCACCACATTGAACAGCAAGTCTGTATTTTGCACATTGTTTCCATTAATATAATATTTATAGCTTCTCGGTAAGCAGAGACATGTTCAGAAGTTTGTTACTTATTTATAAGAGGTCTTATAACAAACTCTGTGATTAGCTTCAATAAAACTAAGCTAAAATAGTAACAATAAACCTGAAAGTGACAGTTTAATTTCAGGGCACAGTATAAAGTAGCTTTTGTGGGGAAAACCGAATTGTTCTCACAAGCGAAGGTCACATATCAGCTTTTATTTGATTGTCACAACTGAGTTTCCACTCCCGCTCACGCGGAAAATTGGCAACCCTGTTTTCACTGAGGTTTATTCTCTGAGATTGTTGTTTTGTTCACAAACCATTCTAAGGTTTATTTTGTTTACTGGCGGAGAATTTATTACCAGGATTCGTTGGCCAATTGTAAAACGTACAACGTTATACTTATTCTTACGTTAATACTCTATTACTATATTCAAATAGATAGAGTGTGTTTTAAACTGATTGGTTGACCATTAGCTATTAAATTTCCCTAAAATTACAAAATATGAATGGAATCAACTTCGTTTACAGATCAAAACTTACGGACTAATGGCAAAATAATAACTATTATGATTACACATTTACTTATTATTAAACAAAAGAGTACAGTTTATGTTATCACGCTTTAATCAAACAATTAATTAAGTCTAATTTCTTGATAAGACTACTCTCCACATGCAATTCATTTGTAAGTGTTCAGCCCAATGGGTATACTTTCAGAAATGTGGATTATAAGTATTTTGTTATTTATATATCAGCCATCACATCACTTTAAGTAAGGTATCTTACGTTGGGTTATTTAAACCACGTCAGACTTCCCTTATAACTGGGAGGGCTCACTTCTGGTTTATACCTTCCTGTTGAACCTACACTAATGACATAAAAAAACTGACGTGTACTGCATAACTGCATCTTGGCAACACTATGGATGTCCAGGAGCGGCAGCTTGCCCAAACCTTAGGCCGAAAACATAGTGGAGCGTCGAGTCAAGAGTCAAGCGGCGAGTCAAGCAGCGCTTCATTAAATCCACCGTATAGTTAGGTTGACCAGCACATAGTGACGCGCCTAGCAGCACTTCATGCATAGACATGAATCTTGTCTCGCCGCTCGGGAATTCACCAACGATTTCTTTTGAAGCGCTGCTTCAGTTGACTCCTGGATTTCACAGTTGACAGCGCGTGTTCATTAACCTAAAAAATGGACGTAGAATCTTTTGTTTTGTCAGTACGATCTCGTGAGTCCATTTGGAACCAGCAACTGGCTAATCACCATAATAGGTATGTCCTCGACAAGCTGTGGAAGGAGGTGGGACAGGAAAATAACTGTTCAGGTACGTATCAAAATAATTGTTTTATTAAGCATAACCTACGGTTACAATTATAACAGTAACAGTTTTAATTTCTTTTCATTTGTTATTTCAGTGCACTATGCAGTTACTGTTTTTTAAAATAACTGCTACAAGTAGTAATGTTAAAGACATAATTATACCTAATAGTTTGGAAAATGGATAGGATTTTCTTTAAAATAAATTGTAAAAGTTTCCCGAATAAGAAGAGCCTCAGACGACTGACGACCTCTTTGCCGTGGTCTTCTTGGAATTTGAATGTTCTTTGGTTGATCAGTTTCGACTTCTGTTAGATGTCTCTCAAAGCCCTCTCTGTCAATTATGGTGTTTTGTAGAATGCAAACCGCTTTAACCAAACAATCAGCAGTGTAATGACTTGTTTCAATACATTTTGACAGTAATCGCCATTTTGAGTTGAGAATGCCGAACGTGCATTCAATACTTTTACGAGCCCTGGAATGTCTTTTATTAAAAAGGCATTTTTCTATGTTTAGATTTTCTGAGCTGTAAGGTGTGAGTACATGCGCTGATAAGGGGAATGCCTCATCGGCTAGAAAAACAAAAGGCATGTTTACATCAGTTCCAGGTAAACAATTATTAGCCGGGATATTGATTTGTTTGCTCTTCAATAAGTGGTAAAAATCAGATGAATTGAATGTAGCTCCATCACTCTGCTTTCCAAATCCTCCGACATCGATGACAAGGAATCTGTATTTGGCATCACAGATTGCTAGTAAAACTATTGAATAGTACTTTTTGTAGTTAAAAAATAATGTACCTGAGTGTGGTGGGCACATTATACGCACATGTTTGCCATCTATACAGCCTATACAATTAGGGAAGTTCCATAATTCCTTAAACTCAGCGCTTGCCTGGACGAATTTTTCTTCTGTTGGAGTAGGCATGTGTATAGGCTGCAATACATTCCACAAAACACAAGCTGTTTCTTTTACAATCTTGCTAACTGTTGACGCCCCAACTCTAAAGGCAAAGGATATGCTTTTGAATGAAGCTCCTGTTGCTAGGTACCTGAAAAATCAAACCAAATTAATATTGAAAAATCTATAGATATTGAAAAAATTTTTAGGCTTAATAATTTAACAGCGACAGGTTTAATTTTAAAAATAGTAATATACAGAAAAATTCCTTTTTATAGAAACATTTTGGTATTTAATTTGTTGTTTTTTTGTACAATTGCAGATAATTCGGTGCTGCTTACCAGAATACTAAGCAACGTCTGGTTTTTGGGTTGCGTCAATTACCATAGGAATTTCACGAAAATGTTTTGTATTTTTTCGTTTCAGATCATTTTATGATGGATTCCATCAAAAACCCAATTGTTGTCACGTACTTTCGTACGTACATCGAACGGACCTTTCGTTCAGTCTACAGGCCGAATGGGTTAACCGATTAGGACGCAATTTTCGAGTTTTACATCGGAGGAACCAGCTGATGGGATTTCAATCGAAAAAATTTCAGATTTGGCCCTATTATTGGTTCGAGAAGCCCTCTTCCGGTTTTTTGGGGAAAAATTATTATACGGACATAGTAACCCGTATAAAACCCAAATTTTGGATAAGTATCCTACGTGTATATATACACGTCCTTTGGTAGTCGAACTATGGAGTTTTTGTACAACATAGGGCCGTAGGCGTATTTTGTGATTTTAGGGGGCTTTACCTTTCTTTTAGGGTAGGCCAAATAGGTTGACTGATTGGGACCCTATTTTTAGTTTTTACATCGGAGTAATAATATATTAAGGTAGCAACCCGTATAAAACCCAAATTTCGGATATGTGTACTGCGTGTATATCTACACGTCTTTGGGTAGTCGAACTATGGAAGTTTCTGTAAAGTCATTTCTGTAAAGGTTAAATTCAACAATGTATTAAACGCCAATATGTTTGTAATTTTAAAATAAACTAAGTATACGATCTGAGATTCGCGTAATAGGCTGAACGAAGAAAACAGGACCATGTGGTTGGATTAGAGTCAATCATTTCAAATTATCAATCATGCACACCTAATCATAGATTCCGCATACACAATGTAATAAATTTTTTATATTTCAGTGAAAGATGCACAACAGAAGTGGAAGTCCCTGAGAGACTACTACAGAAAAGAAATTCGAAAAATGCAAGAGGAGCGATCGGGATCCAGTGCTGACACCATTTACAAGTCGAATTGGCCCTATTTTATGTTATTGGATTTTTTGAGATCTCAGTTCAAGACGAGACCTACTTCAGGTAACTTAAAAGAGAAAATCAAACCTAACAAGTGCTTGGACTCAGCAGCTACGGAAGGCGTTCCTATGGCAAGCGACGAAAACTTTGATTTTGAAAATAGTCAAATTGAGGAGTCCTATGCATCTAATCAGCCTCCAAACGATACAGAGGCTACTGAGATGAGAACTGATAGAGACATGAATGATGACTTAGTACATCCCAACACCTTCAAGAAAAGTGCTATAAAAAAGGACAGTTTAACTAAGTTAGTCCAAATTGAAGAAAAAAAATTGGCTATACTAGAAGAAAAACGTGGAAGTAGGCATACAATCATCGAAAAACCTGATGAAGATTTGCAATTTTTTGAAAGCCTTCTCCCCCACATAAAACATATCAATGGTGTGGATAAATTACGTTTTAGAAATGAAGTTCAAAACTTAGTAATAAAATACGCGTATCCAACTAACACAAATCAGCATTCTGTATCATCTGAGAGCACCAATCTACATTCTCGATCATCTACAAGCCGATCTGTGTATCACTCTGAAACATCTACGCCCTTACCACAGCAAGATGAGGGTAGTAATTCTATCTTGGATTTGGATTCTTGGAATTTTGCTAATAGTTATTCTCCATATTAACAGCATAACTATTTTCCTACATCACAAAGTGAAATAACAAGCTATTTTGTAATGTGTTTAAAGTAATAATAAATAATGTTATTTAAATTCAAATGATCAATTACTTCCTTTGGTTTAACATTTTTGAAACTAAGTCAAAGTCAAACAATCATAACCACAAGTTAAACATGGTTCTTACCTTAATGTTATCACTAACTTCTCTGCAGGTTCTATTGGCTGTTGAATGAAATTTGTGTATTTCGAGGCCATATGGGGACTTATGAGATTCAAAATATGTTCAAAAGTACTATAATCCATTCGAGTGTATTGAAAAAAACGATCAGGGTATTTCTTCAGTTGCGGAAATAAGTGATGGTATTCACCCAATCTATGTCGTTCCTTATTTACCGGGTGTACAGCGTAGTTTCTAGTTGTACTTGATAGTTGTAACACTTTTAATGCACTGTTTTCAAACAAAAACTCGTCTTCACTGTCCGACATCATTCTTGTGACTGCAAACGCCGCTTGACGTCGGAACTCGACGCCCCACTATACGATTGTGAAGCGTCGCTTGCATCTTTGGTCTAAAAACGCGGTCCTTGACTCGCCGCTTGACTCTTGACTCGACGCTCCACTATGTTTTCGGCCTTACTCATCCAACGCAAAGGTCCTCTTAATACACAGTGCAATTTCTCAGTTTCTTGTCTTAGAAGAACCACCACAACAATCCTTACCATAAGGATCGTTGACCTACTACATTAAAAATATCAATAGCGAGCAATAGGCTCTGTTGAAATTCAGACATCAACTTTATAAGTATTTTAAATAAACAAAAACACATATTAAAGCGACAAGAAAATGTGAGTTACTAATAATTCTTAAAGTAATAATTGCTAATTTTCTGGCTGAACCTTTAAAAATCATGCCTAATTACCCAATTATGGTCCAGTTATAGGCCAATTGGGTAAAACATATTAATTAGAATGCTTACATTTAGTGTTCAGTAAAATTTTCAAGCTCACATGCATATGCTGAGGCAGTATTTTCCAATATTTCTTTATGCGGGAGACTTTTTATCAGGTGTCCATGATCTATAAATATTCTCCAATGTTCACTTTAGCTTCTGAACCAATACAAAACTAATGGTGTACTTTATGATCATTCTGAGTTGATAACAAATCGGGCTCTGACCTTCGTGCTCAAATTTTCGGGTATCAGTTGTCAATACAGAAACTCTGGCATATCTCTCCCATTGGAGGCTTCCAACTTGTTAAGGATTTCATCATGCACTAGCTTTCGGTTTATAGAACTTCTAAACCTTTGTAAGTGATCGGTTTTATGAATTTGCAAGGCTTTAATGTGGTTTTGGCCCCTAGAGTTTCCCAACCTTTGCAAGCTCTTGGCATCTAAATACCTCCAGCTTATAGAATCCAAGCCTCTGGCTGATCCTTGATTTTTGGAGCATAAATGAAAAAATTCACTCATTACTACCAAAAGATGCATAATATTTATTCCTTATCAGCCATACTCTTCCAAATATTTATTAGATTTCAATAAAGCAGCATTCACAACTAAAATAATATTGTTCTAAAATGCACTTAGTTGATGAATTTGTTGAAATATTATTTATTGGGATACTCTTTTCATGACTCGGACAGCAACACAGGGTTTACACAGATACTGATGCACAATAATTAGAAGCGCCACATTGAGTGGCAGTGTGACAGTTATCCATCACACACAACTGTCACAAGACAATAGCATAGAGTATAATGGTGTCACAAATTTTTCAGTCTACCAAAGTGTCCTATGTTTGCCAAACAAGCATTATCTGAATGTGATTATTAGCTAATATTTTTCCTATGAATTATATACCCTATCTTCTTTTGTCCTAATATCTTAGCCCAGCTTGCACTTCAGTATGAATACAACTTTTTGACGTCGATGTTATAATCCCTTAAAAGGATAATGGCATTTCGAACATTTGCTTTCTTTATATGTTACAAAATGTATATTTCAAAACTTTTAGCATTGAAATCTGTCGTCTTCACCAGCTGAGAAAACAATTAGTACGTAAAAGTTAGAACGTGTAGTAATAATCTGGCTCAAGAAAAGAAAGAAAAACAATGAAATGTTTATCCAAAACTGTGTTTCCAACTGACGAAGAGTATAGATTTCTATATTCGAAAAATTTTATTATATATTTTGTATCATATAACGATAACAAAAGTACAAAATCCTATTACCCTTTGAAAACCTTCTATTGCCAATATCAAATTTCAAACAAAGAGCTATTGAGCTTTTTCCCTAGTAATTGTTTTTGAACGTTAAAACAATTTTTTATAAAGGCAACAAACAGTGTGTCCAGTATTTAGCTGTCAAAGTATTCGTAAGTCTAAGCATCATACATCATAATTTGTCACTTTTACTAATTTTTAAATATGAAATCTGTTCTTATATAATTGGTCCTGATTATTTTTGGACCCTTAGTAAAAAAAACAATACATAGAAATAGAAATATCTTTATATTTTAGTATCCGATTATGAACAAACGTAGGGAAACATACAACCCTTCTCTTGTAAAGAGGGTTGATATTAAAATATGCTTAGAGTGGTAGGAGCATATCATATTTGAATACGCTTTAAGGAATCCTTGATTCGTCACACTCTACATACAAGTTTCGTCTTTCTGTCAGAAATTGCACAAACATTAATGATTGAGTGTAACCCTTTCTATGATCATCTCAAATAAAAAAATGGGTTGTAAAAAACTCCTAGTTTGAAGTTATGAAGAAGAAACTTGAGAAAGTAAAAATATCACCAATCGAATTTTATTTCTTATTTAAAATATCTCAGTGAGCCACCCGAAAGGAATTCACATCTAAATAAATATATCTCAAGGGACAAGTCCTTGTCTGATACATTGTTCGAAAATCAAACGAAGAATTCAGGCAAAAGTTATTTTGATTAATTATTTCTACATGTTTAAGGTACATTTTTTAATATGTTACATACAGATATATACTACTCAATTTTGAATACTTAGAAGCGGTTGGTTACATTTTTATGCCTAGAGCGAACTTTTAAGTTAAATGGGAGTCAAATTCCGTTAAGAATGTTTAATATTATATTAGGAACATGAACAGTTTTAGTTTCTGTTACATGGTTAAGAATTATTCTTACAAGAGGCATGCTCTGATATTACCGAATATTTTAAATTCAAAGAGTAACCTATCCTGAATAGTTATAGAACTTGTAATATTCTTTTTATACATTCTTCCAATTAGAGATAGGATGACCACTCCCCCCTCACAAAATTGAATTTTGATCGTTATATAGATACAAAGTTGTTGCTATAACTATCTTGGTGTAACACAAAGAATCCTTTTTATATGTATTATTCCAGAAGTGTGCGACAGCAATAAAGCGGTCAGTCGTGTAACAAAGCCGGATCCGGCCTCTCTGGAGAATTCCCTATTTTGAACTTAAATATTTTTCATGTGCTAATGTAACAAGGCTTTGTTGTTTTTATGTTTTTTCACAACTTTTAACAACAATAAAACTTCCAGTCAAGTTTCTGTTCTCACTGACACATGCTTTCAAAATAGAAAATAATTGAAACATATCAAAAAGGGAGAAAAATTATTACAATGTTGTAAGTGTCGACTAATTTTAGAAAATATGTTTGGTTCATTTTATTTTAATATATATAAAAATATAACAAAGCGATGATCGATCAAAATATTATTTAGCAGTTAATAAAAATACTTCTGCTAAAATTTGTTTGCTAAATAGGTCGATTCCCTCTAGAATTGATATCTAATAATTATTTATGTAAACTTATTGTAATATGCACACTCTATCCTGTCCGCTGCTCCAGTAAGTATGAAGTGTATGTGGTATAGCTCAAGTGAGGCCGACAGATAAATATTAAAATATTTTTTAAGGTGGATAATTCTACGGCTATAATGTATATGGCACGTGTTTGGTTGAAAAATGTCAAAACCGTTTTCTAATTTTTATTCGTCTCGACGAGATTTGATCCCGTTACCTCAGTTAGAGACATACAAGGTTACCCCTGTATCACTTTGAAGGTCTGTTCTGTAGAGAATATAACACATTGAAATTAGGATTGGTAAAATTTAATTTTATTGCGGAGAGTTTATTAACAGTTTTTACAGATTTGATTGAGTATAGATGTGGAGAAAATTATATTTAATAATTATTGCAATACAGATTATTATTAAGTATGAGTCACGGTTGCCTCTTACGGTACATTAAATGTACTGCCTACACAGTTATTTATCGTGTGCGGCGAAATCTGACGTGCACAGACGTTTCGCATGTTCGCTATGATTTCATCATGATTGCATCAGACTCCAGGTTGCGTACAGATCCTTAAATTTGTCATGTTTTGAAGGTTTATTCAAGAATCCAGTATTGGTGTAACTGAATATAACCAGTTTGTGGCATTTGCCATGGTAGTCATGGCAGTAGGAAGGTAAACAGCGTACACAGTGGCGCTGCCTAGTAGACAAAATCTTGATAGTTCCGTCAACTTCACCTAGAGTGCTGTAGCGCTGACTTACACTAAACAGACGCAGTTCACCACCTTCATGAGTCACCGGTGTCTCATTCGCACAGATATAATGTATCTTTATGAGTCACCGGTGAATAACGTCGCAACATGAGATAGATTACTAAATTTAACAAAGCAACGAACGAGTTAATAAAAATATCGCTATAGTGTTGACATTTTGGAAACATCAAAACTACAAATTTTGTGACATTTTCATCTAAAATTCAGAGTGCTAGAACTTTAAATACTAATAACGCACATCTGTTGGAACTCTACGTATGTTAAATGAGGACAATTAAAGCACTAATTCATTCATGATGAAGACCACTTCATAATTAACAAGCACCATCAGTACTAGATGGTCCATTGTAAAGTCAAACCAATTCGCATAGTTGCAGTTTATTTTATATGTTATCACCCAATTATTATCAATAAAAGATAATATTTACATTGGTATATAAAAGAATCAATAAGCTTAAACTTTTTGAAAATGACTAAAGTAGAGTATTCAAATATGCTTCCTTTCATAAAGTGAGGGGATTAAAAATAATTTTTAGTTTCTATATTTTTTATTGTGAAACCACATAAACTAAATATATAAAATGATAAAAATCATTGTTTTACCCATCGGTATACTTAATATGGACAGTAAATTTATACTATACAAATGACATTCTTTTGCTTATTTCTCCATAAAGCAGAACACAAAAGGATTAATATAAACTAATTTGCATTTGATATAAAAACATCGTATATGGACACTAAAAGTATAATTTATATAAACTTTCTTTTCTTAATATAACTGAAATTCGAGTTACTAACATACGGTCAGGAAGCAAAACATGCGGATTTACTTTACTTAATATTGGAACATAAGCTTTCCAATCCATTGCCTCAGTGGTTAGAGAATCGAACTGTGAAAGAAAATACGGTACCCAACAATATTTTAGTCAAATTCGCAGTACAATGAAGGCAGCAGCGGCCTCTCGTTACACATTCCTGCGATTAGTGTAAAGCCGCTTGTTAGCCGAGTATTAGCCTCGCTTAGTCTAGTACTCAGGGTCCTGAATTACAAGTTAAATTATGATAGAAATTTCATTCCTATTATTTCTCTCCGATCACTGAAAAAGATAATTTATTTAATTAATGACATTTTAAAACTGATTAAATGAACTAAACAATAATGCAGAAAAGTAGTTAGACTATCATTGACTGTATTTTGTGTATCACGGAAGTGGTACATTTTTACCAGCCACCAGATGAGTATCTGGACGAGCCACCAGATGAGTATCTGGACGAGCCACAAGACGAGTATCTGGACGAGCCACCAGATGAGTATCTGGACGAGCCACCAGACGAGTATCTGGACGAGCCACCAGACGACTATCTGCACGAGCCACCAGACGAGTATCTGGACGAGCCACCAGACGAGTATCTGGACGAGCCACCAGACGAGTATCTGGACGAGCCACCAGATGAGTATCTGGACGAGCCACCAGATGAGTATCTAGACCAAATACCATGAGCCACCAGATGAGTATCTGGACGAGCCACCAGACGAGTATCTGGACGAGCCACCAGATGAGTATCTGGACGAGCCACCAGACGAGTATCTGGACGAGCCACCAGACGAGTATCTGCACGAGCCACCAGACGAGTATCTGGACGAGCCACCAGACGAGTATCTGGACGAGCCACCAGACGAGTATCTGGACGAGCCACCAGACGAGTATCTGGACGAGCCACCAGATGAGTATCTGGACGAGCCACCAGATGAGTATCTGGACGAGCCACCAGATGGGTATCTGGATCAAACAACAGATGATTATTTGGACCAGTCACCAGATGATGTGTATTTAAACCAGGCGCGTCGTAATCAGCTGATAGACGGTTTATCATGTTTGCAGTGTATCAAATTACACTTTCTCACTTTAATAATTTTATGTATAAACAAATTCTGTACTTAGAGCTTATTAAATATGATATTACTAATAGCCTACAATTTAATGTACTAGAACCAAATTGTCAGAGCACTTACGGAGTAATCTGTAATGTAACAGAACAGACTAGAGTCTATCACATCGAGTCTGATTGATTCTACTTAGTAAAATATTTTTAATCCCTGTCGTCCTATCCGCCTATTTCTGCGTGGTATCTTCCCTTGTTGGCTACCCTGGACCGTTTCTAAACAAAGTGGTGCCCTATTTCTAAAATATCTCTTCAAGACCACTACGAGCCCGCACTTCTACTAGTAGACCCATTTGATATCTACTGAAGGCTCAGCGTCAAAATAGTAAGGTATATCCATATAGCTCATACAAATTCTCTATAATTAAAGGGACACATAACTTCGATAAACAATACTACAAGGGTTACATGTGGACATGTGCGCCTGTTGCCCCTTTAGAATGTGGATGTGAAAAGAAGAAAACTTTTAAATTAATATTTGCAACGCTTTTGTGTAGAGAATGTGTTTTTAGAAGATTTATAAAGTTTTGGATTATGCAGTCGAGCAATTTACCATAAGTTTTCCCTACGAGTGGTAGCACTAAACTGAGCGGTGTTGAGTGTACAACTCCGGCATTATGTTTGAAAATAAAATTTGTGAATAATAAATTATCCTGATACCTTCATTATAATAAACTTGTTCTACTGCTTTAATTCTAATAAATTATAATTACAATATTACAAAGGCTGTAACAATTTAGTTTGAACGAATCAAAAAAGCTGAATAATTTGTTTTTCAAGTTTGACAAATGTTTAATTATTCAAAAACAATACTTTCATACTACGGTAATAATAATTAAAATATAAAATGGTAAACAGATAAGTGCAACGCTGAAAACGTTCTTGCACCAGAGTGAAACAGCTCTCACTTTAACAAGTACTTACTTTAAGTACTCTTATAAACTCAGCTGTAATATTTTCAATTTAGTTAAGAGAGTGGAGATTATTGTATAAACTAAAGTTGTTAAGTAACTGGAAAAGTTTAATATTATCATTAATTACAATAATTAATATAATCACTCATATAAAGGAATGTAATATAATATATTTAGTATACTATATACAGGTTGGCATTTTTCAGAATAAATTTTAAATTTCAATAACAGCCTGATATAAGTACAGAAATAATAAAGTAGGACAGGGTCCTTTGTCTCCTGGAACAAGATTTGTTACATATTTTCTTGTTAGAAAAGTTGCACCTACTGAGAGATTTATATTGGGCATTATGAGGTATTTTAATGAAACGAAGTAAGAAGGGAGAAACGAAATATTTAGATTAAGTAAATCCATTAAGCAGAGACTTCAATCAGCACTTACTGATGAGCGAAGACAAACAAATATAGCAGACTGAGGTGTCAGCCACTTAACACCTTCATCGTTCTTCCTCTTTCTGAGACTTCAGCTGCTATTTTCAAGCATAACATGAACAACGGAATAAGTTGTGGCCACTTGACACCTTTACCGTTCATCCTCTTTCTGGAACTTCAACTGCTATTGTCAAGCATAACATGAACAACGGAATAAGTTGTGGCCACTTGACACGTTCATCGTCTCTTCGTTTGTCTGATACTTCATCTGCTATTGACGAATGCAAACATAAACAATGGCTCGTATGTGGCGGTCACTTGAAACCTTCACAGTTCTTCCTCTTTCTGGGACTTCAACTGCTATTGTCAAGCATAACATGAACAACGGAATAAGTTATGGCCACTTGACACCTTTACCGTTCTTCCTCTTTCTGGAACTTCAACTGCTATTGTCAAGCATAACATGAACAACGGAATAAGTTATGGCCACTTGACACCTTTACCGTTCTTCCTCTTTCTGGAACTTCAACTGCTATTGTCAAGCATAACATGAACAACGGAATAAGTTGTGGCCACTTGACACCTTTACCGTTCTTCCTCTTTCTGGACCTTCAACTGCTATTGTCAAGCATAACATGAACAACGGAATAAGTTGTGGTCACTTGACACCTTTACCGTTCTTCCTCTTTCTGGAACTTCAACTGCTATTGTCAAGCATAACATGAACAACGGAATATGTTGTGGCCACTTGACACCTTCACAGTTCTTCCTCTTTCTGGGACTTCAACTGCTATTGTCAAGCAAAACATGAACAACGGAATAAGTTGTGGCCACTTGACACCTTTACCGTTCTTCCTCTTTCTGGAACTTCAACTGCTATTTTCAAGCATAACATGAACAACGGAATAAGTTGTGGCCACTTGACACCTTCACCGTTCTTCCTCTTTCTGGGACTTCAACTGCTATTGTCAAGCATAACATGAACAACGGAATAAGTTGTGGCCACTTGACACGTTCATCGTCTCTTCGTTTGTCTGATACTTCATCTGCTATTGACGAATGCAAACATAAACAATGGCTCGTATGTGGCGGTCACTTGAAACCTTCACTATTCTTCATCTTTCTGAGACTATTTTCGGGTAAAAACAGACCACGGAATAATTTGCGGCCAATTCAAACCTTCACTGGTCTTCCTCTTTGTGATATTTTAACTGATATTTTCGAGTACAAACATGAACAATAAAATATATCTCGACCCCTTACACTTCGCCTTTCAGAGACAAGTTATATTGCCTGAACTTCTAAAAACAATACAAAAAACTAATGTTGACCATATTGCTAAACTGTCCCACTGAGTGAACTAAAATGACAGTGCCCAGTATACTGTACAATGACTAAGGTACTACATCTCTTGGAAGTCTAAGAAAAAAACCTTTAGGGAGGATTGACGCTCGACTAACGTGGACGCTTGAAGACACAGACAGTACTCCAGGAGCAGGAAGTAGCCACTGTTGTGGTAATATCCAAAAGTTATTTTGAAATATTTTCAACTTATGGGATTGTGTACAATTGAACCAGTACGAGTTTATTCATACTTTATTTTTTTACTTTCAAAATCATAGCTAATAACCGGTTTTGTGAGGGTTTACTAAAACATTAATTACGCTTTTGATTATTGACTTACAACTCTCCAATTTTAGAGTCATTTTTCTTGAGACATCCAACAAATGCTAAAGAAATATTCCGTTATTAATATTTTTTTTAGTAATAATGAGTGAAATTGGTGAAAGCTAAAATCTTAAACAGAAAACTGCGTTTTTTCATATTTTTGTTAAAAATCCACTAAATCATATTTGTCTTTCGCTCTGATACTTACGCTCTCTTATCATTTGAAAATCAAGTGTTTATGTTTTCTTCTGCCATACTTATAACAGGTGATGCATGAATACAAACAAAACCGTAAAGATTGTTTCCGAGGTAATATAGGTGTATATTGTAATGTGGTAGACGTTTGAGGTGATATGCTTAACTTGTGAGGGTCTTAGCCGTGATGTCATCTTTAGAAAAACAAACCCTATTTTTTAAAATCTTTAGAAAACAAACATGTATTAATGTTGGTATAACGTTAGCTGGGATGTGAGAAAGCACAAGATTCTACATAATTGTTGCCCCCATTGTTTTGTAAGACATTAGACGTGGCAACGTGCTTAATAGTCAGCAGGGAAATAACAGCAGGTTCTTGAAATCTTTGCAGCGAACATAGTATACTCGTAATATTGATTTATTGCTGTTGGCTTAACATTGGCTAGGATGATACAGAGAGCCCAAGATACTACAAAGGTATTGCTCCCAGTAAGGCAATTTGAAACATGAGATGTGGCAACAACGTTCTTAATTAGTCAGGAGGGAAATAACAGAAGGTCCTTAAAATCGTTGCAGTGAACATAGTACACTCGTAATATTGATTTATTACTGTTGGCAGAACGTCGCATATTTACAGGATGTAATAATATGATATGCTATGAAAATCAAGTATTTCTGTCATTTTCTACCGTTTGTATAACATGTAATAAGAGAACATTAACATTCTTGACAACCGAAATACCCCCTGACTAAAAATTTGTTAACCAGGGTATCGTCAATCTCTTTCTTAGTTGTTATATTAAAGTTTATTTTAAACTTTCTCGTTTGTTTATAATTCGTATATGACTGCTTTTATATTTTTATGAATACTTATAATGATGTAACTTATTTAGAACTCAAGAATAACATTCTTAGAAAGAAAACCTTTGTTGCATCATTCAAAGGATACCTCAAAGAAAATAATTCAAAGCACGCCTCGTTTTACCAGACGAAATTATGGCTAAGAAGCCCTCCCAAACACTTTACTCGGGGACCAAAGGCTTAAAGGTGACTTCCGTACCACCAGTACAGTTGGAGGAATTTAGCTGTGCTCGTAGGGCCCTAATACTACCCTTTCAACAAGTAAACGCTATCTGTGTGGCGGTATTTTTTATAAATACTTATAATGATGTAACTTATTTAGAACTCAACAATAAAATTCTTAGAATGAAAACCTTTGTTGCATCATTGAAAGGATATCAAAGCATGCCCCGTTTTACCAGACGAAATTAGGGCTAAGAAGCCCTCCAAAAACACTTAACTTGAGGATCAAAGGATTAAAGGTAACTTCCGTACCACCAGTAATGGCCGGGCAGACGGGCTGCTTGCAAGGACAGGATCGCTCAGCAATCACCCATTCAAGTAGCAGCCACGCTCGACGATACTGGATTCAGTTATCTTGCGATAACCGCCATACTCGCTACACTGCGTCATTGACTGATAAGATATATGTGATTTAAGTATATTCTTTAATTATTCTACGTAGTTATGGAAGCATTTGTCACGAATAAATAACAGACACTATGTAAGGGTCTGTAAATAGACATTAGTGCAAAATGAATTGTTGGTATACTTTTAAATTACATTCTGGTTACATACAAATATAAAAACAATATATCTACTATTGTAAAAACATAAAACCAAGTTTTGTTTATACCATCATAAAGAGCCCTGTTTATGTATGATTTATTAAGTTTGCAACAGCAACAAAAACGTGGTCAGTTCTACAACAAAGCCTGCACTGGTCTCCCTAGGGAACTCCTTATTTTCAAATGCACTATAGTTTGCATGCATAAGCTAACGAGGCTTTGTTATGTGCATTCTACTTTTACAATAGTTTTAACGACAGTAAAATTACTTTTTATCCATCCATTTCGTATTGAATAAATACATCTATTGTATTTAGAATTTTCCTTAAAAATGAGTACTACTACAAATCTTACTTTAAAATTAAGTACAGTATGAAATGTTTTATTACAAATTGAGTTTTAAAATTTTAATCGAGTTCAGACAACTTATTATTACATACATGACAAATATTTCCTCAATTCCATTCAAGGGTTTTGTATTTGGAATTGTGCATTGAGATTATTCCACAATATGTTCATAAGTATATTATTTATCTTCTTGCTTACTTATAATTTCGAAACTTACTTTTGGTTATTTTGCACCTAATTTCTTCTTGAAACTGATGGTTATATCGAATATTTGGGCTTTTATTTTCCTAAATCATCTACTATTTAACTCCTGACAGCTTCTGCAATTATACTCTTAATTCATTATTCTTAATGTTCCTCTAGTTCCCCCCAAAAAGAACTAATCCCAGGAAATACGTGTAGCTGAGTACTTGATCCTTCCCTGTAAAGGTAATATCACTTCTTAAGGAAGTTCTTGGAATTTTGAAAATGATTTAATGGAGATAAATTAAAACTTTTTGTTGCGTTTAAGATGTTTAAAGTCTTTTCCTTTATGGAACTTGACCATAATGAATCAGGTAGTAAGACAGGCAGTAAACAATCTATTGTGTGCTGCAGTTATACTAAAGGATGTTCAAATCATAGCAGATCTGCCTCCTCAAGGAGCTGAATGCTTCAATGGGATTATGGTTTTCCAAATTCTTTTCTCTATCTGGACGACAGCTTAGGGCTTTGCCTTAGGTTTTTGCAGGTTAGGTATCACATTTTCGACTTGAAATAATGTACATTATCATCTTCTATTACATTAATGTTTCTCAAACATTCATTAATCTCGATAGTACTCTTAGCCAATGTCTACGACGGATGTCAAGCTTGAAAACCATCTGGAGTAATAGTTCAAATATTCACAAACAATTCTCTGGCCTGCCTCTGTGTTAGGTTGCTGTCCCAATTGATTCTTTATTTGGTGTTCTAGTTCGGGTATTATTAAGAATGTGTAGAACCTTTTTTCGGACTATTTCATCATCTACTAGTTCTATTCAACAAATGCATGCTCTTGCATCCAGAGGTCATGAAGTTTGTTGTTTTATCCCTTAGGTAGTACTCAAGTTGTTTTTAAAACTTCAAAAACTACTAAAATTTCAGAATCAACACAATCAAATACCATTACATTTAAAAAAAAATCCTTGACACATCTTACTGATAACTTATAAATATGTATATTCTACGCAGTCAAAGTTTCTCTCAATATGGTGTTTAAGGCAAGAAAGGACGGAAATCTTATAAATACTAGTTTAAAAAGGATATCTCCGCCTTCAGTGCCTCAACCTACTGACCTTTGAACTTTGACACTCAATGACGTAAAAGTTGGTCTATAGTGATAAAGAACAGATTACTTATCTTAGAAATGCTTGGAAAGGTATTTAAAATGCTATAATTTTGCAAAACTATAGTTGATAGTTGGTAGTTTCTATTTATTCGAGGTATTTCATTTAAGTCAAAGTTTTTGAGCTTTATGACGAACATTTTGTGAAAATGCAATACTTTTGGAGAATTCATAACTGTTTTTTTGATAACGACTGGTATTGATTTCGTATATTACAGATGTTACAAACAGAAGCATTACATTCTGTAAGATTCCAGCTTGAAGTGTGTTTACAATGAGTATGATAACTTGCTAATCGTCAGTTTTTGTTGATACAGGTATTATTAATGTACTAATATTATTCTGCAATTAAAATAATGAATGTCTTCTATGAAGCATAGGTATCTTCTCACGAAAGCGGCTCGTTTTTAATTAGTTCTAAGTGACTTGTTAGCACAGTTTAGCCTTGTTGAACTATTATCTTAAAGTATTCGTTAAGATTTTAGGTTTAGTTCAGTATCTATAATGAACCTTTTTAAAGCTGGAGAATTCGTTTTTGCGTCATAATGGTATAATAAAGAGATTTTACAAAATAAATGTTACTATTGACTTAGTATATATTAAGGGATAAATTAAATAAATAGTAATTTATTGTTTACTAGAAGATCATGGTTTCATGACTAAAATTTAAGCAATATTAGACAAACAACACCAAAACTCATATTTAAAACATGCAAGTTCGATATATACGAACAATATTTTGTATATAAATAATATAACTATTAATTCCGAGTTTCAACATAATTGCCTATACAACTCACATTAAATTAGCTCTGAGACAAACGATGTACTCTATTACGGAGGATTCCAGAATAAAACAGTGAACTTTACACTAAAATATTTTGCAATCGTAAATCTCCTAATGAACTATATTAATCCTATACACTTTATTCCACTACAAATATTAGTGATATGACACACATTTCATAGCTTCGTTACAGGCGATTATCGTAATTTTCTTTAGAGTTTATCGCACTCTAATTAAAAATATTATTTATAATATATAAACTGCTCTAAGGTAACTCAATATTAACGTATGCAACTGCAATTGGAATACATGTTATCAAAATTACTGGGTAGGGTTAATATTTTAAAATGTCATACCGGAATTATGACTTTGGCATAACATTTTCAATTGCTAGAGTGATAGTCTAAGCTTGTTTAACAGTCAGCCAAACATGCACTCAAATTTAAGTATCGATCAAGTAGAAATTAATAAAGGAAGGTTCACAGGAATGAGTATGGGGGTAGTTAGGGTACGCTCGGAAACTAGACGAAAGTTACAAGTTGTTACGTGTTTGTTTTTTTTTTATAGGCAGGCATTCAAATCAGTTGACTTGTCTGGATATATCTCAGACCCATACAACACGTCGAGTCCACTTGTACTGTAATCACGAGATACATCCTATTGGTTATGATAATTTCCAATTTAAAATCAAATCTTAAACGCTAGACGTCCTTTCGTCTTTTATGATAGAAGTCTATTAACTGATACAAAATAATAGTTCCGTAACCAATTGTATTTGCAAAATGAGGCCAGACGTTTCAAGTAATAAAACGAGTACTCGTGTAGATCAGTCTGAAGGACATTCAAAGCGAGAATCTGCTGAAATGAAAAGAAAACTTTTATGTAAACGGAATTGTTCGTGTCACACCGAGTACTGCACTTACATGATTGCGCTGTTTTATAACTGTAGACACTAGAGTGCTAGTATCCGCTTCACAGTTATATCTCCATCTTGGATCATGTAACTACCATGGCTTTCACAACATACATATGTTACAAGAATACGTGTTGAAATATAGGTTTAGATGAATTTAGCTTTTTATTTCTGCGATAGAAGCAATCTATATGTCTCCGTCTGCCAGTTAAATGATTTTATAAGGCCTTTTTAATTGGGCAGCACTCTAATCAATTGGTTACGGTTTACCTAATTACTTAACTGTAAAATAGTGAGTTACAAATTTCTACAGAAACTAAATAAGGAATGACCAACTGGAAATTTTTCTCAATTACAATTATAATAAGTTATATTTCTGTCAAATATTACAACTCCCTCTTTAAAGCTACGGTTACATGTAAAGGGGGGAAATTTCATCTTTTCTTTTCCCATGAATATTGCCAACGCTATAACTGTTTTGTAACAAAATAATTTGAAGTTTATTTATAACTTGGTGTTCGGTACTCTTATGGGCATGTTTGTGAATACAAGGATTTGTGCCTTGCTATTCAATTTCGATCGTGAACACATTCTAGTCAAATACCAGTCACCACCAGAGTTGGGCACAAATCATTGCACTCGAATTTTTCAATCGAATGAAGGCTACCCAGTAATAATTCCATGTCAATTCCATGCCTTTGAGGGTTTTTTACAGATATTTTTCATAAGCACTGAAGCAACTAAGAGGGAAAGAGTAAGCGACAAGACAACCAAGACATCCGTTAAACGGCCGTTATATGAACACTGTCACTGAACATAAACATTGTCACAGTCATGTTTTGGTGCCCTGTGTTATAGAAACTCGCGATATCTGGAGGGATGTAGAGTTAAAAAATATTACACTTTCATCTTTAAATTTATAACAACTATTTAAGTTTCATGTCCAAAACAAGAGCAAGATTTATAATAAAGTTCGATCTCATTATTCTTTTTTATATTGCATTTTCATGTCATACACTTTTAAAAGAAACTTGAATGATGAGTGGGAGCATTCCTTTATTGCTTGACTTCTTTTCTAACCACTGTAATATCATATAGTCTCATTAAATGTAAAACACCCTTTTAATGATAGCATTTAATAGATAGAATTTGATACTGGTTTTCTATTTTGTCTTTAAAAGATTTTAGTTATTTCTATACATAATATTGTATCTACACTTAGCTATCATTAATTACCTATATTTATTGGATAAATAAATTAATAATACTTGTTTGAAAACTCTATATGCTATCTAAAAGAGCTGAACCTTTAATTTTGCTTTCAACACAAGTACTGTTGAATTTCATTAATTTTAAATTGATCCTACCTATGAATATTCTGATCAGAGCAAGTTAAAAGCTTTTCACGTTAATAAATCCAACATCGTCTAGATATTTTCTTTAGGTATTTTATTATAACACTCGATGAAAATACACTTTATAATTAATTTTTGATGTAAATGATGTCTTATTTACTGTTTATTTACATACTGATTTTGAATTTTTATGATTCTTTGATAATAAATATTTCATAATGACATATGATATAATAGGTTGCTTAGTTTTCTGTGTCAAACAATGGAGTAATATTTGTTCAAATATAATTTTATATTTTTTATTACCAAGATCGCAAATGAATTTCGCAGAAATCATTTTAATTCTGAGAACACAAAGAATCAGGGTTGCTCCTTTTGACAGCATTGCTATCTTCATTTTACAGTTCATCACCTCTTAAGGAAGAATTCACACGCCTGTCTTGTCTAAGAAAATAAAACTTACGTTTGGATAACCGAATTTTAACATTTATAACTTTGAAACTTCTGCTCTGATTAAGATATAATTTTTATAGAAGATGGCTGTAATTCTACTGTGTTTGGACATACACTTTTATAATTATATTACATAATTTAATTAACTTATACTGAGTTTTAGCCTTGACCGGTGAGGCACTTCAAAAACATTTTCTTTGGTCTCATTATAGATTTGGTACGTTTAATTTTGTAAATCGCAGTTTAAAAATTTAATGAATATTCAGCAGTTTATTTTGAAAACAGCAAAATCTTTTTTCATTGCTACTGGAATTAAAACTATACGTTATTGTTTATAAATACTTTATATGTCTAAACGCAGAAACAAACAAACCAAATTTTTAAATAATTCCCGTTATTGTAGTCGACCGGTTAATTTGCGGTTCACTTTCAAATTTGGTTAGTAACCTTTTTGATCAGAGAATATACTCTGGCGTTCTTCGTTTTCTAAATAATTTTAATGATTATTTATGATCACAATTCTACGTGTTTTGTTTAATAATAAGTTGGCAAAACACATGTATTTGGTTGCAGACATAAAAGATCTAATACATTGTAAGATTATCTCAACTGATATTTTATTTCATGTAATTTTATCAACCACCATGTACAAGACGGTATAGAATCTGTGTCACCACATGGTACTGTAACGTATAGTATACTACCCACAGCCTGATACACTGCCTGTCAATACAACATCCTGCATGAATAACCCCTCTACCCAGATCAAGCGTAGTTGATCCTAAACTATGTATCCATAACAAGGTAGTGTTATACCACACCAAATGTAACGTAACAGGCTTACCTAAGGTTGTACGCGAAATTTCAAGCCTATGGCTTATTGAATTTTTTATTTTTCCTGTAGTTAGATAGACAGATAGTCATCATACAGTAAAGAAAACTTACATTCCCGCAATAGACAAAAAATACAGACAATTTTGTTATCCTACTAAGTGATAGGCTTCAATGACTCTCATTAAAATACCATAGTTAATGGTAAATTTTCATTAAGATTTAAGACGTCATTCTTGTCTGGAATTAAGTTTCATGCAAATTTTTAAAACTAAATATGTTCTTTATCAAGATATCGTTCCAAATGATACATTCACATTTTATTTATTAAGTTCCAAATGATACATTCACATTTTATTTATTAAGTTCCAAATGATACATTCTCATTTTACTTATTAAGTTATTATTCATATCAGTGTTAAAAAAATAAACGATCGGTGAGGTACTAAAACACGAATGAGCAAAAATGTGATTTTGTAATAAACTTTTAAAAATAAATTTCACACTATTATTTTTTTACTGTATGAATAATTTAAATGTGGTAATATGTATCATGTTAAAATTCCATATGTTTTTTTTACTCAGCATATTTACAAGTAGTTCTGCAATTTTCTCGTTGTTATCATACTTACCCTTAAGACCAATTTAAAGATATTTATAACGCTCAGCCAACTCCCATGGGATGACATGCATCATCATCAAACTCAGTGTAATACATAAATGAAGTTTCAAGCAAATTTTGAAGTCTATAAGTCAGTTTGTTTTCGAGATATTTCGCGCTAAAAACAAACTGATATACACATAGAAATAAATGGAATTTTTCTAGACTCACGTAATGTAGACTAATAAGGCAAAATTTATTTGTTATAAAATGAGTTTTAATTCAGTAATCCAGTTTAATGATTCGTCGTTATCTAAAAAATAGCACCATAACTAACCAAAACCTACTAAATACACTACAAAGTGTAATTGTTATGAAATATATTATAACATGTGCGTGTGGAAATAATTAATCAATATATACCTTTTAACATACGATTTTGTGGAATCATAGAAGTTCTGATGATTGAAAATGTGAAGTAATGTAGCAAAAGAGGTGAATTGTATATTGGTAGTTAATTACATTTGTATTGCTAATTCAATAGTAATAATTTATTACTATCGTTAACTAATGTTGAATGGAAGGCAAGAATATGATATTCAACATTTTACAGTGACAGTAGTAGAGCTTACTCAATGTTGTACCGTTATGAACACAACAACACTAATTCAGCAATTCTGTATGACAAAGTGTCGATAAAGCAGTATGTGAGAATAATGATGAGAATAATGGGAATAATGATTTATTCCTTCAAAAAATTACAAAAACAGTACAAAAATAAAATCTTAGGAATAGCCTAATCACATGTCCAGTAGTGTGATTAGGATTAACAAAATAAAATAAACCTAATATTACTTTTAGAGTTCAGTTTGCATTAAATTACATGCTGGCCACTCTCCGAGGTGCCTGAAACTACAAATGAACTAAAAATAAGATTACAAAAAATCTAACCAATATAAAAATAACTAGTAACTACTTATCCATATAATGTCAGAATAAAAATTATCTAATATTAACAGTAAAAACAACATAACAATTAGTATCCTCTTTATACAATTCGAATTAAAAAAAAAACAGGGTATGTGTACGCCCCGGGCCGACACTAGATGGGGTTGTTATCACACGTTATAGCCGCTTGCTGTACATGGCGGGTGTTCATTAAATAACCTTCTCTCCCAACCAAAGTCAAACATTTGTATACTGTGAGTTTCTGGTGCCTAAATTTGTGGTATTTTACACCATTTGTTATTACCACTTATTTGTGGTGGTATTTCACCATGTTATTTGTTGTTTGTAAATTTGTTATTAGTTAAGATCATTCACTGTACATATATCTGTATATTATGTGAGGTTGAGTGGTAGAGAGGGCTAAATAGCCCTAACTCTGCCTCTTAAATAAAGGCATATTTCATTTCATTTACCATTTCAAAGCGATGCGAAACTGAAAAATATCAGTATTTTTCTTTAACTGACGAAACAAATTATACACACTAACAAGAAAAATATTATATAAGATTCATATATTTTTACTCAATATCAATAAAAATAAAATAATGTAAATATTTTGCATTGTTTATTTGCACATATAATGCAATATCAACTAAGGATTATCTGTCAAAGAGTTAGAATAATACTGTTTGTCTACAGTTACAAAAATAGAAAGGATGAACTAAAGGATGAACATGGTTAGCAATGAAAAAGACAATGGGTACGTTCAAATGTGCATTTGTTGGACAGTAACCGCTTTACCTTTGTCGTGACAAAGACTGTAAAAGGTGTTCTTTCATAGCAATCGTTTCCTTTAATTTATTCTCTGATCATTTTTTAATATTAGACTCAGTGGTTTATAATAGAAATTTCTCAAAGTTGTTTTCATATAATGATGTGTGTGTAATGGAACACGACACATATGGACTAATATTAATACAATATATTCTCACAAAATGTAAATACTATGATCAAATTTATTCATGTAGATGTCAGTGCAACTTATCCTGACGTTATCATTATTACCATAAACACTGTACTTCCACACAGTCACCCAGGGACTTGCTGGTCTCCATATCAAGGACAGAAATAGCTTCGCAAGTTCCTTTTATATTTATTGAAGTGGGTACTTTTTAAATATATATTTCTGAGGATAACACCAGTTAGAAATGGCAATTACAAGGCAGTGGATTAAAATGAACAATCACGTCCAAGCGAGTAAGGTGTTTATGTATAACTTCCCAAAGCAAACTCCCGTACCGCTCAGTCATTTAATGAGCCTCAGTAGTGCTCTAGTGAGGTAACACGTCTATACGTCATGATTACTGAACGCTTCAAGCAGCTACTGAGTAAGCAGGTTTAGCAGGTGGACGATATGGAACGCCAATAAACTTATATCTGGTGAGGCTAACATCAGCATACTAAATGTATGTTTGTCAATAACTTTCCAGCGTATTCATTTCGGCTAACAAATCGATAAATAACTCAGTGCAGAACCAGTAAAGTAAAATTACCAAATAAAATTGAAAAATGTAACCCGCTACAACCCAGAATAACAAGTTAGATGACCATGCTCTGTGTGAGTACTGAGAGTACAACTGTGTCTATGTGACTTCGCTAGGCAGTTACGGGTTAATGTACTGTACAACATAAGGTACTATTAGTGCAGATACTGCGTTTTGAGTTTTTATTCGAAACAATGTTATATGTTTAAAATCGTTTACAAATGAACTAAAAGTAATTAAATCTACATTAAATAAACAACTAATAAATAGCTTTCAAGTGTTAAAGGATTTTCTGTTCGAATACCATGTATGAGGAAGTAAAACTTATTATTAAATTGGAAATATTACACAGTATTTATTATGTGGATTCTCATGAACATACTTTAGCGACGCGATTATCCGAAATGGATTTGGACTAAGTCTGTTTTGGATATGACAGACCTAAATTCAACTTTCTTCCGGTTGGTGTTAACATAAATACCAGAACCTACTTCTACAGGCCAAAGTGGGCTATTTATCTGGACTCCAAGCAGTTTTTGGTTATGTTTGAATCCTTTCCTTTCTTTTTTATGCACTAATTTTCTATTCAACTGACGAAGAGGATGGATCTTTAAACGTTGTATTATGTATTTTGTAATATATAACGATGACAAATGTCCGAAATCATATTATCCTTTCAATCCTCCCATCTTCAATAACAAAGTATAACAAACATTTGTACTCAAATGCTAGTAGAGCAGAGATATCTGGTTACGGACTCGGTAATCGGCAATTATCTGACAAGCCCTTCCGGTCATTGGGAGGGTCTCCACATAGTCCAACACGACGAACTCTTTAATTTACAGTGGAGGAAGTTATTTAAATAGCCTAAGCTAAAACTCTTTATTTTTAATGAGGTATATGAAAGTCTATATTAACTGTCTTGCTAGCTGGTACTCTGACAGAGTTCACTAATTAACGACTGTTTGGCATTTTACGAGACTGGTATATTGCCAGACACACGTAGTCAGGGTAATTAGCTGGCCAGGGTTCATTTACGAGACATTTTCGACATTAATGCGGATGATACCCGTTGCCTGTTATACTCGTATAATCCCATTTTTCTATAATAATTTCCCAAATCCATTCCCGTATTTTAAAATTGGGATTACATTTTCATCCGATAGCTATGCAGTGATTATCAAAGTAGAAATGCCCACAGTTTTGTTCTGCCTTCTGATACCATGATTATAACACGTAAATTTAAGGTGTATGTTGAATTTATCTCCAGTTCACCATGTTCTAAATGCAGTGCCTGAATATGATGCTGCAACAGACTTGACACTTAGAATCCGGAGTTATGTTTGTCTGAAGAGATCTAAAGAATTCTGTGATGAAGAAGCTGAAAATGAACTCTTTACGTCGTCTCAACGTCAGAGATAACTAGTTTTCCATCGCCGACTGTTTGGATCCCTTCAGACAAACATGAGTCCAGATTTCAGGAGCCAAGTCCAAGACAACGACAGATATCAGACCCTGTACTAAGAGGAAGGTAAACCGTAGCTAAACACAAAATTCACATTTAATCAAACCTTTGCACCTTAAAGTGCCTTAAACTACTTAAATTTTATAAATTTAATTTACTAAACACCGCAGTTTATGATAAATTACTCATTATTATTTTCGTTTTCAGTTAGGTATTAAATAAATTTTTATATTTGATAGGTTATAGTCTGGAGCGCCACTCCTTCTACTTTTAGGCATCGTTTCCTTAGATTTTACCGCATGCTCAAAGTAAATCCTTATTGTCCTGAAATATTTATTAGCTATTTTCATCATTTTGTATTCCATTGTCTTAGTAATGATTATTGCAACGTTTCTAAATACTTAATTTCCGCGATTTATAAAATAAAAAGAGCATAAAGATTAGTTTGTGTATGATTCCTTTTATTTATGATATTTGGCTATTAAAAAATAAAACGAGGACAATAGCCTACGCTAAGTGGTACCATTCATTAAAACAAAAAGCCTGTAAAAGTATTACACAATAGTGTAGTAATAACATGTGTAATAACACTGGCATTTAGTAAAATTTAAGTTTATTCTCAAGTAGGACTTATGTAGCCTACAAGAAACTTGGCAACAACACATTTGAGTTTTAGTTTTAATTATTTTTGTACTTAAATCTGTAACGACTATTGGAACATCAATCATACATTTATATGTAATTAGGTAATACTAAACCAGGAATGATTTTCACTGATCAGAAAATGAAGAATGTTAAAGAATTAAATTATTAGGATCTTTCAAATTCAACACTAAACTAAAACTGCGGCAATTACAGTAACCACCTAGTTGTGTAAATTGTATAATATAAGGAACACGATGCATATTAGTATTTGTAGTAATAGGATTTATATGTATTAAAAGGCGCCTTAAAATTATAAAACTTCCTTCAAAAACACTGCTCAGCTGCTTCATAACCTTCTGTCACATATTCCATCCCTCCGATGGCAGAGAGCAATCTAAGGGAGACATTGATTTGGTAAAATAGCAACCAAAAGCCAGGTTAATAAAGAGACATTAGTGTATATTCGACAAAGCTTTCAACAGTGCTATTCCTCTTAATTCATTCGTTACTTTTAAGGTATTTCTATTCGAAGAAAATTTCAAGTTTAACGAAACACAGGCTTACGTCTGATTATTTATCTCTATTAGAATTTTTTTTAAATCCGGAACCAGTTAAATTCTCTTACATTGAAAATGTTTTTGGGAAGAGGCGATTACTGACGCTTCCACAGTCCGTGGAGTCACGTCGAAATGTAAGAAAGAAAATAGTACTAAATAAAATAATTTGTAGCAATAATATTTTTTCTTGATAAATAAATTTAAATCTCACAGAGAACAACGAGACACTGAAAATGTGAAGTGCCTAACAATATTATTCCCTAGTCTATATTTTTACTAACAGTAGCAAGCTCAAGTCTCAAACAGAACGATAAAGTCGGTGAAGGTGTCAAGTGGCCGACAACTTATTCTGTAGTGTTTGTACTCGACAATAGCAAGCTCAGTCTCAAAGAGAACAATGTTTCGGTGAAGGTGTCAATTAGCCAACAACATATTCTGTAGTGTTTGTATTCAGCAATATCAAACTCAAGTCTCAAAGAGAACGATAAGTCAGTAAAGGTGTCAAGTGGCCGACAACTTATTCTGTAGTGTTTGTACTCGACAATAGCAAGCTCAGTCTCAAAGAGAACAATGTTTCGGTGAAGGTGTTAATTAGCCAATAACATATTCTGTAGTGTTTGTATTCAGCAATATCAAACTCAAGTCTCAAAGAGAACGATAAGTCAGTAAAGGTGTCAAGTGGCCGACAACTTATTCTGTAGTGTTTGTACTCGACAATAGCAAGCTCAGTCTCAAAGAGAACAATGTTTCGGTGAAGGTGTTAATTAGCCAATAACATATTCTGTAGTGTTTGTATTCAGCAATATCAAACTCAAGTCTCAAAGAGAACGATAAGTCAGTAAAGGTGTCAAGTGGCCGACAACTTATTCTGTAGTGTTTGTACTCGACAATAGCAAGCTCAGTCTCAAAGAGAACAATGTTTCGGTGAAGGTGTTAATTAGCCAATAACATATTCTGTAGTGTTTGTATTCAGCAATATCAAACTCAAGTCTCAAAGAGAACGATAAGTCAGTAAAGGCGTCAAGTGGCCGACAACTTATTCTGTAGTGTTTGTACTCGACATTAGCAATATCAAAAAGAACGATAAGTCAGTGAAGGTGTCAAGTGGCCGACAACTTATTCTGAAGTGTTTTTATACTCGACAGTAGCTATCTCAAGCCTCAAAGAGAAGAATAAGTCAGTAAAGGCGTCAAGTGGCCGACAACTTATTCTGTAGTGTTTGTACTCGACAGTAGCAATCTCAAGCCTCAAAGAGAAGAAAGAATAAGTCAGTGAAGGTGTCAAGTGGCCGACAACTTATTCTGAAGTGTTTGTACTCGACATTAGCAATATCAAAAAGAACGATAAGTCAGTGAAGGTGTCAAGTGGCCGACAACTTATTCTGTAGTGTTTGTACTCGACATTAGCAATATAAAAAAGAACGATAAGTTAGTGAAGGTGTCAAGTGGCCGACAACTTATTCTGAAGTGTTTTTATACTCGACAGTAGCTATCTCAAGCCTCAAAGAGAAGAATAAGTCAGTGAAGGTGTCAAGTGGCCGACAACTTATTCTGTAGTGTTTGTACTCGACATTAGCAATATAAAAAAGAACGATAAGTTAGTGAAGGTGTCAAGTGGCCGACAACTTATTCTGAAGTGTTTTTATACTCGACAGTAGCTATCTCAAGCCTCAAAGAGAAGAATAAGTCAGTAAAGGCGTCAAGTGGCCGACAACTTATTCTGTAGTGTTTGTACTCGACAGTAGCAATCTCAAGCCTCAAAGAGAAGAACGAATAAGTCAGTGCAGGTGTCAAGTGGCCGACAACTTATATCAAAGTGTTTCTTTCTTCTCCGTTCTTCACTGAGTGCTGATAAAAGTATTGGCCTAATGGATTTACTTAGCCTTGACCTTTTGTTTCTTGCTATCCAATTGCATTTCTTTAACCAACTAATGATGCTCAAGTTAATGAAGCTACACTTATTCAAAGTTATAGTGTATAGTTAATTTACAAATTATTTACATATTTTCAAGAATTGTCTATCTTTATCATTATTTTAATGCAGATAAGTATTGATCATTAAAACATTAAAATTTATAATGTCTAGTTGTTTGCATAAATTCTATAGAGCCTTGTATAAAGTTGAGTTTCTAAGAATATTTAGTGGATAAACTTGTTAAATTAAGAGCTATTTATCTTTGTTATAATAACCTTTGCAGAGTTCCACTTTTTACTCTTTAAATCTTACTTGCACAATTTGTTTTTATTTGAGTAAACTACATTTTGAATACACTTTTAAACTTAGAATATTTTCAGTTTCCGCTAATAGAGTTAAATTTTAAATTTAATATAAAATATTTACAGATTTGATTTGATATATATTAGATTACCAAATGGCACTAAAATCCGCTGACATTCTCAGGGCAATATCAAATAATTACAGAATTTTAATCTTCTGCTTAATCTTCTTAATCTAAACTTCTATTGGAAGATTATAATAATTATTAATAACTCGTTGTAAAGTTTTCTTTTTCACGCTTTTGGAAAAATAGGAATTCTTTGCCATCTTTAATACAAAAAAGGATGAAAAGCAGTATGATAAAGTTTTTTACTCCCAAAAACTTATTGACAAAATAAACAAAACCTTTTCACGTATGTGATGATACTACATTTAAAACTGCGGAAAATACAGTAACTACCTGATTGTGAGTGATGTGAGTGCAAATTTATATGACAGTACTAACATCAGTCTTATTGCTAACGAATGACTTGAGCCCAAATTTCGGCCACTTTGGAGTACCAACCACAACCATACAGGCCAAAGGAACGGAATTTGCATTTAATTCTTACGGTGATTATGTTTTCTTTCGTTAGCTTGGTGTTACCACACTGACTAATTGTAGATGATGAATCAGAATTCTTGCAAATACTTATAGACGATACTCGAGTAACACTTTGACCTATAGTTGTTGATTGAAAAATGTTTGGCACAACTCTTCGGTTTGTAGTTTAGGTGGGCCACATTAAGAACAACTTCTGGGTTTCGAAAATGGCCCGGTTGGTAGCGAGGCTAAAAAGTAGTAAAAATGGCAAAACCAATTCTTACTGGCAAAATCTTAAAGATAATGCCATTAGGTCCCTTGGCCATGTTTGCCTCAGAGTAAGTGCGATCAGACCATCAATTCATTCTAAAATCTGGTGAACTAAATATCTACAGTTTTTTTCCTTGGCAATCGGTTAATTTTGCATTTAAAAACGAGCTCTAATGATAGTCAATTAAGTTTTAAAATTCCGCCCATTAAATATATCACAGAAAGAAATTGATCACATATGAACAACAGAACTTGAAATGTACAATATCTCGTGTACTAGGCTAACCAAGCGAGACTAATACCGAGCTAACAAGCAGCTTTAACACTAATCGCCAATGAGCCGCAGATATGAGTAACGAGAGGCCGCTGCTACCTGCATTGTGATGGAAATCGGACTCTTCACTCCAAATACTAATGGCTTATCAAGGTAAGGTAAAGTATCTGAGTAGTAACTTTGGCATACTTTCGATCTCAGTCTGAGCCAACTAACTATTGAACTATTAAGCCAATGCAACAATAGATTATGTTCCTGCTTCAAGAATTCGCGTTGAAACATTGTTTAAATAAGTTGACTTTTTGAAGTATTTCATTTTTGCTGTGGAGGAATACCTTCAGTTAATAGGTTTTAAACGGGAACTGCGTGGGATCTATGCAATACACTTAATCAACCACCTTCCGTATTGCTTCAAACGTTTAGACAGTTTAACACTATCGTCTTTGTTGCAATTATTTTCATTCTTGTTTATTTCTCAAGTTTTTCTTCTTACATGATAAAGCTCCGCCAGTTCAACTCGCCTATACAGTCGACTGTGTATTATTAGCAGTTTTAGCTAAATAACTTTTGACTTCTCCTCTGAAAAAAGGCCTGAAAAGAGGCTGAAAAACTTCTACAAGTTAATTGTGTAAGAGATGTTTCGACGTGGTTTGAATCGGAAGACTAATGTTACTTGTGACTCCGTCCGCTTTTTGACCATCTCATACTGTCTAGGCTTTTTCAATGCGTTCTTTCTTACGAAAAACCAATAGCAGAAAAATATATTTTTACTACGCAAATCCATTTACTACATACAACTTACAGACACAAACAAAGTGAATTGTAATTATTTACACCTCAATCTATAAGGTTGTATAGTAAAAATACAGTGACTTAAAAATATTCCTTCCTGCTGAGTCGGAAAAAGGAACATTTCACATGTGGCCGTCTTCTCTAAATGTCAAACTGAGGATGAATTATTAATGTAGATGTTTAATTAGTAAAACACAGATAGGACAGGAACTCTCAGAGTTGGCATAATAATATGCAGGCAATACTTTCAAACAATAAAAAAATCTTGAATTTTATAAGAAAGAGTTGTTATTACCTAATTAAAATATCTTTGTAAAAACGTAGTCTTGATTTAGTTATATTTTTGTAAACATGTTTACGTAAAACGGTTCGACTACTTGCGTAAACTTAAATGGCCACCATCTTGAAACCTTTAAAGGGATTGAAAAATAAGGAATAAAACATGTTCCTTGAAATGGCCTGACAATTAAAGAAAAGTGTCAATTTAGATTTATGTTCTAAAATATCCAAGATAAAATTTTCCCAATTGCCAATAACTCCTATTTAAAAATGTGTATTTTTAAGACTAGCTAACGAATTGCTTTGTTGTAGCTATGATGTATTTCTTTTTTCTTATACTATATTTACGAGTATACATAAGTTGCATTTCATGTTGTCATTACGTTGTTTTTCCATACGAAGATTTTACATTACTTATTATGTTGATGAGTACATATCCATGCTGCTGATCGCGTCTCGATCTCCACACACAAGCTACGCCCATGTGGAGATCATTTCCTGGTTTTGCATGTATGTTGAGATCTTTGTATCTATGAGGAAATAAATAAATATTCATTAATTCATTAGTTCGACAAGGTTACGTATAAATACTGTCTCTGCATACCACGTTTAGTCTAAAAATGAAAAAATATCTTTTAATTTTTTTAGAATTATTCAAATAAAAGTAATCAAAGATGCCTAAATGACAATTAATAACATTTCTCGGGTTGGAAAAGTTCTGAAAGACTCTCGATTTTGAAAAAATTTGTCGATAAGAAAAGGAACACTACTAAAAGTTGACATGTTTTTTTTAATATCACAAGAGAAACATGAACACAACAAAGCCTCGTTACCTCAGCACATGAAAAATATTTATGATGTTCAAAATAGGGAGTTCCCCAGCGAGGCAAAAGCCGGCTTTGTTACACGACTGACCGCGGCTTTGTTGCTGTCGCACACTTCTGGAATAATACATATAACACGGACTCCTTGTGACACACAAAGTTAGTTACAAACAAAAACTTTATATTTATATAACGATTAAAGACTTTGTGCAGATAAAATTTTTAGAGGGTACGGTTGATGGAATGGTCATCCTAAAACGCTAAATCGTGTGCTGCATAATTTAAAAGAGAATGAAACCTATATTGAATTGAATTTTAAATATCTATTCAGGAAAGGTTGCTCTGTGAATATAACATTTTCGGAAGTTTGTCTTTCATTTTAAACTCTGAGTTTTTATAAAAATGAATAATGCATATCTCTGTGTGTCATGTTAAAATTGACGAAATTCGGGTGAATCACCGAAATGGGTTCAACTACTAATATTTTGACATTCCTAAGTTAATGATTTATAGCTTTAAGTGTTCAAAATGCACATACATAAATGAGGAATTCAAGACTCTTGAAGCAATTGGAACAATGTTAAAATAGTATTAAATGTCATTAAAACAATACTTTTCCAATATAGTTTTTTTTTTTTTTTTGAAAGATGAGGAATGCTTTATCGCTCTATTCTTGATATGAGATAATAATTGGCTGAGCTTTAGTGAAGCCTATCACTCTTGGGGCTAGAACATTTCATTACTGTCTGTCGGTCTGTAAGCACGATGTCTCGAAATCGAACTGACCTATAGAGACTCCAGATTCCAGGAGTCAAATGTGAGACAGACACCACACGCTGCTATATAAAGAAGGGAAACTAGAGCTAAGGTCAATATTCAAATTGAATCAAACCTTTCTACCATAGCTACGTTGTGTGACCTAAAGCCTAGAAATTTTGCATGAAGCTTTATTTCAGTCAACAGTCGTTATCAGTCATCTGAGCTAGGCGGACGTATCGCTACAGCTCCTGAGCAAAGGTCATAACGTGCTACGTGCAAGGATAAACGTGTTCAATCATACGTTGTTTTAATTATAAATCGCAAAGTGGACCAATTTTAAATAATGCCGGTTAACTGCAGTGTTTGTAATACTGTATGTGAAGTTGAAGATGACCTTGTGAAGTGCGCCGGTAACTGTGGAGTGGTGTGTCAACTGCGTCCCGCAAAAAACCCGGAAGGGCTAAAAAGGACTGGGTTTGCGAGTCCTGTAAGCCTGAGGGTTCCTCATTGAGTAGCGGCAAGGTCTGGGACTTCAACCGTGAGTAAAGAGTTCCTTATTAATACCATGGAAGCTTTCAAGAATGAAATGCTCATTGAGTTGAGGAAAATGACCACTGAGAATTCGGGTTTGGCAGACTCGCTCAAGTTTCTAAATGGTATTGTGAAGGAGAAACAACAAGCTGATGGATGGTATCTCGAAGCAACTCAGGATAATCCAGGACGAAAACTCTAAACTAAAAAAAAGGAAAATGCCGAGCTGCGCATCGCTGTGTCTAATCTGGAGGTTAGAGTGAGGAGTATTGAACAATATTCTCGAAAGCAAAATATAGAGATTGATGGTATTCCTGAGACTCAAAGAGAAGACATCTACGCTGTACTAAATGACGTCGGAAAAGCCATCGGGAGTCGAGTTGAAGAAAGAAAAGGTAGTCACCGCTCACCGCGTTCCGACCTTCAACAAGAAGAGGACGCCCCCAATCGTCGTGAGATTTACTTCCTACGACGAAAAGGAGGAGTGGATCAATGGGTTCAAGAGAGTGAGACCTCTGATGGCTGACAAGATCAACTCCAAACTTCAACTCGTCAACCAGAGTATTTGTCAACGAGCACCTCTCGCCGGAGAACAAACAACTGCTGTCGAAAACCAAGGAAGCTGCCAGAGAGAAGAACTACAAGTACGTGTGGAGCAGAGACGGGGAGGATCTTCGTACGGAGAAGTGAAGGGAGAAGTGTAAAGTGTAGAGAATAGACTTAAGTTCTGACTTAGAAAAGCTGTGAACAGTCTAAGGGTATTACAAGTCAATGTTTATTTATAATTTTCTTCGATTTTACTATTGGATTTATTTACAAAAATTGGAACGTGAGGTAGATGTAATAAGTTTTAACAGAAACTTGGATTTTAACGATGAAATAGCACATTATCAAATTCCTAATTACACATATTTTTTTCAATTGTACTGAATCTTACCGATCAGGAGGAATAGTAGCATATGTGTTACTAATAGATTAAAAATGTAGCTTAGTAGAATGTAACATAATATTCTGCACATGTTATACGGCTGCAAATATATATTATTTTTGATAACTTTACAATGACTCTGTTCGGTGTTTATAGATTTCACAATTTCTCAGTTTTAGACTTTCTCGATGAGATAGAACCGCACTTTGTAAGTTTGAAATCAAATTCAATAGTCATGGGCGATTTTAACATTGATATTAAAAAGACTACCGTTGAATCAGAAGCTTACCTCTCTTTATTTTACAATAATAGTTTTAGCTCATTGATAACAGATTACACGAGGTCGACCGTCGAGCACTCTTCATGTTTGGACCACCAATTTGTAAGAAATAAAAAATCTATTAAAATTCAAATCAGGTATTTTTCAACTAAATATAATTGACCATAGTTTTAATAGCACTAGTAATGAACAATCATAATATCTATAACTTATCAAATAATGAACAAACAGTTATTAAGAAAGTTGATTTTGAAGGTGCGAAATTCTGTTTGTTAAACACTAAATTGGGACAAAGTGTACAACACTAACGACACTGACATAGCCCTTAGCATAATTTATGATATATTAAATGGATGTATAATTTATAACCAGATAACCAAAATTATTTCTAAAAAATTAAAAAGGCAAAGTTTAAAAAGTCCTTGGATAACCGAGCTAATTCTGAAAAAATTCTGAAAAAGATTTTAAAAATAAGACCATACGATACAGTTTTTAGTACTTACTTTTCCGAATTTAAAATTGATCTAGATCTGGAAATAGAGAAAACTAAGAACAATTATTACCACAATTTAATTCATATTAATGCAGGAAACTCTACAGAGCAGTGGAAAATAGTAAACAGTCTAATCGACAAAACTGATAAGAATCTTAATCTTAAGATAAAGCTAGAGGATGGTCGCATTGTTGAAGATCCGGAAACGATAGCCAACGTATCAACGAGTAATTTTGTGTCAATCTCCCAACAACTGATAACAGGCCTCCCCTTTATCCCCCCGCCCACTCACTGATACCCTCGCTCATTGTCGCCATCAATCTAACAATATATTTTTGAGCCCCGTTACTCCTTTAGAAATTTCAAACACAATTAACTCATTAAAAAATAAAAATCTACTGGAATAGACAATATTTCGGTACAGTTCATAAATACGTAAAAGACACTATATCTCACACGTTTTGAGTTACATTGTTAATCTGAGTTTTGAATTCTGGCAAGTTTCCTACTCAGTTGAAACAAACTATTGTAGTTCCTATTTTCAAAAAGGGCGTTAGGGAGCAGGTGAAGAACCAATAGACCGATTGCTCTTTTGTCTGTAATATCTAAGGTGTTTGAGAGATGTATGGGAGTCTAGGCTAATTGTTTTTCTCAATAAAACACATTTTTTTCTTCTAACAGTTTGGATTCACCAAAGGTAAAGGTACCGAATCTGCAATCTTAACTTTCATGGAGGGAATTTTAAATGGTATAAATAATAACAGTAAGGTCTCAGGTTTATTCGTTGATTTCTCTAAAGCATTTGATCTTGTTGATCACGATATTCTTTTAAACAAGATGGAGTGTTGTGGGATTAGAGGAGAAACGCATTAAATTGGTTTAGAAGCTTTTTGACGGGGAAGAACTCAGCAAGTTAAAATAAAAAATTGTTTTAAGTCATTCAAAGCCTATATTGCAAGTTGTACCACAGGGGTCTGTTTTTTCAGCAACCCTGTTCAATTTTCATGAATAGTTTATTGAATGTAGCCTTTTCACGGAAAAATCATAGCTTTTGCGGACGATATTGCCCTTCGATACGTACAGCGATCATGGCAAATAATTTGGGAACATTATAATGCAGATTTACAGATCTAAGCTCATGGTGTACTAATAACAAAATGATAATTAACGCTGATAAAACTAATTTTGTAAATTTCGACCTTAAACAGTTTTACTTTATAGATGCACTGAAATTTCAAACTCATTTTAATTGTTCCAGAACTCAAAATTGCCTTTGCCCAGAAATTAAAACAGATAGCACATGTTAAATATTTAGGTGTAACTTGGATGAAAATGTTTCTTGGAAACAACATATTATCAGTTACAAGCACAATTAAGTAAGAGCATAAGAACATTTTATTTTTTACAAAATGTCTTAAATGACGAACTACTCCGAGTTTTTATATTTTTCCTAATTCATTCAAGATTTATATTCGGTATTGAGGTCTGGGGAGCAGCTGGCAATGTCTCACTGCAAACCAATAGAAGTAATTAAAAAAACATTTTGTAAGAATAATCACACGTAAGCCTCATAGAGAATCCTCCATACCTTTATTCCGAGTAACTAACATCCTCCCCTCAAACACCTTTTGATATTTAAAGTCTTAAAAATATTCTACATCCGAAGTGGAATGATGGAAATAAATAATTTCAACTCTAAACTCGTGCTGCTACCAACTCTGTTTACATAAGACCAAAAATAAATAGAACTATGTTCGGAAAACTTTTAATTATTAGGCCCAAAGGTTTTTAACATGTTACCCCACAGTATTAAAAACTCCAAAAACTTAAAGTTTTTTCAAAAGAGAAGTTAAAAGATGGCTACTAGAAAAAGAAGACACTTAAGGTTTTTTTGAGATTCTGCACTGAAGTTTTAATGTTTTTAGGGAACCTGAATGCAATTATTCTTTTGATTTATATTTTACACTACTGTATCTTAAACTCTTGCTATACACAAATTATATTAATTATATTGTAGAATACGTAATTTCTGGGTTTGTAATAATGTTTTGTTGCTAAGTGTATTTTAGTATTATTATTTATTTGTATATTATTTTATTTAGTGCGAACACTACTGTGGACCGCTAGGATTTAAGTTTATATAGACTTTAGGAGACGTTTTTTTTTTTGTCAATTTCGTTTTGTGCTAGCCATCTCTACTTGATTCGATGGCTAGAAATTCCGTGCCGACAAATCTGTATTGTGTACATAAAACTATGTAAATAATGGAAGGAATAAATTCATATTCTATTATATTTATACACTAGCAGTTACCCGCGGTTTCGCACGCATTTTCCTGTTGAAAAATCGGACAATATATTCATGTATTATTTATCTATGACATAATAAACACTCCTGAAATAATCGATAGTCACCCAAAGCTATTCCAATCTCCTGATCCATTTTAGATTTAAGTTTAAAGAACAGTGTTTTGGGGTTCTTAAGTCGTAAAGTGAAACATTTTTTTAAATATTAGTGTTTCCTCCAACATTCCATGATAATTTATTGAAGTGCTCCGACGATTTCAGTAACAATAATAGTTAGCCATTTTATCCCAGTGACGAAAGAGTATAGTCCAACTAAAAAGTTGCTGCGGTCAATATGAGTCTGTTCTGGTTGTTTAAATTCACCCCCGGTCTAATCTATTTACAGTTCCACAATTGATTTATGCTGTTGCACTAACCAAAACAATGGCCTCATAAGTTGGTTTCGGAATTCAACTTAGATTAAATTTTGGTGATTAAGTCATTTTAATTATTTTATTGATCAATAAATATATATATATATATATAAGGGGTATATGCTTCTAGTATAAAGACAAGAGTGTGTTATCCCCATTTGCTTTTCAATAACTACAGTAAAAATGCCAGACACAATGTTAAAGGAGCTAACCAGATTCGATTACTTTATGTGCAAACATTTACAGCTTTATTTAATGAGGTAGTTTTTTAAATACAGCGTATAAATACCATTTCCATGGCATTAGATGGATTATTGATCACTGGTGCAATCAAAATTTAAAATTAAATAATAACTTAGTCTCTGCAATCTTCAATACACTACTAATCAAGCAGTTTACAGTAATTTAATAGTTGCTAAAATTTCAATGTAAACAAATGTTTCTGCCTCTTTGATGAACTTCAGCTGAAAGTGTTAACAGCTGAAAGTATCAGTTCACTTTGTATTACGTGTCGTAGCGCAATCTGCCGGATCTAATATAAAACACTCTAACATCAAAAACAATTTATAAATAAAAACTAAGTAAATAAACCATTTAAATTGGACCAAATCATGAATCGAAACCATTCTCGAATCCCCTTCAACACACACACTAAATTTCATCAAAATCGGTCCAGTCGTTTAGGAGGAGTTTAGTCACATACACACACACACACACACACACACACACACACACACACACACACACACACACACACACACACACACACACACACACACACACACACACACACACACACACACACACACACACACACACACACACACACACACACACACACACACACACACACACACACACACACACACACACACACACACACACACACACACACACACACACACACACATCATAATAAGTGAGAATTTATTGGTAGAGTAAAAATATATATAATACACTGGAGTCAAAAGTCAGTGACAATATTTGAATTCAGCACACTCTTTCGTTTGTATACTCTTACTAGTTACCATAAGTTTATTTGAACACCACTGTAAAATCTAACTCACTGATCAAAAATTAGAATGTACATGGCAATATCTCCAAATAGATGTTATCTGTAGACTTTAGATTTAGGGCGAACCTTCATTTTTAAATGAAAAAGTATAATGTTTATGAGATGCAAGCCTAACCACGGACTTTTATTGAGTGTCCTTGATGCCTATAATGTAATAGGCTAACACTTATTTTCTGTACGATTATATGTAAGTCTATCTATCTGTCCACAGGACATCTAGAGAATTAAATGAGCTGTATAGATTTAAGTTCTTTTTTAATCTTAATGTAGCATATTACGTGACACGTGGTGTGACGTACAGTACTTGTACCTTGTCAATTACGTACTTGGTTACTGTCAATTATTAATGTCTCTGCAACACATGATAGACTATAGGTGCGTCATTGCGTATTCAAACATATTAAGTTCTTTCTCCCCACCCCACCCCTAAGTGGAGGTTTTATCAAGTCAAATTGTATAAATCCAACCCCTTTTCACATGGGGAAGGAATTTCTTTTTGTTTTCCCAGGATGATCGGATACTACAAAATCTAGGAATTTTAGCTATGTATTTATTTTTTCAACTAAGAGTCTAAAAAATAGTATGATCGATGAAGGAAGAGTAGATAGAAGAATAGAACATTAGAACAAGCGTAAAAAGGTAAATTGTATTGTAATAGTCTTGAAACCACTTTAGCATTAAAACACACAACTGTCAATACAAGCATAAAACAGTCAAGAGTTATATTGTAGTGAAACCCAGCCTGGCCCAAAACAGTTTACCGAAGCGGGATTCAACTCACAGCCCTCGGTGAAATCCAAAACAAACAGCAAACAATGAAAACTTACACAATTACGTTTATGTGTATTGCTTGTTTGGCATATACAGGGTAATGGGAAAGAGAAGACAAATTGTGAGACCATTGTAACTCTACGCTATTGTCTTGTGACACTTGTGTGATTTGTGTGATAACTGTCACACTGTCACTCAATGTGGCGCTTCTAATTATTGTTACATCATAGGCTGTGTAAACCCTGAACTGCTGTATTGGTCACGAGAAGTGTATTAGACTAACGTTCCAAACTATAATAAATCTATTACAAAATTACTCTTGGTACGTGTAAACCCTAACTTGTTGTCCTTGTCTCAGAATACAAAGTATCAGAATACAATTTTAAAATATATTAACTGCATTAATAAAACTATTATTCTGTATAAACCTTGAGTTTCCTAACTTGTAACGAACACTTTATTAGTATCACATTTCAAACATAAGTTTGTTTTTTTAACACTCTTAGTTGTGTTTATGATACAAATCTCTTTCATTTGTGATATATTTGAAACATTATGGCTAATGAGGAATAATTTATGTTTATCTTTTTAAGGCTCTAGACTTATTTTCATATGGACATCAAGATCTCAAACAACAGGACCTCCAACCATTTAGTTGCTTGAGGTTTCCAAATGCTAGAATCCTGCAGAACCAGAAACTCTCACAGGCCCGAAGCTTCCATAGTTTAAAGGACTGAACATAATATAAATTCAGACGATTCGTCATTGAATATCTTGAAGCCTAGGAATCTTACAGGCTGTGAAGTTCTATTGTTCGAAAGCAGTTATGGCCGAAAGCTTCCAGTGGCGAAGATATCCAGAGTCCTGTAGCTCCCGAACACAGGAAACTTAGAGCGTAGCCCGATAGCTCCCAGCTTTACCTTTCACCTGCACAGATTATAATATTCACCACAGATTTTTACAATTGCAAATGGAAAAATTAAACTTGTTCCTAGTTCAATGGTACAAGAACCCGCAGGAGGATTACTTCTGGCTGGTTTATACCTTCCAGTTGAACCTGCACTGGGTACAGTAAAAAACAATGTGTCACTTAAATCTGGGCAAACTTATAGATGATCAGGAGCGGCTCATTACTAACTGTAAATTTCGATGTATTGGGGTTCAAGGTTAGATCGATAGGTCTAGTCTGCTGCGGAAGTTGACTTCTGAAGTTGGCGGAGCTCTCAGTGCTAGCATAGATATAAGCGCGTCCCCCCCTGCCCGCTTCGACTGGATTTGCTGGCACAGAGTTTGTTTCCCCTTCTTCCCAGGAGACATGACTAAGATTATAGTTCAAAATATTTCCTCGTGCATCTTGGAAAAAGGAGACCTCTACGCCCAACCTTACCCATCCAGTATATCCAGTCACTCGGAAGCAGTGAAAATGTCCTTTTAGAACTAAATGCAATTTTTTTTATTTTCTTGCCATAAAAGAAAAAAGAGAATAAGAACAATATTCGTCCACACGATGGATAATTAGGAAATTCTAGTTAAAAGGAAGATAATTGAATTATTTTATGTAGTCCTTAAATAACTGACATGGAACACCTTCTGTATGGATTTCCAATTAATTGTTAACTTAACTTTGCATTGAATTTCTATCTGTTTAGAGATTTAGACAGGAGACTAGAAATTTGATTCAAATCAATAGACAAAATGTTTTGCTTATAAAGTAGTGACATTAACAGCTTCTACTTATAAGAAAATTATCAAGTATAACATTTTATTTAGTTATATTCAGAATGTTTTTCACATTCTCCCACAACGTTACTTCAACTTGAGATCCATTGTTCCAACA
This sequence comes from Homalodisca vitripennis, assembly GCF_021130785.1. Classification (NCBI taxonomy): domain Eukaryota; kingdom Metazoa; phylum Arthropoda; class Insecta; order Hemiptera; family Cicadellidae; genus Homalodisca; species Homalodisca vitripennis. The sequence goes on from NC_060212.1 coordinate 38,410,600, forward strand.
GAGGATATTGCCCGATACTCTCATAAATCAAGTAATAGGAGAAGTCAAACCATATATTTGGCTTCTAATTCAAGAACTCAAAAAAATCCATACTCACTTTTCTGGTATGGTGACTGTTCTCAACACTTTTTAGTGAAATATTCGCAAGAAGTTTGTCAAGTAAAAAGTAACGGTCTACGGCTTGCTTAAACAACTGAATTATTTTCGCTTTAAGAAAACCCTGAGAGGATATAGTTGAGGCTCGCCATTATTGTGTTATTGAGTGGAAAGTTTTCAATGCATTGTACTTAGTACTTACAGTGAAATTGTATAGACAATACATTACTATTAAGAAGAGTTGGAAATCAACTACTCTTGGAAGCAATAACAGAAATAGTAATTTTATAAATTCTACAGTTTTTAAGAGGCAAGAAGAAGGTTATAACACAATTTTGATAAAATATTTCCTAAAATGTAATGCATTTTTAATCAAAGAATTTCAAAGTATCATTGATGGCGGTATTATTACATTACATGAATGATAATATTATTAAAATATGCATCAGACCTAAATACTCGTACACCCTTATGGGCTCTATATCGTTATATTACAGTAACTTTATGCATATGTTTTAATACTAGAGCAGGTGTAATAATTCCGTTATTAAAGTTATGACTATTTTTAGCATAAGCGAGCAATGATGATGTTTCCATGTAAACGGGTATTTGACTGAATACTAATAGTCGCGATCTATAAAAATGGAGTATCCAAAATATACTCAATTAATAGTGCTGATTTTACATGTAAGGTTTCTTTATCTGTGCAGTAATCCATAACTGTATGTCAAACGATATTTTATTTTGAATTTTCAATGCCATATGATCACTAGGTATAAACCTATAGCATTTAAACTAACTGCATTAATGGCGGATGCAATAAATTTACCACATTCTAGACATATGAATGTTTTCAGAATTTGTATAAGAAACTCTTATCAGCTATCTTCACATCGTATTACAACTTTAATAATTTTTATATTACGCACACAAGCCGATTACGTCATAAGAAGTAGACAGACACCTAATATTTTTAACAATGATTCCGCAGTTTGTTGAAATAAAGTTGGCTCCATTTATGTAATGTAAAGTTTTCCAGGTTATAGTCACATAGTATACAAAATTACAATAGTTCTAAAATAAACTCTAGTTAGTCGAAAATGGCATTGAGTACGAAATAATAATAAATATGACGTATATTTACAGTTGGCTAAAATTTCCAGGTAATATCATCTCAGCAAGTAAAACTAAACCAACGTTGAATGGCTTGTGAACAAACCACAATCTCAGGGAATAAACTTCAGTGAAATCAGGGTTACCAATTTCCCGCCTCAGCGAGATTGGAAACCCAGTTGTGACAATCAAATAAAAGCTGATATGTGACTTTCACTTATGAGATCAATTCTGTTTTCCCCACAAAAGCTCATTTATAAGGTGATCTGAAATAATGATGGGAGTTTACCTCTCCTATTGTTCGTATTATGTAGAAAATTTATAAATACATAAGTTTAACGTCAATATAATTACACAAGATTTTATTATTTTTAATTATAAACAAAGCTATACACAATTTATTGCTTTATATTATTTATTTTGTAAAGAAATTTAGAATGATTTAATGTATTACGAGTTCATCTAAAGTCTTTCTAATCTATATTTTATTTGCTATTACTGTCGGTAAATTTTGTTAAGCTTAATATAATAACAGTATATGCAAAACAAGGTTTAAAACTTATAATGTTATGTGAATGTTGAGTTAAGCTTCTGTTCACCTTCCTCTTAGTGCAGTGTCTGGAATCTGATACTGTCAGAGGCTTGACTCCTGGAATCTGGAGCTAAACTCATCATTTACTTTGAATCATTTACTTTCCCACCATAGCCATTTTTTAAATTTATTTCATTAATATAAAACTTTCTTGGCGTGAAAGTCCTCGGTCATTAGGACCGCAAGGGCTCTGGAAGCCCCTGGTCTTTAGGTGCGAAATATATCTAAAAGTTCCAGTTGTTTAGAAGGTTCCATTCTCCCAAGCTCCTGGTTAAATTCCGATCTCTAGAAGCTTCGCGATGTAGGATATAGAATTTCCTCGTCTCTGATGGTGGAATGGTTGCTTCCATTCTATAGAGATTTACTGTGAGAATTCCTCGTCTCAAGGAATCCTTGCACTCTTTGCGCTTCAATGTTGACTTGCTTGATTATCTAGTTGATTGATTTAGATTGATATAACACCAATGCAGGCTTTGTTGAAATTTCTTTTATAAATTTATAAATGCCTAGAGACACCTTTTTTCAAAATCATGCATTACCTTATTCCGATTAACAAGTTTCACAGAATTTCATGTAAATGTCGTCAATAAGATCCCCTGGATAGGAGTCCAAACACTGTCTTGGCCTAAGTTTAGTCAAGCCACTGCCCTGGCTGAGAAACTGCTCTTGACCTTTAATCGATTAAAATTTACTCCAAAGATTATTCTTGCCAATAATATCGACTTAACCGCAGTATTTCATATAACACTTCGTTGGAAACCCACACTCATTCCAAAAGGAGGTAAATAACTGTTTTTATTTGACGTGTTTTCCTCTGTAATATATTTATTCTAATCATATAGGAAATGCTATTGTTTTAGGGTTACTGTTCCTTAACTCCAAAAGCATTTTATAATCCTTCATTTGTGGATAGACTTATTTATTTACCAATTTATAGCTGGCTAGAAAATAGGACAAAATCAATGGAGGCAAGCGGGAACCATGGTTCACTTTACGAGCTTTGTGGTTCTGCAACATTTATCTCACACAAACCAACAAATGGTTTATTCGTCAGTGGTGAAGCTACCACAGCCAGAACCCTGGTCTCCACGGTGACCAGGTGTATCGACCAACAACAATGATAAAAAATGTAGGTTAGAACAAAAGATTTATTTCCAAATATAAGAAATGTGGTACAAGTATGTAGATTATTGCAAAATATACTGTTCATTATCCACCCTGACAGCTTTCCGGCTAGTTTCAAATTATTTAATGAAATTATGATTACTCTAAAAAACTGAAGTTGTAAAATTCCAATTCCATTCGTGAATAGCAATTCTGACTGATTGGCGGAATGAAACTTAAATCCAAAAATATTCATATAACTATATTACTAAATATAATTGTGTATGGTAATCAATATAATATTCCTTTTAAGTGTAAACACAATTAAATAAAGTACTACCTTTCAATAAACACATTTACGGAAATCTGAATTGATAAAATGGCTTTCACTTCACCAAAAGAAAATCTGACACTTCTGATGGAAATATTAACATCCTTAACCATTGACCTCTCCGGAAACAGCCTAGGAGACTATGCATTCTGTAATGAGGATGAGTCAACAGGCCATCTCTGAGTGAACTATCCAGCCATCTAAAACCCTTACTCAGGAGGGTATGAAAGGATTTTCCTGGTTTTTTTGATGTGAGAGAGGCGGTCTCCAGAAAGCTAACAGAATTATGTTATAGCTTGCAGCTTGATGGGAACTAATAGTTTGGGGAGCACAAAACATCTCAGGACACAGTTTATTGACGACTGGAACTTTTTTTATTTCTTCAGACGGACGTGGACTTCAGATTCTAAGAGTTAACTCTGTGAAAATTTCAGGTATTTTGGGTACAAGCAATTTTAATACTCACAGGTTCAATGCACACATTTGTACTGAAGTTGAGAGCAACCTCTTTTTGTATCGTTTATTTTAAAGTGGTTATACCTATATATATATAAGTACTAAAATATGGAATGACATATCATAGTATGAATGTAAACAGTCGGAGACCAAACGGATAGATTTCCATTCATCTTTTGTGCATTTCTGTTGGACTGTTGTAACACTGTGCACCCTAAAGAATTATTAATCCTACATCGGTTTACGTTTGCTTATCATTTGTGGTTCCAAAATAAATACATGCTTGATACAAATCAACTTATTTAAATAGAAAAAAAGAGTAAATAACACACTTTTCATGGTTATATTTATTTTATTTGAGACATCCATTAAGATATATGTTGAACTGGTATACAAATATGTATACATACAGTTTAATATATAAACATATAAAAGTAAAATACTTCTTTATACATAGGAGATTTTATAACTGTGTTGACATTTAACACATCGCGTATTTGAATATTTATTTATTTATTTCAACGGTCAACACCAATTTCACATTTAACATACCCACTTATATCGCAATATTACATTCCAAGTGGCAGAAGAAAAATTGAATACATTTAAGTATTAACAGTGAGTGCAAACACATCCTAAATTAAACAATATCTTTGTATCAAATTATATAAACTAAATAACAATAATTACAACAATAAAAAACTATGCA